>NW_026991715.1:21381251-22006251 GCF_029215605.1 Mirounga angustirostris
TTCATCTCAGGCTCATAATAAAACTGTACTTTGTTTCTATAATCCAGGGGAATTTTACCAAAGTCAAATTAAGACACATAAGAGCACATTCTTAGAGTGTGAGTCATAATCCTTAGGAAATGACGATAATTGATTTACAACAAACCAGCTGTACTGAGAACTCAGCAACCCCAAGTGATTATAGCAGTTGTGCTTGGGTAAACCTGCATGCACAACACGCTATTCTGGAACTTTTTATTTGTCAGATTGTAAAATCCAAAGATAAAACACATGGTTAATGGAGAGAATAATCTTGCTTAGGTAAACACTGGCTTAAACACGTTAATAAAAATGTCAGACACATTTAAAAATCACAGAGATGTATAAAGCTACCGTGTGTTTCTAAAAAGGAAGAAGTTGGCTTTTTTTTTTTTCTCTTTCATCTTACAGATTCTGCCTCGTTCAAGCTTTCTCCTTTTTAGAAAACTCTGGCATATGCAGTGGACTGTATCTGAAAATGACAGAGTGTGCGTCTCTGGTACAGTCTTGTCAATTACATGTGCCTTGTTTCATTAGCTACAGCTAATTATTAGCCACAGTGTTCTAGGCTATGAATTTAAATTGAGTAAAATGAGTGGTCATTTTTTATGATTTCCTTCTCGTCATTTCAAATTCATCAGACTATTTTTATTACATATGAAAATACTAAAAGTATAATAATCCAAATCTTTCGTCGCCTTATTCAGTAACTGAGTAAGTGTACGTATTAAAGGTGACAGAGATAGATGGGATTAACTCCTTTTTTTGTTTGACAGCTTTTGCCCACAACATATGTTCAGTGCTATCAGGGTTATTACAAAGAACACGAACTAATCAGGTGGACAGTTTCACAAACAGTGCCTAGAACACATGGTGTCCTCCCAGTGTTAACAAGGAATGTCCCAATCACTTGCAAACATGGTCAAATAATGTGAAGATTTGTCATTTTTATTGTGGTTCTTAAAACTGTCATTAAAATAATCATGCTGTCTATGAGCTTCCGGATTGGAAGGTGAGATGCTAGGCCTTGACCTTATTTGTTGTTGAGTCATGAAAGGGGAAAATATTATGGGCTCTGTAATTTAATCTCTCATATTTATTCAACCATCTACCTATTTCACCTTTAAAAATAATTTGCGGTTGAGGTTTATTTTTGAGGCTCAATTTAAGGGGAATTAATATCAGACACCATCTGATCACAGAGATCATTTAGGAATTCTAATTCTAAGGTATTTGATGATTTTGCTCATCTAATTTTATAAGTATTGAAGTTTACTTGAAAACTGTCTCTAGTCTCCCATGCAGTAGCACATCTATAAATGTCTGGGTGTGTGTATTCTTCTTGTCTCATTTTTAATTATCACATATTTTCTGTAAATATGTCACTGAAAGTGGTCCCCTGGACAACTAACTGAAGAACATCATTCTTTGCTTGGGAAGAAAATCAGTATGGAAAAATTATAGCTAAATGTCGAGTTAAATGAAGTATTCTGGGAAATTACACAGAGAATGTTGCTGGAAAAAGAACTCAGAATTATAAGATTTCCAAGTAAAGAGTCCCATTAAGAAACTGGAGCAGTATGTAAGGGCAACAGCCAAATAGTAAGCCCTTCGGGCTCGGCATTTAATTCCACTGACTTCCCTCAGGTTTTAAAAAAGAAGAGACTTCTCTATTAAAAGTGTGTATCCTCAGGCTTATAGCTTTCTCTCACATTATTTTTTCCTCCACTTAGCCTTCTTCCCTCAACCTGTTTATCACACTCAGCGCCACAGGTCATCATTACTGAAGTATGAAAAAAATCTTAAAAATTAGAATTATATGAATTTGAAGTTAAAATAAATACTATCATATTACCCAATTAGCTTGGACAAAGTTTATAATACATGGTCTTCCCAGATAAAACAGATACTACTCAAAAGAACAGGTTTTGGAGACACAGGTGCTATTCTGGAAATGTTGACTATAATAATACTTCATAGATGTGTGAATTTGGGCAACTCATTTAACTATAATGAGCCTCAATTTTCTCATCAGGAAAACATAGTTAAAAAGACCTATTAAATAGGGTTTTTATGAGGACTAGAACAAAACCCATTTTGGCAAAGCATTTTGGAGAGTGGATGACACACAGAAAGTGCTTAGTTAAGTGGCCTCCATTCTATTTATGAGACAATAATCTTGGTTACTTCTATGTTGAGTTTTCAGGCCAAGCTCTGGGCTCCAACCTTGGGGGAAACTGTTCCTATTAGTTCTCTGTATTTCCATCAACTAGGTTAAGTTTCTTTTTCATCTCCTTAATAAGAAATACTGACCTTCTCTTTCTGGGACATTTCTTCTCTTCGACTGGTATCAATCACTTGAGTAGAGAACTACATCAACCCTCTACCATTTTCCCCAGCCCCGTTTCAAATTACCAACATAACTGCATTCAAATTCATACTTGCCCACCACAGAGAAGAGGTATCCTTCCCTTGGTGGGTAGTAACTTTCTCAAACTATCTTATGGACCCTACTTTATCCCACTTCTAAGTAAGTGCTCACTCCTTCAATTATCTTTTCCCCTTTATCTAGATTGTCTTTTATCTCCATCAGTCTATGTTTCAATGTATACCATCTTAAGAAAAAAAAAAATCCTCCTTCAACCCAAAACTTCCTTTTTTCCATTCATATTTAAGAGTCTTGAAAGTAAACACCCTGCTGTTCCTATTTATTCATTTTATTCATTCATTAAGTATTAAAACCTTGCTTTTGACCCTACCACTCCATTGAAAACATTGTTCCCCTGATCAACAATGAACTCTTATTTATAAAGCCCAGGGGGCACTTCGCAGTCTTTATTTGTAGCATTTGAAAATGCTGATCATCCCCTCCTGGAAGTTCTCCTCTCTGAGTTTCTAACAGCATCACTCTTCCTAGTTCTCCTCCTTCCTCTCTGGCTGTGTATTAAAATCCATGAGATCTTCTGACTGTTTCTGCATCTTAACTATTCTATTTTTAGTTCTCTTTCATTCAATAAAAGAACATCCGTTGGTCTGATATACACCCTGATCAAGTAGGATTTATCCCTGGAATGCAAGAATGCTTCAATATATGCGATCAATAAATGTGATATACCACATTAATAGAATGAAAGATAAAAATATGATTATCTCATTAGGTGCAGAAAAAAACAAACTTCCTCTCATGATAAACACTCTCAATAAATTAAGTAAAGAATCATTTAACAACATAATAAAGGAATAATAGGACAAATTCACAGCTTATCTCATACTCAACATCATAAGCCTAAAAGTTTTTCTTCTAAGATGAAAAACAAGGAAAGAATTCCCACTCTCACCACTACTATCCAACATAGTACCAGAAGTCCTAGCCAAAGCAATCAGACAAGAAAGAGGAATAAAAGACATTCAAAGCAAAAAGAGTTTTCAGGTGACATGATCTTATATACAGAAAATTATAAACACTCCACCAAAAACTATTAGAACTAACCAACAAATTCAGTAAAGTTGCAGGATATAAAACCAACAAACAGAAATTAGTTGCATTTCCATATTCTAACAACAAAATATGTGAAAAAAATAAAGAAAATAATCCCATTCAAATAGCATAAAAAACAGTAAAGTACTCAGGAATAAATTTAACTGAGGAACTGAAAGATCTATACACTGAAAACTGTAAGATTTGGATGAAAGACACTGAAGAAGACACAAATAAAGAAAAAGATATTCTGTGTTCATGGATCCAGAGAATTAATATTAAAATGTCCATTCTACATTAAGCAATTTACAGATTCATTGCCATTTGCAACAACATTGACAGATCTTGAGGACACAATTCTAAATGTAATAAATCAGAGAAAGACAAATATGGTTTGATACCACTTATTTGTGGAAACTAAAAAAACAAACTCATAGAAACAAAGAGTAAAATGGAGATGCTGGTTAAAGGGTACAAATTCCCAGTTATAAGATGAATAAGTTCTGGGGATCTAATGTACTGCATGGTAACTATGGTTAACCATACTGTATTATATACTTGAAAGTTGTTAATAGAGTCAATCTTAAATGTTCTCTCCTCACAAATGAAATGGTAATTATGTAAGGTGATGGAGGTGTTAACTAACCTTACTGCAGTAATTGTTTTACAATATTCAAATATATCAAATCATATTATATAACTTAAACATACACAATGTTATGTGTCACTTATATCCCAATAAAGCTGAAAAGAAAATGAACCATTTTTCCTTTGAGATATGGAAATAACAGGCATTTTGTTTAGATCAATGTGTTCTAAAAGGCAAGTATGCATTTTTTTCTTTATGTGAGGCCATTCTTTATGTAGACCTGAGATCTACAGTTAATCAGTACAAATTGTCATCATTTTCTAAATTATAGCTAAATGACTACATTCTTTTATATGTTTATGGTGACTTTAAAATGACATGTTTGATTTTTAAAGATCTATCCTTTTTACATAATCATAGAAAAAAGTCATTTTGCCAAATAAAGAGGTCATTCTTGATACTACTTAATTAATTATGGCTGTTCTTCGTGTGTGTGTGTGCGTGCGTGTGTGTGTGTAAATATACAGATATACATAACATGGAGAACTGCAAAAAAAATTACAATACAATTGAGGGAAAGGTAAAAATTGCATAAATATCATATATGTTGTCTACTCAATGTTCCCCCAAAAGTTGGATGTTTGCTTTATCCTTCATCCATCACAAATTGCCCAATTTCACTATATCATTTAGACCTTTTCCCTACAACTAAGAGAAATATACTACATGGAAATCATAGCTTAAAATTTATTGTATTGTCCAAAGAGTAAAACTACCTTCAGAGGTGTTACCTCCACCATTGCTCTAAATAGCCCTTCAAGATACTTCACAAAGGTATTACCTGTGTTTTATAATCATAGCATACTATAAATTACAGCAGACATATTTTTTGGTCAAGGTCATGAGACTAGAGAGTGTTTCATGGGTAAGCCTTTGTCAGATATAACTTGGTTTTGCAATTTCCACTAAAATAAATTAAAAGATCATAGTTCCGCAAAATCATAAACTAAATTATTTAGCCATAAGAAACTTAATACATATTATAACTTGAAAATCTATTCTTTTTTCCTGGAAGAGTATGCCATAACAGCACAACATATGAATATTTTCAAAATATATTTTAACCTCTAAACTAAGAACTGGGCAAAGAATATATATAGCAATTAATAAAGGAATATAAATAGCTTACTAGCATTAGAAAAATAATCAACTTCACAAAATAATCAAAGAAATGCCAATCTAAATCTAAAGAGCCAACATGTTGCTAAGATTTGGGGAAATATGCAATCCTTTACAAGACTGATGTAATTTAAATTGGTAAGAACTTTCATGCAGAGGAATTTGACAATAATTCAAAGAAAAGCATAAAAACATGTATTCTTTTTGATTATGAAATGCAGCGTATTAGAATCGATCCCAAGAAAAACAATCATATGTTTGCAAAATTTTACTTTCAAATACTTTCAGTCAAATTAAGTTTCAAGTAATATAGCATTACACCCATTTAAAAAAATGTTACAGGAGAATAAATAATGCCACGGGAAACATTCATGGTATGTTTTTAGGGTAAAAGGGAAGACTGAAATTGTATGTGTAATATGGTACTAGTGTGGAGGCAATATTCCATTTGTTCATCTATAAAATAGAGTGAAACATCCAAATTTGCAGGGCTTTTGCAAGACTTCAATGAGATAATCCATATTAAGCTTTTAGCACAATCCATGAGTATTATAAGTATTCAGGATATGTTACTTATTATCATAATTCTTATTATATAAGGTGTACATTTTGTGTGATATTTTATATGTATATAATATTTATACAGTAAATCAAATATGTTTATGACCAGACATTCATCAAAATTTTTCAAGGGACAGCTTCTCAGTGGTGGGATTGTAAACAGTTATTTTGTATATTGCTGGATTTTTCTTCAGTGAATTAACATAACTTTAATAATAAGAACAAAATAAAATTGCATAGGTCAGGTTAGGCTAGGCATTGCAGTAGTTATATCCAAATCCCAAAAGCTCAGGGACTTCTCACTTCTGCAGAGCCTGCATGCATCACAGGGCCCTCCAGGAAAGCAGATGCCAAGCAGTGATGACAGTCTACCTACATCATGAAGGTACGTGTGCCTTCCAGTGCATCACAGAGGGGAAGTGAGCTGGAGAGCTCTCTGGGGATTTTTAAGGTCTCTGCCCAAGGTGATACAGGTCTCTTCTACTCCTAATCCACTGGTCAAACCAATTATTTGGCCCTTCCAATCTGCAAAAGGGCTGGAAAGCATGGGGAAACACATAGATATGGGACAAAAAATTAAATGGCTCTCCCACAAAAAGTGTAACCACATGAAAAGTAAATAACAGATTTTACTAAATTTCGAAGTACATTTCATGAGTTCACTTGGCAACTTTGATTTTTCTAATCTCCAAAGAGAATACGAATTTCAGCATCTCTTTAACTTTTTCCCTAGATAGGCCTTCCTTAACAGCTCCAAAGGAAGATACCCAAGTTAGTTAAACTGGCACCCAAGAGAGACTTTTCTACGACTGGCCTCCCACTAACTTGTGGTATGACGCGAAAATAGAAGTCAATAAACATCTCTGGCCTCAGTTTCCTTATCTGTAAAATGAGTGAGTGAATACTCTTCTTTCAAATGTCCTATCCAGCTAAAACTATGCTGCCTTCTTAAATCAACACTCCTGTCAGCTGACAGCTTTGTTTTTACTCTGAGTTCAAATTATTTAAGCCATCACATCATTTCATTGCTAATATTAAGTGTCATAAACCTAAATTAACCATCATGTGATATTTATTTCTGTAGCTTTCTCGAGGAATTCTTGGTACCATAAAGACAAATACATCCACAGGATGAATTACAATTCCATGTCAACTCAGCGAATCATGCCTCTTAGAATGTGTGCGTGGCAGGAGTGTGTTTCAGTAGCTGATACTTAGAGATACCTTCCAAGACAAATATGGCTGTAGTCATTCTAGAGATAGAGATGAGACTTACCCAAGTTCACAGTTAGTAATTATACTAGGTTTTGAACTAACTCAGGTTCTCAATGTTCTTTTTGTACACAACCTTCCCACAACAAAGCTGGGGCTACAGAGGACCCACACTTTTACTTTTACCCTCTCAGGGTTCTTTTTGGTTGGACCTGAGAATTAATTCGACATAAGACAGGTCCGTATGACCTGTCAACAGGAGAAAAGCACACAAATGTATTTAATACAAGCTTTACTTGACATCAGAGCCTTCATAAGGAATTGAGACCCAAAGACATGGCAAAACCTACTTGCTTATAGATTAGGTTGAACAAGGAAACACAACTCAACTATGTGGATAAGCTACAGGAAGATAACAATTATTTTAACAAGTTCTTTTGTATAAAATGCTCTCAGTCTCAACTTCTTGTCCTTGATCATTAGAATGTTATTTGCTCTCTGGTACATGGAAGGCATCTGTCATATAGGAACTTCATCTTCTGCTTTTAAGAAGGAGAAAGTTGTTTTTCTTTCATTTGCTGTTTTTCCAGTGCCTTTAACTCAAAATAATCAATAAGCCAGATTGACATATTTGGGGGTGGCATGTTCCGAACTCCTTGTGGACCAGGTCAGGACAGCTGTTTCATTTTAATTAAAACAGAGATTTGGGAGCTCCTTTAACCGTTCTGGGAAAAACAGCCATGTTACTGCAGACAGTCTCACTCAGAAAAAAACTAAGAAAAATGCAATGTGGGAGTAACTGCAAAGGGAAAGAGTAACAATTCCTGCTCCTCCAGTTTATTTTACTTTTCAGCAAATGGGTTTATTATAAAAAGTGCAGTATTATATATATCTTCTCCAAGAACAGTGGCCGTTATCGATATCACTCGCTCTCACAAGCAATTAGTGTTTAGCATCTTAAGACCCATTTGAAGGAATGAAATCATGTAGGCTTTCCTCCAAATTCTCCCAGCATAACACAGCGTACTTTCTAGTAAACAGCTGAATTTTTACATAATAAATCCTAAGTATAGCTTTCTAGTGTGAAATGTATGACTTCTGTCACTAAAGGCAGAGAGAAAAATTAAAACTAGGGAGGCATCGTGCAAAGTTGTACCACTCTTAAGCATATAAAAAAGCAAAGCCATCCACTAATTAAATGAAAAATATCCTCCTCTGAGGGAAAGCAGATTGTAATATTGGCAAAGACTCCTATGTTAAATGATTATGGGATGTCACATAACATCACTGTTTTTGGAATGTTGAAAATCATACTCCTAGATACCCTCCTTTACATTTGGACAGAACTAATGTTCATATTATAAATAGCTCTGGGTTTAAGCGTGGTAGATAAGGGTAAGAAATACCTGGTAAACATCACTTTTGACACTTCCAAAAGCACATACCATGGAAGAAGACTTTTTCTTTAAGCTACCTGTTACTGTGAGTCAGGATACAGACTATGAAATGTACCCTGCAGTCAGCATCAATGAGGGGGTTACCTGCTAACAAAGCCAGGTGTTCTCCAGTAAATTATAAAGGGTTATGTCTAACATCAATCCTTACGCTATTTTATTGTTTTAGACAACAACATTCACCTTCTGGTATTAGTTTAGTATTGAACAAATGATGAAATTCAGAAGATGATAAAACCAAAGCCATTTAACCTACATTGTTTAGGAACTATGCAAAGCAACAACTGGCAGCAGCAATTGACATTTAAGAGTGTTTGGGATGAGCAGTAAATGATGAAAGCATTTCTTCATGATCATGATCATTCTGGTACCATTTCCATAATTTCAGTCGGCTGGATCAAGTGATGGGGATCAGCAATACAGTGGTATCTAACATGGTTTCAACGTGTAAGTTAAGTGCTAGAGCAAAACCTTTAATTTAATATGTAAGATTACAAGGTTCCTTAAGAAGATTGATCTGTGATGTAAATGTTTCAGTCATCTAGGGTTTGAATCCCAAGAATCCCAATATGAGCAATTTTCTCCACTTATCAGTGATGGAAATTAATAATAGTTTTGGGCAATATACAAACTACATTCGGCACATGAAGGAGTATGTTTCTAAGTGGTCTGTAACTGAGAAGTAAATCGAGAATCCATTTGCTGCTATTTTTCAAGTTAATAATATTCAACTTTCCATGTTTTTAATGTGGTATGAATGCTGAACTTAATATCTTTAGTGAGAAATCTCTTCATAATTTCAGATTAATGGCTTAATCTAAAAATATACATAAATGCCTTATAGAGTCACGATGCCTTTGCTGACAGTCTCAATGGCCTAGGAAAATGAATCACAATTTTCTAAGTTAAAAGAAATAACTTAAGAAAAAACAACATCTGGATTTGGGACTGAATCAAGCTATATATCATCAAGCAGAACATACATCAGTGAAAGCTTGCATATCATTTCATCCCTCTTCATGATTTATCACTTTTAAAGATTACATTTTATTTCACTAAATTGTGATAAACTTTGCTTTTCCCTGAACTTTATGTAAAACTGGGAGTCCCCATAACATATCAAAAACCCAAATTTGGAGGAAAAGAGAAATGCAAGTAGTTTGGTTGAAGTACTACAATGTGTCTTTGGCTTTTTTAAAAAAGTGTTATTTTTAGCAAAACGTAGTGAAATGCCCTTTCTAACTCATCACTCTGGTGACTAACTTTCCGCATTTAACGTGTTCACTCAATTCCCTGAGCTTGAGTTTACCAATTCTCTTAGATTCTTCTTGAAACTTCCATTCACCTCCTGATAAGCTTAAGACAGTAATCAGAATCTGATTAATGTTTCTTTGTGGGGAAAAAACAAGGATAGCATGCTGCTCAAGGTGGCAGAATCATTTCTTGTGAGAAGATAGTCAGGTTTGAAAAGAAAAGAGAAAATAGCAGAATCTCCGTCTCTAGTCTATGAAGTATTTCCTCCCTGTTAATTAGCCCAAAGTGTGTTCAATTTAATCTTTTCAAGGTGTGTTGACAATATGAATTATTTTAATGGTGAAGAGGAATACTTCCACAAAACATACCATTTCTAATTCAATAAACAGCCATTCACAGAAAACAAGTTTTATCAAATCAAATAATCCTCACATGATCTAACAACCCAAAAAGCAACACTGGGCATGTTATTATTAATGATGTTAATATATCAAAAGACCCTCCAGGCTGCTGCTGGGATAACGTTTTGTGACTACAGCTTCCATTTTTCTCCTACTAGGACAGCTAACTGAACTGTTTATGTAAGTCAATGCCAAGGAAGTGCTCATCTTATCACATTACCTTTTATTCTCGGACCTCACCAAATGGTCCCAGGGATTTTTTATAACGAAGAGGGATTTTCAACTGAAGCAGGCTGCACCAATGACTCTGACTGGGAAGACAAAGACCACAGCCACACAAACACCATAGGACCAACTATGCTGGATCACCACAACTTCCATATTTTCAAAGAATATGTTCCCATTATAATAAGTGGACAATGAGTTGGATTTCTGGTGGTCAAATATATTCAACTTCCTTCTCAAGGAAAAAACAAAACAAAACAAAAACCCAAACACTTTGTTTTATTACTTGAAAAAGGAAACATAGGAAAGAAAAAAGAAAAAATTGAACTAAAATTCATTTTCCTTATTTAACTTTCTTCTAACAGTCAAAACAAGTCGAAAGCTTTTCTGTTCAAAATGAGAATGCTTTTGGGGCGCCTGGGTGGCTCAGATGGTTAAGCATCTGCCTTCGGCTCGGGTCGTGATCCCAGGGTCCTGGGATGGAGCCCCACATCGGGCTCCTGGCTCGGCGGGGAGTCTGCTTCTCCCTCTCCTTCTGCCTCTCCCACTGCTCATGCTCTCTCTCTCTCTGTATCTGTGTCTCAAATGAATAAATAAAATCTTTAAAAAAAAAAAATTGAGAATGCTTTTGCTCCTAATACTGAGAAGGATTTTCTTGCTCTTTTTTTCCCTCCTCCCTTTACAGGACACTGACTCTGGGCCACTTCTCAGCTTCTGCTTGGTGTGCTCAGGCAATGACCTACACAAATCCAAGGTTAGGCTAGCAGGCTGGACAGAGGCTAAACTCCTACCCAACCACATAACGGGATTCCCCATTGTTTCATACAACCCCAGGCCATTCCATCTGGCCCCGCTCAGAGTTACATTCTTTCAGATCAACATAATCTGTTTCTAGGACTTTTATTTTCTTATATCTTAACCTTCTCTCCTCTTGACTTTGACACAGAGTTACAACCTTCACTCACTGCTTATTCTCTTCCCATCCTCAGAAGAAAGCAGTAGAGTCCCCCCAGATTCCAGAGCTGAAAGAGAGGACAGAAGAAAAGGGAACAGGCAGGATCCCACTTAGCCCTTAAAGCCCATGCGGTGTTCACAAGACAAAGAGAATGGAAGTCTCTTGCTACAAGCAGGCGTCCCTTCCCTCAGGCACTTTGGCAAAAAAAAAATGAAGAAACAAATAGACTATGAAAAATCTTTGTGGAGGAGAGGAAGTGAGGAAAATCTTTTGCATTTGTGTTATCCACATATTTCATGGCAATTGATTTGGCTTTGTCCCTGAAAAAGCTTTCTGTATAGCAGACAAGAAGCTTTTGGTGTTTTCTTTGTTCAAGGTTAACTTTTTACAAGTCTGATTTCCTCCCACTCACCTAGCTCTGCCACAGGCTTTGGCATATAAAGCATTCCAGAGCAAAATAAAATGAAATGAAATAAAGCTTCCATTGTCTGCTCCCAAGCTTGCCTTATTGGCATTTTAAAGCAGTATTCAACTCTTCTATACATGTAATTTTCCATCAGTTATTCTGCCCCAGGGTAGAACACCAAGTGCAGAGGAAAGAAAGGGGAAAAGCCTGCCTGCAATCATCTCTACCAGTATCAGTCAAGGTGCACTTATGAGCGTCCCTTCCTCCTTATACTGTGAGTACTTTTTTTTCTCCTTCTGCAAACCTGACATGAAGCCAAAAACTCCCAGTGAGGAAATATTTTCATTTAACTGTGCAAAGGTCAGACAAAAAATGTGCTAAGGGCATTTTATTTTTCAACGCATATTAATCTCAGTTTTGCTCCCCCACAGAGACTCCTGAAAAGCAGTGGGAGTCAGTGCAGTGCCTTAATGCGGATTTCTGGCAGGCACAGTTCAAGGTTCTGCGGGGCTGCAATGACTCGGGTGGCCAAGGATGGAATTGCACAGCTCTGAGACCTTAACTAGCTTCCTTGCTGCTATTTCCCTCTTAAGGTGTACTCTCAGTTTGGAAGGAATCTGTTAAGTGGTTAAGTTTCAGTTAGAAGCTACCTCTAATGTTAGCCCAGTATGAATGCTCCAAAACAACTCTATAGCTTGTATCAGTGACACCCGATGAAAATTAATGAACATAAGAATGATGGATGAAATGTCCAGGGAAGATGATGTTTATGGTTTTTCTCAGTTTAAAAAAAAAAAAAAAAACACCTTTTTAAAGCCATTTTCTCTTTCTTTTCTGGGATAAGAACAAGGATGTGCCATAATCTTTTGACAAAAATGCCACTAATTGTGGCATTTTCTGTTTTTCGTGCTTGCCTCAGATACATCTTACTAAAAAGCTTCTAAAGATATCCTTACTTTCCTAATTACAGCAAAAATCTACTTGGCGTTTTCCATATCAGACCTATTACTGTGTCTTCTCTGTTTTACCTTTATTATATGAAGGGTTCTTTCATTTAAAACCAGTTACTTCCTTTATTATGGGCAAAAGGGAATTTGGTTATACACTCCAGTGATTAAAGTACCAACCCCAAAGAACAGTCTCCAATCACCACTGGCTGAACATGCGTCCTGGGCAGAAATCAAACAATAAAGGACTTAAGCAAATTAAAAGGTTGTGCAGGTATTTGACAACAGAAGAATCACTTCAGTGCTGCTACAAAACAGTTTGTTTGCAATGTATTTTTTTTCTTTTTTTTTTATTCTTACGTTAATCCCCATACATTACATCATTAGTTTTAGATGAAGTGTTCCATGATTCATTGTTTGTGCATAACACCCAGTGCTCCATGCAGAATGTGCCCTCCTAAATACCCACCACCAGGCTAACCCATCCTCCCACCCCCTCCCCTCTAGAACCCTGTTTGTTTTTCCGAGTCCATCGTCTCTCATGGTTCGTCTACCCCTCTGATTTCCCCCACTTCACTCTTCCCCTCCCGCTACCTTCTTCTTCTTTTTTTTTTTCTTAACATATATTGCATTATTTGTTTCAGAGGTACAGATCTGAGATTCAACAGTCTTGCACACTTCACAGCGCTTACCAGAGCACATACCCTCCCCAGTTGTCTATCACCCAGTCACCCCATCCCTCCCACCCCACCCCCCACTCCACCAACACTCAGTTTGTTTCCTGCGATTAAGAATTCCTCATATCAGTGAGGTCATATGATACATGTCTTTCTCTGTTTGACTTATTTCGCTCAACATAATACCCTCCAGTTCCATCCACATCGTTGCAAATGGCAAGATCTCATTCCTTTTGATGGCTGCATAATATTCCATTGTATATATATACCACATCTTCTTTATCCATTCATCTGTCGATGGACATCTTGGCTCTTTCCACAGTTTGGCTATTGTGGACATTGCTGCTATAAACATCGGGGTTGTTTGCAATGTACTTTTAAGCAAACACTCTCCCAACACCCTCCAGCTACTTCAAGCAAATCCACCCACGTGGTGCTGGGAGTGGGGTAGGGACAGACGTTAGTATTAAGATGCACACACACTTATGTGGCCACTAAAGACTCAAGATACATTTGTAGAAGAATTCTGCTTTCTGTGAGCTACATTCTCATAGAGAAAATGGAAATCCGTTTTAGTGCTTTGAGGTTATGCTATTTTCAGATCACATGCAAAGCTGCTTTTTCAAAATCTTAGATAAAACTTTTCGATTAACGGCTACCATGTACAGTCTGGCCCTAAGGCAAAGAAGGATGGGAAGATTAGGATTTCTTTTTTATTTAAATCTTGCTGTTAAATCATGGAAGGCAACTGAGCTCTAGGGGGAAAAGTCAGGAAACAGTAGAGCAAGAAAAGTAAACACTTTAAATTGATATCCCTTCAAAAATTTCCCTAAACCTGCTTTTATCAGACATCAAAAGTAGTTGAAGTGCATTTACTAAGTTGTTTTTATTCTAGGATTTGGAGTATACTGAAGTCTTTCAAATGGCAGTTGAATCAAAGATACTTAAAGTAAGTTGCCAGGGTGCATATTTGAAAAAGAAAAAAGGCTTCTGAAATAAGGTAAGTAATGTTGAACTATTACACATCACTTCTACTTTATCTTAAAAAACACTTTAAATTCACAGCTCAATTTTGTCCCTAGGACAAAAACATGAAACGCTACTTATTATCTGTGGATTTTAAGTTTTGATTATGTCCTTATAGAAGAAATTTCGTATTTCATTATCATTATCAGCTATAGCAATAAATACATATTGAGAAATGACGGTTTTCTAAATTCTTTTCTTGCCTTCTAAGTGCTAATATAAAAAGGAAAAAAATACATAAGTGAGACTAGTCTTCCCTAGTTAAAATGAAATGTTCAAGTGTGACATGTTACATAGACAGGCTTCTTTCCATGCTTCCCACCCTCCAGAACTGGAAATGACTTTGTAGAAGAGCAAGATCTGAAGTCTACCATGATTTCTTTTTTAAATGACTCCCTTTTTTGTTATAACATTTAATTTATAAAGAAAGATGATGCTTGCTATCTTAGAATAAATTGTATCTTTCAATATTTATTTATGTATGTATTTATTTATGCCTTTCAAAGTTAAATTTTAAGAATTGATTCATGATCTTTAGAAGTCAGAGATTTGTAAGAAAAATACAAAAATTTAAGCAAACCTCATGCATTGAAACAATTAGCTTATTTAATAATCTTGAATTATTGCTATTGTTATCAACATAATACCAGGTTATCTTTTTTTTTTTTTTTGCTATCTTTAATTTTTAATGTTGAATGAATGTGTCCAATGACTAGAATAACAGGAGTTTTTTTGAACCATAGATATGGAAACTTTTTTCTATCCATTCTCTATCAACAGAAACCAGAAGTGATTTTAGCATGTATAATTTTTTATGTAGCACAAGGATTTTCCCCAATGTTTTGCAGCAGACCGCTAAGTTGCTTGACCTGCCTGAATGTGTCTCACTTGGCTAGAGATGGCCTGTGCAATCCATCACATACTGATTGGAGTAGATGACTGAGTTGATGGAGCACCAGGATTAGGCCCATCTTTCTGCAAGAGACTCTGTAATCACGATGAGAGGTTATCATTGCCTGTGAGCTCAAAAGAGACAAACCACACGGCAAGCAAGGATCAACTTGAGCTTTTTGTTATGCAACAGATACTGAAACACAATACTAGTCCAGGTCTGTGCCACCAAGCCCAGTGAACATCAGAATGGTATTTCAGCCTCATAAAAAGTACAGTCAGAACATATTAACAAAAATAATAAATTTACTTGGAAGGCTTCCAAATAAATTGTATCTCTTCTTGAAATGATGGGTCTGCTTAATTGAAATTCAATGTTTTATTTCTGGCTTCGCACAGAGAACATGGTATCTTTTAAGGCAATTTTCTAATTTGATTTAAAATATAAATTATATTATTCTACTCACAAAAAATAAATACATAAATATAGGAAAGTATATTATATAACTATATAATTATGTGAATTTGGGCTTGGGAAAACCAATATTCTTGGGAGTTCACTGGGTTAAAAAAACAATGACAGAAGCTTTTCATAAAACCAGGCTTCTTGAATGTTTTAATACAGGATGCAGATATAGTTCCCTTTAAGGATATATTGCTTGTATAAACTGTACCAACACTAAAATGCATGACATGGAGGATTTAAAATACACTTTCACTGAGTTATCTATCATTAATGTGGCATTTTTTTTTCTTTGACCTTTACTAAACTGATGTATCTGTTTTCTTTCAGTTCATAAATGAAGCAGGACCACTTTTTAAAATAAATTCAGGGGGCGCCTGGGTGGCTCAGATGGTTAAGCGCCTGCCTTCGGCTCAGGTCATGATCCCAGGGTCCTGGGATCGAGTCCCGCATCGGGCTCCCTGCTGGGCGGGGAGCCTGCTTCTCCCTCTGCCTCTGCCTCTCTCTTTCTCTCTCTCTCTAACTCTCATGAATAAATAAATAAAACATTTAAAAAATAAATAAATAAATAAATTCAGTTATACAGCAAGCCCTGTGTACGCTAATTAAATAGGTGAAATATGGTAAGTTTATATAGACATCTGATCTCTGAAAGGTATAGAGCATTACTAGTAAGTAACATCTCCTTGCCCAGTGTATTCTGATGACAGAAAAGCAAAGACGTTATTTTCCATACTGTCAGAACCACGGCATACACTAATAGAAAAGGTTCTCCTAAGCACAGGATTACATAACTGCATTTACCTTTAACACAAGAACCCTGATTTTCCTACTCATTCAAAGAACATCCACTTTTCTTGTGGAGCAGAAATCTGAGAGATTTGAGCATTATAAAAATGAAATATATTTTTTACAATCACCCACGGTCTGCAATTTCTAAATTTTAACATCTTGACATCATGGATAATGTGAAGTATAATAAACAGTACCTAGTTTGGAGTCTGTTAAATATATTCTAGGAGCTTTACATATATGTTTTCAAAATTATTCTTCCTAAAGTTTTTTTTTGAGGTAGACACATTATCTTTATTTCATAAATTGGGCAAACGAGGCTCAGAACACTTGTCTACAATCACAACTGATACAAAGGAGCCAAATTCAACCCCAAATCAGTGCAATTGAATTTAATTGGAAGAAAAGAGCCAGATTAGAAAAGTTACAGTGCTTCTCCTCAATGCACTCAGAGCCACTGCTTTCGTATGTGGCTAGATGTGACTGTCCAATAGACATTATTGAAAAAAAGAGAATGACATTATCCTTAGCTAAAGTTCTGGTCCTGCCCCACTTTGTACATATCATACTATATTGTGACTGACTTCATGTTAATTGCCCCCTTAAAATCTAAGACTAAACTATGCTTTTCAAAAGACTGGGTTATGTCTTATTCATTTTTGTATCTCCAGCACCTAACCGAATGCCTGGTTTACAGGAAAAAAAAAAGAAGTTATGCAAGTACATAAATGATTCATTGCATAAAAAATGACTGCTTCATCTTAGAAGACTGCAAAAGAGAACCTCAACAAAAATCCAATCCAAAGTTACGTATAAATATTGTTTATTTTTATAATAAAAATCCAATTTTATTTCTATAGCTATTAATAAGAAATCAGCCACAGACCAGTGACCACAGTGCTTGTTGGCTTGCCAGGTTCACTCAGCTCTCCTCTGTTCTTGCCAGGTATATATGTCACCTCTACTCTGATATACACACCAAGTAGTGTTCTATCACTGAATTTTGTTTCCTGGGATTATCTCTGAAGAATATAACTGAAATAACAATCATTTGAGGACCTTCATGGGTTCAAGAATTCATTTATTCACTCACTTCACACACACATACTTACTGGATACTCCCTGGGTAACAGGTGCTAAGGATACAAATACAAATAAACTATGGCTCTTACTAATTATATGCTCACAGTTTAACCACTGGTTGTCAAAAGATAAGGGAAGATTACGATATTCTAGGAAAGAAGTTAATGACATTTATGGCTACCCTCACAGGTGGGTACAGGAGCCTGACTGATAGGTGTGGACACGTCCCAACATGGATGGGACGACACTGTCTGCTATTTGTATGAACTAGTCCAGGCCATACTCCAATGCTTGATGCCTGTCTGCTCCTTCTGCTTCTTACCTTGCTTTCCTCTAGATTTCAAAACTTTATTTTCTCTTAGACCAGCTTCTGATTCTGTCAACTCTCATTACTGATGTCTCTGCAATTCTACTGTGTCAAAATCTCCTTGATTATGGATAAAAACTGGCCCATTGCCATGCAAGTCAGAAGCGTGTACAACACTCTGCTGGACAAAGTCTTTGTTCAAGTCCATGTAAAAGGCAGCAGATCTCAACTGGTCTTAGATAAACCATGTACTTTTCTGGACCTTCATTTCATTATCTTAAAAATCATTTGTTCCAACTCTTTGCTCAAATGTTACCTTTTCAATGAGCCTTATCCTGAACACTATATTCAGAAAGGCAAACTGTCCTTGCCCTCCCCTCTCGACACACACACTCCCGATTCCCCTTACCTTGCTTTATTTTTGAAAAAAAGTTTCCCTAGCACCTATTATCTTTTAGCATTCAATACTCAATAGAATTTACTTACATATTATGGTGTACTAAAGAATTTATCCTTGCCCAAAGAGAGATCTGGCCTTTGGCCTCAGTTCCTGGGAAATAATCTCTAAACCCTTGGAGTATCCTGCCTAATAAGTGTCTTTGTTTACCTGGGGTCTCTGTGCCATGCTAGAAAGTATAACAATGTGATTTACAGTGGGGACTTTGAGTCACACAGTACCAGTTCAGTCTCTATAGGGGCCAGAGACTGAGGTGAGCCATGTGGGCAGTTGACCATGTCTACGTGATGGAACTCCCTTAAAGACTCTGAACACCAAGTCTCAAATGAGCTTCCCTGGTTGGAAATACTCTGTGCTTATTACTACAGATCGCTGCCAGGAGGAGTTAACCCTGTCCATGACTCCACTGGGAGAGGCAACTAGAAGGTCCACATATAGAACCCTCCTGGACTCTGCCCAATGCATCATCTTCCCTTGGCTGATTTTAATTTTTTTTAAAGATTTTATATATTTATTTATTTATTTGAGAGAGAGGACAGAAGTAGGACGAGTGGCAGAGGGTGAGGGAGAGCAGGGAGCCTGACACAGGTCTCAATCCCAGGACCCTGGGATCGTGACCTCAGTCGAAGGCAGATGCTTAACCCACTGAACCACCCAAGGTGCCCCCCCCCTTGGCTAATTTAAATCTGTAATGAACCATAACCATGAGTATAACAGCTTTCAGTGAGTTCTGTGAGCTCTTCTAGTGACTTATCAAATCTGAGGGTATCATGATTCCCCCAAACCTGCAATTGGCATCAGAGGTGAGGGTGGTCTTGTGAACTGCTCTCTCACGTGACAGTGAGGTTCATCTGTTATGATCAGTGCCCCTCACTAGAATGTAAACTACATAAAGGCAGGGATCTTTGTATGTTTTGTTCACTCATCTACCCAAACAATTAGAAGAGGGCTTGCAGAGAATAGTTGCTCTACAAATATTTGTTGAATGACTGAATTGAATGTATTGTACCAGCTGACTTCTGCCCTAACTTTTACTCTATTATTAAATGACACAGAATTTTATGATACTGGCACATTACATCATCCAGTTTCCCATTTGAATCTTATTTTAAAATAGAGAAATGCAAAATGGATAAGAGACTTCTTCAAATATTTTTGGAGAATGTAGGCAGTTATAAAGAAGGCTTCTGAATTTTCCAATATTTATAGAAGCTGGACAAAAACAGTGGGCTTGAGAGAAGGCTTAATGCTCTTCGAGTCACCTTTGTCTGACTTGTTGCTAGGTCAATCTTTTTCCACATCTGGATCATAATGAATGAGCATAAATAAATACATAATTGTCAATAGGCAGAAAGATCTGCAAAAAGAGAATCAGAGAAAAGTAAGCAGGCATGGGCAGGACCATGTCACTCCAGCACCTAAACAAATGTTACTACCCAGAGAGACCACCGAGAATTTTTCCCAAGGAAGGCAGATGCTTTGGGCCTTTTGATAGTTTTAAATTGCCTTTCTTTGTGCAGGGATTTAGCTAAGCAGCTCTATAGAATTTCAAAAGAGGAAATGTGAACTTAAAGCCCAAATCAAAGATGCTTCACTTGTCTTGGTCTATTGATTTCATATGTTCATAGAAAGGAGATTTTTTTTAAAGCTGTTAATCTTGTTCATATTACATCAATAGTGTAAAGGCTGAGAGAGCACCAGGGATGTTTAGAAGCCAATTCTATGACTTCTAAATTACTCTGCCTTATAAAATGTCATAACATGTGTGCTTCTATGTGACCCCTGACCTCACCACTGCTGAGTCCATCTGTTTTCAGGTACATTTAAAACAATTTCCAAGCATCTATGCTCTCAATAATAATTTTAATGAGTTACTTAGATAGCTTATAGAGATGGAAGCATTCTAATTTGGCTTTTGCCACTATCTACACATGACTATGGTCCACAACTACCAACAGTGCATCTTTCTCTCATCTGACACATACCTACTCATACTTTGTGTTCCACTTCTTTGGTAATAATACTAATTTACACCTTATCAGTGAGGCTAAAAAAAAAATATATATATATATATATATATATACTTTTTTTTAAAAAGTCAACTTTCTATCTCATTATTCCTAGCCAATAAAAATCCTTCTGATTTTATCTTCTACTATTCCTTCTATTTCCATGCCCTCTACTCAATTTACACTGCCATTGTATTTTCTCTGGAAATCTTTCATTCACATCTGCCTGGATTATTGCCACAGAATCACATTATTGTGACACAGATGTTTTGAGCCTGGTCCTTTCAATGTAGCTATTTTGGCAGCTGTGAAGTTCTACTGTTACCACTCAGATATGGAGGTTTGGACATAAAACATTTTAGGTCTTCTCAGTAAACACAAGTAGCCAACAAGTGGAAATCGACTCGCAATGGGAGATGCAATGGCTAGGAACATAGCATGCAGCACTCTGGCAGAAATGTGGCATACCCAACCATAGGAGACTACTGAAATTACTGCTTATCCTGATACTCCTGAGCCCAACTGGAAGGCAACAAGGCAGGCAGTGGGCAATGAACCAGAAAGTGAAGAAAGGACACGGTAACACAGTTGACAGGGCAATCAGCCATTTCTTCCACACCCGAAGATCTGCAAACCATTTTACCCGCCATTAAACCCAATGAGGCTTTGGAGACGGGCTGGGGGCATGGACTGCTAGATAATTCTCTTTGAGGGCAGTTATTAACAATGCAGGTTGGGGGGAGGAGTTTTTCACTCGAAAAGAGTTCTGGTTGAAGTAAAGAAACTTCCAGAAGATCAAATGCAAAAATATACATGGAAAACTCGCTGATGCACACTGCTTCTGGAGTGTCAGAAGATGGAGCCTTATGCAAAACACAGGGCTGCAGTATATTAGAGTAAAAATCCCAATGTATTTAAAAGTCCTCTATTTTTCTTGTCAAGAAAGAACTATTGGACAATAGTGAGAGGTAAATACTACAAAGACTTCAGTGAGAGATTTCCATAAAATGGAACTGCCTTCTAGAAATAAAACTTTTTTTTTTTAAAGATTTTATTTATTTATTTGAGAAAGTCAGAGATAGTGACAGAGAGCATGAGTGAGGAGGAGAGGGAGAAGCAGGCTCCCCGCCGAGCAGGGAGCCCCATGTGGGACTCGATCCCAGGACCCTGGGATCACAACCCGAGCCGAAGGCAGACGCTTAACCGACTGAGCCACCCAGGTGCCCCTAGAAATAAGACTTTATGTCAATAATTGGGATTTGTACATTTAAGGACCTGAGGGCCATATTCCTTGTGCAGAAGAGAGGAAGCAGTCCTGAGTGAGCAGAGGGAGCAGCCCACAAAATAGCAGCAGCCCAAGAAAGCTTGGTCATGCCAAGAAAGAGTGGAGGCATCTAGAAAGCAGTCACTGAGGGGGTACAGGAGGTGGAGGTTAGTTTGCCAAGATCACAGTCATGTCATGAGGGGGTTAATGGTCCACTACATGGCCATTTCTACTTCAGAGCCCTTCTGCTTTCTCAATCACTACCTGGAAAATGAAGCATAGGCCCTCTCTGTACTTGCATTTTCCAATCTATCTGGAATTGCTGTTAATCTCAGTGCCAAGAGAGAGCCTAGGTGAGTGAAAGGCTCCCTTTCTCAAGAACCCTTGTCTGGGGCGCCTGGGTGGCTCAGTCATTAAGCGTCTGCCTTCAGCTCAGGTCATGATCCCAGGGCCCTGGGATAGAGCCCTGCATCGGGCTCCCTGCTCGGCAGAAGGCCTGCTTCTCCCTCTCCCACTCCCCCTGCTTGTGTTCCTTCTCTCGCTGGGTCTCTGTCAAATAAATAAAATCTTTAAAAAAAAAAAAAAAAAAAGAACCCTTGTCACCTATTCCCCGTTGGGTCTGCCTCTGACCCTCCAACTTCCCATAACCCAGGGAATCTATGGCACCTACAAGGGAAGGAAACCTTGCTCTGAGTTACCACATGTTTTCATAGCTTTGAGTTCCCTTGGGTCCTGTGATTTTGAAACCTAAACCTTCATTCCTCTTTTCAGCCACAACAAACCTTTCCTAAGGCATGGATGTGGCAAGTTCTGGCTCCTGACCAAGTGGGAAATAGGTCAGGTTTATAGAAAATACAAAAAGAACACATGCCTGGGTGGCTCAGTCAGTTAAGCATCTGTCTTTGGCTCAGGTCATGATCTCAGGGTCCTGGGATCGAGCCCCACATCAAGCTCCTTGCTCAGCAGAGGAGTCTGTTTGTCCCTCTCTCTTTGCCCTCCCCCACGCTCGCTCTCTTTCTCTCTCAAATAAGTAAAATCTTAAAAAAAAAAAAAAAAAGAAAAGAAAATACAGAGAGAAAAGCCACCAGTTACTATTTCAAAAATATTATCCCATCACAGTTAATGAACTCTTTCTGTCAAAGGGAAATTAAAGTACCTTTCCTATTATCATAAATTATCAGTAATTGTTATAATAAAAGAAAACTGGGGATAACTCAGCTGCCATTGAGAAAAAAAAGAATATGCACAGATTAGAAAGAAAGAGGCCTATATCATCTCATTGCACACCAAATTCTGTTATTTATTCATTCATTCCACAAATTGAGCACCTGAGTGCCTGCTCTGTATCAGGTTACAGAGTCTGAGGATACAGCAATGTGTAAAATAGACAAAATACTCCCTGCCCTCATAGAGCTCACATTATTGCAGTAGGAGACAAAAATTAAGCAATAAAAGTAAATGAAATGCAGTATAACAATGTTAAATATTATGGGGGAAAAAAGCGGGGAAGGGAAATAAAAAACTAAGAAATATTAAAGTTTTAAATAGGCAGCCAAAAAAAGGCTGCGACAAAAGTGAGGGAGACAGTCACATGGATTATAACAGTGATGACAACTCTGGGTCACAATTACTGATCATTTATTTACTACTCAATTATGCATTGTGCTGTAATTCTTACATACCTTGTGTACTTTGTATGACCCAAGTATTACTATTAATTCCATTTACAGATGAGAAAAAATTGAGAACACATTTTTAATTTCACAAAGCTAGCTCATGGCAGACTTTGTGAACACAATACAATCTGATATGAAGTCTCTGATCTTGACTGCAAAGCTCTGGACACAAATAGTAGTTATGCCACACAGATTCTAACAAATGTTCAGTCAATTCCTATATCGTGGTCCTTATACTATTCACTAACTTGCTTGAATTCAGATGACTGTGCTAAATGTCTTTATTGCTCTGTTGATTCACCTTTCAGTTTATACAAAGTATACCTAAAATCAGTATCCCAAAGTCCTTTATTTTGGCCTCCTTCTATTCTTGCTATTTTTAACTTAATGTGTAACAAGGGCCTTGATTTAACCTGCTACTACCTACTATTTTGAGGGCCAGACAGCTCCTTGACCTCCTTGTAATGAAAGATAAGAAAAACGTAGCATCGCTCTTTTACTCATACTGATCTGTTATAGCATAACTTCAGTTTATGATCAGAAGATTCCCTTTATGAATAAAGAGGCAATTATAGAAAGAACAAAGAGAAGAAAGGGGTCAAAGAACTAGATTTTTCCATATAGTGTAGGCAGCTAGCAATTTGACAAAAAACTGGAGGAAGTCAACACTGTCTATAAACAGGAAGTACCTTAACTACATTACAAACACCTAACATAGATTGTTGAATTGAATTCTATCCTTATTTGCTTCACATAGCCATGGCTTGGCTACCATCAATCCAAAACTTCTCTCTCTAGACCTAGGCTTCTCAATCTTGCCCTTATGGACATTTGGATCAGCTAATTCCTTATTCTGAGATCACTGTGCACACTGAAGCATGTTTACCAGCACCCCTGATATCTACCGACCAGATGCCAGTAACTCACCTCCTCTGACTCATGACAACAAAACAATCTCTGACATTGCCAAATGCTGCCTCACGGAAAAAATCTTCCTGGTTGAGAACCGCTGCTCTAGACTAAGAAAAGCACTGAGATTTGTAAACACAACAGTTTTGTGTGTGTGCGTGTGTGTGTGTGTGTGCATGTGACAAAAGGCCTTAAAGATGGAAAAGTTTTTAAAATAAGTTCATCTGAAAGCTATAATGACAAAATGCTTAGAGAAAAATCCTGTCATCACCATGTTTGGCAAATGGGTGATTTTGCCAACCTTCATAGCAGCTTTTTCATGTGTTAATTCATTTTATTTTATTAATTGCTATCAAACTAACCAGTCTAGAAGGGCAGGTCAATCATCAAATCCCCCGTTACCGTTAAAGTATTCATCCAGACTTATCCTGAACAGGAGTGTTGCTTGTCCACCAGCACTTACGTATAAAAACTCAGCAGGTAGGAGTAAGAGATTTATAAGACAGAGAGGAACTTCAGAGACCAAGTCCACTTCTTTTTTTTTTTTTTTAAGATTTATTTTATGTATTTATTTTTAGAGAGAGAGAAAGAGACAACACGCAAGCTTTGGGGGGGGGGGGCGGCAGGGAGAGTTACTAGGAGAGGAATTCAAGCCGACTCCGCACTGAGCATGGAGCCTGACACAGGGCTCGATCTCACAACACTGAGATCATAACCTGAGCCGAAATCAAAGTCGAACACTTAACCAACCGAGCTGCCAGGTGCCCCCAAGTCCACTTCCCATGGTTTACAGGACAAGACACTGAGGTCCAGAAAATAGAGTCTCAACACAATTTATTATGATAAACCTCAGTGATTCAGACACTAGCCTGAAATTTTCAACAATGTAAGTATAGAACAATACAGGCACAGACATTATTGAGTAAAATGTTAAAAGTATACTCATCAGTCAATTTTCAAGGCCTTAAAAATTAAGTAAGAGAAACCAGGGAAAAAATTTAAAATGTTTTTCAAATTGAATGCACAAAAAATTAAAGCTACTATCAATGTACCTTTTGCTTCAGAATTCAAAAATTTACATTTGTTTTCTCTTTATAATACATGATTACTTAATATCAACCAAATGGGAATGGTAGATTTCTATTAATCTGCCTTATCATACTTATAAACTACTACATAAATTACTTGGAACTTGAAAAAATAAATTGTTAAAAAGTATTCTGACTATATTACAAACAACCTAAAATATACTGTTGAATTGAATGGGCTCAAAGTAGGAACAACCAGATTGCCGTAACCACCTCCAGAATTCTGTTTTAACAAAGCTCACTCCTGAGACCAGTGCATGTTTCATTTTCACATGTATTATTTTAGATCCTCACAAGTCAATAAATATGATGTACATAGTACATTAAATAGTCCGAAGCAGCAGGGCAGAAATTTGGACTTGATATATTTTAATTCAATCACTGCTTTCTCGTGTCCTATTCCTTTTCATGTACAAATAGCCCAGAGACAGATCAGGCAATTCTACCTCCTAAGGAAATACCCAACCGAAGAATGAGTTACCAGTTTTTACTGTGTGTAGCCACTCCCAATCTCTGAGTGGTTCTTTTGAAATTTTCCTCCTTGATTGAAGAGTTATGCTACCCATATTAGGTCTGGTGAACATATGAAGATTATTTAGCATACACTGTCCTCAAGTTGGGAACTTTAACCACAATTCTGAGGCAACAGTAAAAATTCCATTCAAAATTCTATAACAAAAATATTAAAATTGTTCTGGTTTCAGGTAATGGCAGAGTAGCTTGTATCAGAAAACTCCCCTACCAAGAGCAACTTTAAATGCTATACAAAATATTACCAAACTACTGTTTGAAAGCACTGGAGACTAGGTTGTAACTACAGGTGTTAGGATACCTGAAAAAAGGGAACTATATAAGATGAGACCCAGATTTACATCCCTCCCCACCCCCTTGTGGGAAGTCTCCAGGTCTGCTGAGATAGGTAACAGAGCTTCTTCAGAACACACTAGTTTTACCAGGATGAGTAGTACAATGTCGGAGTTCAAGGCATCCAAAACAGAAGGAAATTAAAGGGGAAATCCTATAAAGAAGGGATCCACAGGGAAGATCCCAAAATCTGAGTACATACTCTGCTAAAATTATTAGCGGACTCTTGAACTCCACAGACCTGTAGAGAAATTCTAAGAGGTCCAGGAAAAACAACAGCTGAGAGTTTAAAGAAACTAGCTGGTGATTTCAGAAGCTGCCCACTACTTGGGACACAGAGTTAGGAATTCAATCCGTCAGGGTGATATAAAGGCTTGAGAAACACCTTGAGATATACACTGAAATCCTATTAAGACTAAACTTACAAGTGAAGATCATGTCCCAGAATTAAGGAATATATCCCAGTGGTAAAGGCAAAACTGAAATGAACAACATCTGTGACCAAGTGATCTACCAGTAACTTAACTGCCTGTCAAAACGAAATGTAGCATTCTTCAAAAAAAGATAAAGGAAAAACAACAGGTCTCTACAATGTATTATCCACAATGTCTATTAATCAGCTATTATAAGACATGAAGAGAAACAAAAAATATTATAATAGTTAAAAGAATACATAATAGAAACAGATCTAGAGATGACCCATATTTTGAAATTAATAGGCAAAAACATTAAAACAACTGTGATACATCTGCTAAAGAAAGCATAGGAAAATGAGATGTAAGAAGTGAAGAGATGAAAATTTAGGACAGAAATTAAAAATTTAAGAAAAAGAAAACAGTGGAAATCCTTGAACTGGAAAATGAAATATTTGAAATAAAAAATTCATTAGATACGATCAATAGTAGATTGGACACAAGAGGAAAAGAATCAATAAAGGTAGGATAATAGTAGTTATACAAATTGAAGCATAGTGAAAAAAAGCATTGAAAAGAAATAAAAAGTTCTCAATGGCTTATGGATAGTGACAAGTGATCTATCCTATGTGTAACTGAAGTCTCACAAAGAGGAAAGAGAGAATGAAGCAGAAAAACATATTTGAAGAAACATCAGCCAGGATTTTTCTATATATGACCAGAAGAGCAGACCACATATTTGGAGGAACTCATCAAAACCCAAAAACAAACACAGAGAAATACAATTAAGCTCTTCATAGTCAAATTGTGGAAACCTAAAAAAAGACAAAAAACATAAAAGCCCTGGAAAGGAGAAACATTATATTCAAGAGAAACACAATAAGAATAATAACTGATGTCATCACAAATAATGGAAGCCAGTGAACAATGAAATGACACCTTTAAAGTTCTGGAAATAAAATAAAACTGTCAACAAGAATTTTGTATCTAGTGAAAATATCTTTGACAAAATGAAAGCAAAGTCCTTTTTCAGGTAACAGAAGGCTAAGAATTCATCAGCAGACTCCTAAGAGATGCTAAGAAAATGTGTCATGGTGAAGGGAAATAATATCGGATGAGAATTCATTTGAACAAAAATGAATCAAGAAAACAAGGAACAGCAAATATATGGGTAAACTTAAAAGACTACATTTCTTTCTTATTTTTTAAAGAAAACGCACAAAACAAAGCTAACAATATGTTGTAGAGTTCATAGCATATATGACAACAGTGGATTAGAGAATGGGTGACAGTAAATAGAATTATTTTATTACAATATTCTTACATTATATGTGAGGAGGTAAAATATTCAACTAACTTGAAAAATTAAAGATAAATTTTAATACTCCAGCGATCATAAAGGAGAACACAGTTCACCCTTGAACATGATGTGAACTACATAGGTCCACTTATACACAGATTTATTTCAGTAAATATGATACTATACTGTAAATGTATTTTCCTTATGATTTTCTTATAACATTTTCTTTTCTCTAGCTTACTTTATTGTAAGAATACAGTATATAATGCATGTAACACAAAATATGTGTTAATCCACTGTTTATTTTACCAGGAAACCTTCTGGTCAACAGTAATTACATTTTGGGGAAGTCAAAATTATATGTAGATTTTTGACTTTGCAGGGGGTCAACACCTCTAACCCTCTCATTTTCAAGGGTCAACTATAAGAGGTGCTATGATTTAAAAAGCCACTAGAGAAGAGAGAATGAAATACTAAAATGTGTGTGTGTACTTATATGTGTGTATATATACATATATAGAGATAAAAGATGACAGGGAAAAGTAAATAAAAGAGCAGGAACAAAGGCATAAATAGAAAACAAATATTAACATTACAGATAAAGCCAATTATATACATCGTGAGTTTATTTATTAGTATGAATGGATTAAACACTCTAACTAAGAGGAAAAATTGATTTAAAAAGTTCGGGGCACCTGGATCGTGCAGTCGGTTGAGCGCCAGATTCTTGGTTTTGGCTCAGTTGTAATCTCAGGGTCCTGAGATAGAGCCCCCTTGTAAGGAGTCTGTTTGAGACTCTCTCTCTCTCTCCCTCAGCGCCCCCCCTCCATGCTCTCTTTCTAAAATAAATCTTTAAAAAAATCAATATCCAATTACATTTTTTTCCCAAATATGCACTTTAAGTATAAGCACAGAAATAGATTTAAAGTGAGTTGTGGGAAAAAGACATACCATGCAAGCAGTAAGCACAAGTAAACTCGTGTGTATCTACTAATCTCACAAAAGTATACTTCAAGACAAAAGAGTGATTACGACAGATAAAAAAAGGTTTACTTTATAATAACTTGTCAATTCATCAAGAAGATAGTAACTAGCTAAATGCTATTTACCTAATAAAAGAACTTCAAAATAAGAAAACTTTACAGAACCAAAGGGGGAAATAGATAAACCCACAATCATTACTGTAGATTTTAACACCCTTCTATCAGTGATATCTTGATATCTTGACCAAGTATCTTGATAGAAGTGGGAAAAAAATTAAGCTAGAATATCAAAGTTTTGAGTAAGACTATCATTAACTTGAACTAAGTGACATTTTATAGCACACAAAACTTTTATAATTCACACTTTTTACAACATACGTAACATCCACCAGGAGAAACTGTGCACTGAGCCATAAAACAAGTTTCAAAGGACTGCAATCACACAGAGGAGACTCTCTCACTAAAATGAGATTAAATTATAAATCAGTAATAAGACAGCTAGAAAATGGCCAAATATTTGGAAACCTATGGGTAAAGGAATAAATTGCAAAGAAAATCATACATATATCTAAATGAATGTTAATAACATACAATTTTTCAAAATTTGGGGAATGTTGTGAAAGCAATATTAGGAGAGAAATTCATATCTTTAAATGCTTATATTAAGAAAGAATAAAGCTACGTTCACAAGAAACTAGCAAAAGAAGAGTAAGTTAAAAATAAATAAATAGCAATAAGCAGAAAAATTAATCAAAAATGTCAAAATCACTAAAATAGAAAACATACTAAAAATAAAGGAAAAACAATAAAGCCAAAATCTGGTTCTTTTAAAAATAAAACAAAATTGATGAATTCCTAGGTAGATGTGATATATGACGTGTGTGTGTGTGTGTGTGTATCTATACACATAATCTGTAAAATTCAAAGTTACTTACAATGACCAAAACAAAACAAAATAAACTGGTATTTCCTAGAGCCACTCAGCATACTGAGATTTATCTGTGTTACTAGGTTCATCAGTAATTCATTTGTTTTTATTATTGAACAGTGCATGGAGAGCTCACATTTTGGTTAACCATTTACTTGCTTATGGATTTTTTTAAAAAGATTTTATTTATTTGACAGAGAGAGAGAGAGAGAGTGCCCACAAGCAGGGGGAGTGGCAGGCAGAGGGAGAAGCAGACTCCCCACTGAGCAGGGAGTCTGATACGGGACTCCATCCCAGGACTCTGGGATCATGAACTGAGCCGAAGGCAGAGGCTTAAGCAACTGCATGACCCAGGCACCCTACTTATGGATATTTGAGTTGTTTCAAGTTTTAGGCTATTATAGATAAAGGTATTATAAACATTTGTGCACAAGTATTTCTGGGAACTTTAATAAATACCTAGGAGTTGAATGGCTGAGTCCCAAAACTAGGTGTGTATTTAACTTCCCAAGAAATTGCAAAACAATTTAATGGAGTAACTATAGATGTTTATCCCCATGAGGAGTATGTAAGAGTCCCAGTTATGCCACATCTTTACCAACACTCACTTGAAACAGTTTTAAGATTTTAACCATTCTAGTGAGTGTACAGTGATATCTAATTGTGACTTTTTCTCTGGTGGATGATTTGAGCATCTTCTCTTATATAAATTGGCCATGTGTATATTTGCTTTTGTGAAGGGTCTGCTCAAATTTTTTGCCCATTTTTAATTTTTTTTTTTTTTGGTATTATTACTGAGTCATACAAGTTCTTTTTATGCTCTGGATAGGATTTCTTTGTAAAATATATGTAGAGCTAATATTGCTCCCTTTATATAGCTTTACCTTCATTTTTTAAGGGTTTTCTTTGAAGAACAAAAGTGTTTAATGACAGGGCAACTTTTTTTTTTTTTTTTTGGTAGTTAAGACTTGTGAGTTTGTACCTAGGAAATCTTTGCCTGTTACTCCAAGACAGCACAGATTTTTCTCCTACATATTTTCTTCATTTGTTACATTTAAATCTTGGTCCATTTCAAGGTAGTATTTTTTTTTTTAATATGAGGTAAATGTTAGTGTTATTTATTTTTATTCTGGTAAAATAAAAATATACAGCTGTTTAGCACTACTTGTGAAGAACTTTTTTTCTGATAGAATTGCCTTGGTATTTTCGTCAAAAATTAACTGATTTTTATCTGTGTCATTCTATTTCTAGATTCTCTATTTTGTTCTACTGACCCATATCTATGCTTTTACCAAAACTGTACTGTCTTAACTATTATAACTTTATAGTAATCTTTATTTTTTTTCTTCCAAGTTTTTATTTAAATTCAAGTTAGTTAACATATTGTGTAGTACTGGTTGCAAGAGGAGAATTCAGGGATTCATCACTTACATACAACACCCAGTGCTCATCACAAGTGCCCTCCTTAATACTCATCACCCACTTAGCCCATCCCCCCACACACCTCCCCTCCAGCAACCCTCAGTTTCTTCTCTATAGTTAAGAATCTCTTACTGTTTACCTCCCTGTTTTAATCTTATTTTATTTCCTTATCTTCCCCTATGTTCATTTGTTTGGTTTCTTAAATTCCACATGAGTGAAACCATATGGTATTTGTCTTTCTCTGACTTATTTTGCTTAGCATAATACACTCTAGTTCCATCCACGTCATTGCAAATGGCAAGATTTCATTCTTTTTTGATGGCTGAGTAATGGTAATATATATATAGAAGTAATTTATATACAGTATATATATAGTATATATAGAGAGAAGTGTATATATAGTATATATAGAGAAGTAATATATATATAGAAGTGGTGTACATGTGTGCATATATATATATGAACATATATATATATATATTCTTATTTATCTATTCATCAAGTCATTGGACATTTGGGCTCTTTCCATAATTTGGCTATTGCTGATAGTGCTGCTATAAACATTGGGGCACATGTGCCCCTTCAAATCAGCATTTTTATATCTTTTGGATAAATACTTACTAATGCAATTGCTGGGTTGTAAGGTAGTTCTATTTTTAACTTTATGAGGAACCGCCACACTGTTTTCCAGAGTGGCTGCACCAGTTTGCATTCCCACCAAAAGTGCAAAAGTGTTTCCCTTTCTCCACATCCTTGCCAACATCTGTTGTTTCTGGAGTTGTTAATTTTAGCCATGCTGACAGGCTTGAGGGGGTATCTCATTGTGGTTTTGATTTGTATCTCCAAGATGATGAGTGATATTGAGCATTTTTTTCATGTGTCTGTTAGCTTATTTGTATGTCTTCTTTGGAGAAATGTCTGTTCATGTCTTCTGCCCATTTATTAACTGGATTATTTATTTGATGAGTTCTTTATAGATTCTGGATACTAGCCCTTTTTCTGATATGTCATTTGCAGATATCTTCTCCCATTCCATTGGTTGCCTTTCCGTTCTGTTGTTTCCTTTGCTGTGCAGAAGCTTTTCACCTTGTTGAAGTCCCAATAGTTCATTGTTGGCTTTTGTTTCCTTTGCCTCAGGAGACATGTCTAACAAGAAGTTGTTGCGGCCAAGGTCAAAGAGGTTGCTGCCTGTGTTCTCTAGGATTTTGATGGTTTCCTGTCTCACATTTATGTCCTTCATCCATTTGGAATTTACTTCCGTGTATGGTGTAAGCAAATGGTCCAGTTTCATTCTTCTGTGTGTTACTGTCATTTTCACCTTGTTGAAGGTGAAACACCTTCACCATTTGTTGAAGAGACTTTTTTCCATTAGATACTTCCCTGTTTTGTCAAAGATTAGTTGACCATAGAGTTGAGGGTCCATTTCTGGGTTCTCTATTCTGTTCCCTCAATCTGTGTTTTTGTGCCAGTACCATATACTGTCTTGATGGTTACAGCTTTGTAATACAGCTTGAAGTCTGGGATTGTGATGCCTCCCACTTTGCTTTTTTTTTTTCAGTATTACTTTGTCTATCTGAGATCTTTTCTGGTTCCATACAAATGTTAGGATTGTTTCTTCTAGCTCTGTGAAAAACGCTGATGTTATTTTGATAAGGATTGTATTGAATGTGCAGATTGCTTTGGGTAGTATAAATATTTTAACAATATTTGTTCTTCTAATCCATGAGCATGGAATGTTTTTCCATTTCTTTGTGCCTTCATAAGTGTTCTATCATTTCTACAAATTTCAGTGTACAGATTTTTACCTCTTTGGTTAGGTTTATTCCTTAGGTATCTTACGGTTTTTGGTGCAGTTGTAAATGGGATCAATTCCTTGATTTCTCTTTCTGCTGCTTCATTATTGTGTAGAGAAATGCAACAGATTTCTGTACATTGATTTATATCTTGCAACTTTGCTGAATGCATGTATCAGTTCTAGCAATTTTTTGGTGAAATCTTTTGGATTTTCTACATAGAGTATCATGCCATCTGTGAATAGTAAAAGTTTCACTTCTTCCTTGCCGATACGGATGCCTTTTATTTCTTATTGTAGTCTGAATGCTGAGGCTCAGACTTCCAATACTGTTAAATAGTAATGGTGAGAGTGGACATCCCTGTCTTGCTCCTGACCTTGGAGGAAAAGCTCTCAGTTTTTCCCCACTGAGAATGATATTAGCTGTGTGTCTGTCACAATGCCCTTACGATGTTGAGGTACATTCCTTCTATCCCTACCTTCTTGAGGATTTTTATCAAGAATAGATGCTGTATTTTGTCAAATGCTTTTTCTGCATCTATTGAGAGGAACATTTGATTCTTATCCCTTCTTTTATTAATGTGGTGTATCATGTTGATTGATTGGAGGATATTGAACCACCCCTGCAACCCAGCAATAAATCCCACTTGATCATGGTGAATAATTCTTTTAATGTACTGTTGGATTTGATTTGTTGGTATCTTGTTGAGAATTTTTGTATCCATGTTCATCAGGAATATTGCTCTGTAGTTCTCCTTTTTAGTGGGGTCTCTGTCTGGTTTTGGAATCAAGGTAATGCTGGCCTCATATAGCAATCTTTAATTCGGGCAATGCAAATCTTCCTACTTTGTTGTTTTAAAAAGTTATTTGATTATTCTAGGTCACTTGCATTCCCATATAAATTTTAGAATTATCAAATTCTACCAGAAAATCTATGAGAATTTTCATTGGGATTGCATTTAATCTACAGATCAATTTGGGAAACTTGACATCTAATTCTTTTAATTTTCTGTAGTCTTCAATGAAAAGCTCTTGTACATCTTCTGTTAAATTGAAACCTACTTTATAATTTTAGTGTTATTTTGCATATAATTTTTTTTCATTTTCCAATTCTTCGCTTATAGTATGTAATAATACAATGGATTTTTATAACCTTTTATTTCTTTTGACAGTGCTAATTTCACTACTTCATGTAATTGTTTTTTAGATACCTTAGGTTTTTTCACTTAACCATCAGGTCATCTTCAAATAAAACTTTTCTCCTTCCTTCTTGACTTTTAAGGATTTTATTATTTACCGTATTTCAATAGCTAGGACCACTAGAGTACAATGTTGAATAGTAATATGACAGTGGGCATCCTTGCCTGGTTCCCCATCTTTGGAGGAAAGCATTCAACATTTCCTCATTGAGTATAATGCTAGCTATAGGTTTTTGAAATGCCTTTCATCTAGTTGCTGTTTGGTTTTTGGTGTTGTTTACCATAAATGAATGCTGAATTCTACCAAATGCTTTTTCTTCATTTTCTCCATACAGTATATAAACTCTTCATAAAATATTTTAACAGCTTGCCAACTTCTAGGGGAAAAAAAATTCTGTTGAAATCTTTATTGTGATTGCATTGGATGAATAGATAAATTTGTGAAGAACAATCATCTTAACAATACTGAGTGTTCCATTCTATGAATATATATTTCCACTGAGTGGAGAAGGCTTCCTTAATTCTTTTCTTCAGTGCTATAAATATGTGTGAAACTTATCAAATAATTTAATTGAAATTAGTAACTTCATAGTATGTAAATTCTATCTGTATTTAAATAATAAAAAAATATTACCTCTTTTCTTTTCATTTAGGAAATGAAGCCTCAGAGAGAATGATTAACCAAATACCTAACTCAAGGTTTTGAGTGTTTGGGTTTTTTAATACGTTTTTAAGACAAACTAAAATACAAAGTTAAGTTCTGTAGCTCTAAATAATAAGAGCATCCTTTCTACTACTGTCTCTTAATTATTTCTGAATGCTATGTAAAATGGTAAAATAAGCCTGGTGCAAGATGATCATTAAATATTCTGAAAGTAAGTACATACATGTGGGCTGATACAGGAATTTTTACAAGTTGAAAAAATCACTTTCCAAATTCTTATTCCCTTTATTGCAATTTTTGAAGTGCTTGCAAGAACACATTAATCAACACTTAATGCAGATCCTAATCCCATTAGCAACCTATTCATACAATATTTTTAAAGTAGCATGTTAATCTTAAAATATTAAGAGTATGCCATAGGAACAATATTGAAACAAACAATTTGAAAACTAAACTTTGATCTAGGTGTACTGGCAATATTTTGCTGAATACTATTCCTTGTAGCAGCCTGTAAATATGTGTTGAATAAAATAAATATAGAAGAGTTAAAATGCTTTCTTTTTATCATAAATTTTATGAAGCATTGTGGGGTTATAAAGTAAGAAGCAGCAATTACAATCCTGCATCTGAAACATAAAATTCTGACTATGCTTCCTCTAGTGCACACAGACCAGATGCATTACTAAAGCAAGGCTGATGCAGCACTCCACATCCTGAATGAGACTGAAAGTTAACGTATTTGAAGAACAAAGATGTTCTTCCAAGACTTTTTTTAAGATTTTTTTTTTTTAATTTATTTGACAGAGAGAGAGAGAGAGAGAGACAGGGGAGAGGGAACCCAAGCAGGGGCAAAGGGAGAGGGAGAAGCAGGCTCCCTGCTGAGTGAGGAGCCCGACGTGGGGCTCGATCCCAGGACCCCGGGATCATGACCTGAGCCAAAGGCAGCTGCTTAACCGACTGAGCCACCCAGGTGCCCCTTCTCCCAAGACATTTCAGAAATTATGAAGAGCAGTGGGATCATTTCAACCTTATTTTCAATATGAATCAGTAAATTAATACCAGGCTTATTTCTAAGGATAGAATGAGGGGCTCTGTCCTCAATTATATGAATTTCAAGAACCAGGGGGTAAATGAAGAAGTCTTACCTATTACCTATTACCTATGATACTTCCATGCGATCTCTCAGTCACCCTCTCTACAGCAAAGATCTTAATTTGCAGAAAGAAGAAATACATACATTCCAGTGGAAGAGACAGATAAGAAACAAGTATGTAAAATGCATAGATGATGATAAATACTTGGCAGAAAAAGAAAGCCCAGAAGGCCAGGAAGCTATTTATGATTTTTTTTAATGCTCCATAAATCTCAGTTTTTATATGAAATCTCCTGAATTTTGAGTACTGACAAGTGATTTTTTTTTAAAGTAAGCAAAATGGTAGGGGCCAGTACTGCACAAGCCAAACAAAACAAGGCATCTCAGGGCCAGATCTTGGCAAGCGCACCAGGGTGCAAATTCTACGGTGGCTGACAAGTCACATGACTTCACATTCTAAAGATTTACAGTACTATTAATTGGCCAAAAGAAGGAAATTCAACTTAAAATATTAAAAACAACACCACCACCACCAACAACAACAGTAGAGTTTGGAATTAGAGCAATCCTAGTTTAAAGTAACATAAAGAATCACAGATTCATGCTCAAGTGCTCAGAGAGTTGACTCGGGGTATGGGTGGCAGATATTCAACAATATATGGAACTTAAAGGGTACAAGCATTAACAATTTTACAAAAGGTTGAACGGTAGCAGAATACGCCACTCCAAATTATGCCACTTCGCATGTTGATTATTTTGAGATATAGGCACTTGAAAAACAGCAAATGCAAGGAGAAGCTTTCTCTGAACTCCTCTTACCCCCTTATGTTTGGAAGAGAAACCATCTAAGAGGAACCTAACTGTCATACATGTGCTCCCTGGTAGGTTCCTCACCAGGGAGGTTTGACTTCTCACAGAAGAGGAGACACACCTCAACTTCATCACAAATGATCACACCTCCCATCTGTTCTTCTAAGGGCCCATTTACCTTCCCTAAAACTCTCCCCTGGGAGGCCTACATGCCCCTTCCCTTTCCCTTGATAAGATGGTATTTAATGCTGACTTCTAAAGCCACCTCTTCGAGTCATTCATTTCTCCCGGGGTATCTCCCCTGCATATATGAGGTACACACGCTGCTCAACTTTTGTTTTTCTCATTAATCTGTCCATTAAGGGCTCTTAACCAAGAATTCAGGAGAGTAGAAGGAAAATTACTTTTCCTCCCCTACAAGGCCAAAGGAAGGATAAATTATATTGAGTCCACCTAAAGAAAAAGAAAGTCTTCACCTTTACCCAAATTATATCCTTGTTCACAGGGAAAATTAAAAAAAAAAAAAAATGGACTAAGAAAAAAGTAGGATGGTACTGGGATGTTAGTCCAACTACAGTTTAAATGGGTACACTTTAACAGGAATTTACCATCCATGGACTCTCCCTGTAGCTTCTTATTTATGTAAGAGCCAATATACTATTATTTTATCATTTTTGCCTATAAGTTTTTTTTTTTCATCATTTACATGTCTTAACTGTTAAATAAATACTGGGATTCATATCCATCAGAACTCAACCTAATCATCTGTCTCATCCACAAAGTTTTTCCAAAACTATTGCCTTCACCATGAAGATCCTCAAGTTTTACCATTTCACAGTTTACTTTTCTAATCAATGTGTCATGAAGAGGATAGATTACCAGCCAATGGTGTGTCATCCCCAATACCATTTGGAGTCACCACATTGACTACTTACTTCTTCAAGTCATTTGCTGCCTTCTCAGGTCATGATTTCCATCACCTTTTTCTGGATTTGGCAGACCTCTTGGGGAGCTCATCACAACTGGTTTTCTGGATTGGGTTGTTGAAGTTTTTTTATTAAAAAGCTACAGAGACTTCCTTTTTCTCCACATCCTCACCAACACTGTTATTCTTGTGCTTTTTATTTTAGCCATTCTGATAGGTGTAAGGTGGAGGTTCCTCAGGAAATTAAAAATAGAATTACCACATGATCCAGTAATATTGTGTATTTAACCAAAGAAAATGAAAACACAAATTTGAAAAGATATATGTATTCCTATGTTTCTTGAAGCATTATTTACAATTGCCAAATCATGGAAGCAACCCAAGTTTTCATCAACAGATGAATGGATAAGGAAGATGTGCTATACATATATATATACACACACACACATACATACACACACACAATGGAATATTACTCAGCCATAAAAAAGAATGAGATCTTGCCATTTGCAATGAATGGATGGAGCTAGAGTGTACTGAGCTAAGGAAAATAAGTCAGTCAGAGAAAGACAAATACTATATGGTTTCACTCACATGCGGAATTTAAGAAACAAACGAACAAAGAAAAAAGAGACAGACTTTTTTTTTTTTTAAGATTTTATTTATTTATTTGACAGAGAGAGACACAGCGAGAGAGGGAACACAAGCAGGGGGAGTGGGAGAGGGAGAAGCAGGCTTCCCGCGGAGCAGGGAGCCCGATGTGGGGCTCGATCCCAGGACCCTGGGATCATGACCTGAGCCAAAGGCAAACGCTCAACAACTGAGCTACCCAGGCACCCCCAAACAGACTCTTAAATACAGAGAACAGACAAGTGGTTGCTTGTGGAGGGAGGTAGGATGGGGGATTAGCAAAACAGATAAAAGGAATTAAGAGCACACTTATCTTGGTGAGCATGGAGTAATGTATACGATTGTTGAATCATTACACTGTACACCTGAAACTAATATAACACTGTATATTAATTATACTTCAGTTAAAAAAAAACATACACACAAAAAAGAAAAACCAAGTGGCCATCAGTAGTTTTGACAAAAGAAACTTCAAATACGGTCTTCCATTTTTTTCAATACTTTGGAATACTTCTGGTCAACAGCGAAATTCATTCAGTAGGAGTTATACAAGAGGTTTTTACCCAGAACATTAGCAATTATTTTCCATTTTCTAAAGGCAATTTGATTGTTCTGCAGATCAGTAAGGTTCACTTCAGAAATACAATCTTCAAGTCATCATTTATAATTTTGTTTCTCAAGTCCTTGTGACTAGTGTCTTCCCAACATCCCAGTATTTTTTCTATTGAACATAGCTGGTATTTCCCATCATCATATCAATCTTCCTGAGAAAATAAGTTTACCACTTCGGTCTTGGCTTCCTTTCTGTGATCTTTCCAGAAGTTGCTTTTCCTTCCCAACTGTCACAGTGCTGCTCAGAGACCCGAAGGGCTGCAAATGTATTTAAAAATAATTGTAGATATCCCAGCTACCAGAAAAACCATACCCAAAAAATAAAATGTGCTTGAAGAAAATAACATTTAAAATGTTCTCCTGAAGTGGTAGCACTTATGTTAAAACAGGATTTTTTTTTCCCCCTTTCTTAATCTCACTTGAAAATGTTATCCTTTTCAAATTTGATTTATGTGGCTGCTAAATGAAGGAGCTCTCTTAAATAATTGCCAAGAGAACAAAATAGGAATCAAAGTGTCAAATTCCCTTACGTTATTTTGTAGGTAGCCTTAAATACTTCTTTAATGCCTGTGAGAAATCAAATATTGGTAATCTGTCTGTCCATTTCTCTCTTCCCAGATAGCTAATGACATGCATTATACTTCCCTGACTGTGTGTACCTTTCATTTCACGCAAAGCCTTTAATCCTTCTCTTTTTAGATAAAATGCCATAACCATAGTGTAGTAGGTTAAGATTGATCGACAAGTGCATATAATTATGGCTTCAATAGTGGAGTATGTTTTACAGTTGAAAAAAAAATGCACAACCTTGAAAATAAAGAAGTTGTGCCCTTTCTCTGGGATAAAAGGATCATATCAAATTGGTTCATTTCTTTGCTGGAATGAAATAAAAGATGTCTTGTAACAAAGAACACCACCCAAAAGGCTGCTGGAGGATGTCTTTCTTGACTATATAACGCTCTGCCAATAAGAAAATCAAAAGAGATAAAAGTAGAATTTTAGGAATTTGTCCCTTTTACTTCATTTCCCATTCACAGTTCATACATAATTGGGAACAAAGAGAGACAATAGCAGAAAAATGTAACATTCAAAAATATAAATTTATAAAATGTATAAAAGGATAAAGTTTGTGAATTAAAACCAGGGGTTATACTAGTTAAACAAGCTTCCCTTATTTTGCTTCTGGCCTTAGATTCTACTAAAACCCACAATAAATTCATGTTCTATTCCTCTAGTTTTGGTATTCTGTTTCAAACAATTAAATACAAAAGTACTTATAGGTTTAGGATTTTGTTTTAAAATGGAAATGAATTCACCATTTGGGAACCTGAGATCTGGGCTATTGGTGGGAAAAGAGAAACGTCACCCACCCAACAGTGGGCATGGTAATTGTGTGTAGATTTGCAGGCAGGTGTGGTATTTGTTTATCTACCTTACTGAAGCATTACTTGAGCACCTACTATAGGCCAAGCATCACAAGACTGCCCTTCACCTCTCTGCACTCAGCAAACAAAACCTCATCATTTCTTCTTTTTGCCGGGCTAAGCACCGGGGTTTCACCGATAATATAATTTTAGATGATTCACCATTTTGAACCCCTGGATGTTGTCTGCCAAGCAAAGAATATATTAGGCCCAGGAGCACTTTTATCTTGGATACCATTCTTTTATCCATAATGTCTCAAAACCCATGAAAATGTAACTTAGCCACGTCCTGCCCTAAGAATTCTTTCAAGAAACAGGGAGCCTTCCATATAATAAGAGAAGGGGATGTGGGGATTGTAACAGAGGGAGAGAATCAGTAAAAATATTCGCAATTTCTAATACTTTAAGGATAATCTTATCAAAATACTTAGCTATCACTTTCAAAATAAAAAAAAAAAAAACAGCATTCAGAAGCAACTGGACACTGCTCAGGTTAATTTGAAAGGAGCAAAAGAAGAGCCCAGAACCGCAGACATAATCCCAGACAGTGAGGTCAAGACTTGGTAAAATCTATCAAGAAGATGTAGAGGACAGCTAGAGGTAAGAGGGAGGTCAGGGGAGTGGAGGATTTTGTTCATCCCTCTGGCATGAAATGTTTGCATGGAGAGACAGCCCAGGTAATGGGGAAAAGAGAAAGAATGTATTTAAAGACAAGAGAAAATAAATGTTGAATACGGCTCTAAGAAATGTATGAGCCACAACAGCAACGAAAGAAAAGATGACTTGGTATCCGTGGTTTTTTTTTTTTTTTTTTTTTTTTTTTTTTTGCATTAGCTTTCAGTATGTAATGGTGAAGAATACAATGCCTGCCAGTACAATATGGCACTGCTGCCTTGATTTAGCCAATGAGGGAGCAACCTCACCACCACTGCTTTTGTAAAATTAGTGCAAACCTCAACATAGTGAAAAAGACAAATGATGCCTTGGTATTTTTATTTTAAAAAGCTTTGGTATTTAAGATCCCCTCGAAGGGTCTCTCAGGCATTCCCAGGAGTCTGCAGACCTCACTTTGAGATGTACTGCACATACTTTACTTGATGACCCATAGAATAATCACCTTTTCAGTCTTCATTCAAAGATGGGATTTCTCACTCTCCCTCAATTATGGCCTGACACTAGGGTGAAAATGGCGAAGCAAGGGCCCATGGTGTCTTCCACGTTCTAGCTCACTACTTATCCCACTGAATAACAATTGTATCTGATACCTCCGGGGTTGGAGGTAGTTTAAGTGCTTTCTGGACCTGTTACAGATTTAAGGTTTTCATAGATGAGTGCAAGATTCCTCAGAGACCCAGGCCCCGTAGCCAAGGATTATTCATCCAGAGTTCCTTTGATGAACTGGATATGTCTCCATTCTTGCATATCATTTCTTCCTACTGCAATCTGTAAGATTCCAGTTAGTGTCAGCTTATCTCTGACCAGGATGTTTACCCCAGGAGGCAGTGACATTCCAGTCTGTTCCCTCTCCTAAAAAATCTATCTGTATTTCTGAAAATTTCCTCAATTATTGTATCCCACTGAAAGAGTTCTGAGTTACACAGTATAATTATTTAGCAAACCAAATGTCCATAATACCAATTACAAACTATGTAAGAACAATATCACTATGCTGAGCAAGAGATATTTTATTTAATCAATATAAGCACTCTCAGAGTAACCATGTTTATATGCAACCTCTGACCTGGCCTACAACATTATCAATTATTTTGACCATCTTTATAATCAATACAACTAATTATGACCAAATTAACCAGAGGGTAATCAAACTTGTTGTTACAGTGGCCAAAGTATTTCATGACTGTGTATGTTCTACTGTATTATAACAAAGCTTATTTACATTTACATGTGTGTGTATACATACATATATATACATGCATATACATATATGTTTTATCATAAGATTATATTTATAACTATACACCTATATATATTTCATGTTTCAGATTTTATGTTTGAAAGCCAAAAGATTTAGCCTATTTTCACAAAGTCTTCTCAAAAAAATTATCTATGTATTCAACTTGTACCAGAATAGCAAATAAATACTTTAGCAAGCTATAGGTAGGCAGTGATTTTACATATTTAAAGTGGATTAACCAACAATGTATATTCAATGAAGTTTAGCAACAATGTAGTATCTTTTATATTTCCAAATTTCAATGAAGAGTTTTAAATAATTAATTTTACTTTAATTTCTATAAATAACGCTGTTAATAAATTTAATTTTATGCCTACTTAAGATTTAATTTAAAGTACTGCCCTCTAAACTGTGTAGCCTGACCATACAAATGTTCTTCATGCCAGAAATGATTTGTACTTTAAAATCCTCAGGGAAAAAACAGATAAAAAGAAAAATGGATCAGCACATCCTTAGTAGCTAAACCATTATTTACTTACCAGGTTTAGTACAGGAGAGGGATATTGTCAGAGTGCTCACTGCTGCGATAAAATTAAATCACGTCAGCATTTTTCACACCCAACAAAAGAAATATGTAGTATATAGAGAATTGTACTTCCTTTTAAAGAAAAAAAATCACCTTCTCGGCTCAATAGCTACCTTAATCTGGTGATTAAATTCCAAGGATGAGTGATCTTGAGCTGCCATAAAAATACAAAGTGTATCCATATATTGGATTTTATTAATCTCCTGATTTTGACTGCCTTGGTTTCATTCTTGGAACAAACTAGCAAATTCCGTTTACGCTTATATTCTAAAGCATAATTACTATGATTAAAAAGTTGCAGTAACTTATGAGCTGTAAAACTAGTAAATTATATCCAGCCTGTAAGTAGAACTAATTATAAAGCTGTTGCTTGATTAAGGTGTTTATACTAAAGAGTATTAAAGGGATTAGTCCAAAGCTTTACATCCTGCAGCACAGAATTAATATGCAAGATTTAAACACTCAAATTAATTCAGGTACAGCAAACAATTATATGGAATAGGAACACTCGACCCAGCTAATGACCACACTAGTCCACCAAGCTAATTTATAATCATGCACTTATTGACCTCTCTGCATGTTCACAAAAGGACTGTTCTCATGCTAATTCCTGCCTGCAAGCCACCGTCACAGCCCTGTGTCTAGTCATCATAGTGATTAGTGCCCGACAGGAAGCACAGACTCTAGTCCCTACGATCATTGCGAGTTTTGTCGTAATGGAACATCTCCTCTTGCAAGAAGTTACATGTAAATGATAAACTCTATCATCACCACCATCAGGAAGAAGCACTTAGTAATAACTTACGGCAAACATTTCTAGTGTCTCCACTGAACAGTGTAGTTGTACTCCAAACTTGACCTCTGGGAGTTTGTCAGCTAATTGAAATAGATATATTGAAAGAAGGAAAGACTATGTCACAATAATAGGTAGTCTGGTTTAGGGTTTAGGATTTCTGTATTCAACAAGTAAGCTAGTCAAACCAAAGTGAAGTCCACTGCTAAGCCTTCTTCAGGATTTGTTCTGAGATAAATAAGTGCCATCCAGGTCCCCTCTGGTTCATTCATTCAAATTTTTTGGGAAACAATTATTTAACTCTACCTTGTGAAGTATGAAGGTTTTTTAAAAAGAAGAAATTGATAATACAGCCCTTGCTCCAAGAAATTAAGGAGTACACATTTTAGTAGAAAAAAATATAAACACACTATTAACAGATTAGAAAGAGTATCAGAATAAGAGGCACAAAGAATTACCTGAGCTCATACACAGGTAGTACCTGATCCCACACATAGTGCTAGTGTCCTATAAAAACACTAGACGGAGAGCCCAAAGACATGGGTTAGACATACAGTCTTGCTTGTCTTACTAGCTGCGTGGGTTTCAAAAAGTGCTTTAATGTACCTGTGCCTCATTGATGAAAAACTTTATACAGATATAACAGAATTGTTGAATTGGGATGAAAGATAGTATCTTGTATGCATGTAAAGGATCATTCCTGCTAACACTAAGTATCCCACCAAAGACATGGCTGGCAAAGGTGATCCACCAAGAGAGAATACAACTTGTCTCATTTCTTTTTTTTTTTTTTAAGATTTTATTTATTTGAGAGAGAGAGAATGAGAGAGAGCACATGAGAGGGGGGAGGGTCAGAGGGAGAAGCAGACTCCCTGCCGAGCAGGGAGCCTGATGCGGGACTCGATCCAGGGACTCCAGGATCATGACCTGAGCCGAAGGCAGTCACTTAACCAACTGAGCCACCCAGGTGCCCACTTGTCTCATTTCTTAATGTTTTTTCCTTAATATCTATAGATTTATCTATTTGTCTATTCATTCATTTCTTCATTCATTCATGGCTGCTTTGGTAAGAAACTCTTCTGAGTGAGAGTAACTCAGCAAGCAAGAATGAAACATTTATGTTCTCTCAGCATAATTTTTTTTTAATCATTAGGCTTTCTTTATTCTCCAGGAAGGGCAAAAAAGTATAGCAAAACCACAGAGGCTGTTTCTGATGAGTCATAAAAGTTCTGTTTGATGGGCCATATTGAAGTAACAAAATAAAAAATAATTTTTAAAAAGGCATAAAATAAGGATTTTGAGGATGTAGCCCTAAAGGGAGATTGGAGTAGATGTGAAAATGTAATGAGGGGAAGCAATAGAAACTAATTCTGCCTGGCAATGTTCAACAGACTAGAGGCAAAGAACATTTAGAAAAGATTCAGTAGATGTTTGAATTTCCTACCTGGAGAATGATTGCAAGATGTTAAGAAACCCTACATAGCTGATAAGGAAGATACACTTTTGTTGGTAGGAGATAAGGGGATTTTTATTTAACTTTTCAGAGGCTATTAAAACTAAAAATAATTGGGCAGCTGTTCTAATGAATAAAGGTTCTCTGAGAAAACCCTACAAGATGTGGGTTGTGCCAGAGTCACTCAGGAATTGAGCTGTCTGATGAACAACATGGCCCTGTGTATACTGCCTAACTTAATAAGTGATATGGAAACAAGAATTTACTTTTTTTAATATACCAAAAGTTTTCAATGAACAAGAGAGAAGCATAGAATTGTACTGATTATAAAAATGGGGAAGGAGAGTCTGATGATTTTAAAACTATATGCTTCTCAGAGCAGAAATGGAATTTTCTGATTTTCAAGGATCCTAAAACCTAGCATGAAATCTTGGGCATAGTCAACTACTAAATAATTACTTGTTTCTAATAAAACTGGTTATGACAATCAGTTGGAGAAGAGAAGACAAAATTTCAGGATATCTTTGAATGAAGGCAGAACCTGATATGAGAAGTGTGCGCTCAGGAGAATCCTGCAGGGGAAAGAGAAAAGCAGAACAGGGCAGGAGAAAAGGTAGTCAAAGTGGTGCCGCAAGAGAAGTCTATTCTTCACTTATTCCAATGGGGAGCTTTGGGGTGTAAATTTTAGCACTGAGGTTGTCCCACCAGAATCAAGGGAATGGGCTCTTACCTCCCACATCATTCAAGCGTTACCCAGGACCTGCTTTTGTGGGAGGAGGCATGACTAAAGACATCTCAAAATGACTCAGTCAAGGGCAAATGTAAAAAAAAAAAAAAAAAAAAAAAAAGGCTACAGGTGTGACCCAGCAGCAGTCAACACCCAATACAGATGGGGCATAGGCGCACCAGCCTAATCACAGGCTCTATTAGCAACCGCTGCAAAGCTACGTAAGCTATTCATTCTGTATCCCAGCTTGAACGGCATCTTAGAAAAAGAGATGAAATTGCTGGGCCAAGGGAAAGAAAAAAATTTTACCGCAAGTGTATGATTAAAAAAAATAGTTACAAAAAAACAAAGTTTTTCAACCACATTTGCCAACTCTGTGGCAGGCACTAGACTATACAGTTTATATAAGTTGTTTCTTTTAACCCTTATAAAAAAGCAATGAAGGAGATACCATTATCCCCATTTTGCAGATAAAAAATTGAGACTTATAAAAATCACATACTGTTAAGTTGTGGATGTGAGAGTCAAACTCAGGTCTGCCTGATTCCAAAATCCATTCCCTAAACATTAAGCCATTCTAACAGAGTGTTTTTTTATCAACGTTAAATATCATTACACCTATTATTATTACATTATTACATAAAATTCTGGTGAGTTCCCTCAATGAATATGAAATAATTTCCCTCTAAATATATTTATTTTTTGTATTTCAAGAAGATAGAAAAGAAACCCACAAAGGACCCAGAGATTGAGTTTTAATTAATGTAATGCCCACTGAAATTATAAAGTGTTTTCAGGATGTAATACTGTAAAACAATTGTTGTTCCCTAGAAAAGAGAGAATTCTCAAACTAATATATGAATTAGACACTATTAGAAGATTTCCCCGAAATGTGCACTATAGAAAACTGGGATCCTTAAATATTCCTCACAAAGAATTTTTAAGTGAAATAATCATGCCACTCGAGGCACAGCACATGAACCCACTAAATGTTCCAAGGAGTCCTGAATCAAAAATTCTGTTTAACTTTATCAGTGCAAGCTTTCCAAGCTGATGCCTACACAAAATTCTGTTTTGAAAAATCATGAAACACTTACTAACATTTCACAGAGTACTAGTAGTTCATAGACTATGTTTGAGGGACCGTCAGTATACTGTGTATGAGTGGATCTAAGAGCATCACAAAGAGGAAACCATAATAAAATGCATAAGGAGACTACCATTAGGAAGTGTTAGCAAAAAGAGCAAAGAGGCTGGACAGTAACCATTTCCATTCTGATGGGGGTGCTAGACAGAGGAAAAGACATTGAAAACATTTGGACAGCCCCTCCCTATGCACACTGACATGCCCATAATTTAGGGAGAATCTGTGCCTTGCACATACTAGGTATATATCAAATGTTTACTTAACAAATAGTCCAAAGGAGAAAATCAGGAGAATTACACAGAGATAGATGAAGTAAACAAATTTAACTATCATCACAAGAAAAAATTAAACCCATAGCACAGGGTCAAAAGTCTTTGGGTAAATCCTAACCCTATCACTCATTGAAATGTGACATTCTTTCCACTGTGCTTCTTTACATGCATGCTAAAAGAACTTGTCCTTATTCTACTCTTAGTGGATGTTTGGCAAATCATCTACATGAAAGTGATTTGAATACAAGTAAATGGTTTTATAAATATTAGGTCCTTATAAAAAGAAATGTTGTAAACTCTTTTTGGGAAAACATCAGAATGCCACTTTGTCTCCTAAAGGCATTTCTTCTTTACACTAATGAGCACAGGTGGGCAATCTTCAATGGACTATGAGATTCAGTTTAGGTAAGTATTATGTGAGCTCAAGTTATACAGTACTTTCAAGATGATATATCACCAACTTATGTATTGCTTTAACTTATTTTTTCCCCCGAGGAATGGATTCTCTGAGCATTTGTGTCTCCGTGAGTTGGTGTGTTTAAGGATAAATGTTCCTGGCTGGCCAGGATCCTGCCTATAAATATCTCTTTGAGTTAGGCATACTTTAGCAAAAGATCAAACCTTTAGGTTAGATAAGCAGGGTCAGTCATATATCAAGAAGATACACATCAGTGTGGAAGTTAATGAACTTGAAGGTGGACGTGCAGGATACAGCATTTGGATGAATATAAAATGAGTGCCGAACTTCAACAACATTCTTGTGAAACTAGTCAAATGTGCACCTGTACTTTAGAAATATAAACAGTGACTCCAGATTATCCAGACAGATGTGAGAAAAGTACATAGATTCCAAAGTACTCCCAGAAGTACAGTTTAGTAATTATAAAAAACTTTACCTTTTTTTTTTTTTCACAGCTAAACTCAAGCAAGGATGCTGTGTACAGAAATACAGATTTCTTTAGATTAGGCACCTTATCTTCTTTTTGTTTGCTTAAACCAGACCCTTGCCCAGCCATGGAATGGGACTACCACAATGACTGCTATGTGAGGGTATGTATATAGGAGCATGTTGAGGTGTTAGGCAATAGTGTCTTGGACTTGAACTGACTTTCATGATCTTTGACAAAGAGATTTAGGAATCACTGTGAAGGCTTCATATATTTATCATAATTTGGTTATTAAAGGAGTTCAAAGTTTATAATTAGGGACCAAGAGACCAAGATTTATCACGTTACATCCTAAGCAAAGGAATTATTTCAGACCCTGTATGTTTTCTCCCTTTTGTGTGTTTTCTCACTAAGTTTTGGATTATGTTGGCTATTATCTTTTGCTATTATTTTATACTTGTAAAATAGTGTGTTACTAGAATGTCTATTATGTCCATTATACACATGGTTTCTCTTATTACCCTTCTGAAACAATAAGATGGGCAAAAGACTTTTGTTTTATATTAATTGTACTGTCTTTTAAGAGTGTGTTTATACACACAATAAATAGGTTGTACCTAACATAAACCAGAGTCACAGCCAAAATACTCAAAATAAAACATACAGACAGCATTAATAGTTAAATGTGGATAAAATGAATAAAAAAAATAAAAGTATAGGGAACACTTCTAGGCAAAGAAAATGTCACTTGACAAGATTCCAGAAGAAAAAAAAACCAGAAAACTTTTCTGGCCTGTTGGGGACTTTTGCTTCCATACATTTCAAGCAGCCATCAGGCACTGGCTACAACTCCTGTGTTGAGCCCAGAGCACTGATCCTTGGCATTTTTCAGACACACAGAACTTGCTGTTGGATAAAATGTACTTCTGGACCGCTTGTCTTAATAGGCTGTAAGGTAAAATCATAGTTGCACATGACAGATCATGCATGACAAAATGAACATCGCATTTTATTTCAGTCATCTGTTAACATTTTCCCATAAATGACAGGGTTTCCCCCCTCCCCCAATATTTAAACTAAAAAATGAAGCCTTCTTAAGGTAGCTTGGGTTTCAAAGTACTTTATTCAGCCAGTAACTACACGGGACAGATGCGTTTATGAACCTAACTAGAAATGACGTTATTGCGAGAGTTAATGGCCACATATACTCTTCTGGCTGGCTGTCCTTCACAGGGTTGTCTGCTTTACTACTATTCATGAACCAGAAAGGGGGAGTGTGAATGGACAAGACAGAGCAAAAGGTTCTGTGGGTCAGCAGATAATCCCAGAATGATCAGTCTTGTAAATCTCTCTCTTGAACTCATTATTTGTGAAAAGGTCTCCTTTTGGCAATTTCTGTATATAAATACGTAAGGATCTTTTAGGCTATCTCAGTGAAACAAAGATGAACAAATCAGAGTCTCTTGCTCTAAGAATCACAAAACATACTGAGTTGGACCATCATATATATAATTATCTAAAAACAAAGAAGCGCCATAGAAGAAATACACAAAAACCTAGAGTAGAGAGAAAGGTGAGATTAAATTTCAACAAGAGAAGCTGGGATAGGTTTCATGCAAAAGATGACCTCCAGCTGAGTTTTGAGCAAGGGGAGGATTATAATAAGCAGCAAGAATGTAGAACATACTAGATAAAACCATGTAAGCAAATCTGCACTTGGATATTCTGAGGTAGGAGTATTTTAATGAAATTAGGAGTAACTCTGTGCAGTGTGCGGTGGGAGGCGGAGGAGGGATGGGAAACGGGATGTTTAAGACCAGCAAAACAGTTTAGACTACATCAGGAAGTAACTTGAATATCTGACAGTTTCAACTTTATTGTGCAGGCCACTGGGAATGTAGCAGGGCTTTGAGCAGGAGAATGTCTTGATTTCAAAAGGAAGACAAAAATATAGGCCAATGCAACTTTTTTTTTAATTAAGAAAACAAAAATACTATGGCCAACACTTAAGAAAATATGTTGTCTTTCTGCTTACAAGTAGATTACAATTAAAGTTTATATTCTTCCTCATTGAAGTAGAAGCAGTTTCTCTAAAGAATAAGTAAACCTTTCTCAGAGGATATCAATGATGCTTTTTATAGAGTAGTCTTTTTTTTTTTTAAGATTTTATTTATTTATTTTGACACCGAGAGAGAGACAGCGAGAGAGGGAACACAAGCAGGGGGAGTGGGAGAGGGAGAAGCAGGCTTCCTGCTGAGCAGAAAGCCCGACACGGGGGCTCAATCCCAGGACCTGGGATCCTGACCTGAGCCAAAGGCAGACGCTCAACTACTGAGCCACCCAGGCGCCCCAAGAGTAGTCTTTTTTTTTTTAATTTCAAATTCCAGTATAGCTACCGTACAGCGTTATATTAGTTTCAGGTGTACAATACAGTGATTCCGTAATTCTTATAGTCTTTGAAATGAACACCCTTGATTTCTAATCTATTCTTGAGGTGCTACCTAGTGAAAAAAACTACATACACTAGAGTTTCCCGGCAAAAGATTTTTCTATGCTAAAAACTTGTCATTTTCAAAGAAGGCTTAGGTTTCTAGCTCATCAAGTGTACCTTCTATGAACTTATCATTCGTATAAAAATTCATCAGCAGAGGATAGGAGATGGGATTGGGAGGGGAGGGGAAACTGACAGATTTAAAAATGGAGACACTTGGCCAAATGCTTGGCCCAGGAGACCCTATTTTATTAAAATAAAATGATTCCATTGTCACCTCTTCTGCGTGACAAACTGGCAAGAGCCAATGCATGATTTTTTTTCTATGTAAAGAACTGAACAGGCATATCTAGGACACAGAGGTTAGTGGTGGGGGCAGCTGGAGATGGAATTTGGAGACTGCACAGCTAAGGACTTTCAGGTGTGCAGGTCCCCCACTTGAGAGGTCTTTGGAATGGAGCCTCTATGTGCTTAATTTCTTACACTAGAGAGGATACCCTCAAAGTCTGTGTGTACTCATAGCTGTTCTTTTTCCTGAGAGTGGTTAATTTACTTCTTATTTGAGACACAGTTCTTTTTAAATCCTATACTGATTGCTAATAATATTCAAGGAAAGAGAGTTGGGAAGAGTATGCATCTACAGATCAAATACTAACTTGAGTAAGATTCTTTACTGATTCCTACAAAACCTTCTTGAGCCCACCTGTTTGGGGAGTGAGATTACATTTCTGTGGAAGTTTTACCTTTATCATGGGTTTTATCACCATTGTTTTATCTTCCTAGCAATATAGTCAAGTCAAAAGGGAAGGTGCTCTCACTCCCAATTTCCTCTGCTTGGTAAACTGGAGCTGAGATGTTCAGTAACTTCTCAGAAGTCACACCATAATAGAGCCATAGAAAGAACTTAAATCTTTTAACTGTAATCCTGTGTTTTCTCATTATAAGGATGTGTGATTAGCTGCATTTGATTTCTTCAGATATTATCATGTGAATAGTCCTCTCTGTCTGGTCCTTCATCTCCCTCCTTGTCTGCTGGCCTGAGACTAAAATGCAGTCTTTCCATATAGGACAAAAACTAGTGTCATTCCTTTAGTTTCTGATGTGGAGCATTGAGTTATGGTGTCCTACTCGTATATTTATCAGATTTGTAAGATGCAGAATCTGTATGAATGATGGTCTTTCTGGGGAATTATTTCCTTGCAATGATTTTCAACAATGTCAGAGGTTCCCTAGGGGACTAATAAAGATCACTGAATCAATGCGCCTGGACTCTCAGTTATGCATTAGTTACTGCGTTTAGGTGTTTCAACTGGGTCCTCCTGAGGCCACTGAATAGCTCTCAAAGGAAAAAAATATGCTCCCGATTTGTCCCTTGGGGCCAGTATGAAAGGCTCACCCTTTTAGCAGATGTGGTGGTTTTTCCTCAAATGATTTCATTCTTCTAAAATGTCTATTTTTGTCTATTATTACAATATGTATAGAGGTAGTTAACCTATTCTATAGTAAATGTGGAACAATTCACTACTTCCAGGATTAAGTTGGACAATAATACTTACTTTGGGTTGGACTTGGGCCTGAATCTTGGGAAGATTTACATTTAATTCACACAAATTAACTTTGGCTAGGAAACTGGGATGCATGCTATTTTTAATGACCACTCAAAGATCATCATTTCGTGCAGTTTGGTTGGAAATGCAGCTAATGAATATTAAAAAATAAAAGGTGGGGGGGTGTCTAGCTGCCTCAGTGGGTAGAGCCTGCAATTCTCCATCTCAAGGTTATAAGTTTGAGCCCCATGTTGGGCATGGCACCTACTTTAAAAAATTCTTTTTTAAATACTAAAATAGAAACGGTGGGTTTTTTTCCTAAAATAAACTTAATGGCATACAAGGGCAATAATGGTCACTGTGCTTGTTGGAATGTGTGGCTTATGAACTAGGGACAGTACAAAATGAGAGAAACAGCTACTCATATACAATACAGTACAGTAAACTTGGATATTAATAGTCATTCTTGCAATCTATGACCTTAGATTACCAGTTTAAATAAGATGAGGGGCACCTGGGTGGCTCAGTCGTTAAGCGTCTGCCTTCGGCTCAGGTCATGGTCCCAGGGTCCTGGGATCGAGCCCCACATCGGGCTCCCTGCTCAGTGGGAAGCCTGCCTCTCCCTCTCCCACTCCCCCTGCTTGTGTTCCCTCTCTCGCTGTGTCTCTCTCTGTCAAATAAATAAATAAAATCTTTAATAAATAAATAAATAAATAAATAAATAAATAAATAAATAAATAAATTTTAAAAATGAGGAATATAAAAGGAAAACATCTTAATCAAATATTCTCTCTGCATCTGTGCTTTTTCTTTGGGTTTTCTTATCTCTTCAATTTATTCTTCATCTGCACTGGGTATTACGGAAGTCTTATTGATAGAGTGTGAAACAGCTGTTAGATCCTATTTTTTACATGTCTTATAATGGTTTTGATATCTGTGCTTCTAGTTACTGCCTTCAAAAGTAGAAACATACACTGGCACAATGACATTTTAAATGCCCTAACAATGCACCTGCCCTAGCCAGCACAGGCCTTGGGCTGCACTCACTGTCAGGGGCTATTCAGAACTTCCCTGCTAAATAACCTTAGACAAATCCTGACTTGTTGACCCAGGTAAGCTTCTGAGAATGCTTTCCCTGTAGTCAGAAGTTGTATGAAACTTGGAGACACAAGTGCTCTTTCAATATCACTTATTATACAATGAAATTATTTTATTTTTTAACTAATGTGTCTCTCTTCCTACTAGAATGTAAACTCCACAGAAGCATCTTAAAAAGTGCCTGCCACAGTCGTCCTTATGCATATATGCTGGATGACACAACGGATACACGAACAAGTAACAGAACAAATCTTGCCATATTTCTGGACATTCTCAATCATCACAGAAGAATGAATGGAAAAGGGAAACGCAGCTGTTTTAAGTGAGTTACTCATTACTATTGGTCAATTTCCTTTGACAGTATCTTATGTTCTGCTTCAATTTTTATAATTTTTCCTTAACACTGCACCAATTATGTCTTATTTCCACCTGTCCTAGAATGTCTGCCTTATGTTTTTATTGTTTTTTAGTAATGCTATTTTTTTTTTACCTTTAATTGTTCTAAATAAAAATATTTTAAATCTTGGCCTGACTCTTCTTTATCAATAACTTTATCTGGAGTGAACTTAAGTCCCAATTGTTATTTCTTCTTTCTTTCTTAGCATTACATGATTTAATGGATTTTGGAATTTGGGTTTACAGACTCGTTTTGAAGAGGGAAATTTTGTTTGGTTGTTCTATTTTTGGTTTTTATTGTTATGTCTTGGGTGATGATTTTTTTCCTATCTTTTTAAATTTTTAAGGCCTTTTTATGGCATACCATATGGTCTAGAGAATGTTTCATGTGCACTTGAGAAGATACGTATTCTGCTGTGGTTGGAACAGATCATTCTTTAGATGTCAAATAGGTCAAGTATTTTTCAAGACTTCTACATCCTTGCTGTTTTTCTGTCTAGCTGTTCTTTCCATTACTAAGAATGGGTATCAAAACTTCTATTATTGTTGAATAGTCTATTTCTCCTTTCAATTCCTTCACTTTTTGCTCCACGTATTATGACTCTGGTGCTAAGTGCTGTATACATCCATAATTGCTACATATTCCTGATGTGCTGATACTCTTATCACTGTGAAATGGCTCTCCTTGTTTCAAGTAGTATTTCTCGTCTCAAAACCATTTTTGTCCAGATTAATGCAGCCAGTATACCTACTACAGTACCACACAGAAAACATTTTAAGAAAATGTTTAAAACATTTAAAACTGTTAAACAGTTTACCCAAAATATTTTCTCTACTTTTGTTCTGGGGTTCTTTATAAGAAGCTGCCATCAAACACTTGACCAGTACATGGATTCAGGGATGTAAATACTCTAAAGAAAAGAACTGCACAGCCCATACTTTGACACAAGGCTACTATAGTAATATATGTAAGTAATTAATCTTCCCATCTGAAAATCTCTGAAGATCATTTTTAATATCTCCCTGTGATAAAGCTTAACTCTCTGAAATCAGTTACAGTGTTCATGAAAATAAAGTCTCATATAAGCTTCTATTAGGTCAGTCACTTTCACAGGCAAATCCATAACAATTCCTTCAATTAGGTAGTAGCATTACACAGTAAAGTATTTAACTTTATTATTCTTTGGCAAAGCCTCTAAGCTCAGAAAAATAACTATTTTGGTGAAAATTTTAAATATATAGAGTAAAGACCATTCAGCAGATTTTTTTCCCATGTAATCAACTAACTGGTCAGATCCTTGAAAAGAAACTCTATTAAACACTATAGCAAATCTAGAATAAAATACTTAATGTATCTTCCCTTACTACTTCTAAGATATATCTATGCTAAACTACAATAAACATTAGAATAGAATCTACTTCTTTTTTGACAATATTAGGACTGGAGATATTTTTTGCCAAAATAATATTTCATTGGCTTTGGATGCAATAACATAGAAACTGAGAATATTAGCCTTCTTTAAAAATATAACAAATATTTACTAAGTGTCTACTATGTGCAAGACCCTGTACAAAGCACAGGATATATATGGATGTATTCAAAGAGCTTTCTGGCTGGTGAGGCTATCTGCAGGTAAAACATGCCGTAAGTGTTGTGATGGGAACATGCACAAGGAGGAAATGTCACCCTTGGGGGGCGTCTGAGAAGGCCTCCTGAATGACTAGTAATAGAAGTACTGAACGGTAAATGGCAGCTTTTCAGGTGAAGAAAAAGAAACACAAAAGCCATCCCAGGCAGCAATAATAGCATACATAAAACATTTTAAGACAAAGAAGGTATCTTCTAAGTTTCTAAATAAAGTTTACTTTATTGCACAGTGGCAAACTGGTGTAAAGAGAGGTAATAAAAATCTTACCATAAACCAAAGTGAGAAGGAAGATGGCTTGTTTTTAAGTAGTGTGAAGGGAGATAAAGAGAGACGGGTAAATTACATAGCTTTAGAGGGAAAAATTGACATGAATGTGCAGACAGAAAGAGAGGGAAGTGAGAATTATTTCTAGAGAAGTGGCTTGAGTAAGAAGGTGAATACAGTGCCACTTACTGAAATCAAAACTCAAGAATCGTATGTAGTTAAATTGGGTTAGGAGAGAACAGCAGGGGTGTTCAGGTTGAGCCCATACAACAAGGTAATAAATCTGGTTGTTAACATGTTTAAGTGGAGATACCTAGATGTCAGATAAATTCATTCTAAATCTTAGGAGAGGGATCCCTGGTAATTTTTACATCATCAGATTATTGCCTAAACCTATGGACTTATCCATAGACAGCATATAGGAGAGTCAATGACACCTTGAAAAATCTATTGGCAGTCTTATGGAGAGGATCCAGTCATGACATTCTAAGTATAGAAAATCAGGAAGGGCTAATATCCCAGAACAAAAATGAGTTAGCTACCAACTCTGGGAAAATAAACTCTGTGCTTTGTCTTTAGATATTTTGGTGACTAATAAAAACAGAATCCTTGGAGGGATTCTGACTACTACCATCCTGCACATGGGGAATTGAGAGGTCACACAAAGCTGGCATAGGAATTTCTCCTTCCTGTTTGAAATAACAATACAGAGTAAAATAACTGAATATGGAAAAGTAGTGGAATATGCCACCCCAATATAAGCCACTTTGGCATACTGATTATTTCCAGCTGTACATACTTGAAAAACAGCAAAGGCAAGGAAAGGCTTTCTTGGAACTCCCCTCATCTGCCTAAAGACAGATCCTCCAGAAGGAACTCAGTTGTCATAAGTTCTTCCCCAGAACTTTCATCGAACAAGAAAGATTGATTCTTAATCACAGGAAGGAAGACTAGAAGTCAACATCACTCCAATACACTTTGTTACAAACTATCCTATATCCCATCAATTCTCTAAGGGCCCATTCACCTTTCCTAAAAATCATTTACTCTCCCCTGAGAGGCCCATGTCTTCTCTCCCCTCTCCCTATTAAGATGGTATGTAAGCCTGAATTCTAAAGCCATTTCTTTGAGTTACTCATTTTCCCCTTGGTATCTCCTATGTATACATGAAGTATACATGCTATTTGTTTTTCTCTTCTATTTGTTTTTCTGTTGTTAATCTGTGTTTTATCACAGGAGGTCTCAGCTAAGAACTCAGAATGGTAGAGGAAATAATTTTTCCGCTCCTACAACAACAAATTTAAATATATGGCCAAACTTTCAAAAACAAAAAAATCTTTATGTGCCAAGACTGAAGGGGCAACTCAAAGGCAGAGAGAAGAATGCTCCCACTCTAAATGCAAGTAAGGAGTCTAAAGGGATACTGGAAACCAAGATGCAAAATAAAGGCTGCTACTTTAATGCCTGCTGGAGAATGTGAGACAAGGCGTTAGGCCCACACATAATGTGGTTATTTATTATGAACAGAACTTTCTGCATAAATCCATTACCACCCATCACTGGATGGAAATTCACTGTCCGGAAGTAAAACTTCACTGGACTGTGAATTTCTTAAAAGTGACATAAAGAATTGTAATACCAAACCTGCAACATATGCAAAATGAGAATTGCACAATCTATCAGATAATTCCTGAAACCCAAAATAGGTCTTGCTTTTCAGAAGCTCTTAGGTTCCCAGGAGAGAAGAAGGTAAATCTACCCTCTAAAGATGCTTCCATAACTCAGTGTACTTACGATGAAAACATACTTCACTGAAGAAGAGTATCCTCTAAAAATTATGAACCACACGAGGACATGAGCCATTGTAGTGGGATTCAGGAGATAATAAATAATAACACTATTTTTAAGAGTGTGAAGTAAATTCTTCATCTGCTTTATGAAGCTGGGCTGTGAAGCGAAGGGGAAAAAAGGATATAAAATGTACTGCAATATGGATTTAAGAATGAGAGGAATTTAATGATATTTATGTGCTGATAAGAAGCAGCAGCTTTTAGGGGCGCCTGGGTGACTCAGTTGGTTAAATACTGCCTTGAGCTCAGGTTATGATTTCAGGGTCCTGGGACAGAACTCCGCATCGGGCTCCCTGCTCAGCGGGGAGTCTGCTTCTCCCTCTCCCTCTGCTGCTCCCCCTGCTTGTGCTCGCTCTCTCTCTGACATATAAATAAATAAAAATCTTTAAAAAGAAAACCTTTAAAAAAAGGCTTTTAGAAAAGTGAAATTAAAATCATTGAAAATTGGAAAATAGTCATTTGCTAAAATGTTTCTGAAGAAATACTTAAGCATAGAGAAATTAGCCTTAAACAACAGAAGAACAATTATTTTAAAAAGAAAGGAAATAACATGTAAGAGAGTAAGACTAAATTTGTAGGAAAGAGGAACAAAAAGTAGAGAAGTTTTAAATTTCATAAAACTGGAGTGCCTGGGTGGCTCAGTCGTTAAGCGTCTGCCTTCAGCTCAGGTCATGATCCCAGGGTCCTGGGATCAAGTCCCACATCAGGGTCCCGGCTCATTGGGTAGCCCGCTTCTCCCTCTGACCCTCTCCCTTCTCATGCTGTTTCTCACTCTCTCTCTCTGTCTCAAATAAATAAATAAAATCTTTAAAAAAATAAATTTCATAACATTATCTTACTTAATTCTTGCAACAATGGTGAGATTCTGATATTGTTACTATTCTCAGAGAAAATGTAACATTGCATTATTTGCTCAATTTTTCTGCTATTAAGAGCAAAGCTGTGATTCAAATCCAGGTACTTTGTCTTCATAATACTATGCAAGCCTCGTACAATAAAAATTTTAGTGAAGCTCAAACACTACAGAGATGACAATAACATCCTAGGAAGAAAAAGACCGGTTCTTTCCGAATCCCTTATTTCAAAGATGAGGGCATTATCATGCCCTTTTCCCAAGATGGGCCAGTGTGCTGCAAAAGCCATAAAATAAAAGCAATCCACTAAAAATACATAGATTGTACTTACAGGATAGTACAACTACATAAACTAAAATCACTAATTTACACATTAACTGTTTAACAGCAAGTTGAATAATGTGTCATTGAACTGACCATTTGTATTGAATCATCTGAAGATATACAATTGTACATGTACACACAGTCTAGTTTATAAAAATTACATGGGTTCCTATCTCTTCCTTTAGCTTTCAGTTTAAGCTCTCTTAGAGAGACCCACCTTTACATCCAATTGAAAATGGGTTCCCTGTGTACGTGCACCCCGATGTTTATAGCAGCAATGTCCACAATAGCCAAACTGTGGAAAGAGCCAAGATGTCCATCGACAGATGAATGGATAAAGAAGAGGTGGTATATATATACAATGGAATATTATGCAGCCATCAAAAAAAATGAAATCTTGCCATTTGCAACAACGTGGATGGAACTGGAGGGTGTTATGCTGAGCGAAATAAGTCAATCAGAGAAAGACATGTATCATATGACCTCACTGATATGAGGAATTCTTAATCTCAGGAAACAAACTGAGCGTTGCTAGAGTTTGGGGGGGGGAGGGATGGGGTGGCTGGGTAATAGACATTGGGGAGGGTATGTGCTATGGTGAGCGCTGTGAATTGTGTAAGACTATTGAATCACAGACCTGTGATTTCTCTGAAACAAATAATACATTATATGTTAAAAAAAAAAAAAAGATAGCAGGAGGGGAAGAATGAAGGGGGGGAAATCGGAGGGGTAGACGAACCATGAGAGACGATGGACTCTGAAAAACAAACTGAGGATTCTAGAAGGGGGTGGGAGGATGGGTTAGCCTGGTGATGGGTATTAAAGAGGGCACTTTCTGCACTAACTGGGTGTTATAGGCAAACAATGAATCATGGAACACTGCATCAAAAACTAATGATGTAATGTATGGTGATTAACATAACATAATAATAAAAAGAAAGAAAGAAAATGGGTTCCCCTTGTTAAATTCTGTCACTGTATCTCTTTCCATAATATCTACCAGATGAAACCTTTTAATCTTCCAGAACAACTTCTAACACACTTATATTTATAAAGCACAAATTTAATATATCAAAAATTAGCTCAGGACATTCATTAAATAACTAAACAAATATTTATTTGAGTGCCTACTATCAACTAGATATTGTTAGAGGCATAAGGAAACAGCAATGAATATGGGCACTAAGTCTCTGCGTACACAGAGCTTCATTCTAGAGGAAAATAAAATGAGTATAATGTAATATTACAAATATTATAAATATATTATTTTAATAGAAAAAGCAGAAGAATTTGTGGAAATTCCTCATGTTCCCAGCAACCAGAGTTGAGAAACCTTATAGTATATGGGTTTGAGTACTCAGAGTGTATTTCCTCAACACTGGACCCAAATATTCCCAAAATAAATGTTGCTCTAGTTCCACCTAACCAAGATTTAAGGTAATATTTTAAAGAATCAAAATGTTTCCAAGTAATTAAACTGCATCTCTGATAAAAACACAAAAATATATAAAGAAGTACAAAAAAATACCCAGAACCAACTTCATAAAACTAACAATGCTTGTATCAAATAAAATGTTACCAGGCATGTAAAGAAGCATAAAGATGTCACCTGTAATAAGGAAAAAATCAATGAACAGAAACAGACTTAGAAATCAGAAATGATAGAGATAATAGAATCAGGAACAACAAGATTATAAACAAATATTACAAATATATTTCCTATGTTTAAAAAGATAGAGAAAAGCATGAGCATACTAAGAAGATTCGTTAAAAAATAACTGAGATATGCATGAGATAGGATTAGCAGCCAATTAGTATTGCAGAAGATAAGATTAGTGACCTTAAAGATATAAAATAGAAAACACCCAAAATAAAATACAGAAAAAGAAGAATGAAAAAAAATAAACACAGTAGAATGAGCTTCGAAATGATATTGAGAGTACTGTATGTGCAACTCAAAAAAAAAAAATGGCTGAAATTTTTCCAAATTCAATGAATAATAAACCCACAGATTCTAGAAGCTGAAGAAACATCAAGCCCAATAACATATTTTTTTTAAAAATACCAAAACATCTTATAATCAAATTGTTTAAATTAGCCATAAAGAGAAAACACTGAAAAGAGTTACAGGGGTGGGAGTGGAGAGGAAAGACACACTACATACAGAAGAACAAAGAATTATATCACACATCTTGGCAGAAACAATGCAAGCCAGAAAACAATGGATTTTCCTAATTTATTTAAAGGAAATTATTATCAACTTGGAATTCTATATACAAATAAATTTTTCTCAAACTCAAGGCAAGTTAAAGATTATTTCAGGCTTTCCAAAAATTAAAGAATTCATTAACAGTGTATCTGTACTACAAGGAATGTTAACTGAACTCCTTCAGGCAGAAGGAAAATGATGGAAATCTGGATCTACACAAAAGAATGAAGAACACCTTTGTAACTCTGTGGGTAATTACAAAACACCTTTTCTCACAGGTGTAAAACTCTTTAAAATGATTTATTATTTGAAGCAAAAATATTAGCAGTATATTGTATAGTTGAGTTAACAGCACATGTAGAAGTAAAATGCATGACAACAGTGGCCTACAGGGCAGAAGTGAAATGGAAACTCAATATTGTTAGCTTTCTTTACTATTTTTGAAATGGTATAATAGTATAATATTCCTTGAAGTTACACTGTGATTAGAGATGCATTATACAAACCTTAAAGAATTACACTCAAAAAACATAGCTAATAAACTAATAAAATAGGTAAAATGGGTCATAAAAAATACCTAATTATCTCAAAAGAAAGTAAAGTAAGGAGAAAAAATGAGCAAAGAACAGATGCACCAAATAGAAAACAAACAGCAAGATGGAAGATTTACATGCAACTATATCAATAATCATATTAAGTATAAATGGTCCAAATGCCTCAATTAAAAAGCAGAAATCATCAGGTTGCATTAAAAAGCCAGAGACAGCTATATGCTGCCTATAAGAAACCCACTTTAAATATAAAGACACAAATATATATATATATATATATATATATATATATATATATATATATATATATTTATAAAGACACAACGAAGTAAAAAGTAAAAGAATGTAAGTACATACATGAAAAATGGATCTCACCCAGAATTTGGCGAATCTCAAAATTGCAAATATCAAGATAGAAAGCCAAATAGCTAAGAATATCTAAGATAAGACCTCTAAAGCAGGTCTATAAAGCAATCAGTTTAAATTATAAGAGGAAACCAGAGAGCTCTAAGAAGACTTCCATTTTTAAGAATGGAATAGACTCTAAAGAATATACAGAACCAAAAAATATGCTAGAAGCTACAGTATTAGGTATATGATGATGAAAACAAATGTAACTTCTCCTCTCAGTAAGGGAAAATACAAAGCATCAATAAAATCTAAAATCTGTTCAAGAAAGTATTATTTAAACAGAAAAAAATAAAATAAAATGTAACATGAGTTTGAGTAATTGTATATAAGAAAATACAACCCAATTAGGAACTGCTCTTTCCATTGGCCTACGGGCTGGGGCACTGGAATTGTAGGCAAGGTAATACAATACTAGCACAATTGCAACTTCATCCATGATGAATGTTTGCATGGTGGTAATTTAAATTCCACAAATTGGTTTTCACACTTTAGATTGCACATGATTGCACATGATATTCAACAGGAGAAAGATCCAAATTTGGTTAAAGAACAGAATATAATGTTTCCAATCTTGATAATGTTAGAAGGCATAAAGCGGATAGAAAAAAGTAAAGAGGAAAATAAAGACGTTAGTAGTAGGAAATCAAGAAGTAGAATTCTAGACATATTTATAATAATAGAAGTAAATAATGAGTTAAATTAACAATATACATATAATTAATTGGGAGAGTAATCATGTAAGTAAAATATACATTTTTGTAACATGCAATCAATAGACATTATCATTGACAAATCAGTCAATAAATCTATAAACACATATAGTTATGGAGGTAATATAAAAAGAACTGAAAACCAAAACAGTTTTAAAAGAAGCTTCTGAGGAGTGGGATTTGAAGAAGAGGGTGGAAGAAATGAACACTGATAGTTTGTCAACATAAGCTCTTCTGTACGATGTGATTTTCCAGAAATGCCTAAATATTAATTTTATTTATGTTAGCTAATAAACAAAGTTTGCAAAATATCATCCAACATGTCCATTCCATATGATTGCCACAATGTCTTTTTTGGTTTCTCTATCTTATCATGTAAGAGTCTGTACCTTTCAAGACAATGAAATATAATATTAATTTTCTATTCTTACAAACTCCCACAAATAATTAGTTATAAATAATGCAGATTCATTCCTTTTGGCAATTTTTATTATGGATACTGCATTAAAAAAGAGTGCCTAGAATAGGGAGGAAGAAAAAAGTTGTTTTCAGAATTTAAGGGCCTCTCCATTATGACCCAACTGAATTTTCAACTTTATCTTCCCCTGCACTCCTCCATAAACCATTTCTCACTGCCATACTAAAGCCACATGCATCTGTCCATCATCCACACACACATTCAAAGTAATACTAAGAACCTGCAATGTGCCAGTCACTGCAGGCCATAGGTTACAAGAATATGTTAAACAGAGTCAATCATGGGACACACAATAGAGAAGATTTAATATTCAAGAAGAATAACTCATTCAAGGTCCTCCTGATTTCCAAATTGACAAATGCCACCATAGAGAATGAGAAAGCTAAAATGAAATGAAGATGGATGTTAGGGGGATTTCAGCCACTCTCCCTCCCTACATCAACTTTATAAGCTACACAACAGAATCTTTCCTCAGCTAAAGTACAAATCCACATACAGGGGTCTTTGGGGTGTTGTCTGAAATGAGTAGAAACTGAAAATGTTAAAACAATGAATTTCAAGGGTATACTTTATAGCAGAGCTCTTGTCCGAAATTTTTTTCCTGAAACTCCTGCCTGATAGTTACCTCCTTTTAATTCATGAATATTTACTCATATTGCTCATTCACTCATACAGCTCATTTAGTCATACTATCTCATAGAAATACCTGTTAATCTCTACTCTTGTTATTTAGCCTTCACATATGTGTGTGCTCTATATTTTCAATATGCAGATAGCATCGTGTGTTCTTTGTACCCCACACTGTCCAGAGTGGCAAATCTGTCCACAGAATCAAAGATGAATAGCTAGGTATAAAGGGATTAAATTCATATTAATGACAACAAATTGCTAAAAATGAATAACTAAATAGATTACTCTTTTAATTACTTATTTGAAACCATAATGCAAGTTGCTAATTGAAGCTTTCAAAATTATTGGCCAGTTACTTGCTGCCATATAGACAGTTACCAAAAAAATTACAGAAAGCTGGGGCGGAGGAAGATGGCAGAGGAGTGGAAGACCTGGATTTCATCTGGTCTCAGGATTTCACCTGGATACGGAACAAACCATTCTGAACACCTACAAACTCAACAGGAGACCGAAGAAAAGAATAGCAACAATTCTCTGAAGAGAAAAGTGACCACTTTCTGGAAGGTAGGACGTGTGGAGAAGTAAATCCGAGGCGATATTCGAGAGGATAGACGGCGGGGGAGGGGGCCTCCGATGGCCGCTTCTGGCAAGTGATAGAGCTGCGGGGCACAAAATCGGAACTTTTAGAGTCTGCTCCGCTGAAGGGCGTCGCTCCAGTGGCTAAGCGGGGGGGGGGGGGGGGGGGGAACACTCGCGGGACAGTTGCAGCAGAGCTCCCAGGTATCGGAGCGGGGAAGCAGGCTGCAGAGATGGAGCCGAGGCGTGGGCTCTCAGCTCAGGGTTGCCATAAACTGTGATCCGTGGCACAGTCGGGCCACTGCTCCTCCAGCAGGGACCCAACAAGCGGCAGATCCAGGGAGACTCACCCTCCTCCCCTGGGAGGAGCGGCGCAGGAGCGCACGACAGGGATCTGCTGGGTTTGGAGACTCCACACAGGGTCGTGTGCCAGAGATAGAAACACTCGGTCACAGGCCGGGTGAGCACAGAGTGAGGCCGGACACTGGGGAGATGGGAGTGACTGACTGCTTTTCTCTGGGGCGCACTTAGGAGCGGGGCCCCGAGTTCTCGGCTCCTCCAGGGTAGAGATTGGGAGGCCGCCATTTTCACTCTCGTCCTCCAAAGCTGTAGGGAAAGGTGCAGGGAACAAAAGCTCCCAAGAGCAAACCCGAACAGATTACTTAGCCCGGACCAGGCAAGGGCGGGGCAATTCCACCTCCAGCAAAGACATTTGGGAACCACGGCAACAGGCCCCTCCCCCAGAAGATCAGCGAGAACAGCCAGCCAAGACCAAGTTTACCGATCAATGAGAACGGCAGAACTCCAGCGGTAGGGGAATAATGCACATAAAATCCATGGCTTTTTTACCATGATTCTTTAGTCTTTCAAAGTTAATTTTTTTTAACTTTTTTTGTTTAATTTTTCTTTTTCCCTTTTTCAACCAACATCTTATCAATCCCTTTTTTAAAAAACATTTTTATTTTTCATTTTTAGAGTCATATTCTATCCCTTCATAAGAGTTACCCTTATTTTTGGCATATATATAAGTTGTTTTCTCTTTAAAATTTTGAGATACAGTTTCTTAGGGTATGGCTTTGTTCTACCCCCCTGCCTGATCACATTCTCTCCCTTTTTCTTTTTTTTTTTTTAAGTCCTCTTCTTTCTTTTCTCAAACAACGTCTCATCAATTCCTTTTATAAAATTTTTTATAATTTTCATCTTTACAGTCATATTCCAACCCCTCACCATATCAACCCTTATTTTTGTACATATATAAATTTTCCTTCTTTAAAATTTTGGGAGGCACTTTCTTCTAACAGACCAAAATACACCCAAAACCTAGTGTGTGGCACTGATCTATGCACCAGCCTGATCACACTTGATCATATTCTGGTTTTTTTTGTTTTGTTCTGTTTTTGTTTTTGTTTTTCTTTTTCTTTTTTCTTTCTTTCCCTTTCTTTTCCCCCAGCTTCAGGTCTTTTCTGATTTGTTTAGAGTATATTTTCTGGGGACATTGCTATCCTGTTAGCATTTTATTCTCTTATTCATCTATTCTCCTCTGGACAAAATGACAAGATGGAAAAAATCACCTCAACAAAAAGAACAAGAGGTAGTACCGACTGCCAGGGAACTACTCAATATGGACATTAGTACGATGTCGGATCTAGAGTTCAGAAACATGACTTTAAAGGTACTAGCTGGGCTTGAAAAAAGCATGGAAATTATTAGAGAAACCCTTTCTGGAGAAATAAAAGAACTAAAATCTAACCAAGCTGAAATCAAAAAGGCTATTAATGAGGTGCAATCAAAAATGGGGGCGCTGACTGCTAGGATAAATGAGCCAGAAGAGAGAATCGGTGATATAGAAGACCAAATGATTGAAAATAAAGAAGCTGAGAAAAAGAGAGATAAACAACTTCTGGATCACGAGGGCAGAATTCAAGAGATAAGCGATACCATAAGACAAAACAACACTGGAATAATTAGGATCCCAGAAGAAGAAGAAAGAGAGAGAGGGGCAGAAGGTATATTGGGGTAAATTATAGCAGAGAACTTCCCTAATCTGGGGAAGGAAACAGGCATCAAAATCCAGGAGGCACAGAGAACCCCTCTCAAAATCAATAAAAATAGGTCAACACCCCGACATCTAATAGTAAAACTTACGAGTCTCAGAAACAAAGAGAAAATCCTGAAAGCAGCTCGGGAGAAGAGATATGTAACCTACAAGGGTAGAAACATTAGATTGGCAAGAGACCTGTCCACAGAGACCTGGCAGGCCAGAAAGGAATGGCAGGATATATTCAGAGCACTAAATGAGAAAAATATGCAGCCAAAAATACTATATCCAGCTAGGCTGTCACTGAAAATAGAAGGAGAGATAAAAAGCTTCCAGGACAAACAAAAACTAAAGGAATTTGCAAACACAAAACCAGCCCTACAAGAAATCTTGAAAGGGGTCCTCTAAGCAAAGAGAGAGCCTGAAAGTAACATAGACCAGAAAGGAACACAGACAATATACAATAACAGTCACCTTACAGGCAATACAATGGTGCTAAATTCCTATCTTTCAATAGTTACCCTGAAGGTAAATGGGCTCAATGCCCCAATCAAAAGACACAGGCTATCAGATTGGATTAAAAAACAAGACCCATCGATATGCTGTCTGCAAGAGACTCATTTTAGACCCAAAGACACCACCAGATGGAAAGTGAGGGGGTGGAAAACCATTTACCATGCTAATGGACACCAAAAGGAAGCTGGGGTGGCAATCCTTATATCAGACAAATTAGATTTTAAACCAAAGACTGTAATAAGAGATGAGGAAGGACACTACATCCTACTTAAAGGGTCTATCCAACAAGAAGATCTAACAATTGTAAATATCTATGCCCCTAACATGGGAGCAGCCAATTATATAAGGCAATTAATAACAAAAGCAAAGAAACACACGGACAACAATACAACAATAGTGGGGGACTTTAACAACCCCCCTCACTAAAATGGACAGATCGTCTAAGCAAAAGATCAACAAGGAAATAAATGACACACTGGACCAAATGGACTTCACAGACATATTCAGAACATTCCATCCCAAAGCAATGGAATACACATTCTTCTCTAGTGCCCATGGAACGTTCTCCAGAATAGATCACATCCTAGGTCATAAATCAGGTCTCAACTGGTACCAAAAGACTGGGATCATTCCCTGCCCATTTTCAGACCACACACCACAATGCTTTGAAACTAGAACTCAATCACAAGAGGAAAGTCAGAAAGAACTCAAATACATGGAGGCTAAAGAGCATCCTACTGAAGAATGAATGGGTCAACCAGGAAATTAAAGAAGAATTAAAAAAATTCATGGAAACCAATGAAAATGAAAACACAACTATTCAAAATCTTTGGGATGCAGCAAAGGCAGTCCTAAGAGGAAAGTATATAGCAATACAAGCCTTTCTCAAGAAACAAGAAAGGTCTCAAGTACACAACCTAACCCTACACCTAAAGGAGCTGGAGAAAGAACAGCAAATAAAGCCTAAACCCAGCAGGAGAAGAGAAATCATAGAGATCAGAGCAGAAATCAATGAAATAGAAACTAAAAGAACAGTAGAACAGATCAACGAAACTAGGAGCTGGTTCTTTGAAAGAATTAACAAGATTGATAGACCCCTGGCCAGACTTATCAAAAAGAAAAGAGAAATGACCCAAATCAACAAAATCATGAATGAAAGAGGAGAGATCACAACCAACACCAAAGAAATACAAACAATTATAAGAACATATTATGAGCAACTCTATGCCAGCAAATTTGATAACCTGGAAGAAATGGATGCATTCCTAGAGATGTATCAACTACCAAAACTGAACCAGGAAGAAATAGAAAACTGGAACAGACCTATAAACACTAAGGAAATTGAAGAAGTCATCAAAAATCTCCCAATAAACAAAAGCCCAGGGCCAGATGGCTTCCCAGGGGAATTCTACCAAACATTTCAAGAAGAATTAATACCTATTCCTCTGAAACTGTTCCAAAAAATAGAAATGGAAGGAAAACTTCCAAACTCATTTTATGAGGCCACCATTACCTTGATCCCAAAACCAGACAAAGACCCCATCAAAAAGGAGAATTACAGACCAATATCCTTGATGAACATGGATGCAAAAATTCTCACCAAAATACTAGCCAATAGGATCCACCAGTACATTAAAAGGATTATTCACCACGACCAAGTGGGATTTATCCCTGGCCTGCAAGGTTGGTTCAACATCTGCAAATCAATCAACGTGATATAATACATTATCAAAAGAAAGAACAAGAACCATATGATCCTCTCAATAGATGCAGAAAAAGCATTTGACAAAGTACAGCATCCTTTCTTGATCAAAACTCTTCAGAGTATAGGCATAGAGGGTACATACCTCAATATCATAAAAGCCATCTATGAAAAACCTACAGCGAATATCATTCTCAATGAGGAAAAACTGAGAGCTTTCCCCATAAGGTCAGGAACGCAGCAGGGATGTCCACTATCACCACTGCTATTCAACATAGTATTAGAAGTCCTAGCCACAACAATCAGACAGCAAAAAGAAATCAAAGGCATCCGAATTGGCAAAGAAGAAGTCAAACTCTTATTCTTTGCAGATGATATGATACTTTATGTGGAAAACCCCAAAGACTCCACCCCAAAACTGCTAGAACTCATACAGGAATTCAGTCAAGTGGCAGGATATAAAATCAATGCACAGAAATCAGTGGCATTCCTATACACCAACAACAAGACAGAAGAAAGAGAAATTAGGGAGTCGATCCCATTTACAATTGCACCCAAAACCATAAGATACCTAGGCATAAATCTAACCAAAGAGGCAAAGGATCTAGACTCAGAAAACTATAAAATACTCATGAAAGAAATGGAGGAAGACACAAAGAAATGGAAAAACGTTCCATGCTCATGGATTGGAAGAACAAATATTGTGAAGATGTCAATGCTACCCAGAGCAATCTACACATTCAATGCAATTCCCATGAAAATACCATCCACTTTTGTCAAAGAAATGGAACAAATAATCCTAAAATTTGTATGGAACCAGAAAAGACCCCGAATAGCCAGAGGAATGTTGAAAAAGAAAAGCAAAGCTGGCGGCATCACAATTCCGGACTTCCAGCCCTATTACAAAGCTGTCATCAAGACAGTATGCGACTGGCACAAAAACAGACACATAGATCAATGGAACAGAATAGAGAGCCCAGAAATGGACCCTCAACTCTATGGTCAACTAATCTTCGACAAAGCAGGAAAGAATGTCGAGTGGAAAAAAGACAGTCTCTTCAACAAATGGTGTTGGGAAAATTGGACAGTCACATGCAGAAGAATGAAATTGGACCATTTCCTTACACCACACACAAAAACAGACTCCAAATGGTTGAAAGACCTCAATGTGAGACAGGAGTCCATCAAAATCCTAAAGGAGAACACAGGCAGCAACCTCTTCGACTTCAGCCGCAGCAAATTCTTCCTAGAAACATCGCCAAAGGCAAGGGAAGCGAAGCAAGGGCAAAAATGAACTATTGGGACTTCATCAAGATAAAAAGCTTTTGCACAGCAAAAGAAACAGTCAACAAAACCAAAAGACAACCGACAGAATGGGAGAAGATATTTGCAAATGACATATCAGATAAAGGGCTAGTATCCAAAATCTATAAAGAACTTATCAAACTCAACACCCAAAGAACAAAGAATCCAATCGAGAAATGGGCAGAAGACGTGAACAGACATTTTTCCAAAGAAGGCATCCAAATGGCCAACAGACACATGAAAAAGTGCTCAACATCACTTGGCATCAGGGAAATCCAAATCAAAACCTCAATGAGATACCACCTCACACCAGTCAGAATGGTTAAAATTAACAAGTCAGGAAATGACAGATTTTGGCGGGGATGCGGAGAAAGGGGAACCCTCCTACACTGTTGGTGGGAATGCAAGCTGGTGCGGCCACTCTGGAAAACAGTATGGAGGTTCCTCAAAAAGTTGAAAATAGAGCTACCATACGATCCAGCAATTGCACTACTGGGTATTTACCCCAAAGATACAAATGTAGGGATCCGAAGGGGTACGTGCACCCTGATGTTTATAGCAGCAATGTCCACAATAGCCAAACTGTGGAAAGAGCCAAGACGTTCATCAACAGATGAATGGATAAAGAAGATGTGGTATATATATACAATGGAATATTATGCAGCCATCAAAAGGAATGAGATCTTGCCATTTGCAACGACGTGGATGGAACTGGAAGGTGTTATGCTGAGCGAAATAAGTCAATCAGAGAAAGACATGTATCATATGACCTCACTGATATGAGGAATTCTTAATCTCAGGAAACAAATTGAGCGTTGCTGGAGTGGTGGGTGGGGTGGGAGGGATGGGGTGGCTGGGTGATAGACACTGGGGAGGGTATGTGCTCTGGTGAGCACTGTGAATTGTGTAAGACTGTTGAATCACAGATCTGTACCTCTGAAACAAATAATGCAATATATGTTAAGAAAAAAAAAGAAGAAGAAGAAGAAGATAGTAGGAGGGGAAGAATGAAGGGGGGAAATTGGAGGGTGAGATGAACCATGAGAGACGATGGACTCTGAAAAACTGAGGGTTCTAGAGGGGATGGGGGTGGGAGGATGGGTTAGCCTGATGATGGGGTTAAAGAGGGCACGTTCTACATGGAGCACTGGGTGTTATGCACAATGAATCATGGAACACTACATCAAAAACTAATGATGTAATGTATGGTGATTAACATAACAATACAAAAGTAAAAAAAAATTACAGAAAGCTTACCATTTCGTTGAACTAACAAATAATATTTAAAAACAGAGCCTAATAGATATGTCTGCCAATCATATGAGATCTTTTTAACGTTTGACAGATTATTCTATCTATGATAAGGATTTAGAAATTATAAGCCTAAAAACAGTTATTCTTGTGAGGAATAATTTGTATCATCAGAGATATGATCCTCTTCACTTTATGAACCTAGTATTTGAAAGATGGATGGTAACATTTTATTTCATAAGGCAAATGTTAATATCACCCTTCATTCCTAGCCAATCTTTGTAAGAGAGTAAGTGCCAAGAGCCTCAGGGCATCATGTTGCATCTAATTACAATATAGGAATCCATGCATCAGAGATTTAAACATTAAATACCCACAACTATTATATGTGTTATATGCATTACTAAAATGCAAAAAGTTATAACTAAATAATCTCTACCTTTTAGAAGCTGCAAATTTAAAGCAGGCAGTATTTGGGTTTCTAAATACAAGAGAACACACAATACTATAAAGAGCACAAGATACTGAGAGAATGCACATTTCTTTAAGCAGAGAATTGGAGGTGCATCTCAGAGAAATGATTAGTGCTTGTAAAGGAGGCAAGGATGTTCAAATATAGCACCACTCTGATTCCAAAACCACCCTAGAAGAATAATAGTGTTTCAAGCAGCTTAACAGTAATTCAGTTACATAACAAATGAAATATTTATCATATTAACACACAACATGATTGTAGCACAAGGAGAAAAGATACTCTAGTAGAAATATGTCCAGAACAACTAAGTCTTTAAGAAGAGGGCTTACAATCTTCTGAAAAAAAAAAAAAATAACAAATTCAACTATCAGTTACTATACACCTGGAACTCTGTGGCATCTTCAGGGAATGTGAAAGAGGTAAAAAGGTATTATTCTTAACCTGAAGTGTAAGTCCAGTTGAGGAAGTATGAATAACCCTCAAGGAATCACCAGAACACTACTTAAAGGAACTTAAATGGGATATATAGTATTGTTGTAAGTCTATAGGAAATTCAAAATAACAGAAAGTCAATGTAGAAAGGAATTCACCACAGCAAGTCTCAGGCATCAGGTGACTTTTCAACTGGCTTTTAAGCCATGTATTAATCATATGCACTCCTCACAGCATAGCGAGTGGTTGCACTTGGGTTTGATGAGTATCCAAGTTATGGAGAAGAAGAGGGATAAAGACAGGAGATGAGTCTGTAAGTAGAAAACAGAAAGAGGACAAAAATTTGTATAAATAAATTTCTGAGAAAGATCAGAAGGACAGTCAGAAAAGCGTGCTACTGTCCTCAAAGGACAAGGAGGCGTGACAGGATTTAGAACCTAACGGAATTGAGGAGATGGAATTTGAAAAAGAATAATCCAACAAAGATGTGTGGGGTAAAATCTAATCCACAGAAACTTTCAGCAGGAAAGAGACCATTTATATCATCTTGGCCTCTGGGGATAAAAAAGGCAATTAGGGTCCTGACAAATGAACAGAAGAACCATCGCATTGTGGGGAATTCTCCTACACAGCAATCTCCCCACTTTGCAGATCATCCAATCTCTACCTATATCAGGAAGCAATGTCTTGAAGGTCTTATAACCAATGTCCAGTGACAACATGGCATTTGGAAAAACTATCCTTGCACAGGCTACATTAGGCAGCTGAGCTTTCTGGGACTCCAGGTATCATGGTGCAGACAGACACTGCTTTTACCACAGTAGAAAGAGATTAAGGTCACCCGTTGTGCCAGTTCTCAGGGCATGGTAGAAAGTCAATATTCTGTTACCAAGGTAAAGAGCTGTGAGTTGAAAATGAAATGAAAGCAGTAGACCGGCTGTGTTTTGTTTAGTCACCCAGAGAAGACTTGCATAAAACACTTATTTATACTTCTTTCCATTGTTAACCCAAGTTAACCAAATTGACAGGCTTTTTTAAACTTTAGACTACTATTACCTTTACTATTGTTTTTCCTTTGTTATTATTAATGCAATTAGTTTTATTATTGGAAACGGATGAAAATAATAAAAATAACCTGACAGAGAGTCCCTAAGCCATATTTGACTAAGTTATAAAGTTGGTTCCTACTCAGTAACTTAGGAAATTAAAAACACTAAATCTAGGATTTTTCTCCACTGGGACCTAATCCAGTCCAATTTAGAAGTTGAGGATTTATAAAGGCTTTTCTGAAAGAAATGGGAAAATGTCAGCTACAATTTCTTGCTAGACTTGAACTGAATCTATTAACCTTGCCCAGAGAATATAATGTTACAGTTATCTCATTTACAATGTTATTGTATATGATTTATGGCCACAGTATCAAGCCTCAAACTAGGTTTCGTAGTTTTAAGTTAAATTTACATGTCTGTAATACAAATGATTTTTTTCTTGTTCAGATAAAAAGATATTAAAAAGTGATTTATAATATTTCAGTTGGATGGAAAATACACAGAACGCCTTAGTGTAGTGAAGGGAAAAAAAACATTAGTTAGACAGCTATTATGAATATGCACATTCACACTGCTTAATGCTTCCAATCTTTTAATGTATGCCTGGTTATCAACCACTAGACATCTTTTGAATTACATTATATTTAGAATACAATGAGACACAACTCTATATGAAAATCAGATTAAAAAGAAAAACCAAAAGGATAAGGAAAAAAAATGTATCATCTATGCAGTTCACCTAAGATCATGAATGCTAAAACTAACTTAGGTACTACTGTTTTTGCAAATGTCCTCTACCTAACAGCATAAAATATAATGCTCTTTAAATATGTCACACAATAGTCTTTCTAACATTATCACCATTATTGAAACTCAAGAGAATTTGCTTTCCCATAAACTGTAAGAGTTTGAGATTTGATTTTGGGGTATTGTATTTTATTGGAAATGGCTAATGTAACACCACTTGAAAGATACCATGACGGGGCGCCTGGGTGGCTCAGTTGGTTAAGCGACTGCCTTCGGCTCAGGTCATGGTCCCGGGGTCCTGGGATCGAGTCCCGCGTCGGGCTCCCTGCTCTGCGGGGAGCCTGCTTCTCCCTCTCCCACTCCCCCTGCTTGTGTTCCCTCTCTCGCTGTGTCTCTCTGTCAAATAAATAAATAAAATCTTTAAAAAAAAAAAAAAAGAAAGATACCATGACGTACAACTATAAAGTCAGTTCCAGTTAACAGACTAAAGACTTAGTAACACCTTTACTAGCAAACAACACCCAATGTCCTATAAACTTAAATTAAAATAAAAAATTTCCAATGTGTTATCTATATAGGTCATACATCACACACAAATATTTCAAAATTATACAATGCCAGATAAATTTCATAATTTAAAAGTACAATTAAAAATAAAAGCCCACTGGGTGCGTGGGTGGCTCAGTCGGTTAAGCATCTGCCTTCAGCGCAGGTCATGATCCTGGAGTCCTGGGATCTAGCCCCGCATCAGGCTCCCTGCGGAGCCTCCCTCTCACCTCCTTCTCCCTCTCCCTCTGCCTGCCACTCCCCCTACTTGTGCTCTGTCAAATAAATAAATAAAATCTTTTTTTTAAAAAAATGTCAACACTAGGAGTTGGTTTTTCTCTAAGATTTATTTTCTTTAGAGGAAAATTTCCAGTATCTTGCTCAGTAGATAAAAGTCAAAGTGTTTTCATTCATAGGGCAGAGACGGGGTGGCTGGAACCTGATTGTTGGGCATATAGCTTGCAGTATTTTCCCTTTTTATTCCTGTGCCTAACCTATGCTTCCTTCCATGACTACCATCTCTGAGCCCCAATCTTCTTCTTCTCAAATTCTCCAGAGAGGAAAGCTCTGTATCACCCACAAATCTTCGTTTTCCTTATTTGAATTAAGGCAAGAAGTAGCTAGTAGCGAACATCTCTAGGAATAGGGAACTAGTGAATTCACCTCAAATTCAAATTATTAAAAATTATTTATAATTACTTTGCTGTTATTCAGCAAAAATCTCTTTATAACTTTAGAAAACGATGTTACTTTATTCAAAGTGTACATATATAGGACTATCATTAACTTTACAGAAATGGCTTACTTGGACTACAAAGGTGCACTGTATCACAAGAATATGTCAAGATTTGACTATCTGTATATTTTCTTTCCAAAGATAATTTTCATCATCAATGAAAATTTGGATGAATCAAGTTTGAAAACTAAGTTTTCCTGGATTACCTTTAACTCTATTCAAGTGTTTCTTTATGCCTACTCCTAATACCACAAGGGAAACAGTTCTTTGACTTGAACTGGAAATATAAGATTTAAATGGATCCTTAGTTCTTAAAAAAAAAAAAAAGTGTTTGTATGTCAATGCTCATAGCTGGAAAAGTCAACCACTTCCAATTTCATGGTCAAATAGACAAAAGGGTGAGCAGAGATCAATGTCATTTGAAGCTTTGAGTTTGCTAGCTGCCTCTGATTTACCACAATCAATTTTAGTGACTAGGATTTATCCTACCTTGACTAAACAAGTATCCATTTAATCAAAAGGTCATTAAGCTCCAACAGGGGGATGGGGGAAACAAAGAATAAGGTTGGTATTATGTGTTAATATTTTAATTATTTTATGAAGCATAGTTACCTATAACCTACAAAAATAGGATATTTTTGTATCTTTTTCTTTCTAAGTGACTCAAGATGGAGCAACATGCTACAATGTAATGCTTTTAATTATTAATATATTGGGTACCAATGATCTTACTCTATTTAAATGATAAACCAGTACATGGTTAACACTAAAAGATAAATTTCTGCTTTGGATCTAAAAGTCCCCTCTTTTTTGTGTGCCTCCTAATTGGGTAAGCCATTTTAAGAGCTTCTTAGGAGAGCTTAGTGAACTATTCTTCTTCAGCCTGCCTACACCAAATCTGAAGTCAAAGCACTTGACATGTTGTCATGTTCATTCTAAGGAAACATACACGAAAATGATAATTGGGGAAACTGCATCAAGAGAACTAAATACTTTTTAAAACCCTTACTTTCAGAAAAGTAGTTGTGTTATCCCAACTACTTATGTTAATGAATTACAAATAATATTTAGAAGAAACCCTTTAAAAACTCACTAGACCAAAAAAGACATACACCATCAAATACAATGGTGGAAATTTCAAAATATTTTTTGTAATTTTTCTACTTATATTTAAACACAGAACTGTTTTATGATTGCATTTGCTCCCAAATACAAACCTATATAATTATAAAGTTGAAATTTCATTAAGATGACTGAAACATAAAGACAGAGTAATTCCACTAAAGCACAGACTAGTAATTGATGCTGAAAGAAATTGGAGTATAAGTTAGCATAATGATTTGCTTCAGATCATTCATTTCTTTGAATCATATACTTTTATGTCAGAAATGTCAACTAAGCCTAGAAATACTAGCAATATTAAAATATTTTCTATGACCAGTATATTGTGTCAAATAAAACTAATCTCTGCTTCTTTGGAGGAAAAAAAATGTTTAGAAGAAAAGAATTAGAGAGGTACAGAAGAAATAATGTAAAATATATGGATTTACATTCTGCCAAACACTATGCATATGTTATTCTGCTTAATACTGATAAATAATACAAGAGACCCGTTTTGATAAATGGGAATATTAAAATTAGAAAAACTATCTAAAAAACAACTAATAATTAGTTGAACCAAGATTAAATAACAGGTTTGTCTGATTCCCAAATCCTGCTAAATTTCACTAGGTATGGAAATATAACTAGTGGATATTAAACACAATGGAAAGAGAAAAAAGAAATTTACGTTATGTGATTTAAATCCCATTTGGCTGCTTTCTGTGCTGTGATTCTCCCAAAAGCAGTATCTATATGAAATTTATGCTGAGAATTTTCTGCAAAAAAAAATCAGATGGGATAAATGCATGGGGAACTTTGTGGCAAATGCTGGTCAACTACTATAAACTAAGAGTAGTATTTGCAGTCGTATTTACATTATCATTTCCTTACATAATTTTAAACCACCCCTTTCCTCATTTTTTAACAGGAACAGATTTTTTAAAAACAAAATAAAACTGAAGTGCTCATAAGGTAAAGGCCCAATGTCAAGCAATACCCTTCATATCTCAAGTCCCACTTTCTAAATATGAGTACTTTTCACTTTTTCAGAATTTTAGCTGCTCTTGGATACATTTCTGACAAGTATTGTTATGATGCTATTACCTGACAAATTTGAGAAATTATAAACTGAATCTCCGCATTGAAAGGTAAGTATGAGATTACAACATCTCATGTTTCCTATGATAATTTTGGTGAGTTACTATTTTGTCTAATGATTATTTAGTATACATAAATATGTTAATCTCAGTTTATCATTGCATTAACTTTTGAAAGTTGTCTTAAGTATCCCTTAATCCTCATATTATATAAAGATACAAGCTTTCTTTCTTTCTTTCTTTTTTTAGAGAGAAAGAAAGCGGGGGCAGGGGGTGGGGGAAATAAGGGCAGAGGGAGAAAGACTCCCAAGTGGACTTTGCATTGAGTGCAGAGCTGACACAGGGCTCAATCTCATGACAACCCTGAGATTACCACCCAAGCCAAAACCAGTCACTCAACCAATTGTGCCACCCAGGTGTCCCATAAAGATACAAACATTCTTATCTTGCCTCCTACTCTCCCTTCCTCTTTACATCTTTTTTCATCTATTAATACATTGCAAAAGTTAAGAACTTACTTATAACCATAAATAAAAATTCCACTATAAAAAGTTATAGTTTGATTCTAAAAGTTGAAAACACCCAGTGTTTATGTTACTAGGACTATATAAATATCATATACACACAAAAATCAGATAACAAACTAGGAATTAATTTGTCTGTAGGTTAAATATCACAATTGTTCTATTCAAATGAAAATGTTCCCAGTACACAGAAAAATGTCTGACATTCCTCACGTCCCATAAATTTCTCAAAATGAAACCGTATTTTGAGAAGCTCCATATAAAAAACAAGATTATATGAGTTTTTCCCCATGAATTTTATGATTGCCTTTCTTTTTTCTTGTTGAAAGAAGAAAAAAAATCCAATCCTCTTTTTCCTTATCATTAACATCATTCAGCATCCTAATTTTATGGCAACCTTTCCATTCAATGAGAAGGCGGTCTCTTTGAAGCCAACTGATTTCTTCTTCAGACTGCTTGAATGTCCCATTGTAGGTGTTTATTTTTGTAATATGAAGATATTATGTTTCTACAGAACCTCCATATCTTTGCTCCTCCCATTCCATCTCCTAATTTATGTTGATTGTATCATTAGTTTTATTTATCTAAGGTTGAATACACTTGCCTTCATTCAGTGATAATGAAAGGATAACATATTTATAACATTTGTAGCATTATACTTCAGAATCTATAATTAACAAAAATATTTTAGTTTTCAGTAGGACTTTTCCGTGGGTTTAGAAAAAATATCCAGAAGGACAAGGTGTAAAATCTCAAGTATTAATTCCACTATAGCTGTATTTCTACCAAACTTATTCTCAAAGATATAACCATTGTAAATTCTAGAAAACATCAAAAAACAGCCACCTGAAAGCATTAGAGAGTGAAAAAAAATCAGACAAATTCTAGACAGAAGTCAAAACTTGGAAAAAGGTACGGCATGGTATGAGTTTCCTGTTAAGACTTTTTTTTTTTTAAGATTTTATTTATTATTTAACAGAGAGATATAGTGAGAGAGGGAACAACAAGCAGAGGGAGTGAGAGAGGGAGAAGCAGGCTTCCCGCCGAGCAGGGAGCCCGATGCGGGGCTCGATCCCAGGACCCGGGGATCATGACCTGAGCTGAAGGCAGACGCCTAATGACTGAGCCACCCTGTTTTTAAGATTTTTACACTAAAGGCAGGATATAGTTGATGCTACGTATGGTGCATAAAATCCCAATAGAAAACATGCAGTCTTACAGAGAACAGAGTGTGAGTCAACTACAGTCTCTGGAATGTGAGCGGGGAGGATACCATAGAAAAAGAGAGTCAAGAGAGCCCTAAATTGTTTTATATAAACTCTGCCCAAATCTCTAACTGATCCTTGATATACACAGCATGTGGCAGACACAAAATGATGCAGTTAAAGCGAAAAGGGATGAACTGATATTTCAGCTGCAGCCCCAGAGAAACAGTTTACAGTTTTTGTCTGACCCAGATAATTGCCTCCTAAAACAAACTAGCAAACTAAAAACCAACATTCTTCAGAGGGATATAAAAGAATGCAGAATTTCTACAACTAACATTTAAAATGTCCAGGAAAAATAATCCAAAAGACTAAATACACAAAGCAACAGCAACATTGGGCCAATTCTTAATAAAAGGACAATTACTTAAAACCCCTCTAAAGATGACCAAGATATTAGAAACAGCAGACAAGAATTTAAGCCAGCTATTTATAATTGTGCTCAATGATGTAAAAGAAAATACGTTTGCAATTCATAAAAGATAGGAAATCACAGCAGAGAGGTAAAAACTACATAATAAGATCTAAATGAAAATTCTGCAACTGAAAAATACAATAAAAAAATTTTTTTGAAAAACTGTTGGGTAAATTTTTCCCCAATTTGGAGAAAGTTGTGCATATACAAAAGATGCTCAACAAACTCCATGCAGAATAAATGGTGCATCACAGTTAAACTGCTGAAAACAAAGATAAAGGTAAAATCTTTTTTTTTTTTAAGATTTTATTTATTTATTTGACAGAGAGAGAGAACGCAAGTAGGCAGAGTGGCAGGCAGAGAGAGAAGGAGAAGCAGGCTCCCCGCTGAGCAGGGAGCCCGATGCGGGGCTGGATCCCAGGACCCTGGGATCATGACCTGCGCCGAAGGCAGACGCTTAACTGACTGAGCCACCCAGGCACCCCTAAAGGTGAAATCTTATAAGCAGTCAAAGAAAAACAACACATTACATACAGGGAACAATGATTCAAAAACCACTCACCTCATTAGAAGCAGATAAGGCCAGATGATAGTGGAAAATCATCCATAAAATGCTAAAAGATAGAACTATCAATTCAGAATTCTATTTCAAGTGAAACAATTTTTTTAAAAAATAAGGAAATTTCAGAATAAAGAAAACTAAGTGAATGTGTTTGTCAGAAGACTTGTACTATATGAAATACTAAAAGAAGTTATTCAGGTGAAAGTAAAATTATACCAGAGGGAAACTCAGATCATAAGGAAGGGATGAACAGCATCAGAAATTATAAATATTCACATAAATATAAAACCTTCTTCTTCCCCATATTTCTTTTTAAATGCATGAGTGATGAGGAAAAATTGTAACATTGTCTTATAGGTTTTACAGGTACACAGATACATGTAATGTCTGCAGAATAAGGATACTAAATGGGTGCCAAGTTTCTACATTTCATGTGAAGTGGTAGAACGGCAACTTTGAGTAGAATGAAAAGTTAAGGATTTATATTGTAATTTCTAGAGCAACCACTAAAACACTAACGGAGGTATGTAAAGCTAAAAATCCAATAGCAAGAGTAAGACATGCATCCTGTGAATATTCAAATAATCCAAATAAAAGCAGGAAAGGAAGAACAGAGGAATGACAACAAAACAACAAAAAACAAAGGTGACAAACAAAAAATAAAAGAGACCTATATACAATTATATCAGTAATTTTACTAAATGTTAATGTAGCACATGTATTAATGTATTCAACATGGGAGAGCTATTTTAATATCTATTAAAACAGACCTCAAGAAAAGTATTATTATAGATAGTAACGGACAATTAAAATAATAAAATGATCAATACAGCAAGAATACAGAACTATCTTAAAAGGACCTTAAAACACAGCTTCAGAATAGAAGAGAAAGAATTAAAGGAGAAATAGATAAAATCACAATTACATTTCAATACCTCTTTTATCAGATCAAAAGATCAGTAAAGACAATTATCTAAAAAAAATACTATCAACCACCTTGACCTAACTGGCATTTAGAGAACACTACACTCAATAACTCCAGAATATACTCATTTTTATTATACATAGTACATTGGCTAGAAAGTAACATATTCTGGGTTCGAAAGCAAGTACCAATTGTCATATGATTTAACATACTATAAATAAATCATTATTGAATATATAGGAAGGGAGGGAAGGAGAGAGAGAGCAAGGAAGAAAAGAAGGAAGGAAAGATGATTATACACAGATCATTTCTGATGTATTTGCCCCCCCTTTTTTTTCACCCTAGCCTTTTCCAACCTCTCCACCCTTGTTTTTATTCTAAAATAATTGTTGAAAACAGCAGACTGGATGATGAGCACCGGGTAATGCATGGAATTTCTGAATAACTATATTGTACATCTGAAACTAATATTACACTGTATGTTAACTAACTGGAATTAAAACAAAAACTTGAAAAAAAAAAACCAGCAGACTGCTGTGTCTTCCCCATTCTCATTGCTTTTTCTAGAAATAAAGACCCAAGGTTTATAAATTTTGCAAATAGAACACCAGACCCTAGTCAGGCTATAATGTATTTGCCATGTCATTTTCAGATATTAAACTCTTCTATGGAGAACAAGATAAACAAATAACATGGGTGAAATGTACAAGGTCTACTAACAATAGTTACAAAATTGCTAACCTATAAAGACAGTTGGGCATAGAATATAGTCCATGTACCCTGCACACGGATAAAATTATGAAAAATGAGAGCTAACATTAGCTCAATCATATACATATACAGAGATGAGAAGACTGCTTAAACCGTAAATATTCAGAAATCATGGATCATATGGCTCCCAGTTGCCAGTAATGTGATCCCTAGTGTGACACTGTCACCCACTGGTGACACCCATTTTGGTCCCATGTGACCTCTGCCAGAGACATACAGATAAAATCCACGGCTGCTCAGCAAGTCGTCAGTGATCTACAGCTATTGGCCAGGCATACCTGCCCCTGTGTCTCTCTAATCGAACAAGCAAGTGATAGGTCAGAGGACCTTCTATCTGCTGAGTGCCCTTTCTAAACCTCAACTCTGCTTCTTGTAACTACACTGTCAGCAGAGCAGGCTGATGAGGCAGAAGGAGAGAGAAACGAGCATATGAACACTGTTTTAACACAGGATCAGGTAGTGTGTTCTTTGCATTCCAGATGCATCCCACTATTTTTTTTTAAAGATTGTATTTATATATGTGAGAGAAAGAGAATACAAGTGGGGGATATGGGAGGGGGCAGAGGGACAGGGAGAAGCAGACCCTCTCTGAGCAGGGAGCCTGACACTGGACTCGATCCCAGGACCCTGAGATCATGACCTGAGCCCAAGGCAGATGCTTAACTGACTGAGCCACCCAGGTGCCCTGCATCTCACTATTTTCAGAGTATAAACCAACACCAATATTTTGCTTCTTTCTGCATTTTGGAAATTGATTAAAGAAACCATTCGATTTTAGCCTTTAATTTGGTCTATGGGTCTCTCCGTTCTGCAACCTCTGGGACAGCTTCTATAAATGCTACTGTTGCCAAAGATGATTTTCCAATGTGGCAGTATGTTTAGGTGACCAACTGCCTAAGGAAGTTAACTCAAAGACTGTAGTTAAAAATGTGACTGGCAGCTGTTAATTAAGTTTAGACTGAAAGGCTGAATATACTTTAAGCCCTGAGTCCTTAAGAATAAAATATATATTCACAGAGAAGCCTGGGGGGAAAAAAATCAAAGTTTAGTGACTTAAGCACACTGTGTCGATTTTAAAAGAGATCTCAGAATTTAAGACGTTGAATGATTTTAAGTCATACCAAATAAACTAACAGCAGAAGAAACACACAGCCTAGCAACAACATCAACAAATGTTTTATGTTCTTTATGCAAAAACAAGTACTGGACAAAGCACTAAATTTGGTGGCAGAGAACCCTCAAGTCTGTGGTTCACTGATTTTAAATAATTAACTTGACCTGTCTGTTTTTCTGATTATCTCTCTTCTGCATAGAACTGTGGTCCAGATTAAACACTTGAAGCTTCTCAGATTACAATGATTCAAAGAACCAAAAATAACAGGATATATTACATTTTTTAAATGAATACATTTTTCCTCTAATATAAACTATTAGTCTAAAATACTGAGTAGTCTGTCAGGAGGTTGATTGTTTTTTGGTTAGAATATCTTTAATTTTTCATGATCCCAGGGTCCTGGGATTGAGCCCCACATGGGGCTCCCTGCTCTCCGTCTCCCACTCCCCCTATTTGTGTTCCCTCTCTCGCTGTCTCTCTCTCTCTGTCAAATAAATAAATAAAATCTTTTTTTTAAGATATCTTTAATTTGTCCCATAAAATTTTGTAAGTCAACCATTCTTTCTCCTGATTGTGCACCAAGCCATATGGGAAAATTTCTCATAAAAAATACATGAATTTCATGCTAAAGGCTTTAAGTTTTATTTTTAATTAAATTGGCCAGCATTGAGATACCATATACATATAAGATTTTGATATATTGGGTCTCCAAATTGGTATAAAATTTGACAGAATTCATCATCTGGCATTATTAGAATAATACAATAAATGTAAATGGAGATAATCGTTTTGAGGGATTTTAAATAGCATTTTAAAATACCAGGTACATGAGAAAATTCTAACAAACCTGACTGAAGACCAAACCAGGCTAGATGTTACATATTTACTACCACTGAGTACACAGAATGACTAAAACTCACCCTAACCAAATGTTGCCAGGTAAAATTCCTTGATACAAACTGATGAAATGAGTAGATAAATATGATTAATGTTTATAGGCTGGCAATGATAAGAAAGCGTACAAAACACCCAAGTTTCTGGGAGTCAGAAACTTGGGTTTCCACTAAGTAGGAATAATTTCAAGTATGTCTCTTAACCTGTCACTGGAGTGCTATTTTCTGAAGATCTTTCTGGCTAGTAGAGTCTTCTTTTACAATCACTCATTAATAATCATAAACCACCCTGCTGCTCTGCCCTTTTCTTCTTTCTCCCACAGCTCCCCTAAATCCAAAACTGGTGGCACTACAGGAGTCTTTATTGAAAGAATTTGGAGCTTTCAGAAAAATCTGTGGGTTTTGAATGGAAGAAAACAACTATAAAGAATAGCTTAAGGCAAAATGATGTACCAGTGGACTCCCAGGGAGGATGGGCTGATGCCTCTGTCCTAAAATTTCTTCTTGCATCTGTCTGAAATGGTCTCTTCATCCTGCTTTCTGAAATCTCATCTTTTGAAGAGTCTCAATTTCACTGTGGGCCAATGTGAATTTCATTGTTAGTCACTAACTTGGAATCCTAAAGTAGCCCAAATAGGCATTGTCACTGCAAATTCCAGACTCAATGTTGAAAGGTTTGGTAAACGTGAGACAGGTCATATATGCTTGCCCCACACCACTTTTTGCTTCTTCTCAATACCACAATACACATGTAAATGAGAATTTGCTGAAGAGAGAGAATTCAAGTGAAATATAAATGTAGACAATTGAAAAATAATCTCCATTAGTGAAGAAAAAAAAGTATTAAAATGTTAAATCTCTCACAGCAGGTCCCCTTGAGGGTACACACATTACAGACTTGGTCTTGTACTCATCTCAATAGCTCCTCCTTCAAATATCCATCGCACAAACCACACTCCACCTAGGGAACACAACCCATTCATAACAATCCCCTACTCATGGAAATCCCATCCTTCCCCCTGCAACAACTCACCCTCCCAGTGATCCACAACACAGAGCGATCCCAAATAATTCATATCCAATCAGTAAATCAGTCTACAATAACATGGACAAATGAAAGATTCCGTTGGGAGTAGGACTATCCTCCAATGAGAAACATCTGACTCAATAAACCAATCACTCCTTCCCTCCTGAGTTCTCTGTCTTTCCCTACAACCTCAAGAAAGTATATTTTTTCCCTCTAAGAAACAGTGCAAAAAGAGCAATCATTCACTGCCTAGGTTCATTATGGAGAACAGCAGAAGTTTCTTTTTGTCACTTTCAACAATTCTGGGTCAAGGGTTGGGAGTGGGGATTCACTTCACTGTTTCCAATTACACATACTGAATTTATATGATTCCAGGATAACAGCATTTTTCCAGGATAAACAAAAACACCACCACATTAAATATACATGTTAATAATAAGATGCATTAAAACTCCAAAGGTTAAAATGGGAAACAAATGTGCATCTTAGAGTTTTTCAAGTATTACACATACAGATATATAGTTGCTAAAAATTCTTAGGCAATCAAATTTTATACACCTGGCCCCAGAATTTGTCTTTTTTATCCTCAGAAGACACTCAAGGGAAACTTGAAGTGCATTCAACATAATTATCTAAGCCTCCCAGCTTTCCAAGCACCTGGAGAATGCTATTGAAGGCAGAGACTTTGGCTTTATCAAAACCTCATGTTAACACATCCAACATGGGAAATTTATTTTCATTTTCCATAGAATCGGCCCTTACAGACCCATCACTGAAGTGCTATTTCAAACATCAGAGCAAGGAAGAAAGCTGCCCCCATACCACCTTAGTATAACTTCAGTCCCTGCCAATTTTAAGAAATCCTGGGACCATGAGTGTTGCTGGTAGACTGCATTGTTCCACCCCATGAATCCCAGCTTGCTAGATGCACACCGACTTCATCATAGAGATGGCAGCTTGATTTGTTTGAACGCTGGTCTCTATACTGTCCTCAGTTTATTCTTCTTTCATAAGGCTTTTACTCTCTCCCTCTGTCCAAGTTTTGTTTTGTTTTGTTTTTTTAACTTTGGGGCACCCTTGAATTACTCTAGCCATCCCACCTTGAGGGCCCTCACCCTGTATCCCATACCTTTAACAACACAATCATTGTAGAATCTTAGCTGCTGCCTCCTGTTCAACAATGGTTTATAAAGCACTCAAGATGGGCACCTGGGTGCTTTAGTTGGTTGAGCATCAATTCTTGGTTTTGGCTGGGTCATGATCTCAGGGTCATAGGATCCAGCCCCGGGTGGAGCTTTGCTCAAAGCAGAGTCTGCTGGAGATTCTCTCTCTCCCTCCACATATGCTCTCCCCTCTCCCCCCTGCCCCCATGCACATTCATACTCTCTAAATAAATAAATAAATAAATAAATAAATAAATAAATAAATAAATAAAATCTTATAAAGCACCCAAGAACCACTGGAAGTGTTGCTCAGTTATCTCCTGTCATTTCATATCATAGTTCCATTGCTTCTTTGTGTGTATTTGTGTGTTTAAAATAAGCTTATTACCACCCTAACCAAGAAGTCCTCCCAATGCTCGTACTTTTCAAACTCTCTGAAAACAAATTAAGAAAAAATAATCAAGACCACGAAAGGCAATGCTAATGCTTGGGGACCCAGAATCTGGTTGAAGATAAAAGTCACGAGTTTATAATTAAAAGTGAAATTGGCTCCCTTACCTGCCAAGTAAAACCAAAAATAACAAAGGAAGTCCAGATTTTATTAGCCATCTCAGCACCTATGGGGGTGCAACCACTCTCCCTCCAAAAATCTGTTTTTTTCTTCTGAATTGAAAAAAGAAAGAGGGAAGGCTTCCTGTGATATTGACTGAGCCTTCCATTCAGGGAAGGGTTCATCATCTGTTGCTCAGCATTTAGCACTGTTAACACTGGCATGACAGCTAACATCATGATCATGATCTCTTTCTCAACATACATGAAAGTATTCCAATTCCTGCTTGTTCTTTCAGATTTCTTTCACATAGACTACTATTCATGAATATTTGGTTTCCTTTTTCTGGCTTTGTGTGTGCTCTCACTCTCTTTCTCTCTCTCTCTCTCTCTCTCTCTGGCTTTGTGTGCACTCTCACTCTCTCTTTCTCTCTCTCTCTCTCTCGGTAAAGATTTACTTATTTATTTTAGAGAAAGAAGGAGAGCACACAGTGGGACAGGGGCAGAGGGAGGAGACTCAGACTCCTACCTGAGCAGGGACCCCAACGTGGGGCTCAATCTCATGACCCTGAGATCACGACCTGAGCCAAAAATCAAGAGTTAGACACTCAACCGACTGAGCCACCCAGGCACCTCTCTCTCTCTTTTAAGCATATTTCCTAATTCTTTTGGGGGTTCATCTTTACCAATACAACCATGCCAGCAATGAGAAAGTTCTTAGTGTTAAACCTTTACTTATTGCCATATCCAAATATATGACATCTACATAGCAAGACTGAACATTTGAATTTCCTGTTTTCATCCAGATATTTGGACACTGTGTAGATATAATTTTTACTCCTTGAAGAAGCTATGTAAGAATAATGTTTATGTACATATATGGAATTTAAGGTAACTATCATTTGGGGGGATATCTGTTTCTGTCATAGCACATTTTTCTATAAACTAGGTGGCAGAAGATATATTGATTCTCTTTGCATAAAAGTAGTTCATCAGTAAACATATAAAATTTATATTTGTTTGTGATACATATCCTTTATTCACAAAGAGAAACTGATTTTGAAATGGTAAATGAGTTTGGTCCAAATAATAACCCTTTAAATCCACTGAAAACTAATAATTCCAAAACTGTGATCTGATTTCAGCAAACATACTAAAAAAAAAAAAAAATTTAACTAAAATACACATAAATTTCAGTTTTTATAAAGGCAACTTACTCCTGAGAAGTTGGTCAGCTGGATATGCAATGAAAACACAATAAATAACAATGGGAACATGCTGAACTTTTTTCTCTATGAAAAGACTGAAGCTGCTTAATTTTGCACAGTGGAAAAGTGGTACTGATGTACACTATAAAAATTTTCAGAAAAAAGTCATCAAGTTAATCCTATCTTAATAAAATTATTAGGTGACCAGGAGAATTCTTTAATCTGATTAATTGATGTACAACCTCTTAAATAAGACAGATTTCATAAGAAAAACTGTTAAGTAACACAGTTGGTAACTCAAGATTATTTTTTTAAAGATTTCATTTATTCACTTGAGAGACAGAACCAGAGAACCAGAGAGAGAGAGAGAGAGCGCACAAGCAGGGGAAGGAGCAGAGGGAGAAGCAGGCTCCCCGCTGAGCAAGGAGCCTAATGCAGGGCTTGATCTTGGGACTCAGGATCATGACCTGAGCTGACGGCAGATGCTTAACCAACTGAGCCACCCAGGCGCCCCAAGAATTCAAGACTATTTTAACTGTCAAGGTATTTCTGGAGATTTGACCAAGAAATTTAATTTCATGTTTTGATTTCTATTAATATATCCATATACTCAAACTCAGAAAAATTTATTAACTTACCTAAAAATATCTTTCTAAATACATATTCCTTAAAAGTTTTAAATGTTTTAAGCTCATCCTCTCTTAGCATCTCAAGTTAAATTCACAAGTAAACATTATCTTAAATGTGACCTCACTTTACTCTTGTGCTTCTGAAGGAATTATTGAAAATAAAGTGTTCTCCAGGGGCGCCTGGGTGGCTGTCTGCCTTCGGCTCAGGTCATGATCCCCAGGTCCTGGGATCGAGCCCCGCATCGGGCTCCCTGCTTAGGGGGAAGCCTGCTTCTCCCTCTCCCACTCCCCCTGCTTGTGTTCCCTCTCTGTCTCTGTCAAATAAATAAATAAAATCTTTAAAAAAAAAAAAAAAAGAAAAGAAAGTGTTCTCTAACAAAAAAACATTGACACCTGCTGTTACAGAGAGTACTAACACACCTTGGGAAAAAAACAGAAATACCATCATTAAGAAGCGCATAAAAATATTTAAAAAAAAGAAAAAGCAGGGCACCTGGGTGGCTCAGATGGTTAAGCGTTTGCCTTCGGCTCAGGTCATGATCTCGGGGTCCTGGGATCGAGTCCCACATCGGGCTCCCTGCTCCTTGGGAGCCTGCTTCTCCCTCTGCCTCTCTCTCTCTCTCTGTCTCTCATGAATAAATAAATAAAATCTTAAAAAAAAAAAAATTTTTTTTAAAAAGAAAAAACAGCATAAAGTATATTTGGGAAATAATTTATATATACCCAAATGAAAAGACAAATTATTATGCAAGTGATTATAAAATTTCCAAATAAAATCTAATGAAGTAAGAAAAGGGTAGAACACTCTGGTTTGAATAGTATTGTGTTTGGTACGATTTGTAAGTTTTTTTTCTTTTCTCTTTCTGCCTGGTTTTTGTGTGTTTAATTTCTATAACTGAATGCAATTTAGTGTAGTATGAGATAATTTTGCAACAATAAATTACTATTTTACTCCTTCATTGCACACTTTTAGTACTTTATTAATTGGTTTACTGATTTACTTATGTTATTTCCCTGTTTGTATGTTTTCTCTTTTATTTGTTTTTATTAATTCAACAATACCACCATTAAAAAATCAAAATGTAGACAAAGAATTGGTCCACAGTAGTAACACTGTAATACACTCACTTCTTCTAAATGGGTCTTGGCTCTCTTCTGGGCTTTGTCCAGATAATCCTAAGGTTAGGAGGTATACAGCACATTGCATTTACTTCATCACTGTTTGGATCTGGCAAGAGATTACAATGAATTTATGAGCGTGAACTGTTAAATTGTAATCCTGGATAACCTATAGCTTGATGTTTTTTAAAGTTCATGTAAATCTGCCATATATGAGGACAAGAAACAGACTTTGCATTGGCTAACATTGTATTTTCTCAAATTAGATGCTGATGGAAAGTGCGAAATCTGAAGTCCTCTTCCAAGATGACAAATGTGCCAACCTCTTAGAAGCCCTGGTAGGGACTCTCAAAGTGAAACCCAAGACAGTGAAATGTGCCATGTCAGGGGCTTCTGGAAATGAGGGACTCCTAACCAGAGAGCTTCAGAATAGCTTCAGTAGGTTTTCAACATTGCAGTACTCCAGAGATGTTGATTCAGTAGATCCGGAAGGGGCCCAAGGATTTCCATGAGGAAGTATCTCCCAGGCTGATTCCAATGGGCAGCTCTCTGTGTGCATGTTTTTTATGTGCTTTAACTGATACCCATAACAATAGCAGATGAGAAAAACTTCATAGGAAAATAATTTGTGCTGAACCTTCAAAGATGTATAAGGTTGTGATATATTAGATATGATAATTTTATTTATAATCAATGCAGAATGTTGAATAAAGCATTTATGCTCTGCCATCACATTTTTAAAAATAGGAAAATTTTTTTACAAACACAATATTAATGGAAAAATGTCTTATTCACCTCCACGTCCACATCTTAAGTAAAAGAGAGATTCCCAAACTCTAAATCCACAACATAAATTAGTCCTAATATACAGAAGGAATTAAAATCTAGAGCATTAAAAATGTATACTTTCTATTTAATAATTTGCAGATAAAACTTTATTAATTTTGGACATTTGTACAGTGTAAATACAATTTCTTGGTAAGTTAAATTTCATGTAAAAAACTAGTATACAGCATAATGAAAATAAAAACAAAAGCTGCTAGTCAGATTTAAGTTTATTTTACTTCGACTTTTCCAAGCTCAGGCAAATTAAGCATAAAGGCAAATATCTACAAACATTTAACTTTTTTAAAGAATACAAATTGCAACTACATAAAATATTTAAATATATCTTATTTTGCAAAGATAAGAGCAAGTAAAAGTTTGCCATTTTCCTTATGACCTGGTAGGGTATTCAAACTGTTTTCAGTTATTTGCAATTATTATTTGCAGTTGTTGTTTCTTTTCTTCTGCTTACTTTGAATTTAATTTGCTCTCCTTTTTCCAGTTACCTAAGATGGAAACTTAGATTTTAAATCCTTCCTCTTTTCTAATGTATGCATTCAGCACAATACATTTTCTTCCACACACTGCTTTCACTGTATCCCACTAATTTGAATAAGATGTATTTTCATTCAATTAAAAATATTTTTAGGGCGCCTGGGTAGCTCAGTTGGTTAAGCGACTGCCTTCGGCTCTGGTCATGATCCTGGAGTCCTGGGATAGAGTCCCGCATCGGGCTCCCTGCTCAGCAGGGAGTCTGCTTCTCCCTCTGACCCTCCTCCCTCTCATGCTGTCTCTCATTCTCTCTCTCTCAAATAAATAAATAAAATCTTTAAAAAATATATATATTTTTTTTTAATTTCTCTTAAGATTTTTTCTTTGGCCCATCTGTTATTTGGAGGCATGTTGTTTCATCTACATGTATTTGGAGATTTTCCCAGTTATCTATTATTGATTTCTATTTAATCCTATGGTGGTCTTTTAAATGTGTTAAGGTGTGTTTTATGGCCCAGGATGTGGTCCATTTTGGTAAATGTTCCATGTGAGCTTGAGAAGCATATGTATTCTGTCATTGTTGGACGAAGTAGTTCTATAGATGTCAATCATATCCACAAGATTGATTACCATCATGACTGAACACCATCACTGAGTTCAGCGACATCCTTATTGATATTCTGCCTGCTAGATCTGTCCACTTCTGATACTGTTGAAGCCTCCAACTCTTACAGTGAATACATCTACTTCTCCTTGCCTTTGTATTACTTTTTACTTCATGTGCTTTGATACTATGGTGTTGGGCATATACACATTAAGGACTGTTCCCAGAGGTTCATCTTAGAATACTAACAGTGCCTCCCGTGACTGCATCCCCCTTCAGTTTTTAACTCTCACAGTTAAAAACTATGCACTGAGCCTCCAGCAATTCACCAAACACAGTTCCATTTTTCCTACACTGGCACTGGTTCCTACTCATGAATCTCTGCTCTAGTAAGCCATCAGTCCCTGTATTCGCTTGTCTCCCATCTTCAAGGCAGCTGTTTGCCCTGTATCCTCCCATCTCTTATGGAGCCGAAAAGAATTGCTGATTTTTCATTCTGTTCAGGTTTTTACATATTACTAGGATGAAGTGATGACTTCCAAGTTCCTTATATTTATTTTTTTTAATGGAAAAAAGTCATCTTTTCTAATAGACTTGAAAAGCAAGCTACTTAGTGCTGAGTTCATGACATTCTCATTTACAATCTAGTTTGCAAAGAATCATTTCTTAAACTGTAATTATCTTCTCCAGGTGGCAAAGTTAGTTAAGGCTGTTTCTTTGTAACTCTTGATAGATCTTATACGAATCCTCATTATGACATAAGAAGAAGAGATCAGACTTTGCTCAGATTTGGATTGTTTCACAGATTATATAATTAGGTTATTTCTATAACTGTATTTCCAAAACTTATAAGCTTTTCATCTTCAGTAAATCTTATATGTAATATAATGTACTGCATTAAAATATAAATCCCTTAGTTATTAGCCTCCTTTTTGAACTGTTGAAACGCAAATGCTGTTTCTCAGTAAAGAATGTTGGTACATTTAACAACGGTTCCCAAATACATAAAGCAAATTCTGACAGAACTGAAAAGAGAAATAGCTAAATCCACAAACATATTCAGAGACCTCAAAACTCCTTAGTACTGAACACAATTAGTAAACAGAAAATCAACACTAATATAGAAGAACTGAGAAAATAACAGGGTGCCTGGATGGCTCGGTCAGTTAAGCATCCAACTCTTGATTTCAGCTCAGGTCATGATCTCAGGGTCGTGAAATGGAGCCCCATGTGGGGCTCCATGCTGGGCCTGGAGCCTACTTAAGTTTCTCTTTCTCCCTCTCCCTCTGTTGCCCCTTGCCCGTTGGGCATGCACTCACATGTGTTCTCTTCATCTCTAAAAAAATAAAAGAAAAAAGAAAAGAAAATACCATCCACCAACAGTATCTAATTGACATTTATAGAACTCTATACCCAACCAGAGCAGAACACAACATTCTTTTCAAGGGCACATTGAACATTCATCAAGATAAATCATGAAACAAACGTTTGGCTTGTTGTCCTAAGTTATAAGAGAAACCTTACCAATTTAAAAGAATTGAAATCCTGTGAAATATGTTCTTTTACTCTAATTAAATTAAACTAGAAATCAATAACAGAAAAACAACAGGAAAATAGCCAAACACCTAAAAATTAAATAATATATTTTTAAATAATCCATGGTCAAAGAAGAAGTTTCAAGATAAATTAGAAAGTATTTTGAAGTGAAGAGAAATGAAAATACAACATAGCAAAATTTGTGACACACAGTTAAAGCAGTACTTACGGGAAATTTGTAACATTTAATGCTAATATTAGAATGGAAGAAAGGTCTCAACTCAAAATTCAAGCTTCTACTTTAAGAAACCAGGAAAATCATACGATGGTGAGCACTGTGAATTGTGGAAGACTGATTAATCACAGACCTGTACCCCTGAAACAAATATATATATAACACTATATGTTACTATAAATAAATAAATAAATAGAAACCAGGAAAATCAAATCAAAATAAACCCAAATCAAGCAGAAGGCAAAAAATAATAAAAAGCAGCAATCAATAAATTTTAAAACAAAAATAGTAAAAATGAAACCAAAAATCTGGTGCTTTGAAAAGATCAATGAAATTGATAAATCTCTAGCAGGACACAAAAAAAGAGAGAGAGAAATCAAAAATTATCAGGAATGAAAGACAGCATATTACTTTAGAATTCACAGATATTAAGGGGATAATAAGAAAATATTACCAACAACTAACCCTATCCCCATAAATCTGACAACTAAGATAATGGTCCAATTCTTCAAAAAGCACAAACTATTATTAATATTCACCCATAATGAAGCAGATAACCTATGCAGTCCTATAACTATTAAAGAAATTTAAGTCATAGCTTAAAACCCTTCTGGGGGCACCTGGGTGGCGCAGTCCTTTGGCGTCTGCCTTCGGCTCAGGTCATGATCCCAGGGTCCTGGGATTGAGCCCCGCATCGGGCTCCCTGCTCCGCGGGAGGCCTGCTTCTCCCTCTCCCACTCCCCCTGCTTGTGTTCCCTCTCTCGCTGTGTCTCTCTCTGTCAGATAAATAAAATCTTTAAAAAAAAACCTTCTAAAAGACACATTTTCAGACGCAGATTGTTTTACTGGCAAATTCTACAAAATATATAATTATAGAAGAAATATCATTAATTCTATAGAAAAAAAATCTCCAGAAAAAAAAAATCTATGTTTTTCTAAGATTCTTTTGAAAGTGATTTCTGAATGATCACATCCAATGTCAATACCCCGAAATTACATGAAAAGCTCACATTCTCATGTATAAATGTTGAAAACGCAGAGACGACAGAATCAATGTAGCTAAGTTTTATTTACTGTACTCATATGAACATGAATTTGAAATTTTTATAATCTCAAAGTTGAAATCTTGCTGTGTTGGAATTAACTCAATGCATAAAATAATTCACACATTCATTTCAGTAAATCATCCTATATTGCACATATGTGCATTTTTTTTTATGTATCCAGGAGAAGGGGAGGACGAAAACACAATCAGTGAGACACACACAAAGAGAAAAAACAGTGTATTTGATTCCCAAATATTCCACTCATTGACAGGACTGAGTATTAGATAGGAAACATGACTGCTCTTTCTTCAGTTGGCCTCAGTTCTTGGGTGTCTCCCATAAAGTGAGTAATTCTTTTTATATACATACTGAATATAATATGTATACTGTCTATATGTATTAAATATGTATGTGTATTAAATACATGCACATACACACATATATAAAATATAAGATTTAAGCCAATTAACTCAATGGCTAAATTAAACTAACCTGAAGAAGCAATAATCTATTCCAAACAAACACCAGGTATACTGCATTTTGTGGGTGATTTAAGAAAATTTTCAGAAATAATTTTTATTATAGATGATTTTTTTTCTTATGCATCAACTTCTTACGTGTAACCTGAGCAAAAGACTTAACTCTATTCAACATGATTCTGAGAGGTTACATTACCCAAGAAACAACTACACACTTATTTGAGTATTTATATAGACACATTTTTAGGAAACGAAAAATGACAACATAATGTATAAGAACTATGAGAAACAGGGGAAATACTAATATGACATTAAAGAATGATCAAGTATACTAAGTTACATGATAATGAATATGGCTGAGAACAGTGAAGAATGAGAAAGGCTTTGGGAAAGACAAAGCCAAAGAGAGTAGGACAAACAAATGTAAGCTGTGGTGGACATAGAACAAGTGCATACAGGGAAATTCACTGGTGAAAAGCAACCATGCTGAAAGAAAACATTAAATATTCTCACGATGAAATTTTCAATCTACCCACTACCTGAGATTGCTTGTCTATTACACAAGCTACCTCAACAAAATATGAGAGTATATGGTATTTCCACCAATGGAGGTTCTAATTAAATCACTGTTTAAAGTATGCACTACACCATGTTTCTAAGAGTTTAAAAGTTACACTGATTACTGATTAATCATCAACATTTTAATCAATATTTTGCTTACTAACAGGTGCCCAGGTGACAGCTGTTGAGGCTATTGTTTTAGGGATTTTGCAGAACTGAAGATCACATAGAGGTCCTGAGAATTTTCTTGCCTCTTCATACTCTGTTCATTTATTTCCCTTGAAAAACCAATTTGACATAGTGCATTACTTCTTCCCCTTTGAAAACTCTCCTTTTCATTTACATAAGACTTTAAATAACATATTGACTTGAAAAGTATATTTTTCATACTAGAAGTATTCACAAGATTTCAATCAAAAATACCCTCCAGTTAATGGCATAATATTATTAGCAGAACAGATATGGTCCCAAATTTTTTTGTGTGCATTTCTTTTATTATCCCCAATCTCATCCCTATACCCGCCAAAGATATTTAATGCCATAAATTAATACCTTCTAAGCTTCCTTTCACTGTTATATTCTTATATACCTACCAACAGATAAAAAATTGTATTTGGGGAAATAATTTATACCCAGTTGGAAAAGCAAATTATTATGCAAGCTATTATTTCCAAATAATATCTGAGTTCATAAAGAGGTAGAAAACTTAGTAGGTTGAGTAGTAGTATGTATGTAGTTAGTTTATGGGCTTTTTTCTTTGTTAGACTATCTCTGTCAGTTCTATGGTTTTAGCTCCTGTAAATGCAAGCAATGACTTAAAGTAGGATTTTACCTATATTAAACAACTATTTTATTCCTTTCTTAAACATTTATGTATGCATAAAAATACATCTAATTATTTGTGCATGCCTGAAAAATATATAAATCTATGCATTTCACGGTACTTGCTCATTTTATTCACTGTTGTATTTTGGAAATCCTACCTATGCGGATAAATGTAGATCTGTTTAATTCTATGTACACTCTGTGCAGTACTCTATCATATAACCACCTATTTTGTCTGTCCATTCAATCACTGATCATCCTTTAAGATACTCTGGACTCTTGCTATTACAAGTAATGCCCCAATGACATCCAATATACATGGTGCCTTTATAATTCTCAATTTGTCTTATGAGTCAAATACTGGACTCATTCCTGTTGGTTTCTGACTTTTCTCAGGTCTTATTCCTTTAATTTTTCACTGCCTTATAGCTCTCTACTGCCTTGAAGGCCATAGTGTTAAGATTTTGTCCAAAACCTTCAGTTACTCTCAATGAAATCAGTGGTGGTTACTCTCGCACAGTTACCTAAAACCCTTTATTTGTCACACTATCAATTCTTCCCCCTACCTCATGTTTTACTGATTGTCTTGCTCCCTCTCAATTTCTCAAGTACAGACTGAAAGTATTAGACATTATACGTGAGGAAACGTGATTCACAAAGTCCTCACTTATGTGCCCTGACCAAGTCATGGAAAAGTTCTCTTCAGTATCCAACAAGTTCTTAAGTGGTCAGGCTTGCTACAGACCCTTTTACCTCTAATCCAGACTACAGCCCATGATGATCTCTTCTTTCTTTCCCAAATCCAGCCCCAGTCTTCCTCCAAAGTGAAACTACCTAGACCACAGTTGCTCAGCTCATAATAAAACCACTATTTCATTTGCTCGCATTATTCTGTTTCCCTATAGTATTTTGCCAACTTGTGCATATTCTCCTGAATTTACTGTAATATGTTATTACTTTACTCTTAAACTCATACATTTTCCTCTTTTAATACAATAGATTTCTGATCCCTACTCCCCAATATTTCACTATTTTCCCATAATTCCAATTTGTCTCCTTCCTACAGTTATCACAACTTATAATGGTATTTTGTTCTATTATTTATCTATCTTCCCTACTAGAATGTAAACTCCATGAAGTCAGGAATCATGTCTGTCTAGGCACACCTTTGTATATCTAGCATCTAAAAAAATTACCCGAGGGATGCCTGGGTGGCTCAGTCGGTTAAGCATCTGCCTTTGGCTCAGGTCATGATCCCAGGGTCCTGGGACTGAGTCCTGCATCCAGCTCCCTGTTCACCAGGGAGCCTGCTTTTTCCTCTGCCTGCCACTCCCCCAGCTTGTGCTCTCTCTCTGACAAATAAGTAAAATCTTTTAAAAAAATTATCTGGTGACTCTCAGTAAGTATTTCTTGAATTATTAAATAACTGGGTTGTTTTCATGTGTCAGTGCTATGGATTACTATGTAAATTTTAAGATCCATGAAATAAATAAAGCTGTATTTACAACAGCCAAGATATGGAAGCAGCCCAACTGTCCACTAGTGATGAATAAAGATGATGTGGTTTATATATAATGGAATTTTATTCAGCCATAAAAAAGAATGAAATCTTGCCATTTGCAAAGACATGGATGGAGCCAGAGAGTATAATGCTAAGCAAAGGAGGTCAGTCAGAGAAAGACAAACACCATATGATTCTACTCATATGTAAAATATAAGAAACAAAGCAAATGAGCGAAGGGAAAAGAGAGAAAAAAATCAAGACATAAACTTTTAATTATAGAGAATAAAATGATGGTTACCAGAGGGGAGGAGGATGGGAGGATGGCTGAAATAGGTGATGGGAATTAAGGAGTGCACTAGTTATGATGAACACAGAGGGAGGTATGGAAGTGTTGAATTACTATATTGTACACCTGAAGCTAATATAACACTGTATGTTAACTAATAGGAATTAAAATAAAAACCTAAAAAAAAATTTTTAAATGAAACCAAAACTAAAGGGCCTTTTTAAAGTACCTACTATGTACCAAATACTTAAGGTGGTTTATTAATTTATCATAAAATCATGTAATTTTTATGGTATTATGATTCCCATTTTATAGATGAAGAAATTTAAATGCAAGGAAATTAAGTAAATTTCTTAAAGTTCAGTTGTTAATAGCAGAGTTGAATTTTAATCCCATTTCCATCTGATTCTGAACTCAGACCTATCTAGTGTACCACACTGCCCTACGGTAAGCACTTTTGATGGATAGCTTCAGATAATCTTCATAAGCCCTGCAATTAAAATTCTTTGAACTCTAGTGTGTTTCTCGGCCTCTTCTTTCTATGTGCTAGAACACACATTCAGGAAACAAGCAATTCCTGTTGGATGTACTGCATTCATATTATTTGTTTCAATTTCCTTGTCACAAAACTGTCTGGAATTACAATTATATATCATTATCCTTAAAGACATCTCATCTCCATAAATCTTAGGCCTGAATTATCGGGGTACAACCAATCTGCAGATGTCACCCTCCATACATATAAAATTAATGTTTTCCTGGATTAGTCACTGAAACTGAGAATACCATTTTCTACTTTCTGAAGCAAGAACATATGACAAAGAGAAAAGTGTAACCATGGCGTAAAATAACAGATGGGACCTAAGCTGTTGGAGGGCCAACACGTTTAACACTCAGAGGCAGAACCTAAGGTCCAAAGACGTTAAATAACTGGCCCAATGCTAAGCAGCTTGCTAATGGCAGAGCTGGCGGCATGCTAATCACTTTATAACATACATACCACTTCTTAGTTACTATTTCCCAGATGAATGGCTCATAAATAATAAATTGTAATGTTTCATCCTAAGAGTTTTATGACTTCTTTGTTCCTTTGTCTAATTCTCTTTTTCCAATGCCCATATTTTCATTAGGTGCTTGGTTCTGTAACCCTTTTGCTTTCACTACAACATTCATTAGTTACACTAATTGGACAATAAATTACTTCTCTACAAGGGGCAAACTCTTTCTCATTTCAAAGGCTATGAAAATGGAAACCCCAAGTAAATTTATTGGATTTTTCATGATAAAAGTTGGGACGTAGGATTTACACAGCCCAGGAATCTTAAGAACACTCGTATTTGGTGATCTCAAATTTACCCTAGCATTTATGCATGGATTCCACAAAACATTTATTGAGCATCTACCATGCTGCAAGAATTTGCTCATATGAAGATGATTAATTTGTATTCCTTGCCCACAATGAGTTCACTCACAGGTTAGTGGAATAAATATATACCACTACTGACTATTAAAATGTTATGTAATAATATATATGATAAGAACTTCTGGGAAAAGTGTATAGCCCAAATGATGTGCACCATTTCTTCTTTTTTCAGCATTATTGTGATATAACAAATACAAATTGTATATATTTAAGGTACACCACTTGATGTTTTGACATAGGTTTGTCAAACCTTAGGTTTGACATGATTTCCTAATGTTTTGACATAGGAAATAATCACCACCATCAAGCTATTTTGAAGGGACAGTTCTTTCCCCATTGTATGTTCCTGGCACTCTTGTCAAAGTTCACTTGACCATAAAGTTGTAAGTGTATTTCTGGGCTCTCTGTTCCGTTCCCACTGCTCTATGTGTCTCTTTTTATGCTAGGGCCATTCTGTTTTGATTACTAAAGCTTTGCAGTACAGTTGGAAATCAGAAAACATGATGCCTCCAGCTTTGTTCTTCTTGCTCAAGATTGCTTTATTTGGATTCTTTCGTGGTTCCATTTGAATTTTAAGACTTTTTCCCGTATTTTTGAAAAGAATGCCTTTGGAATTCTGATAGGGATTGAAATGAATATACAGATCACATTGGGTAGTATGGACACTTTAACAATATTAATTCTTCCAATCCATGAACTTTCCATTTATCCCTATCGTCTTTCATTTCCTTTACTAATGCTTTATAATTTTCAGTGCACAAGTCTTTAAGCAATTTGGTTAAGTTTATTCCTGTTTCGGATATTTGCATCTACCTTCACCATTGAATTTTACTTTTAATTACCTTTCTCATGTAGGCATTTTTTCATTTGATCAGACTACTTACTGGTCCCATAACATGAGTTAAAGTTTATTTTTTTCTATGTGTATACTCTTGAAGATTTTCAGCAATATTGGTAATGTTTCTCAAATGGTTGGTAGAAGGCACCTGAAAAGCTTGCTTTTATATTTGTTATAAGACTTCACCCATTGGGTTACATTTCCCTAAGAGTTATAGGTTTATTCTTGCTGACTATTTCCCCTTGAATATAGAAATTTTTTGGATTTTTATTATTTATTGTTTCAAATTTACTGAAATAGATTTGCTTATGAAATTCTCTACACTTTTACTATATATTTGAATCTGTACTTCCTTCTTCATTCTTAGTTTATTTGTGCCGTTAGTCTTGTTTTTTTCCTTTAAGTTGATCAATATTGTCAGGGACTTGCCACTTTAATGAGCTTTTCAGCAAGTCACTTATAGCCTTTTTGATCCTCTTCATTAGAAGTGTTTTCTACCTTATTGATATTTGATTTTTTTCTTCATTACCTTATTTCTCTGAATTCATTCCTTCTCATTTTCTGGTCTCCTAAGTGCTTACCTCATTAATTTTTAGTCTTTCTTTTTTTCCACTATAAACACCTCAGGATATAAATTGTTCTCAAATAGCATTTTAGTTGTATCCTATTATAAGTTTTATATGCAGTTTTTGTCATTCAGGTTTATGTATTTCTGATTTCCATAATGATTTCTCATTTGACCAATAAATGATTTGTTCTTTTTTTAAGTTTCAAAATGGCTGGCTTTTTTCTTTTTAGTAATGACTGTATTGTCAATTCTTGCATGCTTTCTAATTAAGTTTTATTGTTCTGAGTTTTATTGACACTGTGCCCTTTTTCATTGGTCTCTTCTTTTATCTGTTGATTAAGAACTTACAACAAAAACAAAACCAAATCTTTCTTAAAAGGTTTCCAAAAGATTAACAACTAAAGAATAGAAAAGATCCTCAAGAAAGAACCAAAAGCTGAGCTTTACAAATAGAAAAATGTGGTTTCATTGCTACTTTGTGACAAGAAGAGATAGGAGACAGTAGTTATGGATAAGTTCCTTCCCCCCCCCCAAGAAAAAAATAGAAATAGTTCTCTATAAATACCCAATGAGAGAGTCCCTCCATTGTAAGTATCACAATATTCCTTAGATTCAAGCATGGCCTATGGTTGGCAATTAGAATGAAGGTCTACAAAACATAATGAGTTTTAGGAATACCGTTTTTTATCCAGCAAAATTACTACAATAGCTGAGGAGTGGTATATTGTAAATTTTACGAATGTGACGCTAGTGGTAAGATATTATGTATCTTCCTAGATTTTGGAACTTTAGAAACACCGGACTAATTGATGAATGAGTACAATTTTGGAGATCATGAAGGATCTACACTAGATACAGCGGACAGAGGACAGCTCAAGCTATAGCTGCTGAAGAAGGAATTTGGTCATGAATTAGGTACATGGGTGAGTAGTCTCTGTTTGGGACTTCACAAAAGAGAAACATTGGATAAGGAATATTTTCAGACTTGAACTTTACTAAACAATTTCTACAAGATGAGTGATTCCATTTGTGGGCTTTAATTTCTTTATGGAAAACTAATAATAGAAAATACTGTATTCATCTTGTTTGAATTTGGGTCTTTTTGAATTGATGGTAATGAGTGAGGAGTGTAACATCGTGAACTGCCCATTGTATAACATGTACAAATGTGCTAGGTTAGACGACATCATTAAGTGTAAAACACAACAGGAAAGAAAAAGAATATTCAATCAAAATATGATATAACTTTGCAGTTAACTTAATGGATATCTTAATATGACCGTTTTAGAGATTCTATTGTATGACAGCAGACAAGCATCCCTGGCAAGCCTGAACTCCCCAGTTTCTCACTGATCCCAGACAACTGTGTAAAAGCTGTGTACCCTGGAAAGCAATTACACATAGGGAGGTGAAGGACTTTCTGATGCCCTACTGGTCCCCTGCAAAGAGCGACCATATCTCTAGTTAATAATAGGTTTGGCTTTTAGCCTAATTGCTTAAAAGAAAAAAAAAAAATTACACACACACACCTACATATCTATTTACCTATCCACACTTTAGGGAGAAAAGTGGGAAAATTCTTCTAACCAACTGTGACATTAAAATTTACAATAAAAATATATATATTTGATCTTGGTCCCTATCCATTCCTGGCACAGAGCTTCTAAAAACCCTTGGAATCTCCTAAGGAGAGAGATAAAGGGATCTTTCGTTATGTTAACAAAATGGCTTTTGGAATGTGACAGTAGAGCCAACAAGATTAGAAGACTGGAACTTTCATTGCCACCCCAGACCTCCAGAGAAGGGAGTGGCTGGAAATTGAATCAATTGCCAGTGGCCAATGAGTTATATCAGTCATACTTAGGTAATAAAGTCTCCGTAAAAACTCAAAAGGACAAGATTTGGAGAGCTTCCTGGTTGGTGACCATATGGAGATGTGTGGAGAGTGGTACTCTCCGAGAGAGCATGGAAGCTCCATGACCCTTCCCACATACCTTGCCCTATGCATTCCTTTCAATTGACTATTCCTGAGTTATATCCTTTTATACTAGACTAGTAACTTATTAAGTAAAATGTTTCTCTGAGTTCTGTGAGCCATTCCAACAAATAAATTGAACCCAAAGAGGGTGTCCTTGGACTCTCCAATCTATAGCCAGTGAGGAGAAGCATGGGTCACAACTCTGGATTTGTGGCTAGCATCTGGAGTGGGACTGGGAGAGGGCGCTCTTGATGGATTGAACCCTTAACCTGTGGGATCTGATGGCTATCTCCAAGTAGACAGTGTCTGAGAATTACTTGGTACTGAGAGAAAAAAAAAAAAACAACACATCACATACATTAGAACTGATACCAGACACTGGGTGTTAATACACAACTAACGAATCATTGAACACTACATCAAAAACTAATGATGTACTATATGGTGGCTAACTGAACATAATTAAAAAAAAAAAAGAACTGGTATCAGAATTGTACCACCCCAACTTAGCTGTTCCTGAGGTGATACCAATCTAACTAGATCAATTCCCTGTCACTAAAAGAACTACACTTACAAATGGACACGCCTAGAGTCAAAGTAAAAGTCAAGTGTTAAGTATGTGGCTTTCACTACCATTTTCTTCTCAGGACATAAGAAAAAATAAGAGCCAGGTCCTGCCTCATCTGGGTGAGTCCCAGATAATCTCTCTTTCTTCATCTGTCCTCTATGGTAACTTTGTGTCAATTTGGCCAGACTAGAGCTCCCTATTGTTCAATCTAACACTAAACTACGCATTGCTACGAAGGTATTTTGATTAAAGAGCATAATCAGTTGACTTTAAGTAAGGGAAATTATCCCAGATAATCTGGGGAGGTTTCATTCAATCAGTTGAAAGGCCTTAAGAGTTGAGTCGAGACTTCTGTAAAGTAAAAGGAATTTGCTTGTGGACAGCACCCGCAGTTCACACCAAAGGTTTCCAGCCTGCCCTTCCTGACAGTCCTGAAGGACTTCAGACTTGCCTTGCCAGCCCGCACAATCATGTCAACCTACTCCTTTCAGTGAATCTTTTTTTTATATATAGGGAATATATACATGGACTATAATCATCCTCATTCACCCATAATCATCCTTTCAAGCCCCATGACTAAAAAAGTAGTAGGACTTTTGTGTAAGGTTAGAAAGAGGTGCCACTCAGGATTTAAGCTAAAGTCATGAGTTCCAGCCCAATATTCCAGAGAGCTCTGCACTGGGGAGAAATTTATGTTTATATCTTGTTCAGGAAGCTCTATGATGAGGGCAGATTGGCTAAGGCAGAATCCTGGCATTTCTGGATATAGTCCCTATTCACAACGACATCTTAAATATATGAGGTCATCAAAACCTCACTGAAATCTGGACACACACACACACAGTCATATGCACACATGCACTATTACACATTCCTTCAGCCTACCTCAGAGTTTACCTGCAGCAACATGGCATAGTTCCCAGCACACATACAGCCTCCCCGCTGAAAAGCTACCTCTGAGATTCTCTGCCAGCAAGCTTCATTCATTGTCACCGGAGCTTGCTCAAACATGTGCTAGACAGCCTGCAATGCGTGGGGATTTAATGACCCTGGCATCCTTCAACCAATGGGGGATAGGAGTCAGAGAAGAGGTATCTCAGACTTCCCATTACAAAGTGCAAAAATTCTCAGGAGTTTTCCACACGGTTCGTCACAGGGGTGCAGTCAGGACTAGTTCTTTAACTTCAATTTATTCTATGGGTAAAGCAAGGTCCCATGCCCTTAAACAGACCTTAGGAATCTCTCTGTTTTGTTATTATAAATATTTTTCTCAAAAGACTGTATTCAAGTGTCTGTTAGGAGGCCACAGGAAGTCTTTTCGCCCCATGGCAATAGAGTGTAGTAAGATTCAGGATGGATGAGAATCATGCCTCTCTTTTGTCAAGCAGGGAAAGGTCCACTGTGGAAAAAGAGACGGGGAAAAAAAGAACACTCAACATTTCGGGATTCTTTCAGGCAATCAAGAAGGAAATATAGGAAAACCAAGGCTTCAACAGAAGAAAAATAACATTAATAGATTTGTAAAGAACCACAACAAATTCGTCTCCCACTATCCCAGGACTGGAGTTAGAAAACCATATTTAAATATTAGATTCACCACTCACCAGATACTTGATACTAATAAAACGAGAAGATATTCCTGAGCCTCACATTTTCATCTATAAAATGGAGATAATCAACTGTGGTGATGACTGAAAGAAATAATTTATGTAAAATGCCATGAACTTTTAAAATTTATGCAAATGTGTTAGAAATTATTATTATAAAAGATCTAACTTTAGACACGCAAGAAAATAATAATTTGTTTTAAAAACTACAATAATACAAAAAAACTAAATAAAGTTTTAAATCCCCATGTTTAACCAACTCAGCATTTCTAAGAAGACAGGCGTGCTACATCACTGTTAGCAGCAGGTCTGCTCTATAAATCCCATTATTTGGTTCTAAGTTTGCCTATTCAACTAGGCATTGCACTTTTATAATCATACAATACATATCAAAGGCTTCTGTTAGCTAAGAGGTCATAGAGAGCACATTCAACAGAAAGATAAAAGCACAGAATGAACTGAGCATTTAACAGAAAATAATTTCTTTGAACAAAGAAACAATAATATTTGCCCTTTATCTGGAAATGATTTCATGTCCAAAGGGTCTTTTTCCTTAAATAAAATGCAGGTATATTTTATGTTTTCTTTTATTGGACATTATATACCAGTAAACAAATAAACCAAAGAAGTGATGGGGGTTGGGGTGGGGGCACCTAAAATAAAAACAATAACAAACCAGTTGGGTTGATTTTCCCTTTTTTAGGGGCCTAAAAATGATGCGGGAGAGCGAGGTTCTTGTCTCACGGAGTTGAAGAATGACTCTCACAGACAAAGGAGAGTGACTAAAGGGATAGAAGTTTATTAAGCAAGGGTACTGAAAAAGCTCTCAGGAGTGAGAGGAGTCCAAAAGGGTTGCCACTGAGGGCTTTTAGGGATGGTCTTTTATAGAAAGCTAACCAGGGAACTTAAATCTGTTTAACATCTCTATTGATAGCACCATTGATTAAGGACTAGTGATAACACCTTCAATGGCTTACTTCCTTTTTTAGGGTCCGGTAATTCTTGGTTGGTCACAAGTAGCTGTTATAACAAGACCTCACCTCTGACACCTAGGACAGGATGGTCTGGTTTGTTCCCTTATCTCTGGTTTCCTTTCATCTCCCACATTTTGAATTGTGTGAGCCTGATCCCATGGCCCCCTACCTATCTCTCCCTGCCTACCCCTGCCTGTCCCTTATTCAAAAACATTCATTGTTTGCCCAGAGAGAATCCTTCTCACTTCCTGATCAAAGGCATTAAGAGTGCTTTGGCTAGCAATCTTGTCTAATTTTAAAACTATCATGTCAAATGAAATCCGTTAATAACTACCAATATAACACAGCATGAAAATGAAGGTCAAATGCTATAGATTGAATGTTAAATAAGGTTCAGAGTATAAGTAGCTTTTAAGAGGGTAAATTTTGCTTATTTTAAAGAAATTTACTCTAAAAATGTGCTCCTAAACCGCATGACAGCCCATATGTTCTTTCCCACTGTTCAGTAAGAGTAGTTTTCCTGTCATCATTGTGTTCCTTTTCTCCTAGCTGACAATGCCGTGGGGTTCAGGACATTGCACTCTATCCTTACAAAATCAAACCTGAATGAATGCCTTCTCAGCTTCATCCCCAAAAATCCAGTAATGAATTTTCCACAAGAGGTCAAAATCTTTACTAATGATAAAATTTTCTAGTGCTGGTATTCTGCCTACACAATCAAAGAAGGAACCTAGAGTATTCCTATTAAAAGGTCCCATTCCAGAAGACTGCACCTGGGCGGCCTAAGAAGGTCATTTTTGAATGTCATTTGCACTACAGTGTACTGGGCTCTGCTGTAGTTTTACCTTCTTCATTAGCTTGATTCTGATTGTGGGAAAGACTGCTGACCCCTGACCCCAAAGACTTTTCCTCATCAACCGTTTTGTATTTATAATTCTATCATTAGTGATAATAATGCGTCTGTGTATTGTGGTTGTGGATGTAACAGGTACTTGTAAGCTACTTTATGCAATTAGGGAGCAGTGCCTCACTAAGCTAGGACATCTCGATTTTGATGGAAGAAGCTGATGGGCTAGGATCTGGAGGAAAAGACTAGTTCAAGAGGACACAGGTGTAAGGTCTGAGTGATCAAAAGACTTTGGACAATTAGATACAAGAGCTCTACTGAAGGATAAGACACAAATTGCAAGAGGAAGTCAGAAGAAACACTACCTCATAGCTGCTCCCTGAATCTAAGTGTACCCCCAACCTGTGTCTGATACAAGCAACTTCCTCAAAGCTCAAATATCCCTGCATATCGACTTTGAAAGGGACCTTCGCAGCCGTGGCCAAACACTTGTTCCTCAGGGAAACCAAAATTCTGTCTTCAAGAGTGTTGAGAAGGAGCAGTTCCCATGTCACGAGAGGGAGGGAATGAAAGCCATGTAATACACCCATTCAGGGATCCATGGGTCCAGCTCACAAGAGAAGCTAGCCTTTGCTGAAGTAACCTTCCTCTTTTATAGATGAGTGAAGTTCATAAAAAGGATAAAACAGCAAGCCCAGGACCCCCGCGTCTGAAATCCGAGGCCAGTGACTTTCTCAGGCACCACACTGCCCTTTAGGGTTTGGATACTCATCCCAACCTTGTTTCCCTACAAATCCCGACTTGGGTGGAAATGGAAAAAAGAGAAATCTGCCAAATGACTTCTACATGCACAGAACGCCTATGTGACTTCACAGAAATTACCGTCGCTCCAGCTATCTCTAAATATCATGGTGTGCTTTAGATTTACAATACCGAAATGAAAATAGTTGTAATAAGCTTGGTGATTCGTAATAGCACCTGCCTCATAAATCAGTGTAATAAGGGGAACCTGGGTTAAACCATCACTGTAAGGAGTCAACATGTTCTAACTGCTTCATTCCTTTGCAGTGTATTTACTACTCTTTTAGAAAAGGTCACAGCCTTGGTGAAAAATAGAATTATACACCCAGAAGAAACCATAATAAGGCCTTTAATTTACCCCCCACACTCCAACGGACTTCATCCTAGATGGATTATCTACTGCCTATCATCTATGTCCTTTCTAAAAAAAAAAAAAAACAGCCTCATAAAATGGGCTCAAAAAGTTCTTTTATTTGACAGCACTTTAAAAAGTACTAAGGCATTGTACAGATGTAAGGGATTATCATTCTTTATATTAAGGATAAAGAGTTCAAAATCTCCATCAGGAAAAAGAGTACAATGTTTCTTTCACATTTTTTTCAAGCAGTTCTTTCTCATGACCACCCTAAATCTCTCCTTATTCTTTTTTTTTTTTTTTAAGATTTTATTTATTTATTTGACAGAGACACAGTGAGAAGGAACACAAGCAGGGGGAGTGGTGGAGGGAGAAGCAGGCCCCCCCCATTTTCCCCTTCTCTGCATATATAAAAAGACATTGAAAATAGAATCACAGGGGGCGCCTGGGTGGCTCAGTTGGTTAAGCGACTGCCTTCGGCTCGGGTCATGATCCTGGAGTCCCGGGATCGAGTCCCGCATCGGGCTCCCTGCTCGGCGGGGAGTCTGCTTCTCCCTCTGACCCTCCTCCCTCTCGTGCTCTCTGTCTCTCATTCTCTCTCTCGCAAATAAATAAAATCTTAAAAAAAAAAAAAGAAAAAAAAGAAAATAGAATCACAGGATCTTAAGTTTTTGTTTTTGTTTTTTTTTAAGATTTTATTTATTTATTTGAGACAGAGAGAATGAGAGAGAGAGAGCACATGAGAGGGGGGAGGGTCAGAGGCAGAAGCAGGCTCCCTGCAGAGCGGGGAGCCCGATGCGGGACTCGATCCCGGGACTCCAGGATCATGACCTGAGCTGAAGGCAGTCGCTTAACCGACTGAGCCACCCAGGCGCCCCTAGACAAGATAATTCTTTTTTTTTTTTTTTAAGATTTTATTTATTTATTTGAGAGACAGAGAATGAGAGACAGAGAGCACGAGAGGGAGGAGGGTCAGAGGGAGAAGCAGGCTCCCCGCCGAGCAGGGAGCCCGATGCGGGACTCGATCCCGGGACTCCAGGATCATGACCTGAGCCGAAGGCAGTCGCTCAACCGACTGAGCCACCCAGGCGCCCCACAGGATCTTACGTTTGAAAAATACATCTCCCAGCTTATCTTTCTGATTTCATTAACGAAGATACTATGAACAGTTGTGGCCATTAACATAAATATGGCCTATAAGGGCTGAACAGTAACATAAGTAAGGAAATCAGTGCAGTAAGAAAAGTTTCTTGGGTCTAAAAACAACAAACAGTGCAAGCAGCATGATAAATAGCAGCCAATGCACAGGCTGAGCGGAAGAGGCAGCAGAGGGTAAGGAGGGGGGAGACCAGGACCGTGTCAGCCCACCGGAGGGTAGCACGTCCCCAATTGCGACCAGTAGAAATGCAGGCGCCCTGCTGGCCGATTTCTCAAACGGCTGAAATCCACATCGTTCCAGGAAAATCTCCGGGCTTTAGAATTGGGGTACTAATTTTTTTTAATTGATCAATCAATCAATCACCCGCAAGCCTGTTCCAGGCTTCACCTAGCTGGTTCGTGCCATGATTCAGTGACATGATTCTGAACCCTCTCGCTGGTTTGTGTTCGGATGAAGCGCCTCTGGAAGAATAGCTGGAGGCCACGCCAGCGGTCGTTCCTACCTATTCCGCGGCCTGAGCGCGGGCGCTCCGGTCGGGTCCTCGGTGGCCCGGGGCTCCGGTCTTCCGCGGAGAAGTGCTGAGTAGGTGCAGAGGGCACGCCCCGCCTCCAGACCAGGCTGCCGCCTCGGGCGGAGTAGCAGTAAATCTGGGAGCTGGAGCAGTCCACACACCCCAAAGTACCGCCGCGTCACAGCCTTTTCAAGAAGGGACCGGCTCTTCCTCCTCAACCTCGCCAGAACCTGCGCAGAGGGCGAGATCCGGCGTGACTTCCGCGGGTGCTCACGGGAAGTGGAGCTGCGCGTGCGCAGAACTTCCCAGGGGGCATCCGCCGTCTCAAAAGGGCTGAGTGAGCCCTTGTTGCTCCACACCGTGGCGCTGAGGAGGTAGCACGTGTTCCGCAGAGCCGTGGTAGGCAGGTTAACGGAAAACACCTCTGTGAGTAGCTGGTGGTGGGCCCTGCGATCAGTAACCACGGGCAGTCGTAGCTCTTGAAGGTTCAGGAGTGAGGTGGCCAGTTAACAGGAACAGATCTGGTGGCAGCAGGAAATTTCAGCAAAGCGCCCTGGCCAGTGTTCCTGGAGGCTATGACACTGACGTCAGCCAGATGTTCGATGGCAACAATGTCATCAGTCACCGAAAGAGCTCCTCCCGCGTCTTCTGAAGACTTAGGATGTAGATGCCATGAACTGTTCACTTGAAGTCAAGATTGGTGCCACCCAACCGAGTTTCTGCTGCATAGTGCTCAAGAACATCTTCCTCCTTCATCTGCAGGACATCAGGGCTCTGGGCATTGAAAATTTCCCTTTAAATTACAATGGAGGGCGCCTGGGTGGCTCAGTTGGTTGAGCGACTGCCTTCGGCTCAGGTCATGATCCTGGAGTCCCGGGATCGAGTCCCGCATCGGGCTCCCTGCTCGGCAGGAAGCCTGCTTCTCCCTCTGACCCGCTTCCCTCTCATGCTGTCTGTCTCTCATTCTCTCTCTCTGTCTCAAATAAATAAATAAAATCTTTAAAAAAAAAAAAAAAAAGAGGGCGCCTGGGTGGCTCAGTTGGTTGAGCGACTGCCTTCGGCTCAGGTCATGATCCTGGAGTCCCGGGATCGAGTCCCATATCGGGCTCCTTGCTCGGCAGGGGGTCTGCTTCTCCCTCTGACCCTCTTCCCTCTCGTGCTCTCTGTCTCTCATTCTCTCTCTCAAATAAATAAATAAAAATCTTTTAAAATGAGTTTGGTTGGGCGCCTGGGTGGCTCAGTTGGTTGAGCGACTGCCTTCGGCTCAGGTCATGATCCTGGAGTCCCGGGATCGAGTCCCGCATCGGGCTCCCTGCTTGGCGGGGAGTCTGCTTCTTCCTCTGACCCTCCTCCCTCTCATGCTGTCTGTCTCTCATTCTCTCTCTCTGTCTCAAATAAATAAATAAAATCTTTAAAAAAAAAAAAAAAAAAGAGGGCGCCTGGGTGGCTCAGTTGGTTGAGCGACTGCCTTCCGCTCAGGTCATGATCCTGGAGTCCCGGGATCGAGTCCCGCATCGGGCTCCCTGCTCGGCGGGCAGTCTCCTTCTTCCTCTGACCCTCCTCCCTCTCATGCTCTCTGTCTCTCATTCTCTCTCTCAAATAAAATAAATAAAATCTTTAAAAAAATAAAAATTACAATGGAAATCCAGGACAGTACTGTTTGGACCCCACTCTGGGTAGCACAGAAAGACTGCCACCTTGTGAAATAAATTCTGTCCATGGGTTCACAATATGACCTATCTGCACATACCCTTGGACATTTGTTTTTGTCTTACAGAAACGTGACTGTAATGTTTCTGTTCACCCTCATGCTCCTCTCAACTTCACCTAGAGTTGAAGGTGGGAGGTTTCTCTTCGGAGGTCTGGGATTAAGGATACAGATGGCAACAACACAACAGCAGGAAAGAGACTCAAGAGGCAATGGTGTGTGTGATGCTGATTTCTTTAAGACCATGAACGTCAGAAACATCTAAGATTTTTCACACAGGCGGGTCAGCTTTTAAATCACCTGTCAGATCTCTCTTTCCTAGGCAGAATACACCAATTAGGCTCCCTTTCCTTATTTGTTTCTGTTTTTCCACCTTTATGTTGTTTGGCTTATTCTCCTGTGAGTCCTTTCAAGCTTGTTAAATTTGTCAAAACCCATACTTGACAAAATGCTAGACTACTGCTAACTCCACAAAATAACTACCGAGCACCTTTTCCTTCTGAAAGGAAATGATATGCTTGCTTAAATCAAATATTGATTTTTTTTTTTAAAGCAAACATTAACAGCACACTGTTAGCCCTGGCACCGGATTAGGATAGAATGTGGCCTTTTAGATGGACTTTGATGCTTTGTTCCCTACTGCAAATGTGTTTCCCCTCTCAAAAAACAGAAATTGGGGGGGTAGGGGGACAGGACACACTATCTGCATAGAAATAAAAACAACGCTCTAATATTAAAGAGAAAACACAATGATAGAAAGAGTCAGGAAGCAGCTCCGCGAAGCCATTACCATGCTTATTGCCGTTTGAAGGCAGAATGATTGAAGTTATTGTCTTAATGTAAGATTACTAAATAATGCATCCCATAAAGGAAAGACATTGTATTGGCCATAAAACGTGTGTAACTGCAACAGAATTCATACTTATTTAATGGCACTTTAGAATCCGATGGTAATTAAAATGAAGTAGGAATTTTTAAAAGGCAAGAGAAATTCGAACACACCAGTATATAAATTGAAACATTCTCTTTGTTTTGCAAGCACATAAAGAAGTAAGTTTCACATGGGTTTTTGGCTTCTTTTTTTCTTTTTTGGCCCACTGGGAACAACACAATTTTGACTCCTCAGTATTTCCACTTCTAATTGCTCGGAGGGTTCATTATCAGCTGTCTAAAGTGCAATACATCAACCTTGCAAAGCTGAGTTACAAAAGACGTTCACACATTTGATGGGCTGCTGTGCTAAATACATCTTAATTTGTGCTGCATCTGCTGTTTTCTCATTTGTTTGTCACGCTGTGAATGCTGCAGACTTTGTTAGAGCAGCTCCCAGATTTTTTTTTCTTTACAAATGCATCAATTCTTCATTTAAAAAAAAAAAAATGGCTGTCTTCCATCATTGTTCATCTGTGTCTTGGAATGCCATAAACTCAATTCTGTTATGCACATATATGTATGAAAAAATCCTGTGCATTTGAATATGTCTATGTATTATATTAGAATAAATGCACATATTTTTGCATGTGCATCAAGCAAAACATTCAGTTTAATCACATAAAGCAAAACAAACTTTTTTCAGCCAGCACTGAATGAGCAAGGTGACAAACATTCCAGTTTCCTAACTCTGGCAGGGATAAAAGAGCTTCAAGTCACCCAGGTCTGGTTTAGGTTTCCCTGCTATGCAGAAGACGTGCATCAGGGTGGGGCTCTCAGTTCCTACCAACTAAGCAGCAGCTCAAGTGGGTAACAAGCAAAGGCAATTCCGCAGGATCCAGAATAAACCAGTCTCACATTAGGGAAGTTTAAAGTCTATCTGGGAAGGAAGACAAATACCACCACCTCAGTCTTCACAAAACACAGGGTCCAAGGTAAAGGCAGGGCCTACTTCCTGGCACGTGACGATGCAGGCACACAAAGCCTGATGCTTACAAGAGCTGGGCTAGGTTTAATGCTCTGCTGTCACCAGTTAGAAATTTTTAATAATTGATAAACAAGCGACCCCGCATCTTCATTGTGCCCTGGACCCCACAAATCATGTAGCTGGTCTTGGGTGCAGAATGCATTTAAGAAACGCTGCTGGAACCGCTGATGGATTAACTCAGTAGCATTTCAGGCTGCCAGTTCTTTTATCTTTAACATCACAAAAATGTGGGGCGTCTGGGTGGCTCAGTCGTTAAGCGGCTGCCTTTGGCTCAGGTCATGATCCCAGGGTTCTGGGATCGAGTCCCACATTGGGCTCCCTGCTCCGTGGGGAGCCTGCTTCTTCCTCTCCCACTCCCCCTGCTTGTGTTCCCTCTCTCACTGTGTCTCTCTCTGTCAAATAAATGAATAAAATCTTAAAAAAAAAAAAATCACAAAAATGTACCCCTTGAAACGAAGAATAAAAGGTTAGAAGGAAGAAAGTGGAGAGAGAAGGAAGCCTGAAGGGAAGGAAAACCAAATAGTATTTACTTTGTATTCATATAGTTTGATGGGCCATGAGGGATGGAAGGCAGCCATTTCTATGTGATATTTATTCTGAGCACAGAGACTCTTTGAATGAAACAGGTTAAAGGAATATGCCTTTTGTCATAGGTTTTGGGATCACCAGCCAAATTTAGGCACTCAAAATCAGTCTATAACGTTGCAAAAAATAATAATAATAATAAGCTAAATAGAGTTCTATTTTTGGGTTTTTTTTGACAATTTCCCACCACCCCTTCCCTCACAGTCATACACGAAATCCAAATTATTTCAGGAAACCCGAAATAAAAGCCAGGGAATACAGGGGAAAAGTCTGCAGCTCTTTTCACCCTATAGGCTGTTTATTTGGAGCAAGGCAGTATGGACTGAGGGGCAGTGAGAGGCTGTCATCCTTTGTGTCTGTGCTGGGAGATGGGGACGCAGGGAGGCAGGTCTGCGCCTTCTCTTCTCCCGCCCTGTACACCTCTCCTTCTCCAAGAGGGTGACAAGGACTCCATTTACATAATGCCAATCAGTCTACCGCGTCAAGCTTTCCCAAGAACACGCAGAAGTGATTACCAAGGCAGGCGTTATGACTGGTGGAGTCACAAACAAATCAGCGCTTCCATAAAGGAGTATGTTGAATCAATAAGGCGTACTGTTCAACCAGGGCTGAGAAAAACACCTCATAAAGTAACAACATTTGTAAAGGTTAATCAATTCAGCTAATTGTAAATGCTCTCAATTGTCAGTCCCTAAGCAGTCCCTTCTCTTTGTAGCTAGTAATTCACTGTGGGATGCAGCAACTCTAAAGCAGGAAGCGGAGAAAGAGGGGAAAGCAGTCAAATTTCTCATTACTCTCTCCATATTGTACTCTGTTGGTGTCTGTAAATGTCAATACATTTACCACAGGGAGATACCCTTTTTTCCCTACTAGCACTACGTTGCCTCCTTCATTATATACAAAACAAAGTAAAGAGCCTAATTATCTCGGTCTAGGCAGATGGAGAGGAAATCAGGGTATTGATCTTTGGGGCAATATCTTAGGGCAATGCATACGACTAATAAGCTGGGCAGTTAAAGGGATGGTCTTTTATTGACATTGGTAAGAAAAACACATCTTATTCACTGCCCAGAATTGACTCAGGGAAAAAAAAAAAAAAAAACACTCCTCTTTTTTCCTTCCCACTGCCTCCATGTCCCAGTAAGAACAAAACCAGTGGGGAGGGTTTTTAAGTAAGTGTCTCTGGAGATGTGAGAAGTAGAAATGAATCATGTCAGATAGAAAATGATGAGATAATTCTACCCTAAAATTATAACTAGTCTCTGGCAGTGAAAGCAAACCACTGACTTCCATGGAACCAGGCAACTCTTGTCTTTCTACAAGGCTTCATGATCAGAAGAGCCCATACTTCCAGGCCACTAATGGGTGTCCTAGGCGGGACACAGAATGCAATTTGTTTTAGTGATGCTGCAAGAGTCTTAGAAAATGGTAGTATGGGTATGGGATGAATGATAAATTATTTTAAGAAGAGTCACTTTCTTTTTTAAGCTTTCAGATACAACCTTTCTGCCCATTACCATGTATATGTGCATGGTATTACATTTCAGAAAGTCTTGTTTCCCTGGGGTTAGAGAAATTAATCTTCTATATTTAGAAAATATAGGAGGATAGTTATTTTCAAGGAGTATTTGTATAAGCCCAAAATGGAGATAAGAACTATTTCAAATGTTTGGGTGCATGGTAATATTTACAGCAATGTGTGTAATAATAACTAACATTCACCCATTTATTATACCCTAGAAGCCAATGATGTATATAATTTCCCTTATTGAAACATGAACTGCTGAAGCACGCAGTCAATTTCCCTTTATTTCATCTGCAACTTAGTAAAATGTAAATGTCTTCTCCTTAAAAGTAAGGCTGTGGGGTTTTATGAAATTTGGAAACATACTAAGAATCACAATATGGGGTGCTTGGGTGGCTCAGTTGGATAAAGTCATGATCCCAGATCCTGGGATAGAGCCCTCCATGGCGGGGCGGGGGTGGGGGGGGGGAGAGGCAGGGGCTCCCTGCTCAGCGAGGAGCCTGCTTCTCCCTCTCCCTCTGCCCCTCCCCCTCCTTGTGCGCATGCCCGTGTGCTCTTGCTCAAATAAATAAATAAAACCTTTAAACTGATAAGAACAGATACTACACTTGATCTTAGCCAAAAGGCCAAGAAGCAATATTAAATAAAACCTTTAAAAAAAAATCACAATATATTATAAATCCTAAGCCTTCAACATTTTGACAAAAGAACATCCTTGTCTTTTACATATCTCACTTTAATGTTATTAATCAAAGACATCATAAAAGTATACTTAAATCTATGAAAGGCCTCGTGTCCCTGTCAAATAGTTTGACATTTCAGATTGTGTAATGCACTCGGACAAAACCAGTGACACAGTCAACACGTACCACCCTGTTGACCTGAAGAGCACTGAAAATAAGCTGGGGGAGCTTCTTGGCAGCTGGTACATCACAAGAGCTTTTATCCCCAAACACGTGGGATAATGCTAGATCTGTGTAGGAAGGTGGCGTGTTTAAAGTAAAATTAAGTGGTGCATTATAATAATAATGGAGCGTAGTCAGAAAACAAAATCTCAGTGCTCCTCTAGAGTGAACAGAACCATTGGTTTACAGAAGGAATTCTGTCCTCAGTAAAAACAACTGCGTTCATGCATGAGTACAATTTAAAACATGCTATGTTTACCTCTGAAAAATGAGAAATTAACTAGTCAGTGATGTCCCAAAGCTATCTTACTGACAAGTGAGGGAAGACTCGCCGCTCTCCCACCTGCCCCTCCCTTCCCCTGTCCTCCCTCTCTATTCCTCCCCCTCCCTCTTTCTCTAAGATAGACTCCTTTCATCTCACAATGCCATTTTCCCACAATTTCAGGAGAAATTTCCTGACATCTTTGAAAATGCCGAGAATGGAAAGTGAAGTTCTCTAAATGCAATTTTTCACCTTAAAGGAATTGAAATACCCGTTAGAGTTTCAAGAACCATGGCCCCAGGCAAACAGTGAGCAAAATTAACAAAACAACCCCCTCCCCACCTCAGGACCCTATTATCTCATTTCATTTACTGATTGTTCCTGAGCATTTGGTACCTTCATCCTCATATATATTCATTTGAAGTCTCGCCCTTTTATACATAATGTAAATTTCTTTCCAGAGGATAAATTTTTCTATCAGTTTAATAATTTCTTGAAGTTATACTGGAGTATCGCTCAACTCAGTTCTAAATTAAAGCACTTATTAAAAAACTTTGAAGCATTCTCACAATTTTAAATCACTGTGCACATAGCAATTTAAAATTATGGGAGCAGTTTTATAAGCACTTGAATTTGGAGGTGATCAGAGACCTGAAAATGTGCAATATAGAGTAATTTAAAATTATTAGAGTACTTCACATTTTTTATAAGCTCTTCAGCTGGGAAGAGACCGGGTTCTAACATCTCAGCCCATGCAGTGCAAAGTGAAGTAGTCCTCAGCCTGAGAAGATTCACTCTATTAAATCAAACTACTTTAATAATTTTAAAGTAATGTACAGTGAGCATGCTCAAATCTCTAAATTCACTTTTAAATTAAAAATATTTTTCACTTCCAACCTACAAAAGACACTTAAGCGATAAAGCAGCAATTTACCCTTTCAATTTTAGACATCAAACTGCCCTCTCGCTTTTAGAGTAGTCTTGGGAAAAACAAACACCAAAATATTAAAATATTAAAAGTATTTGTTCCATTTCTTTTAAAAAAAAACGGAAAAGTATCATGTTATGAAAATCCAACAACCTAATTGTATCTGAAAATATTTCCATTTCAAAGTAAACTTTAGTGTACTATCTTTTGGGATATAACACTTTTACAGCCCAAAAAAATGGCAAACTAATATTGATGAAGGATAACTGGAAGAGAGGCAGGCAGGGACAACAGGGGTCCCCCCCCTACCCTACGAGGAAACCACCCTTAAAAGGATTTTACAGCACCCTGGAAGGAGCCTTCAACACTTTTCCACGTGATAGATGATGACAAAAGCCTGATTGGATGACAGACGCAGGGAGGGTTAATGAGATTAAAATAGTCCTCCAACAAGCCCTTAAAAACCCCTAGACTTAGAAACCTCGATGACAACCCTCTTGGGTCCCCTCCTTCCTTGGGAGCTTTGTACTATCACTCAGTAAACCTTGCTTTGCTGCCCACCACTCTGTTTGGTCTACCTCTTCATTCTTAGAAGCAGCATGACCAAGAACCGAGGGCATCAACGGAAAAAAAAAAAAAAAAATCCTGTAACAATATCTCCATAGGGTTTTTAAGGTTAAACAAATAGCTAATTATCTTATGGAAGAATGACCTCTATCCCACTGAGACGTATGGATGATTCTTCACAATCAGGCAGCTGTGTTGCAACCTGGGAGGATATATATGGACCCTACCATGTCTTCTGAAGAAAACTGCTGAGCTGGACGAAAGTACACAGTTCCATAACATTCCCCCAATCCACTCTGGAGTTCGGAGAAAGGACAACGTAACAGAAGCATGATACGTACTATACTAAATGTACATTTGGCAAACATGCCTTTCCAGTCATTCAGATCCACTGATGTGATTTTGTTCTTGTGAATTCTTATACTTTCTATAGCCAGGTTGGAAGGTAGAATTCTGGTCTGGATTAATTATTCCTATTAATAAAGAAGATTATTAACCTGTTGAAAGGAATTCTAATCTCACAGCAAAATGATTTAATTTCTGTTATTTTATTGAGGTATAATTAACCTACAGTGCTATATTAGTTTCAGTTGGACAATGTAATGATTCAAGAATTCTATATGTTGCTCAGTGCTCATCAGGATAAGTGTACTCTTAATCCCCTTTATCTATTTCACCCATCCCTCCACCCACCTCCCCCCACTACCAGTTTATTCTCTGTATTTAAGAGGTTTTTTGTTTGTTTCTGCTTTTTTTTCTTTGTTCACTTGTTCTTTAAATTCCACAAATGAGTGAATGCAAATGGTACTTGACTTTCTCTAATTTATTTCACTTAGCATTATACCCTCAGGTCTATTTTTGTTGTTGCAAATCGCAAGCTTTCATTCTTTTTTATGGCTGAGTAATATTCCATCATCTTTATCTATTCTGTATGGATGGACACTTGGGTTGTTTCCATATCTTAGCTATTATAAATAATGCCACAATAAACAGGGGGTTGCATATATCTTTTCGAGTTAGTGTTTTCATTTTTCTTCAGTTAAATATGAATAAATTACCCAGTAATGGAATCATTTAATCATATGCTAATTCCATTTTTAATTTTCTGAGGAACCTCCATAGTGTTTTCCACAGTGGTTGCACCAGTTCGCATCCCCCATCCCCCCCAATAGCAGTGCACGAGGGTTGCTTTTTTCCCACATCCTCACCAACACTTGTTATTACTGGTGTTTTTTATTTTAGCCATTCTGATAGGTGTGAGGTGAGATCTCATTGTAGTTTTGATTTACATTTCCCTGATGATGAGTGATATTGAGCATCTTTTCATGTGTCTGTTGGCCATCTGGATGTCTTTGCAGAAGTCTATTCAGGTCTATTCAGGTCCTCTGTACTTTCTGGTATTTTAAATGTGGTTACTGAGAGACTATTGATATTTGCATCAGGAATGAGAGGATTAAAAATCTATTTGGGTAGTTTATTCACTCCATTTAAACATAATGACCGATCTACCTACTTCTAATAAGTAGGTAGACATCTATAAAACCATTTTGAAAGCTTAAAAAAATTTTTTTCTCTTAACTATCAAGTAAGTGCTAGGAGGTTACCTTTCCCTGCCTTCCCTTCCCTTGCATCTCGCCCCTCCCACCTCCCCTTCTGTCTCTCCCCATCCTTTTTCTTATATTCTCTCTCTCCCTCCCTCAAAGGTCCTATTCATCTGAAATTTTTTTTTTTAAGATTTTATTTATTTATTTGACAGAGAGACACACAGCGAAAGAGGGAACACAAGGAGAGGGAGTGGGAGAGGGAGAACTTTAAGTGTAGTCACACTGGACCTACTGGAAGGTAATCACTTAGTACCTCCTTGTTCTTTGATAATACTTGGAATTTTAACCTATAGCAGAATTGATCCTAACTAATGTGTTTAGAACCCACATGTGAACTGGCGTGGTTCCCAATAGCAGTTTGCCACTGGTGGAGAGTATGCTTTAACTGTTACAGCTCATCAGGGAATAAGGCTACAATATATACAAGCACTGCTCTATTGAAATGTCCTTCTCGTTTGTCACAGAAACTTCCAGAGCCACTTCATCTCACACTACTGATGCTGCCTGAAAATTAAAGTCTCCTGGAGGCGGAGTTTGGAGTTAGTAATGTCTTTGAAAGTGCTCTCTCTTGGAATAGGCTCTTTCATTGAGAGATATGCCAAGGACATCCTTAAAGTCAGAGAAGGAGACTTATTTGGAGGGTTGTTGCAATGAGTTTTTAAACTTCATTTCAAAGGCCAGGCACTGAACACTAAAGACGAAATTGGGAAATATGGCTCCATAGCCCTTTATAGGAAGAAAATGAGATTCTGGATTTTGGATTCTAATCCAATGACAGAACTCATTGAAGGCAGGGTACACATATTGCCCAAACTCTCTAAATCTTCCCACAGAGAAATACGTGGATGCAACGAGCATCCAATGTCTCAGTGATAATGACAGTAATGGACTCAGCGGATTTTTCATTTTAAAATATTCATGTGTATCATGAAATCAGAAATATTATCTCTATGAAAACGTTTCTGCATGTGATGTAATGAGCACTGGGTGTTACATAAGACCGATGAATCACTGACCTCTACCTCTGAAACCAATAATACATTATATGTTAATTGAATTCAAATTAAATTTTTAAAAAAGAAAATGTTTCTGAACTTAACCTATAAAATCTTTCTAACTAGCGTACTGAAAACTTCCAGAAGTTATATGATACCTGCTTCTACACAAAAGCATTTTGAATTCTACCGGATTTGCATTTGTCTTTATATGATGCTCAAACTGCCTTGGTTTTCATGTTATATCCAACAAAAATTGTTCTGGAAGAAGACCAAAAGAAAGCTGTTCTTGAAATAGAAATGTATAGTATTTAGATGGTTTGTAGGTATTCAATGGGATCAGTTCTTTGTCTGTAGCATCCTAAGAGCATGTAACTACCCAAGTATTCAGGGGTAATAACACAAAATCCTCTATTTGTGCCTGCAAACTAAAATAGTCTTTCAAGAAGCTAAAAAAATCTAAATAAGTGATCATTAACCAGAAGTTAGAAAGAGATGATGAATTTGTGTGTGCCTCAATTGAGGGAGAAATTTGAGTATAAATAGTAGAAAAAAATCATAAGAGCACATCTATGGATTCTTGTATGTTGGAAGCAGAGAAGATAGTTAAAGGAAGCTCGAAGAATTTTTTTTCTCTAATATATGGGTTAACAGAACACCTCTAAACAAAATTTTTACTATAATGAATAGGTAAAAAGTAAGTCAGGCAATTTTAATACAAAGAATTTGAAAATCAATGTGGATATTTCTAAAGAAGTAGCTATTGAAAGCAAAAATGTACTTGTATGCCTAAAATAAAGCAGGGATTTAGATGAAAATATAATACTCATACACACTTGGACTATGCAAACATAGTGAAACATGATGCACCTGGAACATTCGTCAACAGTTGCACTCAGGATCTGTCATTACATCTCTCTGTAACCACCGCTTTTAGGATCCTTACATAAAAGGTGAGAGAAGCAATATTGGATGATACCAATCTATGAGTCTCTCCTGTGTGCAACATTGACTTTAGGACCGAAATCAGGGAGATAATACTCAAAACCCCTTGTTCATATGTTGTAAAGACGGATGTGTACTTTTAAGATAAAACTTTTTAATTCCTTTGCATTTTCCTATAGCAGTACCCTATGCTCATTGACATGAGTGTATTTAGTGCTATTTTATCAGAAAGCATTGCTAAATAAACAAAAATTTCATTAACACCGTGGCAACTTTAAGTAAATCTTTGCCTAATGATAGGTCCTTTAATTCCTGGTGCCTACTGCATGAGTTAGTCCATTTAAGTGAGAAAACATGTTTTGTCAGATTGTGTGAGTCTGACAATTTTTTGAACCAAACTAAAGCCTTTTGAGAATTGAATTCCATTTGCTTCAGGGGGGAAAAGAAGTGACTTTCTGGTTCAAAGGAAAAATGCTTAGAAGCCATATTTGAAAGGTTCATAAGGGGTCTTACACATCAAATAGCTCTTAGAAAACAACATTCTGATGAGTTAAGTGTAAATTAATTAGAAACATACAGATTGCTTTTCCCTGGCTATACACATGGGTTTCAAGGTTTAAGAAAGAGTGTTTGACGAGGTATGTTTGGAGCTTTCATGACCCAAAAAGCATAGTAAAGTAGTTCAAGATGTTTCCGTGAAACAGAGATACCTGTTTCCTCGCAGGGATCTTTCCAAACAAATACCTAATGAGCTCTTACTTAAAAACATGCAGAGGCAGGCAGGTACTCCATTTTGTATTCATCAAGTCTATCTAAAAGAGGATTTTTCCCTGCTAAGAAGCTGATTAAATCATTATAAATGAATTCCAGCCTTGCAGTGCTTCTGAAAGGGGAAACATAAGTGAAATATCATGAAGACATGCTCACTGCAAATCTGTCCTGTACTAGGAGTAGGAGACCATTTGTGGGTGGAATCCCTGAGATACTAAGACTGCAGACCCAGGAGTAGTATTTCCAAAAAGTTTCCTGGATAATATCAGATTATGAGAATTTGGTCCAGGTAGTCTGGCTATATGTCCATCAAGTGTTTATATCCAATTAACAAGGAAATACAACTTGTCAAAGATATAAAAGCAAACGAACAATCATGGAAATGTTTGCAGACCCTCGTTCCCTAGTACCACCGCTACAGAAAGTACTTTAAAATGTTATCATTAGCAAATAGTTATTGCACATCACTTATGGTGCTGAAACTTAATGCCATTAGAATGCCCAGAATGCATATCTTCAAACCCACCACTAAGGGGGAAAAAAAAAAAAGAATGGAAAAAGAAAGAGGGAGAAAAAAGAGACTTAAAGTGTATAAAACATTACCCTTATATGTTTTGCTAAGTGATTTATTTTCTCTTAATTCTGTTTCCAATTAGCTAAAATAAAATTAGGACACCCCTCTTAAAGTTCAACACACATGAAGCACCAAGGCCATCCAAGAAGAAGTAACCAAGCTCAACTTCTCCAAACCCCTTAATTCTCATCTTAATATAAGGATTACTCGGTTCATAGTTTTAATTTACTATAATAAGCGGTTCTTACATTTCTGCCTCCCCCCCAGGGTCCTTAAAAACTTAGAAATATCCCCCAATGATAAATTTTTGAAGAATTCTGAAGTTAAGTTTTATATAAAAATTATACTATTACAGGGCGCCCGGGTAGCTCAGTCAGTTAAGCATCCAACTCCCAATTTTTGGCTCCGGTCATGATCTCAGGGTCATGAAATCGAGCCCGGCCATCAAACTCCTCACTCAGTGGGGAGTCTGCTTGAGATTCTCTCTCTCTCCTTGTCCCTCTGCTCATCCCCCTCCTCTCTAAATAAATAAATAAATAAATTAATTAATTAATTAATTAAAATCTTTTAAAAAATGATGCTATCAAAATTTCAAATAACTGATAGGGCTGCTCAAAAAAAGTCCCCACTAAGATAGCTGTACTATTTGGTTTAAGTTCCCTGGAGCCCCTTGAATAGAAAAGCCTCCAAAAGAGTTTTTTTTTTAGGTCTCCATTCTAAAGTTGACTTCGGAGTACCATTTCTTCGGTTAACACGAGGGCATGCTGCATTCCAGGGGAGACGTGGCAGCTCAGAGATATCTAAGATGTAATATCCATGCTATAATCAGGTAGCACTGTCACACATCTATTTTCCTGGCACTTAATTGCTCTAAAGTTCCACTTTGGGTTGTGGGAGATTTCAAGAGAGAACTAACCATGAGCGTTTGCTTTCTGGGCCCTAGAGGCAATGTATGTCCAAGTGGATGTATTCCATCATACAGCCTTACCTCAGAAAAATGAATTCAGTGGTTCACGGCCAGAATTTTCAAAAAAATATTTGTTGAAGATGATTGCCCCTTTGCAGGACATATATAAGGAGGCTTGCCATTTGTAATTCAAATTCAGTAATGCATTGCGTTAGAAATGTTCTCATGCTTACATTTTTCTTTTCATCTTACATCGTCCCTTCCTATTGCTAAAATATTTCTTTGTTCTTAAAGAGATTTCAAATCTATTGACTCTCCAAACCTTAAGGTAAAAAATTAGTACCACCAACTCCCAATTTGCTGGCTGGTTATCTTTTAAGCATTTAATATGAAGTAGATAGATTTGCAACTCAGAACAAGCTCTCCTATAGAAGTACACAAAATGCATTGTACATTTTTGGTAGATTACTAATGGTACTAATTCAGTTGGGCATAGCCACGTGGATAACATAGCTTCCATCAGAAAATCTACTCTGTCCTCCAGTTAAGGACACGAGATCAACCTCTGCTTGGTGGGTACCCAGAACAAGTGGTATGGGAAGAAGAAAGCGAGGTAGGCATTGGTGGACATCAGAAGTGTGGTGATCCTCTGTAGATACTTAAGAGATGGATTTTCTCTTAGTTCATATTTCCCAAATGTTGTCCTGCCCTAACAGAAGTGTCCTAGGACTCATTCAAATATGTTCTTTCATAAAAGTTTTCTATGGATAATGAACTTGAAGAAATGTTGGACTAAACATAATTAAACAGGTTTCCATCCTCTGGGATTTGGGGGATGGGAGACATCCTCTGAGAATCTCCAAGTTGGGGCTGAAGTGTGCAAGATGCCCTTGATTTATGAGATTTTGGAATCTCTGAACAAGGACCTAGGTCTCCCTGAACTAGTACCCAGGAAATGCTCTGGTTATTCTTTGTTTAAGTATTCTCAACTGAAAGGCGGGTGGTTGCCACAAGAACCTCCCTCCACAGAGACCTGGTGTAGTGCCTCCCAACTGGAAGCTCTCCTATCTCTTTATTATCTACCTAAATCATTCGTAAATTGGAGACTGACAAGATCCTTTTTTATTAGGCAAAATAATTTATAGGAATATGTCAGCACCTCCTAATGTGGAGCAATGTCAAAACCAAAACAAACAAAAAAAAAATTGAAAGGGAGATTACAATTACACAATCTGACCAATACAGTTTTTTTTTTTTTTAAGATTTTATTTATTTATTCATGAGAGACAGAGAGAGAGAGAGAGAAGCAGGCTTCCCGCCGAGCAGGGAGCCCGATGCGGGACTCGATCCCAGGACCCTGGGATCATGACCTGAGCCGAAGGCAGACGCTTAACCATCTGAGCCACCCAGGCGCCCCTGACCAATACAGTTCTATTGGCTTAAAAATAGGATTAAATCCATTGCAGAGAATACTGTCAGCTGTATTGATATCATTAGTACATCAATATTATTCCAAATAGATCTGCCTAGAGACTTGACTAACACATACCAAAGCAATCTCCCTTTCAAGGCTAACACAGTTGAAAGAAAAGAAAAATACTTGAATGGGAAGGCAAAATAAGGGACACCTGGTTTAGAGTATCTCTTTGTGTTTATAAGGTGCTTTACACATTTTGTACTAGACTTTATAGACTAGACCATGGCGTGTGGTCAGAGGGCAATGCCGAGGCTCTGGATTGCAGCAACCAGGTATGTGTTAGGAACTTATATATAAGGAGGCTATAGAGTCCATTACTTCTGCAGAGCCTGCCGTTACTGCAGTTCAGACATCCCTGGAAGTGATTTCCTTTCAGCCAAAACGTCAGTATTATACAATCCGTCCATTGCTTCCATGCAACCCTTAACGAGGCAGCACAAGGTGAGCGAGTTGCATCACAGGGCACATAGAGAAGGGGCACGTTTGGGCATTTGGCAGATTACACAAATGAGAGAAAATAAGGCTTACAGATAGAGGGGCTGAATGAACTATTTTTGCATTTGCTGTAACATCTCTGTTACGAGGAAGCAACGGTTCCAACACAGGTCAAAATGATCCACAGAGAACCTAAAGAGAAGGTAGAAGGACCACTCTGACAATGAAGCTTTAGAGCCAGCAAACAAATACTTCCTAGAGAAAAACCAACGCTGCCAGGTCTTTAATGAAGAGAGAATCTGAGTATAATCTAAATCAGAGGTTCTCAAACTCTTTATTTTTTGTATCTCATTTTTTTTTTTAAGATTTTATTTTTAAGTAACCTCTACACCCACTGTGGGGCTTGAACTCACAACCCCAAGGTCAAGAGTCACGTGCTCTACCAACTGAGCCAGCCAGGTGCCCCGGTTCTCAAACTTTTTAGTCTCAGGGATACATCCCCTCTTAAAAATCACTGAAGATCTGGGCGCCTGGGTGGCTCAGTTGGTTAAGTGACTGCCTTCGGCTCAGGTTGTGATCCTGGAGTCCCTGGATCAAGTCCCGCATCGGGCTCTCTGCTCAGCAGGGAGCCTGCTTCTCCCTCTGACCCTCTCCCCTCTCATGTGCTCTCTCTCATTCTCTCTGTCTCAAATAAATAAATAAAATCTTTAAAAAAAAAAATCACTGAAGATCTCAAAAGGCTTTATGTGGCTTGTATTTCCTGGTGTTTACTGTATTAGAAATTAAAAGTAAGATATTTTTTGATATGTGTATAAATTTAGTGAGAAGAGTGATATTGTTTTACATTTTGCAATTCCTGATGCTTAGCAAAAGAATCAGCTGCGATGTCACGTGCTCTCTGGAAAATGCCTCTACTCGTAGAGAGAAAGCAAAGTTGTCAACCAAGTACATAAGGTCTTGGTACTATTATAAGAAAAGTTCCATCTTGCAGACAACCTGAAAGACGGACAGGGGCCCAGAGGAGAACCCATACTCTACTTTGCGAACCAGTGAGCTAAAAACACTGCATAGTACGAATATTTACACATATAGATATACTATGTATAGAATAAAATTCTCATGTTAAGGACTTACTAACCTGTAGATGGATTATTTCATAGTGTAAGTTCAAACATCCTTAACTGTTCATTTCTTCCAATGGTATAAAGCCTGCAATACAAATTGCAAGTCAGAATGGCAATAAAGATAAAAAAGGAAATCATACCAAACAGAGGCCTAACAAGATGCATTCCGTTTTGTTTTTTTTTTTTTAAAGATTTTATTTATTTGACAGAGAGAGACACAGCAAGAGAAGGAACACAAGCAGGGGGAGTGTGAGAGGGAGAAGCAGGCTTCCCGCTGAGCAGGGAGCCCGATGCGGGGCTCGATCCCAGGACCCTGGGACCATGACCTGAGCCGAAGGCAGACACTTAACGACTGAGCCACCCAGGCGCCCTAACAAGATGCATTCCTGACTGTCAGTACCAAATATCATATTTTCACATGTGGTACTATTGTGTCCCAATAATGAGGTAGATGGAGTGAGCATTATCCTATTTTATAGATGAGAAAAGTGCACAGAGAGGGGGTAAGTGACTTATCCAAGCACCATAACTAATCCGTGACAGAGCCAGGAATCGATCCAGCCCAGTGCTGCTTTGGGCTTATCGCTAGGCCAACACACAATGCCAAAACACATGTTTGGAAAGTGAAGATTATTACTGGGGTGTTGTGTTGCCTGATTTGTGTCTTTATAATTCTTCACTTACTTGGCCAAATAGCTGTTCCGGTAGATACATAGTTGGTGCTTTAGTATTATTTTGCTAAATGTTCCACTTTAACATTTTGAAAATGTGTAATTACTCCCTCTGACCTTAATTTTCCTTACATGTAAAATTTGGACCTAATTACGGCAAAGTCTCCAGCAACAATGACATCTTAATAACTAATAAAACAAGGCAGATCAGAATCTGCAATTTAATTTAAACAAAACAAACCAGTCGCCTCAAATTGGGAAAATGTGCAAGGACGCTTGCGGTTTACTCCAGGATAGCGGATGGTATCGGAATGTTCTGGAAGCCAGGCGTCAGGGATGCTTACATCCTGCAAGCCTCCAGAGAACATGCACAATACTTACTCTCTCAGTGGCCCACGTGAATTTGCAATGTTTTGTGGACAGCCACATGGGTGAACATGTTTGTCATTTTCGGAACCTGGGTACTAGCTCTGTTGATGGAAAACCTTTCTGCTGTGTTTTGGTAAGTATTGATTTTTCCAAAGATGAAGCTACCATCTAAAGTGAAGGAAGATTGTTGGGGGGGCCTGGGCGGCTCAGCTGGTTAAGCGTCTGCCTTCGGCTCAGGTCATGATCGCAGGGTCCTGCGATCGAGTCCCGCATCGGGCTGCCTGCTCAGTGGGGAGTCTGCTTCTCCCTCTCCCCCTGCTCCATCCCCCTCCCACTTGTGCATGCTCTCTCTGTCAAATAAATGAATAAAAAGTCTTTAAAAAATAAATACATAAATAAAGTGAAGGAAGATTGTACTTTGTTTTATCCGGAGATTTACCAAAAGTGGCCCACTGATTCAGAAAAGCGTGTTGTGGTACTGGACTCGTCACAGCTACCCACACTCAGAGCTGTGATACTCACACTTGGTGTGAGCATCTGACTACACCACCAGATCTACTATAGAGAGACAGCAGCACCTACAAACATATCGGAATAGTTGACTGTAAATCGATTTCCAATAGTTCTCCTTTATATTATAATGAAGATGTTTTGTCAATACTTTAATCAGGTATGTATAGGTAGGTTATATTATTTGTGCTTTCCATTGTCGGATAATAAAGGGGCACTTCCTAATTTTTTTTTTTTAAGTAGAATGCTGTCCCTGCTAAGATCAAGAACCACTAGATTAATTTCCTTTAGAAAATTCCCATTTTTTTTCCTGCTCAAAAATTTAGTTTTAGATTCAGTATTAATAGGTATTTCTCAAATTTCAATCCCCTTTGAAAAACACACTTACGGTTACTCCGTTTGTGTTAATAAAACAGTGTGAAAATAGCCTGCAAAGTATCTGGCTAAAGGGTTTGACACGTTGGGGTTTGGGGTGAGAAGAAGAGGATGATGTATTGGATTAACTTCAAAAGAAGCAAATTAAAGGTATTTTGGGTTATCTAATTTATGCAGCTTCGCGCTCCTCTAAATTCAAAACCCACAACTGCCTCCACCACAACCATCAGCACCAACACCAAAGACATACATACTTGAGAGAAGACAACCTTCTCTCCGCTTTACCTACTCACATAGAGAAAAGACGACGTAGTTCAGAACATTATTGATTAAATGAGGGAAGCTGCAGGGACTACTGGTACTCAAACATTCTCCTGAAAATTATTCCTTGCAATGTATACCATAGGTTCAAAGTGAGTGTTCTTTTCAAACACGAATGATCTTCATTTATAATTAAATACTGAAAACAATTTCAGTGACAAATGAGTGCCGTTTGCCAAAATTAGATAAAAGTCATTGCCAAGTTTTAAAATCCCAGTGAAGTTTTGATCAATGCATTCTACACAACAAATAATTGTGATATTTATTTTGCTACCTGTACATTAAGTTTTTCCTTGACTGCTTTCCTGAACCACACAATTATGTGAAGATGTATTTTCCACGCTTTCTGCAGTCTGAGATACATTTTTTTGAAAATTGAAGATGAAATGACTTCTTAATCACGTCATTTTTTCCCCTCTGGAAGACACTGCCTTTTTTACTTACTGGTTTAAAAACTGCCCAAATCAGTACAACTTTCATGGTTGGGAACCAGCCTACTTGATTATGTTGGGGAAATACATAGAGTGCTGGGAATAGCATTTACTTCTCTGGCTCAATTAGTTTTGTAGCAATGGTTCATTAACAGCATACACCATTAATTTAGAATAAGCCCTCCACTAATAATGACAATTGATTTCTTTGTTTAATTTCTCTACAACCAAACGACACACTTTACAATGAACCCCAATTTAAAGTCCTTCGGGAATTTGGATTACATGACACCTTTTCAAAAGGTTATATTTGATGACCTAACCCACCTGATATTTTTCTCTTTGCCACATTTAAAATATAAAAGTGCATCTAATTAAACGATTATAATTTGAGTCATTAACTTTTAGTAAAAAATTAATAAACATTTCTAAAAAGAAAAAGAAAACTTCCCCACATAAATTTCCCTTTCAACTTACGCTAACATCCATTTTATAATGAACTACAACGCATGGCGTCTTTCCAGGTTTAAAGACATTACCTCCATCATTCTCTGTGGCCTGAAAGTCAACGTTTTAAGGTACCAGCAACTGCTCTCTCTGAATACACTGACCTCGAGCCAGTCAGACATTCTTTTCTGCTTCAATTTCTCAGCTATAAAACAGATTGATGATATCTAGAAATATATGTTTTACATACACAGTAATGGCAGCCTTTCTTGTCGACCAATCCTACTGACTACTATTCTTACAATGCTATAAAAAATAAACTCTTGTTGGCATAAGTATAAATCCCAAGTGCAGAGTCCCTGAATTCAAGTGCTGACTTTGCCGCTTATAAAGCAGATCGTGTTGGCCATGCCATTTCACCTTACTGAGCATCTATTTCTGCATACATCAGAAGTGATTAATGATACATATTCTGCTTCACTTCATGCACTTATGAACATCAAATAAGAAAACTCGTATGATTTTCAAATCACAGTGGGAAGATGACGAAGAGAAGGAACAAATATATTTCAAAGACCGTGATGTGTTTTCTGCTCTCTGGAATCCTGAATCCACCAGCGTGTATTTCTACCAAGCCAAAATAGTGTGATCTGAATGGAACATTGTAATCTAAACAAAGGCACATCTATATGACTACTCTGAGCCGAAACAAAGATAAGCGGCATGGTCTACCTAACTATAGTTGAGCCCCAAATTCAATCTCATTGCATCAGCCATAAACAAAGTAAGGACTTACAACGATAGGTATATCACATCAAATCTACTATTGCGTTAGAACTTCCTTTCTTGAATGAGATCTTGCCATTTGCAACGATGTGGATGGAACTGGAGGGTATTATGTTGAGCGAAATAAGTCAATCAGAGAAAGACATGTATTATGAGCCTCACTGATATGAGGAATTCTTAATCGCAGGAAACAAACTGAGGGTTGCTGGAGTGGGGGGTGGGGTGGGAGGGATGGGGTGACTGGGTGATAGACACTGGGGAGGGTATGTGCTCTGGTAAGCACTGTGAATTGTGCAAGACTGTTGACTCTCAGATCTGTACCTCTGAAACAAATAATGCAATATATGTCAAGAAAAAAAAAGAAGAAGAAGAAGGTAGCAGGAGGGGAAGAATGAAGGGGGGAAATCGGAGGGGGAGACGAACCATGAGAGACGATGGACTCTGAAAAACAAACTGAGGGTTCTAGAGGGGAGGGGGTGGGGGGATGGGTTAGCCTGGTAATGGGTATTAAAGAGGGCACGTTCTGCATGGAGCACTGGGTGTTATGCACAAACAATGAATCATGGAACACGTCATCTAAAACTAATGATGTAATGTATGGGGATTAACATAAGAATAAAAAAAAAAAAGAACGTCCTTTCTTATTTTTAATGCCTGGAATCATTTGCTGGTGATTGAAGGCAAAGGTAGGACCTGTACCTATAAACGTGATATAAACATTAGTCAGAATGGCGGTTTTGAGTTTTATGCTATAGGCCATTTCCCAACATGGGTTTCCAGTCCCAACTTTTATCCAGAGTTACAAATGAATATTTTTTCCCTATGTGCTGTGCATCTCAAATAGTACATCCAAAATCATATACTTCCGTTTCGCACTTACATGCATCGGTTAGAGACTTTTTGCTTACTTTTTCCGTATACTTCTTTTTTTTTTTTTAAAGATTTTATTTATTTATTTGAGAGAGAGAGAATGAGAGACAGAGAGCATGAGAGGGAGGAGGGTCAGAGGGAGAAGCAGACTCCCCGCCGAGCAGGGAGCCCGATGCGGGACTTGATCCCGGGACTCCAGGATCATGACCTGAGCCGAAGGCAGTCGCTTAACCAACTGAGCCACCCAGGCGCCCCATTTTTTCCGTATATTTCTTAAATAGTTTGTGCCAATGTTGTATAGAAGCACATATAACAGCAAAAGTGAAATAAAATAATAAATTTCTATATTTCACTAATTCTTAGTAAATGGGTACATGCATAAAGATGAACTCATGCCGAAACTTTACCTATCTCCTGAAAGTCAAGCCTTGACAAGGAAAATATAATTGTAAGGGAATATTATTAACACCCGTTCCTCACAAAGTGTACACCCGATGCAACCCTCAGAATTTGAAACAGAGAGAACAAAATGAAATCCACTTTCTAATGACTCAACTCAAATCAACTTCACCCCCCACTGAGAAAAAGCTCACTGAGAAATAGTTATGCAGCATATTTCCAAAGTCCAAACAGCACTGCAAAGAGACACTGGTTACGAAATGTTTTGATAAGTGTGATGTGAATAATTAATAGATGAGAACATTTTTATTCCTTTCTAAGGGCAGCAGGAGATTAAGTTAACAATTTACGATGGCATGAGTGATTACTTCGTTTCCGTATAAAAATGAGCTGCTTAAAATCTAATCCTCACGGTAACAGGTAACACGTATAGCTCCTTGAGAAAAGCAGCAACGTGTTCAGGACAAGTGACAAAAACAAGTAGATCGGCAGCAGTTTTTGAAAACAGCTGTGATGAACTGTCAAGAAAGAGAACAGACAGAATCAGTCTCTGACAGTGGTCCAGGCCCTGAACCACAGCAAAGGCAAATTTCCTATTATTTTTTCTGACTTCTATACTCTCTAACTTTAGAAATATTTAGATGAGATGCTTATATTAGAACAGAAATGAAAAAGGATAAGGAAATCGACAAATTTATATTGACTTCGTAGATATTTGCAGACGAAAGGGAAATGAAAACTTTTCCATTTTACTTAAGGAAGGAGGACATAATATTGCTTTATGACTCATAAAACTTTTAGAATTTATTCTCAAAAAGGCACACATCAGTGTTAGATCCTAACACAGGATGGCTAAAACCAGATGGGAATCTATGAAAAAAATATGTAATGTATTACCATCTAAAGGCCATGAACCATATTTTATTTCTTAGATTGGGTGGTGGTTACAAGGGTTTGCATTTTGTAATTATTTACCTTGCTGTGTACTTATATTTTGTAAACTTTTAGAGAAATGGGTTGTGTTTCATAATTTTTAAAATATTATTTTAAAATGTTACAAGCTGGGGTGCCTGGGTGACTCAGTTGGTTAAGCGTCCGACTCTTGATTTCGGCTCAGGTCAGATCTCAGGGTCGTGGGATGGAGCCCCACGTCTGGCTCCGTGCTCAGCTCAGAGTCTCCTTGTCCCTCTCCCTCTGCTCTTCCCCCCACTTGTGCACTCTTTCTCTCAAATAAATAAATAAAATCTTTCAAAAAATGAAATAAAATAAAATGTTATAAGCTAAGGGATGTCTGGGTGGCTCAGTTGATTAAGTGACCAACTCTTGGCTTCACCTCAGGTCACGATCTCAGGGTCATGATCTCAGAGTCATGAGATTGAGCCCCACACTCAGCACAGAGTCTGCTGAGATTCTCTCCCTTTGCCCCTTCTCTTGCTCATGCTTGCTCTCTCTCTAAAATAAAAGTAAATAGGGCGCCTGGGTGGCTCAGTTGGTTAAGTGACTGCCTTCAGCTCAGGTCATGATCCTGGAGTCCCGGGATCGAGTCCCGTATCGGGCTCCTTGCTCAGCAGAGGGTCTGCTTCTCCCTCTGACCCTCCCCCCTCTCATGTGCGCTCTCTCTCTCTCATTCTCTCTCTCAAATAAATAAATAAAATAAAATAAAATAAAATAAAAGTAAATAAATAAAATCTTTTTTAAAAAAAAACATTACAAGCTGAGGAATCAGCAAAGTCCTAGTTGTAGTTAATCTGTGGCTATGTCTGCCCTATCTGAAAATACACTTCAGCCAGTTCAGTAGGGGCTAGAAGCATTCGTCAGGCAAGGCTTTTGGCATCATGCAGATAAGATAACCATGCAGACCAAATAATGAATTTTATATATTTCACTAATTCTTAGCAAATGGCCTGGGGGCAGGTATGACAATGAACTCATGCTGAAATGTATCTATTTCCTAAAAAAGAAAAAAAAAAAGCCTTGACAAAGACAAAAGAATTCTAAATGAATTACTAATACCGGTTGTTGTTTTTTTTAAAGCTTTTATTTATTTGACAGAGAGAGACACAATGAGAGAGGGAACACAAGCAGGGGGAGTGGGTGAGGGAGAAGCAGGCTTCCCGCTGAGCAGGGAGCCCAATGCGGGGCTCGATCCCAGGACCCCGGGACCATGACCCAAGCTGAAGGCAGACACTTAATGGCTGAGCCACCCAGGAGCCCCACTAATACCAGTTTATAGCAAACACCAGGATGCACATCCAGTATAATAATCCTCTTACTTGAAACAAAGACAATAAATGAAACCTAATTTACTGGTGGTTACTATGATTTCCTTACCCTAAGTGGAAGCCAACTGTTGTGGGTTATGCCATCTACATAGCAACTCACTTCTCTGTCCTTCAAATTCACCCCTGGAGATGTTACTTCAGACATGCTCATGGTAGATAAATGTAGTCCTGATTTACATTGCTAGGTCATGGAGCATGAAATCTCAGTGCGCTCCAATCTGTGTATAAATATGAAAAGGTAAACAAATGCACTCACCTGTGTAGGGATAAGAGAGAGTGCTTACTGCATTAAAGAGCGTGCAAAAAAAAAAAAAAAAAAAGCAGGGGGGGCGGCTGGTGGCACAGTCGATTAAGCATCTACCTCAGGTCGTGATCCCAGGGTTGTGAGATCGAGCCCTGAGTTGGGCTCTGCGCTTAGCGAGGAGTCTGCTTCGCTCTCCCTCTCCCTCTGCCCCTCCTGCTTGTGCTCTTTCTCTCTCTCTCTCTCTCTGAAAATAAATAAATAAACCTTAAAAAAAAAAAAAGAGTGCATATTACAAAGTTCTGTGAAACCAATGAGTGTCCAAAATGTATTGATATATAGTTGCAAATGCAGGAATGAAGATATGGCATCTAAAATCGTGTCCAATAATGAAGCACAGTGGGTTACATATAAGAGTTGGTAATACAGGTTTTTAAATCTCAGTCTATAAATATTCTTTTCTAACCTACACTGAAAAATGTCTGAAGGAAACAGGAGTGTTAACACACACACATACAATCATTTGAATTGAAAAACTGTGGCAGCAACTAAAATTTAATGAGTAACCTATTTCCTTTTAGACCGTGAGTCCACCATCCCACGTTAATTGGATTGTCTGGCATTCATAGCCACCAGATGGAAAAACTCAACATCGTGCAAAGAGCTACCGACCTTGGCTGTTTGTGGATCATGCAATGTGATTCACTTTGAATATTTTAGGAGACGATTGCCTTGTGGATTCTCATCATCTTTTTTATTCCTCGGTCTTCTATCTTTAATTACAGAATCACAGATTTGGGGGATGTTACAAGGCACAGGATGAGTCAGCAAAATACACATTTGTGCTTATTTTGAACTTGCCCTGTTTTCGGTAAAATTTCTTGTATGAAAAAAGTATGAAAACCGCATGTCAAATAAAAAGAATTTTGACTCTGCAAACATATTTCAGAAATAATGGAAATAAATTTAGGAGAAAAATAAGAGGAGGTCAGTGTTTTTCTTTGTGAAAGGGCTCATTAGGCTGGGGCAGTCAGGGACTGCCCAATTAGGACCTTTCAACTAAGAATACCATTCTGGTTCGATAAGTTTCTATATTCCAGCTAGGCTCAATTCCTTTTATTGTAAGATATTATATTAGCAAGGTAACGATAGGTACTATAACAGATAAACCCTAAAATCTCAGTAGCTTGGGGCGCCTGGGTGGCTCAGTTGGTTAAGCGACTGCCTTCGGCTCAGGTCATGATCCTGGAGTCCCGGGATCGAGTCTCACATCAGGCTCCCTGCTCGGCAGGGAGTCTGCTTCTCCCTCTGACCCTCCTCCCTCTCATGCTCTCTGTCTCTCATTGTCTCTCTCGCAAATAAATAAAATCCTAAAAAAAAAAAATTTTTTTAAAAATCTCAGTAGCTTAACACAAATCTCAATGGCTTAACACAAGCTTATTTTTCGCTCCTGCAGATTCCAAACACTTTCTTCTTCAAGGGTGTCTCTCTGCCAGAGGTTAATTCAACAGTTCTCACCATTGGAAGGAGGGCATGAATTTCCGGCAGACAGCTAGCTGTCTCTTCCATGGAAATTGTGCTTTTAGGAAATCTCACCTTACCAGGAAAACTCAAGTCGTGAGTCCATACCCCCCTGACTTGGGAAGGCTCTTTCTTCTTGGTCGTGAGATAGCCACAAAGCAGAATCATAATAAAGTACAGAAGAGTTTGGAAAGATTGCCATCCTATAGTCAATGGAACACTCCAGAAGAGAAGTACCTATGGTGTACACAGAAGGATAAATGTTAGACACAGATTTTACACACCAAAAGGAATTCTGATAGCTTTCATAATAGATGTGAGGTAAATTATGCTGTAAATGTATTAATACATGAACCTCATTCTATGACGGCCCTAAGGGATCATCTACATTCATTTTGCTGATGTTTGCATTTTAACACATGAGATTGAAAAGTTCAACCATGGGCGCCTGGGTGGCTCAGTTGGTTGGGCGACTGCTTTCGGCTCAGGTCATGATCCTGGAGTCCCGGGATCGAGTCCCGCGTCGGGCTGCTTCTGCCTCTGACCCTCCCCCCTCTCATGTGCTCTCTCTCTCTCATTCTCTCTGTCTCAAATAAATAAATAAATAAATCTTAAAAAAAAAAAAGAAAAGTTCAACCATGTAGAGTGGAGGATGTCTTCAATAGAAACAAGGAAGTTTCACTGGATTCTTTATGAAAGTGGCAGCAAAGGTCTGATGGTGAAGCTTCTGTCCTATTTCTCTCCACTTGCTCTCACAGATTAGACAATGTGCTGTCTAGTTTATAATTGTTATCCTATATCCCTTAGATATAAACTGGACTATGGGTCATTGCATATCCTTTCTGTCATAAAACATTTCACTGTGACCCTGTTAGGTCAAATCTAAGTAATTCAGGTATATGACTGATATATTGATTCTGGCCCATTTGGTACCGTCATTGCTACAATGTGGTATTAAACCCTAAGATTTCAATGTTGATGGGGCAGAGGATTTTTTGCACAGAAGACTAGAGACCTCTGAGGATGAACATCTCTGTACTAGGAACAAAGATCACAGTGGTAGGCTGGCTCTTTCCCCAGGGGTGTCATGGCTACTGGATGCTGATGTTGAGAAATAACTGTGACAAAGCATTCAAAAGGTATCCCCCTGAGGAAGGGGGATTCATTCATCTGCAACAGAACTCTCACGATGAGGCAAATATCTAAAATCTTCAGATTCTACCATCAGATCAATCTCTGTCTTCATTATACCTTCCCAGGATGCCAAGTTATCACGAATTTTATAAGTGAAATGCTGGTACATGTTAGAGTCAGCTACCTTTCTAGTCACTGCTGGGAAAACAAAAGGGACTGGTTCTCATCTTGATTCTTCCATTTAGTTAAACCTATTGCAATTGTTCACCATTCCATTTAATCAAAAACTATTTATTCAGTGTCAACTATGAGCTAGCTTCTACTTGGTTCTACAGAGATGATACTTAAAAACACACTAAAACTCTAAAATAACACCTCTTCCTTTATGGAACTGATAATCTAGGGGAGGGGACAGATAAACAAATATTCCCATAAATATAGAAAGAAGTCCAAGGAAAACAATGCATGCAGCCATGAGAACACATCAGACCCTGGGGGCCAGTGAAGAACTCCTTGAGGTGGTTGGTTTCACCGTGAGATGGAAGGATATGTCAGAGTAACCTACACAGTGGCAGTTGGAAGCAGAAAGCTGGGGTGTGTAGACCACAAGACATAAAATGATGTCAAATTGAATAAAATTATATGACTGACAGAAGGCTGATCACACACAGGCTTAGAAGCCACTTCGGGTGATCCCCATCTTTGCACTAAGTCGGCAATGGGAGGACACTGACTTCATTGGACTTGTATTTTACCAAGGTCAACCTTGAATCCAGGGGATGTCGAGAAACCACAGGGGAAGCTATCTCCTTCACTCTAACAGGTTCTCCTAGTTTTCAAGCCAGCTCAACTTAATTATGCAGTGGAAAACAACTTATTTATAAAAAAGAGTTGAATTTCACATGCCACAAATTTTGCTGATGTTATTAGGCAGCATTACATTACAGACAAGGCTTGTACTAAAAAAAAAATGTTGCTATCTGTCTCTATATTAAACACCACATGTATACTGGAATATACCCACAATCTCTTGCCTGGGTGTGTTTCCAGTTAAAGAAAATAAGTCCTCCATTCCCCCTGCTTCCCTGTCCTTTCTGCTTATTCCCAAGACCAAATTTTCATAAAAAATTATGGACCACTAGTTTATGTCTTCTCTTAACTTTGAAATCCTTCTAGCAAGTAAGCCTTTGAAATTGAAATTCGTCACAACAAAGCACCTGGTGTCATACTCATGACGGGGAGCCCTCAACAGTTGTTGAGCCAGGAATTTTCTCTCCACTGGCAAATTCCCTCTTTCACGAATGCTTTACTCATTTCATAAATAAAGTATTTTAGGAAATAGGGACCAGCACTTAGCCTGTCCACATTTCGGTGGATTACTTACATTTCAGAAATTAAAAGGATTCTATAATTGTGAGTTCTGATGGTTATCAGCGATATTACAATACCAGATCTTCTGTTAAGCATTTGTGTGAAAATTAAACATGATTTAAATTCTAGCTTCTAAGATTTATTTCTCCCTGCTACTATTACACAAAACCACTATTAATATGCTGTGAAATGAGACATCTACAGCATCGCTAGTAAAAGCCTTTAAGTGGTAATCCTTCTGAATCCTTTCTTGTAATAGCCGAACATTTGCTGTACAAAACCAATGAAATTCACACATGCTGCTATGGAGTGGTGGAGTGATTATTACAGCATTTTTTTCCCCCCAAAGTACCTTAGGCATTAGATGATTAGAGAATAGTCTTATGTTTTAAACTTCCTGCCAACAATGTGGCTTTTAGTTGCATTGGATTGAGGACAAATTGTAGTATAATGTATGTTGACAGTTTAATGACACGGGTTACTATCCTTGGTGTACTTTATGATGTAATACATCCTTACAGGTGTCTCCAGAGAATTGTGCTATGATTTTCAAGGCACAGAAAATTCAATAAACTAAAACAGTCTGAGTAAGATTTCTGCCTTCTGTATACTTTGGACATTTTCCTAAAAAATAAATAGGTGCTACCCTTCTAAAATATTTTTCTGACATGCCTTTTCTGTTTTTCTTCTCAAGCTGTAGATTTTAAGACTGGCATGGTACAATTCTTATTAAATTATACATTAAAAATATAAAAGTCTCTTTCTTTATTTAAAAAACAGTCTTTTCCAGGTCTTGAAGGTAAAGTTCCTCTTCTATAAAAAGCTGTAATTGTGGTTTTCAAAAATCTCATTAAATATTTAGATCTTTTAGAGCCACAAGTGTTTTCTGTTGAAGTTTAAACACATTTAGGCTAATTATTTCTAATGTTTTGACCATTGTACAAATACTTAGAGTATTAAATAGCTAATAGCATAAAACAAAATAGCAAGTCTTATGTGCAGAATTCATATAATTACTCCTGGATTTTCTTTTCATCAAGATACTTCTGGGTGAAACAAAAATGGCAATACAATGTATTTTTTAAAGTGATATGAAACATTAGTATTAAACGAATGCAAGTCTAAATACAGATGTGACTTTATGTAGCCTTATTCCCATTTACACAACTATAAACACAAAAAAATATTCAAGCTCTTAAGCACGCTAAACCCACTGTGATTTCACAATGGACAATTGTCTGGTATTTCAGTGATTTGCAGAAAAGAAAACATACCCTATAGTCCTCTCTTAAAAAAAAAAAAAAAAAAAAAAAACATGGGGTGCCTGGGTGGCTCAGTCGGTTAAGTGGCTGCCTTCGGCTTGGGTCATGATCCCAGGGTGCTGGGTTGGAGCCCCGGCATTGGGCTCCCTGCTCAGTGGGGAGCCTGCTTCTCCCTCTCCCTCTGCCTGCCTCTCTGCCTACTTGTTCTCTCTTTCTATCTCTCTGTCAAATAAATAAATAAAATCTTAAAAAACAAAACAAAACAAAAAACTAGACAGTATGGGAATACAGAGGAACATACAGCAAGTTTCCCATCCTAAAGGTAAGATAGTCACTTTCTAGGAAGTGCTTCCTTTGTTGCAGATACTGTGTAAAATATTTGACATACATTATTTTCTCTACTGCTCCAAGCTACCCCAGAGGATAGGTTCCTTATTATTATCTTCATTTTACAGATGAGGAAAGAGCATCCAGAAAGGTCAGTGGTTGACCTCAGATTTTAGAGCACATACATGGTGGAATTAGGATTCTCAATCTAGCATTCAGAATTCAGACCCTGGAACATACTGCCTTCCTCACTGGCCAGGCAATTGATTTAGATTTTTTTAAAAAGGCACATGTGGGTATTTTCATTAAAAACAACACAAGCTAATATAAAGAATACTAAACGGACATAGATTGTGGCTTTTGTTTGTTCGAGGACTAAGAAACTCAATCGCTTGGGAAATCCATTTGGAGATCCCTTCATCTCAGTGCTCACCCAACAACTCAATGTTAGTGCTCTTGAAACTCATGCTACTTAAATTATCTCATTGTTATCGTTATTATTGCATTTTCTGTGTGTTCAAAGCAAACATATACAAAGTAATCAAGTCTTTTGTGAAGCTCCTGAGAGCTGAGACAGGGTGATGTGAAAAACAAATTGCAGTAGAGTATGAGGCGCAAAGAAAAAAAAAAAATTCATGCCCTTGAATTCTAGCCTACAAGAACTTTTTCAGTTCCAGTGTCTTTGTTGCTTTTTCTAATTTTTTTGGCCCAGGGTTTGTGCGCTTTCCTCCTCCCAGGGGTTCCACCAGGCAGGCCTGGTTGGAAGAGGTCCCAGCAGAGAGCAGAGGTCTGAGGATTATTGAAGTGGTTTTCTTTTTAATCACTTATAAAAACAGAGACAAAGCCAATCACCAGCCATGTGATTTACTCCAAGTCTCCGGGTCTCTAAATCCCCTGAAGAAAGCTAGAATCAGCACTTTTCCAACAGCGTGGTATTTTGAGCTTCAGTCAAGTTTGAGTACCATACTGCTCTGGGAAGGGGAGAGAGGCAGAGGAAAAAAAAAAAAAAAACATATATATATATATCACTTGAACGTCTTAATAAAATGGAGACCGTACTTAAACTACCATGCTCAAGCACAGGGTATGTGCTTGTGTCTAGTCTCTCCTAGCACTTTGAAAATGGATTCTCGCTTTATTTCCTGGTTGATGAAGCTTAACACAATCTCTGTTCCTTCCTCTCATAGCCTCTGATTTTTCTTTCTTGGGGTTTGCAATCAGAAAGTACTCCTTAAAAGCTAAATTAGGAACAGAAGATGAAGAGACTGAGATAAATCTGATTGCATTGGTCCTCACTAAAACGTAATTAAGCAGCATTTAAGTAAACACTCCCTAGGCAATTGCAGAGAAAGGGGCAAAGCCCTGAAAGAGGAGTCACCATTTTAACACCCTAGTGGCCAAGCAGTCTTGGGAATGGTCGGCGGTTTCACATGAAATCCCCACCCCCCAAAAAGCAACAACAGAAATCCTAAGGATGAGCACAAAGGATTAATTTCATTTTATTGTGTATTTGCAAGTCTCAAGGCTGGGTTAACCAGGCAACAGCATGCATTCCCCCCCATCCCAACCACCCCACCCCCACTTTAGAAAAGAAAGCAATCTGTAAACTCAAACCAAATGTTTTCCATTTCTTTTCCTCTCTCAGAAACGTCAGCGGACTTAGTCAAGCACAGGCAAAGTGCCAGCCGCAGCTAGATTACGCTAACCCTGAGATGCGGGAGTTGGCTGTGTTCCTCTGAGGCTTGCACAGGATGGTATGAAAAGTAATGAACACACAGAGAGACCCTGCAGGGCATGATGTGGTTTGTGTTTACGCCTCATTGGAACACTGTGGGTATTAGCTATTATTCCAAATCTTCACGTGTATGGTGTCCTCTGGTTTTGCACATGTACTGACTCACTTCTCAACATATTTAGGCTTCTTTCCCTTGCAAATGCCCACTCCTCACACTCCAAGCCTGCATCTCTTTCCCTTCACCCCTTCCCTCAAACTATACTCTAGTCAATTTGGTGGAGGCTTTCCGGCCCCTTTCTAAACAAGATCCCTGTTTCCTTGGAGCAGATGATGCCTAGTGTTACATCCTGAGGAGATGTGGACAACTTGAAAATTTTCAAATTCCATTGCATAAATTAGAGTATATGGAGGATCTAAACTAAAGGTTTATTAATTAATGTATAAAATGCAGCTTAATTTTATAAATAATAAGTACCTAATATTTTGGTTAGAATATTCACAGTCATTAAGAACATTAAAGAAATGTTGCACACGTAGCTTTACCTTCAAAGATATACGTAGGGACTAGGTATACTAAGAGAATTTGAAACCAGAGAGAATCGACAGTCCAACATTTACTATTCATTGAAACATAATGATTTTTGTCCAATAATGAAACTGACGTGACTGTTAACTTTATGAAGAAAAGAAACAAAATTAAAATGGCCCTGTGGTAATTTGCTTGGTCTCTTTCATCTAGTGTTGTTTTATTTGTACTTGCATTCTGTAGGAGGCACAGGAAACACATTCTTTTAAATAGTTTGTAAAATAACAAGACAATACCATAATGATTGTATTAACAGCAAGATAACAATACAATCCAGAAATCCAGAGCAACATGATACAACTTTCCCTAATAAGTGACTAGTGATTCAAGTCAATTGAGGGGACCTTCCGAATAAAACTAGAATACATATGCATCTACCAAAGCCCATGGCTAAATGATTTCCAAGTGAAATACAATCTGTTACTGGAAGAAAAGGAGTCACTAGCAAATCCCTGGTCATTACATGGTTAATATTAGTCACGTAATAGGAAGGTTACTTCCCATTAAGTCCAGAAGGTGAGGCCACGATGATCTCCTTACACATAATAGCAATGTACCAAAGAAGGAACTGATTAGATTACAATTAGAAGAGCTATTGCAAAGCCCTAAATATATAATTGGCAAGGTTCCTCCAAGTGGGAAGTGCTGATATCCAATACACATCAGCTCTGGCTTGGCTTGTCTTGTTAGGTAAACAAAATGTGTCTTGCCTGTCATTGTCATAAAATATTAATGCACTGGAAGTCTCTAAACCTTGCTAAGCATAAGGCCTATTATCACACTTAAGAGCAAAGCAATCTAATAAATCGCTGGCTGTGTAAAAACCAAGTCAGCTGGCAGAGACAGCAATCTCCCTTAGGGATGGTAAGAGCCTCATCTTCAACTCCAGCAGCTGCAGTTCCAGAGAAATTATGTTTCTTCTGCTTAGTAAAAATACATTTGTGCTGAATTCTGTTATTTAAATTCTAATGGAATCATTAGGAATATCCATACATTATGAGTAATAGAAAATTAACTAAGAAAATCATCTACAGTACTGTCATATAATAGGCACGGTATTTTTATTAGGCTTGAGTTTTAGGCAGTGAAATCTGATGTCAAATCACGCTGCTTATTTCTAAAACCCATTCCGAAAGATTAGGAACCCCCAACTCATACATAAATAATCATGTGTAAACACTGAGCACTGAACTACTGTCCCTAATTGAAAGCAACTCACTTGTTTTGCCCTGGTAGGAGGTCCTTCAGGCAGTAAGTAAACAGAAAAGCAATATTGTTGCTATGTACCTTAAAAACTGTTATGAAATTGCTGGTATGTTGTATTTTATGCAACACTTAACCACTCTCTGAAAACCCGAAGAAAGATATATTTCAGAATGAACCAAGCCTTTACTTGCCTCCACCCCCCCAAATATATACACACTTTAAATTAGTCAAATCAACATATTCCCAGTAAGAGAGAAAAGGTAAGCCGATAGATTTTTAAAATAGTAATGACAAGTGATATTAAGTGCTTGCACATATATTATTTCATTTTAACTTCATAATAACCCAGTAAGGTAAGCACAACTGTCACATCCATGTCCAAAATAAAGGAACAGATCATTCTCCCCGAGTCAATCATTTCACGGGAGGCACCATTAGTTTATAAATGCTACTCAACTGACTTTGAACGCCACACCTCTCAAGGCAGCCCAGTTTTTGTTGTTGCTGTCATTTTATTTTCTACTTACAACTCCATCTTGACAAAGACGGTGTTTCAAGCTCTGAAAAGCATTTAGCCTACCAATATGTAATCGCGACCAAGGGATGGTAATTTGAGGTTACACGATTAATGGATGGTGTGTCCCTTTCATAGGACATTCGGTAACAAAATGTTGATGACCCACACGTGTGGAAAACATGAACTAAAAAAGCCTGCCATACTTAGAAGGAATATTAGGAGCTGAAAATATATTTAAGTCAAAAGGGGAAATAAGCCCTTTCTTACGTGGCACAGGGATCATAGGCTTTACACTTACGCGGAGACTAATGTGGGCACTTAACAAGCATCCCTCGTCCGTAGGATGATGGTGCTTCAGGAAAGGAACACAGTCCTCCCCGGTGTTTGGTATATGGTGATAACATTCTCCACAAGGTCATGCCGTTCCCCCATAAGTTGACAGTAACGTTTATGTCAGAGAAACTAGAGAATTATCACTAGAATAGAGTGTGCATTATTTCCTCACTTAGGAAAAACTACATCATGATCAATCTGAAGCACAAGGATCTCTAGTGGTGTGAAAAGCGGGTCTGGAAGCTACACATTTACTGAGTAAATGCTGATAAGATCACCACCAGCCGACAGCGAGATCACCTCTCTGAATTCCTCACGCTTAGGTCATTTATTCAGTCAGCCCGTAACTGTTGATAACCTGCTCTGTGTGTAGCGTAACGGGAGCTGCTGAAGTCAAAGGCGATTACGATTCAATGGCTGTCCTCAAGGTGTCCATACTTTTGTTAAGAAAAATTAAATTACATTAAATTACACACTCAGATATGTTAATAAAGGGACAAAGTGCTCAGTGACACAGAGGATGCAAAAAAAAAAATTCAACTTCTTAATTTTCTGAAATCAAATCTAATCTGAAATCAAATCAAATCTAAGACTTTATTTGCCCCTGGTGGCAAGAAGGGTATTAGCGGCCACACAGGCTCCTTTCTTCTTTGCTTTATTTGGTCCCTGGACAATGGCAGATCACCTTAAGCCTTAGCGCATGGTGGCCATTCTCCATGTCACTGTTCATTCTGTGGCAGTCGGCTGATCAGGCAGTGCCCCCTCAGAGCTGAGTCCTCTCTCCATATTCCTCCTCCTCAGATCTTGGTCAAAGCTTCCAGGGAACAACCACCACTTAGTGGCCAGTTTTCGAGCACTCTTCACAATGTCTCACATTAAGGCGTGACATCCAAATGACTTTCCTTTTTCTACCTCACCCAAACCTACAACAGGATGTTTGCCCCTCTCCTTTCTTCTTTATTGAGAATTAGCCTCTCACTGGCACTTCCTGCTCATTCTTCTCACTGCGTAAAAGATCCAATAGTTCTCCCTTGGTTGCTTCCTGTAACAGTTGAGTGTTATAGTACAGAGAAGTGCTGAATGACTCATCAAGTCAGGCTCCGTACCCTCAAACTAGAAAATACCTGTTTACCTCTTCTGAGGCAAAAAGAAAACATAAAATTCAATTCAAAAAAAGCAGTAGTACTCTCCTCTTCCCCCAAGGATGAAGCCCATTCCTTTATAGGCAGCAAAATAAACACCATGGTTGATTCGGTGCATCCTGCAATTTAAGTTCTCAATATCTCACCCTGTTACACCTCAACCACAAGCACACAAAAAGCATGTAGATGAATTTCTAGCTAAATTCTTCAACTACACCATGCTCTTTCATGATCTCATTTCCATATCTGTACATGACATTTTCTCTCCTGGAATGAAAATGCTGCATTTTCAAGGCTCAGTTCATATGTCAACATTTCTATTAATTAATTACTAACTTCTCTAAGCAAAGAGACTTACTCTCTTCACTTCTATAGCATTTTAATATTACTACTATAATATACTTGAGATTATATTATAATTACCTGTTTACTTGACGGTCTCTACCCATAGATCATTATGTCCTAGAGGATATGCACTATTTCTATTTTTTAAAGATTTTATTTATTTATTTGAGAGAGATTGAGCAAGAGAGAGAGAGCAGGAGTGGTGGGGACGGGGGGAAGAGAGAAGCAGAGGGAGTGAGAGAAGCGGACTCCTTGCTGAACAACGAGCCAGATGCAGGGCTTAATCCCAGGACCCCAGGATCATAACCTGAGCCAAAAGTAGATGTTTAACCAACTGAGCCACCCAGGCGCCCCCACTATTTCTATTTTATAAATATGTTTCCAGTAGGACACAGGTCTCAACTTTGGAACACCTCGGATGACAATAACAGGATGGCAAAGAGGATGTGAAGGCAAAAAATAGTTAAGATCAAGACTATACCTGGGTCCAATACCCCAAAATACTGACTAATCATTTGAGTAATCTATTTCAGTATTGTGGGAATACTGGAATCACTGGGCAGTGATGAAACTTGGCATCAAGCTAATGGCAGTATTCAGATCTAAAGGGTTCTCATTGAATCACATTGAATCTAGACACCAGCTGGTGGCTTATAGTTCAGGGATTGATGTGTAGTGAGGGCAGTTAGTGCTCCAGCCAGGTAAACCAGAGAAAGGAGTAGGAGAAGAGCCAAAAAAAAAGAGCTCAGCCCTAGGGCCAAAAGAGATTTTCCTTTGCATCCCTTTATAACACTAATCATCAGTTATAGTGGTAATTGTAGTAACAGTTATTAGTATTATTGCTAATATCAGGAGTAGTAAAGAAAAATATCTCCCAAAGTCCCCAACATACTTCCCTCATATCCTATTAGCCAGAAGTAGCTAAATGAAATAATGCACTGAAAGATGTTAATACTGGAAATGAAATGCTCTGTAACTCACAAAATGTAAAAATATTATATTTCTTAATTTTCCTAAAAACATCTAGTCTGAACTCTGAGAATCCATTTAACAGTGGAGGCATGTTGGCTCCTTCTCTCTTGCTTTCTTTGGTCCCAGGAAAATGGCAGCCTTAAAAATTAAGCCTAAGCCTTAATGCACGGTATTCATTCTTAGAGTCATCTGATCACTTCTAGATGCCCATGGTCAACTGGGCTTTCTGGATTGCCTCAAATCAATAATGATACATTCCCTGCCTCTGGGTACATCGTCATACAAAGTTGGCAAGAAAGAAGTGAAAATGGCTGATGGGTAGGCCACAAATAGTATCTACCATAATCAGACAGAAAACATATCCCCAAAATCACTTCTTGGCAATTTGGCTAAGATCAAGTGAAAACAGATGCCGTAAAACACCAAGAAGAGATAAAGAGATGGTAAGAATGAAAGATAAGTTATAAACATATTGAGCATAGAAATAGAAATGTCAACATAAGTTAACAGACAAATTTTATAGGAAATGAATAAATAGAGGGAAAGACATTTTAGAAAAGGTAATGACTTAGAATTCTCAGAATTGAAGAAAAATGTAAGACCTTGAATTGAAAGAACACATAGCGGCAAACTGGATAAATTAGGCTAACCTACATTGACACATGCTCTGGTGACAATTAAGAACATCAAGTAAAAATAAAAGGTTCTTTAAAGTTCCCGGGAGGAAAATCCAATCACTCATAGAGGAGTTAGAATTAAACGGACATTGAAATTTTCAAGGACATCATAGTCAAGAAGGTAAACAGTTACATTTTCAGAGTGTTGAAATAAAAGCACATGATGCTGGAATTCTATATCCTATTAAACATTTTCTTTAAATGTAAGTGTGAAATAAAAATATTACCAGGCAAAAAGGACTTCAAAAAGTTAATCACACAAAAACCTATCTGTGTTCTTCAGCAAATAAAGAATTAGATCCAGGAGGATGCTGCAAATACATGAGAAGTAAGGGTGAATAAATAACTTAAGGAATAATTTCATTATCTAAACGAGCAATGACCACAAGAAAAAAAATCTAAAAAGTAAGAAAATGTCCCTAACAGTCAAGAATTAAAACTCTAGATGTTGTATAAATGGAGTGTTTCCTAAAGGGTTTAACTTATTGAAATAGAATTTATAGATATTTATAAGCTAAAAAAACAAATTAGAAAAAAATAAACTGTAGCATAAGTCATTTTTTTAAGATTTATTTACTTATTTGAGAGAGACAGAGAGGGGAGGGAGAGGGGCAGAGGAAAGAGAATCTCAAACAGACTCCCTGTTGAGCACAGAGCTCAACGCAGGGCTTGATCCCACAACCCTGAGATAATGACCTGAGCCAAAATCAAGAGTCAGATACTTAACTGACTGAGCCACCCAAGTGCCCCTAGCATAAGTCTTACTAAAAGATAATCACTTTTCAGACCAGCAGGAGAAAATTCACCATTTTCAGTGGATATTAGGAAAATAGGGGAAGTAAGGTGGGGGTGGGGAGGATAAACAAACTTTTAATAAACTGAAAAAACAAAATATATGTCAGAAGTCCCAATATAATAGTAATTAAAAGAAATAGAAATGGCCTTTACCACTGACCAAAAATCTCTGGTGGATTTTTTAAAAGATTCACACATATGAAAATGCAAAATACATGAAGTTTACAAATCAAGGGAGAGAAAAAAATGACTGCACACAATCATGGACCAAAATAAAGCCAGGATCAGACAAAATAATTTAAAATAAAAATGATCATGAGGAGGGGCACCTGGGTGACTCAGTTGGTTAAGTGTCTGACTCTTGGTTTTGGTTTGGATCATGATCTCAGGATCATGATATCAAGCCCCGGGTCAGGCTCTGCATTCAGTGGGGAGTCTGGTTGAGATTTCTCTCTCTCTCTCTCTCCCTGCCCCTCCCCCTGCTCACATGCTCTCTCTCTCTAAAATAAAATAAATAAAATATTTTAAAAATGATCATGAGGAAAAAATAGAGTTATTATATGCTGGCTATGTATAATCATCATGAATCTATCTTCATATAACAGTGCAGTCAAAAATATTATATAACAGCTCTGATAGACCTAAAGGAGGAAATGGATACATCAACAATTATAATTGGAGATTATTAACTAATTACTGCCAATAAATCAAGCAGACCATGAAAAAGCAAATATATTCCTTACTGATTAAAAAAAAAAGCTCTAATTAATAAACCTTACATCAATAGAAACTATGCATTTGCTTCAAGCAAAATTTAAAAATTTAGAAAAATTAACCTTGTACAAAGCCACAAAATCTCAATAAATCCCTCCTAATCAATATTATATAGACTTTATCTGTAAAGCAATAAAATTATATATCAGTTGGTAGTTAAAAAAATTAGTGTCTAGAAGAAAATATTTCTTAATAACCCTTGGATTCAAGAAGGGAGATTATATAAGTTTTGAAGTAGAAAAATAGTAGTAGTACCCTATTTCAAAATCTGATCATCCATATGAAACAGATTTAAAGCTATGTTGGGGTTTTTGTTGACCATAAACTCAATATGGACCAACAGCTGAAAAAAAAATTGAACAAACAATAAATGAGATCCAGCACCTTTTTTAGTGCAAGTACAGTATCCAAAACACAAAAAGTTAGAATTCATCCTGAATGTTGTATTCTGTATGAGATGATACAATATAAGGAGAATTATGAGGAAAAACAGGAAAAATGGGAGGGGAGGGCCCCAGGATGGAAGGCTCAACACCTTATTCAGATGGTTGGGATTTCAGGACAGTCAAGTAGTGCAAGCACATGAATCCTCAAGTATCAGGAGTTACCATCTGTACAGTGGTGGAGTGTGTAGATGGATAATTCATGTGATTCAAAAGGGCAAAAGTAAGACCAACACCTGGGAATTCCAGTAGGCAGAAATTGAAAGAAGGTAAAAAAGAAATTTCTAACAGTTAGAGTTAATTAAAAACAATTGCTCAGAACAGCAAGTTAGGACAAAAGAATATTCTAGCAGAGGTGGCCTCCTGATGCAGTAAAAGGAATTTCTACAAAGAACAGGTCATTGGAGAGCAATCCATCTATGTCCATCTATGTCCCAAGTTGTAGAACAGGACATCTATGCATCTTGGGACTCAAAAATGTCTGAAGTTCTTTATTTTCACAATAAAAATATCAACTCTTTGAAAAAGAATAAATTCTCTTAATGGTACCTTTGTGTTGTCCATGCAAAAAGTGGTGATTGCTACTGAATTTTACCTTTTCATGTTCCTGGTCAAATTTCCATTAGTATGCAGCCCTAGTGATGGAAAATAATTTTGCCTAGAATTCGGTTTATTTTTCAGCCCTGATTTACCCCTCTGAATTACAAAAAGAGTGCTAAAAACTTGCATGTGTTTAAAGTTCTATAGAGTTTACTGTGCCTTTTCCTTTGATGAATAATAACATTGGAAAATATTTCTTTCACAAGAGCTAGAGACTGTGAATTTTTGTTTCTATTATAAGCAAGGACAACTTGTTACAAAATGTTAAGAAGAGTTTTTTGAGTTTGCAACGATGAAGACTGGTGTCTTCTGTTACGCTGCCAATAATATGAGTTTGAGCAGCAAGGGATGAGGTATCCCTCACCGAAAAATGGAAGAGAAACTTCCAGTGCAATTCCTGTAGGATGGCCAAACAGAGGACAATATTTTCATTCATCTGTTAACTAGTTCATTCATTCACATACTATATGAGTGACACTCTGTGTCGCAGTGAAGAGCATGGACAATGGAGCCAGCCTGTATGGAGGCAACACCTATCTTCACCAAATGAGAAGTATGAAAGTCTAAGCAAGTAGCCTGATTTTCTTGTCTTCAGTTCCTGCATTTGTAAAGGATGATAATGATGACTACTTCCTAGGTTTTTGTGAGGATTAAATGATGATAGAGATGATAGATAGATAGATGGATAGATTAGATAGATAAAGACGGATGGATAGATGGATGGATGGATGGAGGGAGGGAGGGAGAGAGATAGAGAAGGATGGATAGATAGATGGAGGAAGGGAAGGCGAGAGAGAGAGAGAGAGAAGGATGGATGGATGGATGGAAGATAGAAAGATAGATTAGATAGGTAAAGACGGGTGGATGGATGGATGGATAGATGGATGGATGGAGGGAGGGAGAAAGGGAGGGAAAGAGAGAGATAGAGAAGGATGGATGGATAGAGGATAGATGGAGGGAGGGAGGGAAGGAGATGGATGGATGGATTGATGGATGGAAGATAGATAGATAGATAAATAGATAGATAGATAGATAGATAGATAGATAGATAGATAGATAGATAGATAGATAGATAGATAAAGATGGATGGATGGATGGATGGATGGATAGATGGAGGGAGGGAGGGGTAGATGGATGGAAGATAGATAGGAGGATAGATAGATAATAGAGATCGATAATTACAGATGACAACACACGTACAGATATATAGTACCTAGAACAAAGACTGACCTTTGGGCCATCTAAGTGTTAGCTGTTACTACCATGTCCCAGAGTCTGGGCTGGACGCTAGGGATACAATATTGAGAAAATGAAAGGTACTTTAATAAAATACAATACAGTATGATAGGTCAAATTATGGAGTTCTACTTAATCCTAAAAATACAGGGAAGTTGTTGAAAGCTTTGAAATGGGCAAGCTAGGGTCCATTTTGCTTGTTTTAAAGATTATTCTGGCCTCACTGAGACGAATGGATTGACCAAGGAAGAGGGGAAGGTTTCCAAAGAATGGACACAGAGAGACGAGTGCAATGTTATTACATGCCAAAAGCAAGTGCAAAGGAAGGCCGAAATCTTCTAATTTTCTTTTTCTGAAAATGTGGTGGGCTTGCGTTCGTGCGTGCACGTGCATGTCTGTTGGGGGGGGTGAGGCTGCGGTCTGCCTAATCATTGGCGAACGCCACTCTGCCTTTGGAGTTGCAGTAAGTAACACTCCGACCTTTACAAAGTTCCTAAACCTCTCTAAGACTTAATTTCCTCTTTTTGTAAAACATGGATTCACAGCATTTTGGAAAGAACTGAATAAGAAACTGTGTGTGAAAGGAATTCTTAACCATAAGGCACAATATAAATGTTGCAGTTGTGATTATGTCCGGGATGTGGAAATCTCAAGGTCTCTTCTAGGATGTTTATTTTACCAAAGGAGAGGCATAAAGATGGAAATGGGATGTCACAAGGCAAGAAAAAGTGGTGATTAATATCTGTGGTTACAAATCAAGCTTTTCATGTAACAACGTCCTTCATCTAGAATGATGTTTCACGGGGCCTCATCTCTGACCAACTGCTCCAATATCTAACTCCCTCCCTCAGGATTTTGATTTCCACAGGTTTTCCCCTCACTGGGACAGTGATCAGAACATTTTTTTTAGCCTCCCACTATCTTCTTACCCTCACATCCCTCTTGAACCCAACTCAAATTCCGTGTTCAGTCAGTACCATCATTCCTGCTCACATACCACCATACACACAATGCCCCTCCTTCATCATACTCCCCTGGAAAAATCCCAACCCCAGTTAAATTCAACTATCCACATGGGCTGCTTCTGCCCCCTGAGAGGTGACTATATGAAGGAAAACAAAACCACACTGACCAGATTCATATTATAATCATGACAACTAACTACGGTCCTACTATACTTCTCTCATTCTTCTAGATGACTGACTAATGCTCTCCGTTGTGCTAAATCCAATAGCCACTTTGCATATTTCTATATAAGCAGCCCTTTACATTTTTATATTGAGCAATCTGATCAGCCTGGAAAGTTTAGGCTTGGTCCTAGTTTGGGATTTCTTCTCTTACGGTGAGCTTGTCCTACGGACCACCTGTTTTGTGATGCAACAACCTCCTTCCAACATAAACATATACACACACAGGCACATGAATCCACGTAAGTGTGTACCTACAGACTCATAAGGGAGGTCTGATCTCCCTTATCCTACTTGATTCCCCCCCCATAGCTATACCACCGTTTGTCATACTATATATTTACTCGTTTGTTGATATTCATCTCATACCATTCAAATATACATTTCACAAGGACAGGGACTTTGTTTTATTCATCATTAAATCCCCAAAGCCTCCAGCAGCGCTCAACATTTAGTAGGTACTCAACAAGTTTTATTTGAATGAATGAATAAATGAGGGAAATCAATATTTAAATTTAGGGAATTTCCCAGAAGATAAAAATAGTTGTTTAATTAGCAATGACAAATCAAACGTGTTAACAAGCTATGATATAAATATTCCATATATGTATTTATTCATTATTCAGTAGTATTTATGACTTGCTTGTTCCCAAAAATGATGAGGCAACTGATATGTGTACAGTATTGCTATTTATTAACTGAGTATAGAATATTCTCTCTGTCTCTTATGAAGGAAAAAAAACGTGGTCTAATTGCTTTTATAAAGTATGAGTGAACCTTCATTAAAAGGGCAAAGGGAACAGAGTAATAAGGCTTTCTTCAAACAGTAACTGATGGAAAATTTGTTGGGTTTTTTTTGTATATAATTAAAAAAACACAGATGGGCAGTGCCAAAGTTAGGGGATCTTTGAGTTACTAGAAACCGAGAGGATTTTTTTTTTTTTTTTTCATTTCAAGAGTGAAGATGTCAACTGAGCCTCTACTCTCTTTTTTTTCTTTTTAAAGATTTTATTTATTTATCTTAGAGAGAGAGAGGGACAACAAGAGCAGAAGCGGCAAAGGGGGAGGGAGAGAGAGAAATCTCAAGCAGACTCCATGCTCAGCGCAGAGCCCAACACAGGGCTTGATCCCAGGACCCTGAGATCATGACCTGAGCTGCAACCAAGAGTCAGACACTTAACTGCCTGTGCCACCCAGGCGCCCTTTAAAAAGAAAAAAAAAAAAAAAAAGATTTTATTTACTCTCTTCTTTGACATACCTATGCTTCTTTCCAGTTTTACTAACTCAAAAGACGATTCCTCATATGCCAAATATACTATTGAAATTTGCATCTTGTAAAAAAAAAAGTCATTCTCAAATATTTACTATTATCATTTTGGCATAAAAACAGGTTTGCCCCAATTCTAAAATGTCTAAATTGGTCAAGACATGTTAAGTCTCTCTACCTACTTTTGTATGTCTAATATAAGTTCTTGCCAAAAAAAAAAAAAATAGAGATATCTTTTCAATTCTATTAAGAAAGTAATTTCCATGATGAGATTGGCTAGAGTTTGGAACGAGTTTTACATAGAAGTAGAGAAGGCTTCGAGGCCATTAAAATAAAACCATACAAAACAGTGGGGAATGTACTCTACTAGGAGGGAAAATGCTGTCCAGATCCCTGGAGGCTGCCGCGGAGAGCTGAATAGGCCTTTTCAATCTCCAGCCTTTATGATTCCAGGTAACTATTCTGAGAATAGATGAAAGGAGTGGGTTTTTATTCTATCCATGTTGAGCTCCTATTAGCCTCTTGAGGAAATAGGGGTTTTGCAGAAAGTGTGAGTTTTCTGAGTGTTACTGAAATGTCCTTGTTTAATTTCCTTATGAAAAGGCACTCTAATAATAGCTACATCTTCTAATATTAACAAAGCTGCAAAGTTACACAAGTCAGAATAATTTTCCTCTGCTTGGATGACAAAATCCTTCAATGTCCTTGTCTCTCTTCTCCCAATGTGCCACCCCCTTTATAGTCGATGTTTGCTCTTTAATATTTGATTTCACATTTGATTCCAGGCATCCTGAGACAGAGCTGCAGTGTGAAGTGGGAATATTCAAAAGGGAGAGAAGATATGGCTGCCACCCTACCATGAGCAAGCCCACTGAACTGTAAATCTACCCTACATTTAATTACTCAACTAGACGGTGCATGGATAAGGTCTCCCGAATGTTGGCTATTGGAAGTGATTGAGTCAGCTTGCAGTAATAAGCTTTTCTACAGCTAAAGCCAAAGGTTGAAAGTAGACATAGAACTTCAAGGCAAGGATTGTTTTTAAAGAGCTGCAAAACTCAAAGAATAACAGAACCTTCTTTTGTATGGATTCCTAAGTTTCAAAACCTTAAATTGAAATGGGGGAGTTCTGTGGAAAGGACTGAGTCCCCTCAAGCAAATTTACAAGTATTTGGGCCAGTAATGGGGGTGGAAGCCCACCCTCCCCATGCCAACTTCTACCACATGCGCGGCATCATTAGCTCATGTTCATATAATGAATAGCAAAGATAATTGCACTTGTGAGATGAATCAGCAAGTCCCCATTAGAGCAGCAAAATAACACTGTTTTCTTTCTGAATCATTGTGGAAGGCAAATGGAAAAGTGACAAATAGACTTTGTTCTCCATCAGTGATGGAAGGAGAATTCGTGTTGGGAGCCAAATTTCCAAAGTAAGGCATACAGGGCTTGCCAGCAAAACTGTTCACACCCCCACAGAGACCACAAAGCCTGCAGCTGTAATTTCAGAAACACACGTGTGTATAAATCAAATAATTGCACACCTAACTATCCACTTGAGCCTGTGTGCCTGGGTTTTTTGCAGGTGCCCGGGGCACGTGTGCTACTTGGCTTCGAAAACAAGGTTTAGTCTAATTGACAGGATATTATCAAATTCAGGCTGACTTGTATGGACAAATCTCAAAATATGAGGGTGGCATGAGGTATCCAGCAGCACCTCTGAACATTCTGTATGTGTGTTCTGCAAGGTCCTTGCAGCTGACTGAATTCTAAACAACAGAAAGAGACAAAATGAAAATGTCAGTTTCGTTCTAATTCACGAAACTATGTTTCCAGAGCAGTCAATGAAGCAACATCATTTTGAAACATTCTTGCCATTTACAGAAAGAGAGGAAAAATTGAGCAAGTATTACTTTGCTTTATATAATGATGCTTTTAAAGGGGATGAGGGGATGCTTTGGGTCTATTGGCCAGAAGAGCAAGCCGATCTGTGTTTCCATGTTCCAGCTGGCAGAAGCCCCAGCAGACAATCAGGGAGCAGGCTGCCGGCTGCCCAGGAAAGCGAAACTCACTACAACATGGAATCTGCCTGCAGGTTGAGCTTGTGCTCTCATTTTTCCAGGAAAAATTCAGGTCTTTGGGCCTTCAGAACAGGTGCAGTTACTACTCGTCCTCTACAACGACTTTACATGTTCTAGTAAAATAAGATGAATGGAGGACCAGTTCCTCCAAAAATTCTGCTGCGATTCAACAAAAAGCATTTCTGCAATTTTTACCTTGAGACAAAGAAAACCATGACATCTATTTCACAGATGATATTTGAACCACCAACTTCTCCTTTACCGCCCACCCCCCACCAGAAGTTTACAGATTTAGCTTTGTTGACTACACACATATACACGTGAGTATGCAACACACAAACACACACACACACACACATACATATCATACAGCCAGAAAATTCTGAATGAAACGATGCCAAAACTCACCTGCAAATAATAAGATGCTGCAAACAGTGTTTCTCATGTGTTAGACTATTTTTTTATTGTTATGTTAATCCCCATATATTACATCATTAGTTTTTGATGTAGTGTTCCATGATTCATTGTTTGTGCATAACACCCAGTGCTCCATGCAGAAACTGCCCTCCTCAATACCCATCACCAGGCTAACCCATCCTCCCATCACCCTCCCCTCTAGAACCCTCAGTTTGTTTTTCAGAGTCCATCATCTCTCATGGTTCGTCTACCCCTCCAATTTCCCCCCCTTCATTCTTCCCCTCCTGGTATCTTCTTCTTCTTCTTCTTTTTTTTTTCCTTAACATATATTGCATTATTTGTTTCAGAGGTACAGATCTGAGATTCAACAGTCTTGCACAATTCACAGCGCTTACCAGAGCACATACCCTCCCCAGTGTCTATCACCCAGTCACCCCATCCCTCCCACCCCACCCCCCACTCCAACAACCCTCAGTTTGTTTCCTGCGATTAAGAATTCCTCATATCAGTGAGGTCATGATACATGTCTTTCTCTGTTTGACTTATTTCACTCAACATAATACCCTCCAGTTCCATCCACGTCGTTGCAAATGGCAAGGTCTCATTCCTTTTGATGGCTGCATAATATTCCATTGTATATATATACCACTCTTCTTTATCCATTCTTCTGTTGATGGAAATCTTAGCTCTTTCCACAGTTTGGCTATTGTGGACATTGCTGCTATAAACATCGGAGTGCACGTACCCTTTCAGATCCCTACTTTTGTATCTTTGGGGTAAATACCCAATACTGCAATTGCTGGATCGTATGGTAGCTCTATTTTCAACTTTTTGAGGGACCTCCATACTGTTTTCCAGAGTGGCTGCACCAGCTTGCATTCCCACCAACAGTGTAGGAAGGTTCCCCTTTCTACTCATCCCCGCCAACATCTGTCATTTCCTGACTTGTTCATTTTAGCCATTCTGACTGGTGTGAGGTGGTATCTCATTGAGGTTTTGATTTGGATTTCCCTGATGTCGAGTGATATTGAGCTCTTTTTCATGTGTCTGTTGGCCATTTGGATGTCTTCTTTGGAAAAATGTCTGTTCACGTCTACTGCCCATTTCTCGATTGGATTCTTTGTTCTTTGGGTGTTGAGTTTGCTAAGTTCTTTATAGATTATGGATACTAGCCCTTTATCTGATATGTCATTTGCAAATATCTTCTTCCATTCTGTCGGTTGTCTTTTGGTTTTATTGACTGTTTCCTTTGCTTTGCAAAAGCTTTTTATCTTCATGAAGTCCCAATAGTTCATTTTTGCCCTTGCTTCCCTTGCCTTTGGCGATGTTTCTAGGAAGAAGTTGCTGCGGCTGAGGTCGAAGAGGTTGCTGCCTGTGTTCTCCTTTAGGATTTTGATGGACTCCTGTCTCATATTGAGGTCTTTCAACCATTTGGAGTCTGTTTTTGTGTGTGGTGTAAGGAAATGGTCCAGTTTCATTCTTCTGCATGTGGCTGTCCAATTTTCCCAACACGATTTGTTGAAGAGACTGTCTTTTTTCCACTCGACATTCTTTCCTGCTTTGTCGAAGATTAGTTGACCATAGAGTTGAGGGTCCATTTCTGGGCTCTCTATTCTGTTCCATTGATCTATGTGTCTGTTTTTGTGCCAGTCGCATACTGTCTTGATGATGACAGCTTTGTAATAGGGCTGGAAGTCCGGAATTGTGATGTCGCCAGCTTTGCTTTTCTTTTTCAACATTCCTCTGGCTATTCGGGGTCTTTTCTGGTTCCATACAAATTTTAGGATTATTTGTTCCATTTCTTTAACAAAAGTGGATGGTATTTTGATGGGGATTGCATTGAATGTGTAGATTGCTCTAGGTAGCATTGACATCTTCACAATATTTGTTCTTCCAATCCATGAGCATGGAACGTTTTTCCATTTCTTTGTGTCTTCCTCAATTTCTTTCATGAGTATTTTATAGTTTTCTGAGTACAGATCCTTTGTCTCTTTGGTTAGATTTATGCCTAGGTATCTTGTGGTTTTGGGTGCAATTGTAAATGGGATCGACTCCTTAATTTCTCTTTCTTCTGTCTTGTTGTTGGTGTATAGGAATGCCACTGATTTCTGTGCATTGATTTTATATCCTGCCACTTGACTGAATTCCTGTATGAGTTCTAGCAGTTTTGGGGTGGAGTCTTTGGGGTTTTCCACATAAAGTATCATATCATCTGCAAAGAGTGAGAGTTTGACTTCTTCTTTGCCAATTTGGATGCCTTTCATTTCTTTTTGTTGTCTGCTTGCTGCAGCTAGGACTTCCAATACTATGTTGAATAGCAGTGGTGATAGTGGACATCCCTGCTGCGTTCCTGACCTTATGGGGAAAGCTCTCAGTTTTCCCCATTGAGAATGATATTCTCTGTAGGTTTTTCATAGATGGCTTTTATGATATTGAGGTATGTACCCTCTATGCCTATACTCTGAAGAGTTTTGATCAAGAAAGGATGCTGTACTTTGTCAAATGCTTTTTCTGCATCTATTGAGAGGATCATATGGTTCTTGTTCTTTCTTTTGTTAATGTATTATATCACGTTGATTGATTTGCGGATGTTGAACCAACCTTGCAGCCCAGGGATAAATCCCACTTGGTCATGGTGAATAATCCTTTTAATGTACTGTTGGATCCTATTGGCTAGTATTTTGGTGAGAATTTTTGCATCCATGTTCATCAGGGATATTGGTCTGTAGTTCTCCTTTTTGATGGGGTCTTTGTCTGGTTTGGGGATAAAGGTAATGCTGGCCTCATAAAATGAGTTTGGAAGTTTTCCTTCCATTTCTATTTTTTGGAACAGTTTCAGAAGAATAGGTATTAATTCTTCTTGAAATGTTTGGTAGAATTCCCCTGGGAAGCCATCTGGCCCTGGGCTTTTGTTTTTTGGGAGATTTTTGATGACTGCTTCAATTTCCTTAGTGTTTATAGGTCTGTTCCAGTATTCTATTTCTTCCTGGTTCAGTTTTGGTAGTTGATACATCTCTAGGAATGCATCCATTTCTTCCAGGTTATCAAATTTCCTGGCATAGAGTTGCTCATAATATGTTCTTAAAATTGTTTGTATTTCTTTGGTGTTGGTTGTGATCTCTCCTCTTTCATTCATGATTTTGTTGATTTGGGTCATTTCTCTTTTCTTTTTGATAAGTCTGGCCAGGGGTTTATCCATCTTGTTAATTCTTTCAAAGAACCAGCTCCTAGTTTCACTGATCTGTTCTACTGTTCTTTTAGTTTCTATTTCATTGATTTCTGCTCTGATCTTTATTATTTCTCTTCTCCTGCTGGGTTTAGGCTTTATTTGCTGTTCTTTCTCCAGCTCCTTTAGGTGGAGGGTTAGGTTGTGTACTTGAGACCTTTCTTGTTTCTTGAGAAAGGCTTGTATTGCTATATACTTTCCTCTTAGGACTGCCTTTGCTGCATCCCAAAGATTTTGAATAGTTGTGTTTTCATTTTCATGGGTTTCCATGAATTTTTTTAATTTTTCTTTAATTTCCTGGTTGACCCATTCATTCTTTAGTAGGATGCTCTTTAGCCTCCATGTATTTGAGTTCTTTCCGACATTCCTCTTGTGATTGAGTTCTAGTTTCAAAGTACTGTGGTCTGAAAATAGGCAGGGAATGATCCCAATCTTTTGGTACTGGTTGAGACCTGATTTATGACCTAGGATGTGATCTATTCTGGAGAATGTTCCATGGGCAGTAGAGAAGAATGTGTATTCCGTTGCTTTGGGGTGGAATGTTCTGAATATGTCTGTGAAGTCCATTTGGTCCAGTGTGTCATTTAAAGTCTTTATTTCCTTGTTGATCTTTTGCTTAGACGATCTGTCCATTTCAGTGAGGGGGGTGTTAAAGTCCCCCACTATTATTGTATTGTTGTCGATGTGTTTCTTTGCTTTTGTTATTAATTGCCTTATATAATTGGCTGCTCCCATGTTAGGGGCATAGATATTTACAATTGTTAGATCTTCTTGTTGGATAGACCCTTTAAGTAGGATATAGTGTCCTTCCTCATCTCTTATTACAGTCTTTGGTTTAAAATCTAATTTGTCTGATATAAGGATTGCCACCCCAGCTTTCTTTTGGTGTCCATTAGCATGGTAAATGGTTTTCCACCCCCTCACTTTCCATCTGGGGGTGTCTTTGGGTCTAAAATGAGTCTCTTGCAGACAGCATATCGATGGGTCTTGTTTTTTAATCCAATCTGATAGCCTTTGTCTTTTGATTGGGGCATTTAGCCCATTTACCTTCAGGGTAACTATTGAAAGATAGGAATTTAGTACCATTGTATTGCCTGTAAGGTGACTGTTATTGTATATTGCCTGTGTTCCTTTATGGTCTATGTTACTTTTAGGCTCTCTCTTTGCTTAGAGGACCCCTTTCAAGATTTCTTGTAGGGCTGGTTTTGTGTTTGCAAATTCCTTTAGTTTTTGTTTGTCCTGGAAGCTTTTTATCTCTCCTTCTATTTTCAATGACAGCCTAGCTGGATATAGTATTCTTGGCTGCATATTTTTCTCATTTAGTGCTCTGAATATATCCTGCCAGTCCTTTCTGGCCTGCCAGGTCTCTGTGGACAGGTCTGTTGCCAGTCTAATGTTTCTACCATTGTAGGTTACAGATCTCTTCTCCCGAGCTGCTTTCAGGATTTTCTCTTTGTCTCTGAGACTCATAAGTTTTACTATTAAATGTCAGGGTGTTGACCTATTTTTATTGATTTTGAGAGGGGTTCTCTGTGCCTCCTGGATTTTGATGCCTGTTTCCTTCCCCAGATTAGGGAAGTTCTCTGCTATAATTTACCCCAATATACCTTCTGCCCCTCTCTCTCTTTCTTCTTCTTCTGGGATCCCAATTATTCTAATGTTGTTTTGTCTTATGGTATCGCTTATCTCTCGAATTCTGCCCTCGTGATCCGGTAGTTATTTATCTCTCTTTTTCTCAGCTTCTTTATTTTCAATCATTTGGTCTTCTATATCACTGATTCTCTCTTCTGGCTCATTTATCCTAGCAGTTAGCACCCCCATATTTGATTGCACCTCATTAATAGCCTTTTTTATTTCAATTTGGTTAGATTTTAGTTCTTTTACTTCTCCAGAAAGGGTTTCTCTAATAACTTCCATGCTTTTTTCAAGCCCAGCTAGTATATTTAAAGTGATGATTCTGAACTCTAGATCTGACATCGTACTAATGTCCGTATTGAGTAGGTCGCTGGCAGTCGGTACTACCTCTTGTTCTTTTTGTTGAGGTGATTTTTTCCATCTTGTCATTTTGTGCAGAGGAGAATAGATTAATGAGAGAACAAAATGCTAACAGGATAACAACATTCCCAGGAAATATACTCTAAACAAATCAGAAAAGACCTGAAGCAGTGGGAAAAGAAAGGGAAAGAGAGAAAAAAGAAAAAGAAAATGATAAGGATAAAAACAAACAAAAACAGAACAAAACAAAAAAAAAACAGAATGTGATCAAATATGATCAGGCTGGTATATAGATCAGTGCCACACACTAGATTTGGGGTGTATTTTGGTCTTTTAGAAGAAAGTGCCTCCCAAAATTTTAAAGAAAGAAAAACTTATATATGTACAAAAATAAGGGTTGATATGATGAAGGGATGGAATATGACTGTAAAGATGGAAATTATAAAAAATTTTATAAAAGGAATTGATAAGAAGTTGTTTGAAAAAAGAAAGAAGAGGATTTAAAAAAAGAGAAAAAAAAGGTAGAGAATGTGATCAGGCTGGGGAGTAGCAAAAAACCATACACTAGAGATTTAGGGTATGTTTTGATCTGTTAGAAGAACCTATCTCAAAATTTTAAAGAGAGAACAACTTATATATATATGCCAAAAATACGGGTAACTACTATGAAGGGATAGAATATGACTCTAAAAATGAAAAGTAAAAATGAAAAATAAAAATGTTCTTTTTAAAAAAGGGATTGATAAGATGTTGGTTGAAAAAGGGAAAAAGAAAAATTCAAAAAGAAATAAAAAGACAAAAAGACAGTTAAAAAAAATTAAAAGACTAAAGAATCATGGTAAAAAAGCCGTCAATTCTATGTGCAGTAGTCCCCTAGCGCTGGAGTTCCGCCGTTCTCATTGATCGGTAAACTTGGTCTTGGCCGGCTGTTCTCGCTGATCTTCAGGGGAGGGGCCTGTTGCCGTGGTTTCCAAATGTCTCTGCCGGAGGCGGAATTGCCCCGCCCTCGCCCCCTCCCGGCTAAGTCATCTGCTCGGGTTTGCTCTCCGGGGCTTTTGTTCCCTGCGAGCTTTCCGTCCAGCTTTGGAGGCAGAGAGTGAAAATGGCGGCCTCCCAATCTCCGCCCCGGAGGAGCGAGAACTCGGGGCCCCGCTCCTCAGTGCGCCCCCAGAGCAAAGCCGCCAGTCACTCCCATCTCCCCGGTCTCAGGCTGCAGTCCGTGCTCGCCCGGCCTGTGACCGCGCGCCTCTGTCTCTGGCCCCCGACCCCGGGTGGAGTCTCCAAACCCAGCAGATCCCTGCGGTGCCCTCCCGCGCGGCTCCTCCCGGGGGAGGAAGGGGAGTCTCCCCGGATCTGCCGCTTGTGGGGTCCCTGCTGGAGGAGCAGGGGCCCGACGGTCCCGCGGATCCCGGTTTATGGCCACCCCGAGCTGAGAGCCCGCGCCTGGGCTCCGCCTCTGCAGCCGGCTTCCCTGCTCCGTTACCTGGGAGCTCTGCCGCCCTCAGGCACCCCCGGTCTTTCTGTGACCCCGAGGGTCCTGAGGCCACACTGTCCCGGGGGGTTCCACCCCCCGCGTAGCCACCAGAGTGACGTCCCTCGGCGGAGCAGACTTTTAAAAGTTCCGATTTTGTGCTCCGCGGCTCTATCACTTGCCAGAAGCGGCCGACGGAGGCCCCTCCCCCGCCATCTATCCTCCCGAATATCGCCTTGGATTCACTTCTCCGCACGTCCTACCTTCCAGAAAGTGGTCGCTTTTCTGTTCAGAAAGTTGTTGCTCTTCTTTTCTTTGATCTCCTGTTGGGTTTGTAGGTGTTCAGAATGGTTTGATCCCTATCCAGCTGAATTCCTGAGAGGAGACGAAATCCAGGTCTCCTACTCCTCCGCCATCTTGCTCCGCCCCCTGTTAGACTATTTCTAAAGCACCAAACATTCCCACTGCCACACAACAGGTAATTAATGGAGGTTCTCAAAGGAGCATGAGAAATTCCACCTCTGCATTCCTTTGCATCTGGTTCATATTTTACTATTTAAAACAAACAAATGGAATCAGAGGTAACATGGTGACTACAGGTAACATGGTGACTTAAAATAGAGTGTGCCATAAGGATGATCTTTCTTGAGACAAAGTCAGTAGTCATCCAGAGCAAGAAAAGAGAACTCCATGCAAAAGTTTTCCCCCCAAATGTGCACCAAGTGCCACTGGTCCATTTGAGCAAAATTTCCAGTAAGTCTTGTTTTCATAAAGTAATCATTAAAGAAACCCATTATATTTGCAGGTAATGTTAGCCAAAAATAACATTTTGATATGACAACAAAATTTAACCCTTCGTCTTCTTTTTTTTTAACGACTTACAGATTTTTTTATTAACACTTTATCAAAGGCCTGGTTTTGAGACTTTTAGAACTGGCATGCCCCTTTTGCTTGTTATCAGGGAACCTGAAAATGTATGAGGTGTTTATGGCCTATTAAAGGACAATTAGGCCATAAAAATAATCTGCCTGTAAAAACAGTGAGGGAAGGTGAAATGTGCAATGTATAAACTACAATCTGATCACCGTACAAAGGCCGAGTAGGAAAAGCTATTGATTTCTTTCCCATCAAACAAATACAATACATTTCAGATGTATTTATAGGCTAAAAATAAACTTCAATCTTATACAAAGGAAAGAGTGGAAGCAATATAAGAAAAAGAATGTCAATAACCTAGTCTACATTTGAAATGATGGCTGTGTGTATCATGGGAGGGGGGAAGCATGTGGGATTATGATCATCCAAATTCCTTGTTTACTTAGACTCAGCTACTTTCATAAGGACATCTTCTGGACAGCATAAGGATTTATAAGTCAGATTTTTCACATTCCAACAAAGTGTAGCACTTGTACACCACAAAGTATAATTTCTGAAATTGGATTGTAGTTTTTGAACATCCCATGGGAGAGAGTTTGGAGACAACAGGGTGCTACACTGGGAATAAGGAGAGGACATGGGATGGGGGCCTCAGCCTTGGGCAGAGACTCACTACCAGTACCAACCACCTGTGTGATATTGGGAAAGACTCTCACCTATTCTGCATCCAAGTCTCCACATCTTCAGAGTGGAGGATATTATTAAACTATCAAAATGTAAGTATTAAATAAAATAATACATCTAAAGGATTCTGCCTGACACAAAGGAAGTACTTGATATATTTCATCAGTTTTTATTATGCTATTGCTTGGGTCCTTAGACAACTGTGACCTTGGGCATGTCCCTTTAGCCTCTCTGGCCTGTTTCTTTTTTCTTTTTTTTAAAGATTTTATTTATTTATTTGACAGAGAGAGACACAGCGAGAGAGGGAACACAAGCAGGGGGAGTGGGAGAGGGAGAAGCAGGCTTCCCACTAAGCAGGCAGCCCGATGCGGGGCTCGATCCCAGGACGCTGGGATCATGACCTGAGCCGAAGGCAGATGCTTAACAACTGAGCCACCCAGGCGCCCCGGCCTGTTTCTTCTTAATGATGGGATTGCACTATGGTCCTTCCCAGTCCTAACCATTTCTGACTATATAAAATCCTATACCCTAAATTGGATCAGACCTTAAAGTTTTTCAGGGCCAAATGCCAGACCAATTTCCTACATCCACTGAGGGTTGACAACTTCTCTGTGTGGTGATAACAGATCCAGTCCTTGGGACGGTTGGGCTATTCACTGTTCAAACATAAAACATCTCCAAAGTAATAATTCCCACCTTTGGGGTACAAACATTGGCATATTGTCAAGATATGAGGAGCATAAGAAGTTTTTTTGGCAGTAGCAGTTAAATGAACGTAATAATTGCAGTTAAATAATTGTTATTAATAATATAACTATATTACTATATGATATTATAAACTAGTTCAGTAATGATTATATGTTATAGACCTAGAACTTGAAAATGACTTGCTTTAAAATATATAAATTGGAGCTGAATCAAGTTTACTCCTATAATAATGTCACTTTATTTAATTTGTATTCCCACAACTTTCTCAAGAGAATCTTGGAAAAACCAAGAATACTTTGCTCATGCTAATGTATGTATTAAATGTTTTGTGTCAAGGAAACAGGTAGTTCCTAAGAGGAAACTTATGACATTATTTTAATAATTTTAAAGGGCAAATGAATCAATGAATAGACCTAATAAAATATTGATAGAGTCCATTCAATATGATTGAAAGTTAACTGAAAATGTTTGTCTGCCCAATTAGAGTCATAGAGACAAAACAGAGACGTTCTAAATTCCTCCAATGTCTCTGCATTCCACACCCACTAAAACATTCTGTTAATATGTTTTATCAAGTTTATACTTCAAGATACTTCTTTAAAAGCCATGGTTTGTTTGTAATAAGATTATAACCCTATTACTCTCAAGCTATTTTTCCTACAAATAATTCACAGGAGTTTCCTAAGTGTCCTTAAAGAACGTGTAAAATTATTACCTACCAGAAAATTGTGCCTAGGGAAATAGAAAAAAACTCATGAATGCCCTACACAGTGAGATAAATTCACAGATAAGCATCCTAATCTCATTATTACTAATTTGCTTTACTCATATTATTCTTTTTATTGTCCAGGCCAGTTCTCCAAGAAGGTCCTGGGAATAACTATCAGCAGTACATTGGGACTTGTTAGAAACACAAATTCTTGTGAGGTCCAGAAATCTGAATTTAACAAGCCCTCTGAGTGCCTTAGATAAATGTGAGTTTGAAAACCACTGGTAAAGCCCACAAATTAAATCATAGTATTTTAAAATATTGAACAAAGTGGCTCACTGGGAATTTGAATACAAATTTGGAGTAAAATTTTTAAAAAATACATTGAACAAAGGAAACAAAAAAATAATTTTGCATCCTAATTATTTAATCTACATTGTAAGAAGTTTTTACTATTAATTGTTATATATTATATTAGCAAAAACTGTGAAAAGCAATGTCATTCAGTGTTAAGATTAAAGAAAAACAGGCACTCCTGTATTTCTGAGGAATGTGTGAAAAGCTTAAAATAATTTTCATAAAGTAGTCCAGAAATCCCTACTTAAATAAAGACACATAAATCCTTTGACCCATGCAGCTCGTTTTGGGAAAATTACACTACAAAAAATAAAAGTGTCTGTATGTAAAGCTATCTGTGTAAAAGTATTTATGGCAACATGGTTTGTGGAGGCAAAACCATACTGGAGTAAAAATTGTAAGCAATCTGAAATCCCAGCAGTAAGGAAATGGTGAAATAAGTTGAGTGTGAAGGAGTAAAATGGTTTGTAGATGGATCAGAGTCTGAAGTAATGGTTGTAAAGGATGGAAAACAAGTTGGTCATACTTGTTTAGTATAGTCATACTATAGGATATGATTCAACTTTCAGAAAAGATGGATAAGTTCTAGTAATACTGTTAAGTTAAAAAAAGAAAGAAATGTACAGAATAATATGTCGAGTGTATACCCATATACATCACAAGGTACTACACCAGAAAACCTTGGGCGCCTGGGTGGCTCAGTTGGTTGAGCAACTGCCTTCGGCTCAGGTCATGATCCTGGAGTCCCTGGATCGAGTCCTGCATCGGGCTCCCTGCTCGGCAGGGAGTCTGCTTCTCCCTCTGACCCTCTTCCCTCTCATGCTCTCTGTATCTCATTCTCTCTGTCTCAAATAAATAAATAAAATCTTTAAAAAAAAAAAAAAGAAAACCTTGAAAGTTCTATAGATTAACACAGTAAAGGCTTGTATCTTTCTCACACAAAACCCATTCTGATCAGGAGGCCTCCTCCATCTCGAAGTTGTGTCACCCAGAACCTGGAGCCTCTAAGATTGCCCCAGCAGGGCCTGAGCCCCAAAGTGACTTATCATTTCCACTCAGACTTCATTGGCCAGCCTTTATCACATGAACCTTGCTGACAGCAAAGGAGAGACTGGCAAATGCAGAGGATAGTCACCGAGCACTGAGTGCCTCTTCTACCGTATATATTTGTATAGCTTAGGATGAACACATCAAATTATTAAAATAGTTGCTCTTGAACAGTGATAATAGGAAGATAAAGATTATGAACATTTCTATGTATAATATTTAACCTGTAACAATAAGCATATACCACTTTTATAAATGAAATAAAATTGTACTAAAATCAGGGATGTTTGTATACACAACCACCTTGACACCATACACACATGAATCTACAGATCAAACCTGCTAGGCCACCAGCGAAGAGGGAGAGTTTGAATGTAAGGGCAGGAAAAGGAAAAGTCAGCCCCTGTGTTTCAGGTTCCTGGGATGATAAGAGGGAATGGGACACAATATACAAACAGAAGAACTGATCTTTTTTTTTTTTTAAGATTTTATTTATTTGACAGAGAGAGCCACAGCGAGAGAGGGAACACAAGCAGGGGAGTGGGAGAGGGAGAAGCAGGCTTCCCGCGGAGCAGGGAGCCCAATGCGGGGCTCGATCCCATGACCCTGGGATCCTGACCTGAGCCAAAGGCAGACACTTAACGACTGAGCCACCCAGGCGCCCCAAGAACTGATCTTAATAAAAGAAAAGAAAATTCTTCTATGGTAATAAGAGGAACCAAATATAGAAGGGCCACAGTCAGAGGTGGTTTGCATCATTGATGTCTCCACCATGAGAAGTATCGCTCTCATTGCTCCTATAGTCTCTGTAAAAGAGAAGCCAAGGTTTTCTGTTGAGTGTGAAGGAGTAAAATGGTTTGTAGATGGATCAGACAGAGTCTGAAGTAATGGTTGTTAAGGATGGAAAACAAGTTGGTCAGAGAAGTATATCAGTGCTACCAGTGTAATCGACACAAATGTACCTCCCCAAATTTCATCAACAGCTTTCTTCTTTCAGAACTTTCCACTTGCCTCCAAGACCCCTACTCCACTCTCACTGTCATGGCTGCAGAGCCTCTGAGCTGGCTATTGTTCACATTGAAACCCAAGGTCAACTCCATGGTTGGTACACCTCACACACTGTGTAGTCCATGCTCTTACCCCACATTTTCTAGATTTGGGTAAAATAATATACTGCAAGGGTAGGATTTGGCTTCCAGAACATCCACCAAGGAGCTAGGTGGACAAGCCAAAGTTCAAGGTAATGATCTCTTGTCACGTGAAACCTGACCAATGGGAAACAAAAGATGGGATGGGGTCAGGCAGATGAGTCTCACTTCTCTATTTCTGCCATTTACCACTAAATGTGTAGTTCCTAGTCAAAGCACGGATCAAGAAAACATGCCTGCTGAGTGCCCTGATGTGTCTCTTCAAAACTTATCATGAAGTGGGACCCAGTGTGATGGTACATCACATTTTATTGCCCTATACGTATTTCCTTTGTTGGCTTTTCTTTTTGTTGACCCTTTATACCTCAGCTTGACTAGCACACACACACAAAAACAACAACAACAACAACAACAACAAAAAAAAAACCCTGCACCTTTACTTAGGCTCAGCTTTGAAAAAGAAGTGGATTAAAACAATTGGTACAGGAACTGTCTCCAGAAAAGGGATGCTCAGGATGGGAACTTGGCATTGAATTGTTCATTTGTGTAAAACCAACAGAGACCCTATTGGTGGGAATTGGGGTGATACTTAAGCTTTCGCCTGTGATTAATAGGAATGAAGAGTGTATAAAAAGCAAGGCATTGGGAAATCAGTGGCTGTGGCACTTAATCAGTATGGGAAATACACTAATATAAAAATGTGCATTACAGTAACAACCCTAAAGACCATGCAAGAAGAAGTGGTAGGCATAGAGATATCCCGCCCACTCCCCTCCAAAATGGAGCATGTTTTAAAAGCCAAATTACCTGAGTGGTAGCTTTAAAGGAGACACTTACCTTTGTATCTGCAGCAGACCGTACTGAGAATCAATCCCAGGATCTGGTGAATGGGTGACAGCTCTGCAATGGATAAGAAACGTGCAGCTTTCAGATGTCTTACGTTAGAGTCAAGATATCGGGGAAGAAAGAGTGGGACACTGAGATCTGCAGTGGGATATGTTGGCAAGAGAACCCAGTAATCTTGAAAGCCCAAATAATACTGAGCCATCTTTGCTAGGAAAAGCAACGCCTTCCCTAGAAACTGAAGAATGAACTCACCTGAAGAGGGTGTGTTGCATCATGAGGGAGGTTATCTCAGAGCATGGCCCCAGCATCCCTTTTTTTGCCAACTCTGGAGACTAGAGCTTTTTTCACTGACTCTCTTGGCTTAGTCATCCAGGACGTGAAGACTAAACACCACCTTGGAGAGGTCTCTGAGGCTGATTGGACTCTTCAAGAGACAAGCAAGGGCATCTCCAGTCTTAACACACAAAATAGAAGAGACCTGGATTTAAGAGAGGATCTAAGAAGGTCATGGAGGTACAAGTGGGAGACTGTAGTGTCCAAAACCTTGTTCCCCTCTGCATCAGTCAGGGGTTTGTAAGGAAATAACTGCGAGGTAATATTTGACATTATGCAATTATGGAGGCTGGTAAAACACTGTAAAATGGTTGTCTTCATGTCTGATGTTGGAACTGGAGGGCAGGCAGTAGAGAAGGAAGATGGATGCAAAATGGAGAGTGTGGGAAGCAACTGAAACCCGTGAGGACAATCTAAACCCCAACCTGGATGGAGCAAGTGTCCTTAAGGAAAAGCCGGTGCCTTTCATCATGGAACTAAACACACTTGGCCCAGAAGTGGAAGTGAAAGAAAATGCATAGGACAGTGGAATACTTGTAGGCAGGGAGTTGAGCCAGCAGATAAGCAACAACATATGTGAGCTATAAAAGCTCTTGCCCCAACCTTCTGTGTGTAAAATATAAAATGGCTGGTGCTTTACTTCTGTCTTTTTATATCTCACGTGAAAATGTCCTTTGTGGCCCATCTAAAAGGAAATCGAAAGGAAGAGGGATTCTGGGAAACGTATTCAAACGAGTGAAGCTGACACATTGCGATACCACCATACCCTCCTTAAATTCCTTGGATTATTACCTTTTCAAGAAAGGACTACTTGTCTCCAGTATGGTGCCGTACTCACCACTGCTGCCTTTGGCAGGTTTCCCAGGGTAGATGCTGGATACTGGGCCTATGTGGTTCCCCACCACATATACTGAGCTATCCATTCGAAGCCACCTTTCCACTTCCAGCCTTGAGTCAAATGCCACACCTTAGGGCTTCCTGAACATCCACTGAAGGGCAAGCAAATGCACCCCAAAAGGGCATGGGGAATGGGATATAAAAAGGAACTGGATGTTACATTTCCCCTGTTTTCTCCTTTCCACGGACTACTCTGAGATACAGATCTTTAGAACCCAACCATGGAAATTCCCTGCCTGCTGAGAGAACACGCCTGCTGGGTGACAAGACTGTGTCACCTCACAGCCTGTATGAAGCAGGCAGCGAACATGATAACTCATTACATTACGTTGTTTCACATTTGTTCACACTTCACTTCCCAACTTTTATATCCTCACCATCATCCCCATTAAGAACAATATATTAATCCTTGCCTCAAGCTCTGTGCTCTACAGAATCTGGGAAAAAAAAAAAAAAATCCAGGAAATTTGAAGACCCATATGAGGCTGTGGGTAATGAGTAAAAAACCATCTACTTTACTTTGGTGGTTCCTACGTTCTACCTTCTTGTTCAAGTGTAAACACAGAAAAAGAAGACTGGTTTATCCAGAGCTGAGTTTTGTCAAAAGCCTTCATGAAAAGACAAATATGCCACATCCCATACTTGGTATCAGTGAATGACATTTTAGACAGATTTTTTTTTCCTTCATCCTTTCCAAATGTTCTGCAGTAAAAACAAGTTTTGATGGAGGAAGAAGAGAAGAGTGTTCTGGCCTTCATCAGAATCTAGGGAACAACATGGACATAACGGACCCTTAGTAAAGAGAAGGAAACACCGTTCCAGGGGGTTCTCATGATGAAATGAAAGGTTTTTTTTTTTAAACTTTCTGCTTCCTCATTGTTTTGCCCAGGGTAGATTTGCATGTTAGCACAAGCATATTACGGACTTTTATTGTTTTCTGAAGAGTTAACCTACCTCCTGATTATAAGCAGAACACTTCTGGAAGATTCACTAGGATTTTCAGTTCCAAAAACGCCATTGTGATATGTAACTGCTATATGAGACAAAGAGGGCCTATATACAGACAATAGGAGAAAGAGCGGAAGCACTTTTCTCTACATTTTAATTAAACCAACGTTTATGGAGCATTCCTTATAGGCACATATAACGGATAGCACTGCTTATATAAAAATGAATTAGGACTGTAATTTCAATATAATGTGATGAGTGCTGTGAATGGGGAAAATATGAAGGGTTATGACATGCAAAGCATCTACTCCCAGGACTTCGAGAGTACTTCCAGAAGAAATGACAACTACCTGAGGTTTGAAGGGTAATTAGGGGTTATCCAGGCAAAGGAGAGGGGGAGGAGGGTTTCACAATGACCTTTGATGTGTGTTTATCACATCACGTACTAAGTAGTTAAATACGCTCCCAGAAAAAAAGTCTTATACATCATCTCTCAACCCCTCATTTCTTTACCTGCTTTACCCCTCAAAACAGAAGGACAAAAGAGAACAATGCCTTCATTTGACTTGAACATAAAGATGCTGTCACAGAGCAAAAGGTAACCAAACTTGAAGCTTTTCAAAACCTGGAATGGATTTTAAATTTAAATAAATGTATTTATATTCTAGTTGGAGCTGCTTTTCACAGATGCAGGGGTTTGTTGTTTTTTTGGTTTTTTTCAAGTACACTTATTTGTAGCCCAAGTAATTTCAGTAGCTAAATGTACATCTGGAACCTCATGAGGTGGTATGAAAGACAGAGAAACAGTGACAAAGAGTGAATGATTTGCACTTATTTACATATTGAAAAGAGTTTGCTTCAGGATTGCCGGTATATTATCAGCACTAAGTTTTGTTTTTTTTCTCTCTCTGAGAAGAATGAGGTCTCCTTCTGAGTAAGATAATAACATCACCTAGGCCGTTGTTCAAGACAACAAGGCACTTCCCACAATGCAACTGGAATTTCACCTGCCCCAGTACTTGCGCGTGGTTAATGACAGAGACACAAAGGAAGCCAGCCATGTGCTATCTTCTGTTCCTGAAAGCTGATTATTACAAGTTATATAAAACCAACGTGGTGAGATATGTCTTTTGTCTATTATTTTTGCCCATTTTCATTTTCTTTTCAAGTCTTCATTTGAGTCTTGAAGATGAACTATTAACAAACCACATTCTTCCATTCAATTTTGCAGTATTTTTCTAATTCCTGCCTGAGCATCCACACGGGCAGTTAAATGAATACCTTTTAACCTTTTTTGAAATACATCTGAACTATGCAGAAAGGTAAACAAACAAACAAACAAACCCTTAAACCACAGCAGGTTACAACCTTAGGGCAAGTCCTTGACGCAGGAAAGATTATTCTCATTTCATTTTTATGTGGTCTACACATTAAATCATTCCTCCTCCTGTCTCTTTCTCCTTATGTTTGGTATATTTTTCCAGTGACCCTTTGAAGTATCTAGTCTAGGACAAGATGATAATGGTTAGCGGATGCAGGCTACTCTTGGAAGGGCAAGAGGGTAGAGAGTGTGCCCTGCATCTTCTCAGATTCCACACCTTGTGATCAATAGTTAAATGGGAACCTCAGGCTTTGGGACAGTCCTGCCAAACTCCTTCCTCACCTCAACACCAAATTCTTTCCACCATTATACTCATCAGACACTTTAATATTGTTCACATCGATAACAGGCAACACCAGCTTAAAACCCATCCCATCAGACTATCCACTGCCCCTCATTCTTCTGATAACCCCAAGGTCACTCTTTCTGTCCCCTGAAGATTTTATCTACTGCTCACTGGCACTCCCTCCATTACTACCTCTTAAGCCATTATGGTCCCAATTTCACTTGTTGTCCTTTAGTAATTTTAAATAGACCCACATTTTACTCTTAAAAGTGTTCCCATTTGGTCAATAAATTATAGTCACCTTGGTCATGGTCATAATTACTGGTGTTTGTGACAGGCAAATAGATGATTCTTTCAATCCCCAAACTCTTCATTTTTTATTTCTTCTCCTTTGATGATATTGCCCTACAGCCTACCTTGATTCTTCATTCCCACGAGACCACCCTAAATCTTGTCATTACCAAACACTAACCCCCCTCCTCCCAAATCTTAATTTCAGTCTTCCCAATCTCTAACCTTTCCGATCTTTTCAAGTCTCACATATTATTACACCAAGCACAACAATTCTTTCTCCCCATTCCTGCTCACAGTTCTTTCCTTCTAAATTTTTCCTTTTCCCTCACTCCTGCACGTCCTCATTTCTCAACATATGCGGCTTACCCTAGTAGGTCATTAAAATCCCTCCACTACATATGCCCACTCTGGTTTCACGCACCCTTTTTCTTATTCCCTTGGTGAAACCAAAACCTTAGTTTCATCTTAGTTGAATTACACTCAACCTTAGTTAAGTTCCATTTTCTGCCCACTTTACGCTTGTACCTAAGTAGGTGAGTGAGATAAGAAGTTGAGAACAGACAGACACACACATACATACACAGGCTCACACACCCTCACACATCACTAATGGAACCATGCTGACTGTACTTACTTGAATTTGTCATCGCTCTAAGTGCGCCCATAATGCTATTCGGCAATTTTACTCTATTTCCCCAGACCATTTACTCTCCTGCTCACCTAGATGATTCCATGCAGTCTCCCCTGTACTCAAATTTTGAAACGCTCTTCCCTCTTCCTCTCTCTCAGCTGATGAACTTGCTTCCTATTTCAGTGAGAGAAAAGAAGCAATCAGAAGTGAACTACTGCAAGTTCTCTCGGCTCCCCGCATTTGTGTCCACATGGTCCACCACCTTCTCTCTCTCTCTCTCTCTCTGTCTCTTTTTAACTTTATAAGCTCTAGAAAAGGCCAACCCTTTCAATCATCTGTTCGATCTCACCCAATGACCAGTAATACCAGATCTCACCTTTTCTCCTAAGTAGAGATGAGACACGGGAAAAAATAATATTTTAAGAAATACAGGGTACACTGAGAGAATGTGACAGAAGTCACAAGAAGCGGGGCACCTGGGTGGCTCAGTCATTAAGCGTCTGCCTTCGGCTCAGGTCATGATCCCAGGGCCCTGGGATCGAGCCCCGCATCAGGCTCCCTGCTTGTCGGGAAGCCTGCTTCTCCCTCTCCCTCTCCCACTCCCCCTGCTTGTGTTCCCTCTCTCGCTGTGTCTCTCTCTGTCAAATAAATAAAATCTTAAAAAAAAAAAAAAAAAGAAGAAGTCACAAGAAGCATCTGCTGCAGTCGTGATTCCTGCTCTGTACTCAGAAATGAGAGAACTATCCACAAGATGAGTTTGGGATCCAACTGGATCTCCTGGAGATAGAATCAATCCAAAAGAGTAGGCTCTGGTGGTTACGATATTGTTTGTTAGTTTGTATTCATCTAGATTTCCCATGATCAATTAAGTACTACTAAAGATTCATGTGGCTTAGATTATTTAGTTTACCAGATTGGTTTTGCTGTCTATTACGGTGACTAGCTCTCTTTGCTTTTAATAGTCAAGCTATTAACTTACCTATTAACTAAATTGCTTCTTGGCCTTTGCCGTCCCCTGGGTATTTACTTTCCATCAAAATCACAGAGCCCATTTAAACTGCAGTGTTCCCGCCAGCATTCCCATAGTAGAGCGAAGAGCCAACAAAGCTCTTCATAAAGATGCTGGTGCTGTCATTATCTACATACTTATCAAGGCTCTCATGCAGGAAATGCTGCAAGGCCCACTCAGCAATGAGCAATGATAAATCCACACCAGTAATTCTTTCTTCCACAACATATCAAAGTAGAAGAACAAAATCTTATATGGTGTTATAAAGCTAAACTATTAGTCATGTATCAATTTTATTTTCAAAAATAAAAGAATGCATTATCAGTACGTATTAGTTCAATTAATGATCACAGGTAGGGAAGTCATATTTAGCAGGTTAATTTTCACAAAGTTAATGAGCAAATTTAATCTACTCTAGTAGATTAAATCTTTTTCACTTCTAGTAGAGAAGTGAAAAAACCATAATTCTTTACAACACACATTTTAACAAATGTAGTTTTCCATAACAAATGTAAGATATTTATAAATTAATAAGTTAGCAGTCCTGGGAAAGCAACCATTCCACCAGTTTCCAAATATTATAGGAAAATCATTTTGCTCTTTTTAGTAAACAAGTATAGAAATTCAACTTCATGATGACTAGAAACAGATTAAGTGTGAATTTAACTCAAGCTTTATAATGAATGGTTGGTAAGCAATCTCTAAATTTCTCCCTCACCAAAAGTAACGACTTTTCCATTCTCAAAAGCACCTGCGTCAATGCCATCACTACATGTTTTTCATTAAGTATCCTTGAAATGTGTGGTCGAAGTTTCCAATTAGAATTTTAACCATAGCGGGGCGCCTGGGTGGCTCAGCTGGTTAAGCAACTGCCTTCGGCTCAGGTCATGATCCCGGAGTCCTGGGATAGAGTCCCACATCGGGCTCCCGGCTCAGCGAGGAGCCTGCTTCTCCCTCTGACCCTATCCCCCCTCATGCTGTTTCTCTCTCTCTCCCTCTCTCAAATAAAAAAAAAAAAAAAAAAAAAAAAAAAGCTTTAGAATTTTAACCATAGCTAAATAAAATGATTTATGGTTTTTAATATTTTATTTTACAAAAATTAATTTCTGACGATTTCCCTTAGAGTGGGGCCCCAGTGTTCCATCAGCCAGAGGAGCAAATGGCTCCTTGAGCTACCTATCCAGTCACAACTCTGGTAGGTGTATACACATGGCTAAATTCAGCCCGAGCATTTTAAAATGTCTCTTTCTTTTTGGATATGAAACTTCAGAATTCATTTCCCCATAGATTCCTTAGATTTTTGTTCCTATACATTACCAGAGTTGTACGATTGTTAGTTTCTCACTTCTCCCCAGATTTGATTTTATAGTTGGACCCATAGGTCCTGTTAGGATTTGATTGTACCTAATGGTTGTTCAGAGGGAAGGAGGCACATGGAGAACTGAACTGTCCTCCTTTTGCGAGGCAGCTCCCATAGATGAGGGAGGTGTAATATCTTCAAGCAAGAGAGGATATCTTTCATCAAACAGGGGGAGAGATGTGCTGAAGTGATCAAAAAAGGCTCAGTGGGGGATGAGAGTCCTTCAGTTACTCTAATTGGTCCCCATCTAAATGGCTGAGGACTACTCTTACCTAATGAATACTCTAACATTCACAAAAGTGACTTGGTGAAGCTGTGATTCAAATAACAATATATTTCAGCAATATGCTACATCAAATTTTTAGCTTCAGTTTAGTCACCTTAGCTCTGTAACTAACAGATCAAAAGCTCCTATTGACAGAGTCATGGTAAATCCCTTGTTTTCAGTGTATCCCTGTGACAAGAACTTCTGGATGTGAGTTTGGTTATTCTTACTTTAAGCTGTGCAGCCTTATTGGAAGTAGCTATTGCCATTTATAGGGCAATATGGCAAAATACCACGATCCCTCCAAACCTTGACCTCAGTAAGCACTTCTCTCAAGATGACTGCTGATGATAATTTAATTAACTTCCTGGCCACTGCTGGGAGTGAGCTTCCAGAGTATCACCACTGGATGTTAATGGGATTTTCACGACCTGTACCAAACCCAGAATGGATGACCCATCCCGGATTCCCTACGGCCTTATTTTCCTGAGGGAATTTCACCTGAAACCCACTCTTTTGTGCCAAAATCTATCCATTCCGTGTTCTTAAGTGCAAGAGAGACAACAAACTCTGGTGAATTTAAATAGAAAAGGAATTTGTTATAAGGGAACGGGTAGGTCGTGGGATCAGTGAGATGCCCGGAAAACACAGGCTTAGATGGCAGGCAGGCCAGTGTCTCAGGAAGGCTAGCTGGTGGGACACAGCCAAGGTGACACACAGAATAATCACAGCTATGCCTCTGGTTGAACCACCACTTGACACACGCCACCACAGCTGCTTGAACTTCGTGCTCCCTTTATGAACTCCTCAACTTTCCTTAAATATTTGAATTGTTCTCTTAGGAGACAAAAGTCCTGGGTGGGAGCATCCAATTTGATAAGCCCACCCCATGTCCTCTTCTGTGGCTGAAAAGGATCATCCCTTAAATACAAGGTATATGGACATTGTCTTGCCATGAGAAGGCAAATTTGTACTTACACAATAAGCAGAAACAAAATAAATTAGGTACTACCTTGTCCCGTATACAGTGAAAAACTAAAATATGTTTAAATAAATATAACAGGGGCGCCTGGGTGGCTCAGTTGGTTAAGCGACTGCCTTCGGCTCAGGTCATGATCCCGGAGTCCCTGGATCGAGTCCCGCATCGGGCTCCCTGCTCGGCGGGGAGTCTGCTTCTCCTTCTGACCCTCCCCCCTCTCATGTGCTCTCTCTCTCTCTCTCATTCTCTCTCTCAAATAAATAAATAAAATCTTTAAAAATAATAATAAATAAATAAATAAATAAATAAATATAACATAAAATATAGAGATCTTTTGTGAGAAAAAAAACCACAACATTTTACTGAATGACATAAAATAAGATCTGAATAAATGGTGAGATATATCATGCCCTTAGAAGGGAAAATCACCAGAATAAAAATCCCTAAATTCTTATGAAATTTTATCATTAAATCCAAATAAAGCACAATAATTTTTTTCAGTTTTTTTTCCATTGACCTTAGTAAGCTAATTCTGTAATTATACAAAGACATGTGGAAGAATTACCAGGATAATTTTGAAAAATAAAATGGTGGCAAGGGAATCACACTACCAAATACTAAAAGTAATTATAAAGGTATAGAAATTAAAATAGTATCATATTAGCCAAAAATATAAAGTTAATAGCAAGCAAATGAATGGAACAGAATACAAGTCCTGAAATTCTTTTGTACATACGGAAATATAAGGTCTAAGAAGAGTATTATTTCAAATCAATGGGAAAGAATAAATACTTGATAAATTTTGGGGGCAATCTGCTGACAATTTGGGAAAAGATCCCTATCTCACACCATTTATAAAAATAAATTCTACTTAAATAAAACATTGTAAAATGATATAGAAAAAATAAATATATTTTTACATGTCTTAGGAAGTTCTTAAACAAGCATAGCAAAAACAAATGTAAAAAGACTGAAATATTTGATAACCAAATTAAAACTTTTTGATGCAAGACACCGCCATTCATGTTAAGGGAAGGGCTGGCCCGGGAAAACAAGATTTTCCATCCAAAATATTGAAAATATATAAAGTGCAGACATAAAGAACAATGAACCCAGAAGGCAAATGGGAAAAGCTTATGAGCAGGCAATTCAAAGAGAGAAAAAAGTCAAATGATTAATAGAGCATATGAAAGATGCTTCATCTCCTTAAAAACAAAATAAGATAACAACAGGATACCATTTCTCACCTACTACTTTGCAAAAATTAAAATGTTGTTAAGGATGTGGGTAATGGGGACCCTCACATCACCCTCACACTATTATAAGTATAGGCAGCAGTATGAAGACCAATTTGAGAGTGTCTATTGAACGTAAAATGTGTAAACCTCCAGAAAACCTACTTTGTGGGGCGCCTGGGTGGCTCAGTCGGTTAAGCGACTGCCTTCGGCTCAGGTCATGATCCTGGAGTCCCGGGATCGAGTCCCACATCGGGCTCCTTGCTCACTGGGGAGCCTGCTTCTCCCTCTGACCCTCTCCCCTCTCATGCTGTTTCTCTCTCGCTCGCTCTCAAATAAATAAATAAAATCTTAAAAAAAAAAAAAAAAGAAAACCTACTTTGTGGTATCAGATCTAGTGAAACACTGATTTATATGCACAAAGGAATATAAACAAAGTTATTTATTACAGCAATGTTTTGTAATAGCAAAAAAAAAAATGAAAGCAATCTCAATGCTTTCTTCAACAAAATTACTAAATATGCTTGGTAACACTAAACAGTAGCAGATAAGCTATTGTGTGAAAAAGGCAAACTGCAAAGGAATTCATATAGTATTAAAATATTGATACTGAAACCATATATTACACAAAAGCCATATTTCCATGTATCAGTTCATATAAGATGTTGAGAAACTATTTATTGAGTTGATGGAACGATTGCTTCAAGGGAGGACAATGGAATTATGTATGATAGTTAAGAAGTGCTTTCAATTTATTTCTGATGCTTTAATATTCTTAAAATGATAATATATTCACTTCCGGCTTACAGAATTAAAAATAACATTAAATTTTAAAGGTTTTCCTGTTGATTTAATTGCTGAAGAAAATAGCAAAATTTTTTAATAGTTACACTGCAGTCACCAAGGTCATCTGCTTTTATACGTGTAAAGAAATGAGCCATGTATACAAGATTAATTTTCCCAGTGAAGCTGAGTCAACTTTTCCCTAACAGTTGAGGGAAAGAGTCTCACATGAATCTTCGAAATATGGGATGTGATAATATTTCTTCTTATAATTGACACTGTCAATTAAAGACCATTTCTATCATGTTAAGCCGTTAACTCAAGCAGCAGATCTCAACAATCTATCAACTATCTTTCAGGACAAAAATTGCATAATATTTAATATCCCTGATAAGATGTCAGGATTTTTTTTTTTTTTTTACCAAGACCAACAAGGCTGCAAATGGCTTTATCCCCCAGGAATCTGACATTTCCCATTTGATTATTTTTTTTATTCATTGAAGAAATAAATTTATGATAAATTTTGGACCAAATTTTAAAAACCATATCCAAATGACAACATGGGATGTAATGAAACACATTGCGGAGCTGAATGCAACAGAAACTGAAAGAAGGGGTCCACCCACTGGGTTTCCACAGAGAAAGATTTGCCATGGGAGCATCCGAGTGAATTCTGAAAGCTGTTTTCAGTAAGAACTCGCTTTATCATTCCTGTGTCCACATTTGATCCAAATATTCATAACCGTCTGCTGTAACTACCAAACACTCGCTACCATTTCAACGCCATTCTTTACTTTAAGCTTTCTTGATTTAGTAGAAATAAAAAGTTAATAAACTATCCTCATGTGCAATGAGACTTGAAGTTTAAGCTCACCAGCGTCAAGCCCAACAGACAAACTGTGATAAAAGGTTTGGAATACATTATCTCTCTAAATCTGGGGTTGGAATGTATTTTCTGTAAAGAGCCAGATAGTTGACTTAGGTTTTGTGGATCATATGGTTTCTGTCACATTTACTAAATTCTACTAAATTCTGCCATTGTAGCACAAAAAGAGCATACATATACCACACCTAAATAAATGTAACTGTGTTTCAGTAAAACTTTATTAATAGACACCAAAATTTGAATTTCCAATAATTTTCATGGGTCACAAAGTAATACTAGTACTTTTTTGCAGCCATTTAAAAATGTAAAAGCCACTCGTAGCTTGAAGGTCATGTGAAAAAACAGGAGGCAGGTGGTATTTGGCCTTGGGGTACAGTTTGAGCACCCTTGCTCTGAACTGCAGAAAATGATATTTAAAGTTTAAACCATGATTTACTTCCATTTATTACATTGTGATAATAATTTTTCAATCTGTCTAAAATGGGTAGTTCCCGTGTGGGTCAATTAATACAGCGTCAGTAAAACACAAAAATAAATGCTGCTTGAATTGTGTGACCTTGGGTGAGTTTAATTGTAAAAAGAGGATAATCACTGTATTTCTTTTCACAGAACTTTGTGATGAATAAATAAGCCAGAGCATGGAAATCGTCTAGGACAGGGGACTGGTACATAGTAAGAGTTCAATAAATGATAGGTTATTAATAGGCTGCATGGGAGTCTGATCCCATGGGCAAGCACATCCTTAATGTGAAAAAGATGCTGGTAGCTACAAACAGCAGATTCCTAATATTCCCATCCCATTGGCAAGATCATCCCAATGGTGAAAACGATGCAATTAAACATTCAGTTCATCCAACTCCCCTGATTCTGGCTCTCTACTCATCAGAAAATATTCTCTAATAATGATGTGGCTGCATGTAGTCAATTTTCAGATAATCTCAGCCTCTACAGTACTATCGTAGTATTGCAAATACTCATGTTTGCAACTAGTAGTTAGCCTAGCTCATGAAAGACCATCCCAAAAGTTGGAAAATTCACCAAGGTAATGAGAGACGGTCATGAAGACCTCTTATCATCATCCTGGCATCATTGTCCCCGCGTGGGTGCTGAATAAGCTGTTCTAGCTATAGGATCTCCCTCCGGGTCTGGGCTCTTCTGCACTCCAGGTCCTCTGCCTGGGTACTAGAAGTTCTCATATAAGTGTCTGCAAAGTGTTAGGCGATGAGGTATGGTGAGTCTTTTGGTAATCACATCACATTACAAGACAGCTAAAATAATATTTTAACTGGAAAGAATGAATTTTTAAGGGGACGATAAAAGAAAATAAGTAGGCAAGAGGGAAAGCTACTATCTTCACACCAACATTATTAATTCTGCTTTGGTCAGAAATAGGCACTCAAACACCAGTAAACTCCTGCTATATAAGATTTTTTAAAAATACACATTGTATCCGAGTAGGTAACAACAAACTATCCCAGGATGTTATTGGCTGGTGGCTGTCAACATGAACATCAGCTGTCTTTTGTGGGGGGGGGGGGGTCCTTCTAGACTGTGGGAAATTGCACTGCACTGACTAATGACCAATTTGTGGTAGAACGTGGAAGGCTGTGCCTGACTCACAGAAATTCTCATTAATGCCTTGATCTTTCTCCTGCAACCTGATTGCAGCTGTAGGCCTTCTTATCTAATGTACTTCTAACCTAATGAGCGGGCAGCGATGATTTTTGGAGAGGTTTTCATGATAAATGTGTGTCTAATTTTTTCCTTTAACATATATATATATTTTTTCTTTTTCTATGCAAGACAAAGCATTTAGCCTGCAAGGAGAGCTAAACACTCTCAGAGTAACTGACTCATTTAGCGGTGCTTGGCTTCCTGGGCTTGTCAGCGGCAGGTGACATTTAGCGCAGGCTTTATCTCAGTTGCGGTAATTACTGAGCTAACACGAGCTCTCATACGCAGCACAGATTGTTTTCAGCAGATGTAACCAAGCAACTCTGCTTTCTCTGGAGCAGTTATCCGGGTTTTAAATTGTGGCGGTCCACACACACACACACACACACAGAGTTTAATGTCATTTTTATGGCAATACTCACTCTTTGTTGTTTTGACTATACTGATTTATGCCAGGAGGTGCTTGAATGGGATATCCCCATTGTAGGTAACTTCTGCACACTGGCAGCGAATCCTACTAACAGAAAGGTTACTGTTATTATAATGTATCTCAGCAGTGTACCAAATGTTACTTTAATGATGTAATTAATATGCTTGGATTTACCGTTTGATGTTCTGAGGCACCAATTGTGTTACTGATGGGATAGCAATGATTATGTTTTTTAAAAAATGGTGAGAACAGCATTTTTTTTTCCTCAGAGAAGTTGGAATGGGAAAAAAAAAGTTTTAATAAAGGAAGTCACGTTCCCTAACTACCCTTAATTATTTGTGTCAGACATAATCTTAGTGGTGCAGCAACCTTCCAGATCATTCTTAAATTCAAACAACTTAATATTATTTATACTTAATCAAACCACTTATCCTGAATACCTAGATAAGAGAAAAATAATAGCCTGGCCCTTTAATATTTTCAGTTTAAATTGATATTCTCATATTTCCAGACTCTAAGATTACTCTGGCCAGTTAGCAATTATATTACCAAAAATACATAATTGTCCGAACCATAACTCAAAACATGTCAGTTACATTAGCTTTGCTATAAACTCAAACTATATAAATGTTCAACTTTCATTTACCCGAATTGCATGACCAGACATCATGCTGTTTAATGGATCGAAACAAGAGGTAGAATTACTAATAATAAATTACTACATTGCAGATTGTGAAATATATGCAGGCTTCAGCCCAAGAATTTTGAGTGAAGTGATACATTGAGAGCATAAGTTTGAAAGAGGCTTGGGTCAGGTCGGGGCTAAAGGAGAAATGATGAATGAGAACCTAGCTCATCAGAGGAGAGTTGCCCAGTGCTGTTGTGACCGAAAGACAGAGAGAGAGAGAGAGAGAGAGAGACAAACTTGGGTATATGACTTATGAAAATCATTCCATTTGTTAAAAAAGGAAAAAGGAAAAAACATCTCAGAGGTATTTCTGAGAACTTTATTTTTATTTATTTATTTTTTTAAAGATTTTATTTGACAGAGAGAGAGACACAGTGAGAGAGGGAACACAAGCAGGGGGAGTGGGAGAGGGAGAAGCAGGCTTCCCGCCGAGCAGGGAGCCCAATGTGGGGATCGATCCCAGGACCCTGGGATCATGACCTGAGCCAAAGGCAGATGCTTAACGACTGAGCCACCCAGGCACCCCTTTCTGAGACCTTTAAATGTTATAATAAATGTTGGATGATTTGAGGTTGAGCCAGATTGTAATTATGCAGAATAAAGCTTTCTGTTAAGTAGAATTTCCATAAGAAATTTTAACCTCTGGCATTCAAGCAGGAAGGCAAGGGATGAGGTGCCATCATGAATAAATGTTAAACCTGAGCAAGATAGGGACTTATCAAAAAAACTGAAAAGAACTTTCTACCCTGCCCTCCAATTCCATCAAGGGATTAAATGTATTGTATGAAAGTACCTGCCACTTAGTATGCTGAGCAGGGATGCGAAATAAAAATACTGACAGTTAACCTCATAGAGTACTTTTAGTTCATTAAGAGGGAAGCTGTTTTTTGATGGAATTTACCTATGTTATGTAAGTCACTTTATTTTTTTTTAATATTTTATTTATTTATTTGACAGAGAGAGACACAGCGAGAGAGGGAACACAAGCAGGGGGAGTGGGAGAGGGAGAAGCGGGCGCGGGGCTCGATCCCAGGACCCTGGGATCATGACCTGAGCTGAAAGGCAGACGCTTAACGACTGAGCCACCCAGGCATCCCTGTAAGTAACTTTATTTTTTTTTATTTTTTTTATTTTTTATTCTTATGTTAATCCCCATACATTACATCATTGGTTTTAGATGAAGTGTTCCATGATCCCTGTAAGTAACTTTAAATGGCAGCTGTCTTTTAAGTTTGCACTTGCTCATAATATCGTTTTTCAAACAACTGAATGTTGTTTGGAATTAAAATTCCATTCACTTGACACAGGACTCTGCATCTATGCATCTAGCAGCAGGTTATTTCAAATTCTTGTGTCAAATGATAATTGACCTCATGATTACAAGTGATGCCCTGGCCTCACATTTCTATCCCAATGCACAATCCACAGAGAGGGAGAATTTTTGTACTCTTTCTCTCAGTGTTTCCTCTGCCTACAACGGAAGGAAAAGGGATGGGCTGAACAATGAAGAGAGAAAGATTTTGAATAGTAAGAAAACCTAGATTCCGATGCTGGCTGGCATTCTATCACCCACCTTCCCAGTCTCGGGCTCCTTCATTCTAGAAAGTCATTGATATTTGCCACTTCCCTCCCCTGCAGAGTGGTTAGCAAATAATCATGCTGATGTGTCTGAAATCTTTACAGGGAAGCCTTGTTATTACTCTCAAGAGTTATCACTGAAGCTGAATCTCAGAAAATCTCCTTACAACCATTCCCCTTATAAAATATCTCCCGTCTTTGAAAAGTGAATTTCAAGCTGAAGCAAAAACCACCATAATAACAGGGCTGAAAACGGAATCTTTCCACTTCCTTATAGACCACAAGCGAGAAGCAAACCATGCTGTAAGTGTCCTCCCCTTGAGATGAAAGAGAACAGACCCATTACACAGCGTCCACAAGACCACGGACATGAGCTATCAAGGCACAGCTGTGGGCTGGCTTTGGAGAGAGACCCTGTCTCACCACCCGTCACTTAGAGGTCATAATATTTTAGTGGCTCCTCTCTCTGAACAGAATAAAATGTGCAGATAGTTAAAGAGAATGAAAGTTCAGTTTAAAGCAATGGAGTGGAAGGGAAGGGTAAAAGGGAATTGATGAGAACCAAATGTCTCCCATATGGTTCTCCACTGAGCTGCTGGAGGGCCATATAAAAAATTAATCCGACTCATATAATTTTGCTCAAAGCCAAGTATGTGCACCTAATGAAAATGCAACTCAAACATGACACATCTGGGTTTTCTGACAACATTGTGGGATGCAGCATTAATCTGCCTTAATAATTGATTCTTTGGCTTGCAATTTATTGTGTTTTATTCCCTTTCGTTTTAGGACCTGACATAGTTGGGAATAGATGTCTCTTCCTATCTTAGAAAATAAAAGGATTATGAAAATTTACCATCCCTCCAAGTGGTATCACTTTCTTATATACGTGTACTCAGTGATTACTATTTTTGCATGTTAAGAGAAGAGACGAATTCTTCTAGGAGGTAACAAAGCTTTGTAATCCATTGATGGAACATTCAGGATGTTCAAGCTCTGTTTTCTGCCCTCCATTTTCACCTAAATAGTTGGGAATGGCAAGATTTTAAAGAGACGTGCTTACAGATAATTTTAGCAAAAACAAATGATGGCGAGAATGGGCTTGAACACATCAGATGTGGAAGCAGGACCATTCTGGACTGCACACTGATCCCAATTCCATTTGTCTTTCTCTGCAAAACATGCAGAAGGAAATGAATCAAGTCGTGGTGTGAACAAAGTGAATAACTCAAGGCCCATATGCCGAACTAGAGACTACACAGAGGCACATGCTGATATGGGCTGGTTGAACACTAAGGTTTGCGCCAATCTGTTCCACAGATTTATTGTATTCATCTTTACTTCCTCATAAGGCAGTACGATGTTTAAGACGCTGTGGCACTTGATGAGGTAATCCTCTACCTCGAGTGCCCACCATTTCAAACTTAGCCCCTGGGTACTGGAGATTCAGAATTGAGGAGACCCAAGCCCTGCCTTCAGAGAGCTCATAGTTCAGAGCGGGTATGTCTGGGCTAACAAGCAAGCGCAAAACACTGCCTAGAAGTTTCCATTAGTCCACTTCTAAGATTCCCATAGGGTCTACGGGCAACAGGGGCCATTTGGGACATCTTCCATTCCTAACTCCCGATGCGCTGATAATAAGTGGATGCTGTGACTGAGGTGGGGCAGAAAGACCCTTTCATTTGGGGACACCTGGGTGGCTCAGTCAGTTAAGCATCTGCCTTCAGCTCGGGTCATGTTCCCGGAGTCCTGGGGTTGAGTCCCACATCGGGCTCCCAGCTTGGCGGGGAGTCTGCTTCTCCCTCACACCACTCATGTTCTCTCTCTCTCTCTCTCTCTCTCTCCCTTTCTCCCAAATAAATAAATAAAATCTTAAAAAATAAAAAAGAACCTTTCATTTGGCTCTGGGCTCTGATGAAGCTAGTCCCTCAAAAGGGCCCAGCAGGAGTATAAGAACTAATGGAACACTTGAACAGCTTTACGTCAGAAACAAATTAATTAGTAAACAACAAATAAAAAGTGTGAGAGCCCGGGAGTGAGAAAAAATAGGGAGCAGCGCTGCCTAGACATTAGGCTGAGAACACAGTTGGTAAAGAACCAATGAGAGACCAGGAAGCTACAGACTCGTGAGGTTAGAGATGGGGAAATTAAACAGCCTCTGAGTGGGTCTGCAAGCATGATTTCTAGAAAGATATAAGGTCAAAAACAATCTACAAGTAGCTGTGATCAGTCACGGGCTAAGCGGTCAAGATGCGGAGCAAGCAACTTGGTCCAGCAGCTTTTGGGTTCCTCCGGACAGCCCCTCGTTCACATCTCTGCAGACCTGCATCCTGTCTGAGCCCAGACCTGGAGGCAGACATCTCTCCCCTGATTATAGAAGCTCTGGCTGGGGAACCTCGGGGGTATTTAGGTACATGTGTTGCCATCTACGGAGACTTTGTAAACAATTCTCTTACACTTACTTTGTTCTATTCCTGAGGCACAAGACCTGACATGGGGACAATGAAGAGGACATGCAGACGAGGAGGGCGCTGCACGCTTTGCAGAGTTAGTTCATCTAGAGAAGGCAGGGGCCAGGCTGAGGGCGTTTTCGTCCTAAGAGTATTTATGAGAACTGAGCGGTGACTGGCTAGCCAATGGGTTTGTGAGTCCCTAGGAGGCAACTGTGGGTCCCCAGAAATAGTTCAGGGTATTTTCAAGGGACATGAAGTTTGCATTAACAGGACGCAACAAGAACAAGGGTTACTCATGTCACTGTACCTTCAGGTTTTTGTTGGGTTTTTTTTTTTTTTTTTTAATTTATTTGACAGAGCCCCACTGTGGCTTCAGTTTTATAAAAAGCTTGCTGATTGGGGCGCCTGGGTGGCTCAGTCAGTTAAGCGTCTGCCTTCGGCTCGGGTCATGATCCCAGGGTCCTGGGATCGAGCCCCACATGGGGCTCCCTGCTCCTCGGGGAGCCTGCTTCTCCCTCTGCCTCTGTCTCTCTCTCTGTCTCTCATGAATAAATAAAATCCTTTTTTTTTTTTTTTTAAGCTAGCTGGTAAAAACTGGTGACATTTGGGTACATTGTGATATCACCAATAATATCTTTTTCTGTGGTCATGCTTCTTCATTCCCATTGAACCTGACTTCCTTGCTTCCTCTCTGACTCTCATTTCCTCCCAAAGCTATTGGGATTTTCATCAATTCTTTGGCAGGTGGGAATATTTCACTCTGGTGGATCTCTACACTCTTAGGCGCATTTTATTTAAGTCAGGCCTCGACTCATTTTTTTCGTTATAAAACATTTCCATTCTCTTGATGTTTTTGAAATTATCCAATTGGTATGTGCTTATTGTAACAAATCAAATAATACAACAAAAGATGTAAAAAGGTAATGCTAATCATCTCCTGCATAGGCTCCAAACCTCTAATCCCACTCCATTAACATATATGTACCTTGCAACTTCTTTCACCTAACAGTGTAATTTGTATGTCCTTACAAATCAGCACTCATAAGTCTAAATTTATTTCTTTAATCTAATCATACACCATAAAGTACATTTTCTATAAATAGGTTCACACCATTCATGGTGACTTTAGAACTGTTTCATTGAATATTTATTCAGAAGAGGGTTCACCTTATAAATGTTATGTGGCTTAATATATTTTCCCATAGTGAGCACATCTATTTCACGTTCAACCACATGAAAAACCGAATACAAACAGCACCCTTAGAAGCTCCTTGCCTCCTCACAATCACTACCCTCCGGACCAATACTTACTATCCTGACTTCTAACATCATAGTTGTCCCTTTTTAAAAATTTATATAAAGGAAATCATCAGTATGTATGCTACTGTGTCTGAATTCTTCCATTCAACAGTATGATTATGAGTTTCATCCATATTTCTGCATATAATGTGTTCCTTTTCCTTAGTGTACAGGAGGCTAGGAAACAAATATAACACAATTTGGGTTGTATTCAGTTTTAAGATATTAATAGGGAAGCCTCCCCAAAACTAGTCTCTTACGTATCAAAAAGAAAAACCTCTTTCAAAGTTCTTGTTTCTGCTGCTAACATCAGGGGTCTGATTTGAAATTCAAAGGTGAAGTTTGATTAACTTATATATCTCAGCATTTCTGAAATACCAAGGACGGGGTGGGTGGAATATTCTAGCTGCCTGGACTGAGAACTAGAGCCTCATGTTTCAAGAAGTGCAAGTGTAGGCCGATGGAAGGCCCTGGAAGACACTGGCTAAACCTCCAATACCGTTCTACAGCAAAAATGTCTCAGCAACAAAGAACAGCAAGAATTAACTATCGCTCTGTGTATCAGGATCCAATCTAGAGGCCAGGAAGCCAGTAGAGGTGATAGCCAGAAAGACCTAGAAAGAATTAATGAAGAATTTCAATTTGTTCCATAAAAGATTAAAAAAAAAAAGAATACACGAGTTGGTAGGAAAGAAAGACAAAGTATAGGAAGGAAGAATGGAGCAGAAAACTTAGGCGAAGAAAGATGAAAGGAAGGAAATAGCTAACAGATTTTTCAAGAATAGCAATGGATGTAGGTATAGGCGGTCAAAAGGTACAAACTTCCAGTTATAAGATAAGTAAGTCCTGGGGGTATAATGTACAACATGCTGACTACTTAACAATACTATGCTGTATATTCAAAAGTTACTAAGAGTAGATCTTAAAAGTTTTCAATATAAGAAAAAAATTTTAACTACATGAGGGGATAAATATTAATTAAACTTGTGGTGATCATGTCACAATATATATATATATCAAATAATGATGTTGTACTTTTAAAATTAATACAATGTTGGGCGCCTGGGTGGCTCAGTTGGTTAAGCGACTGCCTTTGGCTCAGGTCATGATCCTGGAGCCCCGGGATTGAGTCCCGCATCAGGCTCCCTGCTCAGCAGGGAGTCTGCTTCTCCCTCTGACTCTCCCCACCTCATGTGCTCTCTCTCAAATAAATAAATCAAATCTTAAAAAAAATTAACACAATGTTATATGTAAAAAAAAAAAAAGGAATGCATCAATCTAACTTTCAGCAGTTCCCATGGCTTTGGGTTTTTTTTTTTTTTTCAAGATATTATTTATTTATTTGACAGAGAGAGTGAGAGAGCATAAGCAGGGGGAGCAGCAGAGGGAGAGGGAGAAGCAGACTCTCCAAAGAGCAGGGAGCCTGAGGCAGGGATCGATTCCAGGACCCTGGGATCATGACCTGAGCCGAAGGCAAACACTTCACCAACTGAGCCACCCAGGCACCCCACTGCTTGCTTTGATTATGCTATTTTTCGTATCACTGAATACAGTTGATCTTCATTATTCAGAGATTCCATATTTGGCAGTCTCCTACTTGCTAAAATCTATTCATAACCCCAAAGTGAGCAATAGAGGTATTTTCACAGTCATTGGTAAATATTCGTACAGTAATGAAGACCTGGAGTAGCAGGAAGCCCACATTCTCGGCTGAGGTCGAACAAAGCAATGGCGTTTTTATGTTAGCTCTCACTGTAAGCAAGTGTCCTTTTCACCAACTATTTAGTGCCACATTTTCTCATTTTTGTGCCTTTTGCTGAGTCCACTGTTTAAAATGGCTCCCAAGCAGAGCACGAAGTACCGTCTAGTGCCCCTAAACACGCGAAGGCTATGATGTGCCTTACAGAGGGAAATACTGTTCTGGATAAGCTTCGTTCAGGCATGAGTTAGAGTGTGGTTGGCCATGAGTGCAATGTTAATGAGTCAAAATATATATTAAATATTATCTTTTGTGTGTTTTATAAATATTATCGCTATAGATTAAATAAAACATAGATTAAACAGAAACACACATAAAACAAGGTTATGTATCATCTGTTGGTGAAAATGTTAGGGCCAATCAAAGGCTTGCAGGAATGGAACCCTATTATTTTTCCGAGAAACAATAATCCAGTTTTTGCTAATTCAGTGTTCACAGTGACTGTATACAACATAACTACTAAAAAAAAAAATTAAAAAAAAAAAACACAAGAATTGGCTAGATTTAATATTACCTGCTGCATGCGAGGATCTTAGAGAAATTTCATACATCTCTGAACAGAGACACAAGTATAAATTAGGAAGAGATGAGGTTGCACGTCTAGATCACACAGGTATCAGTTCTGTATGCGTAGGAAAGCAGCTAGGCCAGAACTTGACACTGACAAGCAGTTAAAACATGCTTTTCTGTGCTCAAACAACCTCTTCAGTATGATCACGTCTTTATCTAGAAGATGAATGGTGTGCCAGCTATCAATCTTGAGGGAATGTTATCAGCATAAGAGTGACAATATCTAGAAAGTGTTAAGAATGTTTTTAAAAGAATTGTATTTTCATGGGACTTGTTCATTATGGCCAAATAGAATACAATAAAATAATATCCAATTAAAATTAGAACATAACATATTATATATATATGTATATAGATATATATCCCATCTTTGAAACCAATTATGTGATTTATATCCATCCATCCCTGAGAAATACATAATTAAGAACAAATGTTTATCTTTTTTACTTTTAAAATGCACAACGGGAATACACAAATAGCCAAGCACACATTATTTATATCAGGTTCTGCAGAAGCACAGAATCTAGTGATGATGCCATGAGTCTTACAGCCTCATCAAATATAAAATGAAGGTCAAAAATGAAATGAAAAGAATATAATGTATAGGGGCGCCTGGGTGGCTCAGTTGGTTAAGCGACTGCCTTCGGCTCAGGTCATGATCCTGGAGTCCCGGGATCGAGTCCCGCATCGGGCTCCCTGCTCGGCGGGGAGTCTGCTTCTCCCTCTGACCCTCCCCCCTCTCATGTGCTCTCTCTCTCATTCTCTCTCTCAAATAAATAAATAAATAAATAAATCTTTAAAAAAAAAAAGAATATAATGTATAAATGAAACTTCAGCATATGACCCGTTCTGCCTCTGAAGAATTCATTATAGTAGTATGCTCTGATTTTTTTTTTGCTTTTTTTTTGCATTAAAATCAGACTTTAAAAGAAACCCACAAAATAATATGCTAAGATACTATTCAAGGGATGACATTGCCCATTGAATACCATTTAGCGTGAATCAGTGGTAGTACTATTAATTTCTCCTATTTGAATGCACACTTTAGCTAGCACATGACCCATACCACGAACATCAGTTACACCCCAGGGACCAGACATTAACAGCATGTGCTACGAGTAGTTTATTTTACAATTGCTGTGAAATAAAAGCTGATGGAAATGAGCCACTGGTGAATTACTTGCTAGCAAAAACAATATTTGTATCACTACTGAAAAACTCCCTCCCAAAAGCCGGGCGGGGGGGTTGCAGGCAGAGGTTTTATTGTATCGTTCACACAGAAACATAGAGATAGAGGAGGTGCGGGGAAGTAAACAATTAAGAGTCTGGAGTTTTTTATCTGCAGTTAAACAGAATACATTTTAGTAGCTGAGATCCTGTACCACAGTTAATTAAAGCACGATCTGGACACATGGACACACGGACACAGAGACACACAGAGATAGACACAGAGACAGACACACAACATGATCACGCAAAAAAAAAAACAATAAAATAAAGAATTATTTCCAGATAAACTACAGTCAGTTAGGTCTTTCCTCTCATAAAAGAAACATTAATATGACTTCAATCTTTTGATGTACGTGATCTTTCCAGAGCTATATGGGAAAGAAAATTAAAATCTCACAGCAGGTTTTTCACAGAACTAATTTATTCCTGGTTGTTGTTGTTGTTTAATTTAAGAATATCGCTTCTTCTTGCATATCGCTTTTCTATAAAACTCAGTCAATATCGGAAATATTTATGTTCTCATAGAAGATATGCAAATAGACTCATATTTTACTATACTTATAAAATATATAATGCTAACTCAGTGTAATCCATACACAAAGACCTTGTCTGCATTGAAAAGATGCACTTGATTTATTTAAATACAATGCTCACATATAATATCAATTACTCCCAGCTCCTTGTTCTAAATTGGATTTAATCTGTTAACCTCTCACCTTCCTTTAAAGAGAGTCAGAAGGAAGGATCGACATGAAAGAAGATGGAGTTTGCAAGAATAAAATGGCACAATGGGATACACTGAAAGCAAGTGGACCTGTTAATTATCCTGCTTACAGGTTTACACACACACACACTTTTGTCTATGATTAACTGGATTGTACAGCTGTTGTTCCTTTTGCTGAAAGGTTTGACCTTTTGCTTAAGTCCAATCTAACACAAGGAAATCATTATTCATTTCTCTCCCACTCAAAGTATAGATGCAGATTTGAAAATGTTATTTATTGTCTGGCTGTTAGTCTTTAACGGGCAGCAGTTAGACTAAACGAGACAGCTGGTTGCATCGACCTATCCTTTACTGCCCCCAAGGCCACGCATACCTAATTCAAGGATATCAGATAATGGTATGTGGCATGATTTACATGTAGAGAATTCCGAATTCATTGTGAGCCTATTTATAACTACAGCACCTTCGATAGCGAAGATGATTTAATAGAGGTTGTAAGGGTTTTCTGACAAGAGGCATTAATATTAGAACCTTTTTGCAAGCGCTGCAAACAGTGGTGTGGGAGTGGGGCTCGCCTGCCTTATTTTTCATGGGCAACCCTTTTTCTGTTCATTAGCACTTACACTCCTGGGGTTGGGAAGTCACTGTTTTAACTCTAATTTGTATGTAATGAGCATATTCAAGGCAAGGAGACTCTCCTTCATTAACAAAGCTGAAAAAAGGCTGGTAACTCTGATGAAAAAGGACATCCAATCTCATGGAAATTTAACCAGTCCAGTTTTGCAGATGGTATTTGGAAAACCAAGGGTCTGCTCTCTAGAGATGGTCAAGGTGGATGATCAAGATTCTGTAATGTCTTTTCCAAAAGAGTTAGAAACAGGCTGATGTCTTAGCCAATACGCCTCCCTTCAATAAAACTAACTCTAATGGATGAGGCTGCCTCTGGGTATTGCTAAGAACATACAGGCAAGTCTATCTGCTTACCCAGATGCTGCACTGCCAATTACTTCAGACGGCATTTTGCGATGGTTCAAGTATTAAAAACAAAAACAAAACAAACATGATACCGTTTACCGAACGGTCTTGAGAATTAACCACACATTTGAAAATGCAGTTTAATGAAGCATGTTATCAAAGAAGGCTTCTTTATTAACAAGACTTCTGGTTTACAATAGATGAAACAAATCAGCACCTTTGGTGGGGCATTATATTTTTAATTTGAAATGTAAAACCTGTGTTCTATTTCAAATAGCAATTCTCACATAAAATATATCTCTAAAGACTGGAACTGGTTGGCATTTACTTTGAAAAGCCTGTATGCTATAGCTTTCAGGGGCAAGTTTCATTTGGGGATAAAATACTTCCTCTAGATTACTATCAATTCAAATTCAATCTTTAGAAACCTCTAGATGACATAATGAATGGCTTTTACGTACCAGGTTGGATTTTGTTATTTGTTTATTACATTAAAAAAAAAAAGACTCTGATGTCCAAATTGGAATCAACACCTTATTTTTATTTAGTTTCTCAGATTAATCATTCTAACCTGTCTAGAATTACTAAGAAATTAATTAATTAAAAAAATTCATGCATCATTTATAACAAAAAGTAACATCTTCCAAGAAGTCCTATAATAAAAATAAAAGTAATCAGTGGAGAATAATGTCCCTAGTACATCCATTATCCAAAATCCAAGAACATCCTAGCGCTATCTCTGTTCATCGTGCCTTTTCTTGTTGTTACCGCACTTAATGCATATTTGAAGATCTTCATTCATTGCCTGGAATTATAGCAATGCAGATAAAGCGCAGAACTCTTGACTATGCAAGCCCTGTTCTGTATGAATCAAAGGGAAATAAGACACTCCCATTTCATTTGGCTCACAACAATTGGTGACAATATGCTCTTCCTGAAAATCCAGGCTTGGATCTATTTCATGTTGTTTATAAACTATCCTTTCAGTTGTATTTTTTTTTTTTTTGGAAGTGGCTAAAACACAAACACAACAAAGACTATCAAAACTAAGGCAGATGGTATGATCCTATATTCTTGGACTTACATTAAACCAAATGAAATCAGAATTAAATTATTTTGAAGGATACAAATCCTATGGTGCAGATGAGTGAATGATTTCTTGCTTCCTCTTATTAGCTTGCCATTAATCAAGTTACACTCAGTATGTAGGACAGTGCATTCTCTCTTCAGGTTATGTCAGTGGGGAGGGGAGGTCGACAATGGACTGTCAGCATTTGCAATGAAGTTAAGAGAGAATTGTCGAAGTGTGTGCTGAAATTTGGGATGAACATGTCATGAATTGAAAATAACAACTACTGACAGAAATATAGAGATAAATAACATTGTAACTGGGGGTTTATTTTCATTAGAGTGCAGAAATTTGGAGTGTTTTCCTTGATGGTTTAAATAGGTAGCCTGGTAATTAATACTTATTGAGCAACTCCCATGTTCCATGTACTTCCTAAACTCATCTCAAATGATATACATGAAGTAATTTAGAAAACCACATATAGCAATAAACCATAAACAAGGAAGTACCAATTACATTTCTTCCAAATTTAACAAAGAAATGTACAATTCCAAATCAATAACTAAATCTGGGGGTCTGAAATATATACATTCTGAGACTTAATATACAGCCCAAGGAACAACCCTCTCAGAGTCACAGAAGGTACATGTTTCCAAAGCAAAATAAGAAGGCATGTACTATATTCTTGAATGAAGACTGGAAAATAATTTTCATGATGTTTAGAAAAATGTTTTATGCTTCACATTACAAGAGCCATATTTTCAATTCTCTAAAAAGATGACAAGTGGGTTTATTCTTCTCAAAGCTTGACACGCTAGTTTGATATATGCTGTCAAGTAAAATAATTATTTTCAAAATTCTATTATTTGGCATTTAAAAGATCAAATAGCTATTCATTGAAGGACCAAATATTTAGAAGAGTGGCTATTTCTATTACAGGATAAAATCACACATGGAGAGAAGCCACTACACTGTTTCTTCAGGCATTAAAGATGTATAGTGTGTTGGGTGCCTAGGTGGCTCAGTCAGTTAAGTATCCGACTCTCAGTTTCAGCTCAGGTCGTGATCTCATAGGTCCTGATCTCATGGGTCATGAGATCAAGCCCCATGTGGGGCTCCGTACTCAGCGGGGAGTCTGCTTGAAGATTCTCTCCCTCTGCCCCTCCTCCCACTCTCTCTCTCTCTCTCTCAGATAAATAAAATAAGTCTTTAACAACAACAACAAAAAGGCAGCAAGACTTCACATACACAGTCTTAGAACCTTACATATGTCAGGACCCAATAATTCGGTAGTTCTAATTCTGTAGTTCTCACATGGGGAAAAAAGGAGAGGTGCAGGGCAGGGATTTTGCTCCCCAAGAACATGTACCAATATCTGGAGACATTTTTGGATGTCACAATTTGGGGAGGGAAGTTCTATCAGTTGTCACAGGTGGGAGGGGTAAGTTCTACTACCATCTAGAGGGTAGAATCTAGTGGGTAGTGGGTAGGAATTGTGATAACCATCCTACAGTCTCAGGACAGCCTCAACAACAAAGAACTGTTCAGCCCTAAAGATCAATAGGGTCAAGATTGAGAAACTCTCCTCTAATTGCTTATAATACACCAAAAATTAAACTTACAACCTTAAATTTTAATTAATTCTTATAAAATTAGAGAGTATACCCCTTAACATTATGTCCCACTTAAGAAAAAAAAAAAAAACTAGCAACATAAAAATACTTATACTCACCTCTGGGGCAGATGCTCCTTCAGGGAATTATAATAGAAGAAAGGACACTGGCCAATACTCGCTAGTGCTGAGAAAAATGCTATCACTCTTGGAGGGAGATACTGGGTAGGCTGGATGCTTAAATGGCAAAGATCTTGAGTGATCATTAGTGTGTTTAAATTTGAGGTTATAATCATGTTTAGAATAGTTAATGCCTGCATGAAGTAAAAACTTCAAAAAGTACAAGAGGGTATTCAGTAAAAATGAATTCTCTCTCCCACTCCTGTCCCACAGCCACCCTTTTTATCTTCCTAGAAACAAATTTCTTAGGTTCTTTTCCCAACACATTCTGTGATTTCTTTTGGGTGCATCCAAGAGTTTTTCCTTTGCATCTAGGCAGTGAATACACACAGATGTATAGATACATATAAATGACAGTAGACCATGCAACTGTTCTGAATCATATTTTGCCTTCCAATGAAATATCTTGCAGATCTATTACTCCTGACTCATTTTTTAATTGCTACATAGCTTGAATTATGAATGAAAATAATATAAAATATGAAATGGAATATGAAATAAATGAAAATAACCATATGAAAATAACCATTTTAACCAGTTTCCTGTTAAAGGCATTTAAGTTGTTTTCAACCTTTTGTTATTATCAATATTCCCACAGTATTGGCACTGTACATAGGGCATCTCTTGCTTTTGTGATTATAACCATTACTTCTTTTTTTTAAGATTTATTTATTTATTTTAGAGAGAGAGAGTGATGGGGGAGGGACAGAGGGAGGGGAAGAGAATCCTCAAGCAGACTCCCCACTGAGCATGGAGCCCAAGGTGGGACTCGATGCCGGGCTCAATCCCAGGACCCCAAGATCATGGCCTGAGCCAAAATCAAGAGTTGGACACCCAATTGACTGAGCCACCTATGCGCCCCTAACCATTTTTATTTCCATACAAAGGTGGCATTGCTTGTTAAAAGGATATATGTATTTTATATTTTAATAGATACTATCAAATTGCTGATTATATATATATATACATAAGCCCATTTCATATATATATCTATATATATGAGCCTACTTCTTTGTATTTTAATAGATACTATCAAATTGCTGATCATATATATATATGAGCTTATTTATTTACACCCATGTCAATACCATTTGCTGACAAGCCCTTTGCAAATCTACTCTCCCCCCAAAATTGTAGTTTTATTTGAGGATATGGAGAAAAGGCAACCCTTGTACACTGTTGGTAGGAATGTAAATTGGTGCAGCCACTATGGAAAACAGTATGGAGTTTCCTCAAAAAATTAAAAATAGAATTACCATACAATCTAATAATTCCATGACTGGATATTTACCCAAAGAAAAGAAAAACACTAATTCCAAAATATATATGCACCCCTATGTTTATTGCAACAGTATTTACAATAGCCAAGACATGAAAGCAGTCCAAGTGTCTACTGATAGATGAATGGATAAAGAAGATTAGCTACACACACACACACACACACACACACACACACACACACTAGAATACTACTCAGCCATAAAAAAAAGAATGAGATTGCGCATTTGCAACAACGTGGAGGGACCTAGAGGATATTACGCTAAGTAAAGTAAGTCAGACTGAGAAAAACAAATACCATGTGATTTCACTCATATGTGGAATCTAAAAACATGAATAAACAAATAAACCAAAAGCAGAATCAGACTTACAAATACAGAGAACAAACTGATGGTTGCCAGAGGGGCAGGGGGTAGAGAGATTGGGCAAAATAGACGAAGGGAAGTGGGATGTATGGCTTCTGATTATGAAATGAATAAGTCATGGAAATAAAAGACATAGCAGAGGGAATATAGTCACTGGTATTGTAATGCATTGTATGGTGAGAGATGGGAACTACGCTTGTGGGGAGCACAGCATAGCATACGGAGTTGTCGAATCACTATGTTGTGTGCCTGAAACTAATGTAACATTGTATGTCAACTACACTCAAATTAAAAAATTATACTTTTAATTTTCATTTCTCTTATTATGAAGGCAGTTTTATATATTTACATGGTTTAGATACATTTATACTTTCATACCTGATTATAATCTTGGCCCATTTTTTGGTTAGGTTATTGGCTTTTTTCTGTTAGATGTTGACAAACTCAAAAATATTAACAAAACCATCCCTTTGTCTGTAATATGAATTGCAAATATTTCCCCCCTTTTCCCTTTGACCATGTTGTTGGTTTTTTTTTTAAGATCTTATTTATTTATTTGTCAGAGGGAGAGAGAGAGAGAGAGCACAAGCAGGGGGATCGGCAGGCAGAGGGAGAAGCAGACTCCCCACTGAGCAGGGAGCCTGATGCGGGACTTGAGCCCAGGACCCTGGGATCATGACCTGAACCAAAGGCACACGCTTAACTGACTGAGCCACGCAGCCATCCCTATTTCTTTGTTTTTGGTGCAGGGTGTTCCTTCAGAATTCTTTTTTTTTTTTTGAACTTACATCAATCTTATTTTATGGCCTCAGGATTTTTTAAATCATATTTAGAATTACATTTAAAAAACATCTCAGGGATGCCTGGGTGGCTTAGTCGGTTAAACGTCTGCCTTCGGCTCAGGTCATGATCCTGGGATCAAATGGGCTCCCTGCTCAGCGGAGAGTTTGCTTCTCCCTCTGCCTGCCCCTCCCCCTGCTTGTGCTCTTTCCCTCTCTCGCTCGCTCTGACAAATAAATAAATAAAATCTTTAAAAAAAATAAATAAAAATAGGGGCACCTGGGTGGCTCAGTCGCTGGGCGTCTGCCTTCAGCTGGGGTCATGATCCCAGGGTCCTGGGATCGAGCCCCGTATCGGGCTCCCTGCTCAGCGGGAGGCCTGCTTCTCCCTCCCCCACTTCCCCTGCTTGTGTTCCCTCTCTCGCTGTGTCTCTCTCTGTCAAATAAATAAAATCTAAAAAATAAATAAATAAATAAATAAATAAATAAATAAATAAATAAAAATAAAAAACATCTCACATCTTCTTCTACTACTCTTGTGGTTTTCTGTTTGTTTTTAACCTTGGATCCATTAGAACTTATCCTCACTTAAAGAGTCTAGTTTTATTTTTCTTTAAGATAACAGCTACCCTGTTATGCTAACAATATCCACATTTTTCCCCATTAATTTAAAATTCTATTTGATTCTTATATTACTTGGCTCTACTGCTGGGTTTTCTATTCTGTTCCATAGAACTCTTTGTCTAGTCTTAGGCCAGCATTATATTGTTTAAATTATTGTAGTATAAAATGTTTTAATATTCAGCAGGAAGCAAACACATTCTTTCGGGACATTTTTGCCTTTAGGTAATTAATACAGGAAAGTTAAGCTAATACATGTGTGTGAGAGATGAATATGACCGCAAGCAGCCTTTCTCCCTTAGGTTAAGAGATTGTATTCCCTCTGGAATTTCTCACTGAAAACGGGGCAACCAGCATCTCAAACCTATACATTTTTACTCCAAAGGAATTCTCTCTCTTTCTACTCTTGTCTTTCTAAGCCAACTTCAAGAATGAATGTGAAGATAAAAGCTAGGTAAGGAAATACTTGGCAAAGAATGGAAACCTATTTCCCTCCTCTTTCATGTGAATGGATTGACTTTTCAAAGTCATTCACAGGACTTACTTGCTTAGTAGGATGGAGGACGTTGTTGGAGGCAGAAATGGATGCAAATCAAATGTGCTCTTGACTCATGCACATCAGACCCGTACATTGAGTCAAGTCTTTCTCATCTATGAAGGCAGACACTTGACCCAATCACTGCTTTCTTGCCATTGTGTGTGCAGTGAATAAAATCTGTTCAAACCTGCGGTCTGTGAATTTATCTGCTGATACTCTTTTATGTAAATGGAATGAAAGCATTTGAAAATCAACGCAAGAATGTATACAGGAATAATTGCTTAAGTGGCCAAATTTGATTAGACTCAACCTTGTGCTTTGTATTATATTGTATGAAACATTTACCACATACTGCCCCCAGGCTTGAAAATAATGTAATTCTGGCCAAAATTATTATTTTCATGTGGTTATCATACTATTATTTTTTTTGAATGTAAGTTATAATGTCTGTAAATATCCCTAATGATCAGACTGACTAAACGTAATCAAATGTAAGCATTAACCTAACGGGCCACCAGTGTTATTGTGGTTTAGGACCCCTTCCTTTAAGTATTCCTGGGTCTGCCCCAGAGGGATTTCACATGTGCTCAAGAACAATCCCCCATCCCCATGCAGCCATGCTACCTTATGAGACTCAGCAGTACTTGCCCGTGGCCCCAGTTAGTCTACTGGGCAAAGAAGACAGTTTCCCATCTTTATTATTTTCTAGGTCCCTGGATTTACTCTGTGTTATTCCAGTGGGCTCCACAGCCCTCCTGCCCCTGTCTCAGCAACCGCTGCTTCTCCCACATTCTTCTGGTCTAGTGTTTGGTCTGAGCCCTTAGAATGCAAGAGTTTTGGGAACATCTGAGATGAAATAAGAAACAGTATCTCTTGGTTTTGACCTTTTACCCTATTAGTGGGCACCCTGAGAAAACTTGGTCTTCCATAGGTTTCATAGTTCCTTAAAACACTCTTCTTCCTTTTTACTTTACTTTTATAGTCTTTATTTTTTACTTTAACCTGTATCTCTCCGCAGAACCTAATCACACCTCTATAGAGTTAGCCAGGAGATAGATTAATGTAACAGAACAATGCTGTAATCACAGTCATACTTGCCTCCAGGAAAGAAAGGATGAGGCAGTAGGTCAAGTTCATGAAGCTAGATCCCTCTTCCCTCAGGATATGTCCTTACCTGGGAGCCTCTTCAGCTCCCCCTTCAAACAGACTTTTGTCAGGCCACCCAATAACTCATCAGCTTTGCCCAGATAGTTCTAAATTCCAGCATCAGACATAGTGCATTGTCTTTTCTAGGAGGCTATGCAGCTGACACAAAAAAGAACTTCCCAAGATTGTCTTAACAGTTTCCAAACACGGTCAGTTGTGCCTGAACCCCGAATACAAACAAAAGGTAGTTAGGGTTCTGGATATGCAGCCTGGTACAATCAAATAGAAAGAAAACAAGAAAGATAGGGGAAAAAATCCAAAATATGCTCTGAGGCTTTCCCCCTATTTGTAGTAGGATTTTGATGTGTAGAGATACTGGCCTTAATCTCAGATATGACAGAGGAAGAAGTTTCAAAGGAGAAAACCGGGACAGAATATACCAAAGGCATTTTGTTGTTTTAAAAGAGACAGTCTTCCCAGTGGCCCTCTGATCAGAAGTCGTATCTACCAGCCCCAAACAGATGTAAAAACAAAGCCTTCAAATCATGTAGATTGGCAAAACAGCAAGAGAAGATCATGAGTTTGTTGTTTGAAGAGAGACAGTCTTCCTCGTGGTGCCCTGATCAGAAGTAATATCTACCAGCCCCAAACAGGTTCTCTTTTATACTACCTTCAAATGCTATGGATTGGCAAAACAGCAGTAGAAGATCCTGAATGATAATCACACTGGAAAGTCAAATTATTAATGCAAAGCCACCTATGGCCATGGAAAGAATGTTCAGGTGTGGCTACTGATGAGTACAAACAAAGCAGCCAGGAGTGCTCGGCAGGATTAGCATATGAAAGATGACCCTGATGTCACAGACCCTATCCATGGCAATGCATTTACAGAAGCTGATCGGTGAATATAGTGACACTCTAGCTATGTGCTCAGGATGGAAGTGCTTCTTTAAAGAAACAGGAGAAATGTGAATTGGTTAACAAAACAGTGCTCTGCTAAGGCAAATGCAACATGCTGCAGAAAAAAATGTGCTCAAGGAAGAGAATAAATACAGTGTAATGCATGGTACTGTGTGAGCCCATTCCCCACTTGCCCTTTGCCTTTGTTATTGCCACACAGTGCTGGTGTTAAAGATGGGCCCTGTGAATTATGAGGCTCACTGGACACACTATGACACCATTCTTACATACCAACCTACACTGTAGTGGGGCTTCTTGTCTAGACATTCCCCACTTCATAACTATTCATACTTATACGTTCATCTATGACTCCTACTGTGCAAAGCCTCAGTCTCAGTGAACTCTCAGGCCCAAACACATGCCACGATGAAACCAGCCTCCCTCTCCTGATAATCTAGACCCTGATGTTAATCCTGAAACACCAGTCCAGACATACCTGCCCTCATGGTACTACCAAACACAGTAACTCTGGAAGGAGGCAGAAGAGGTTAGAAAGTGAAAATGAGGAAAGAGAAGTAGAGACACCAAAAAATGGAGACTAAAGGCCCTGGTGTAAGAAATTCTATGATATGGAGAGGAGTAGAGAGGAAGCCAATACAGAGGAAGCCTGGAGAAGGAGGACTCTGAAAGTTAAGATAGCATCCCAGAGAGAAATGATAAGAATGAAGAAATTCATAAAAATAGACACAGAAAGGACAGGAGACGCCTACAAGATGCGTCAATAGCACAAAACACTTGGTGACCAATGAGATGTGGTGTGAAAGATAAGATCAGTTGAAGGTAAGTCTCATCTTTAAACTTAGGCTCTCAGGTGGGTGGTAAGGCCATAAATGTGATGGGAAATTCAGAAAGAGATGCACGTATAAGGATGGAAATAAAGGGGCACTTGGGTGGCACAGTTGTTGAAGCAACCAACTCTTGGTTTCAGCTCAGGGTCCTGAGATCCAGCCCCACGTCAGGCTCTGCACTCAGCATGGAGTCTGCTTGAGATTTTCTCTCCCTCTCCCTCTGCCACTCCCCCTGCTTGCACTCTCTCTCTCTCTCTCTCTCTGAAATAAATAAATAAGTCCTTAAAAAAAAAAAAAGGATGGAAATAAAAATTTTAAAAAGATATTATCTGCATGACATGCATGTAAAAAGATTTTCTTTCTTCTGAGGCATAAGGGTAGATAAAATACAAAATACAAGGTAGAAAAAAATAAAATACAAGATGCACCATTAAAATTGAATTTCAGATAAACAACAAATAACTGTTTAGTATAAGTATGCCCCATGCAATATGTGGGGCATACATAAACTAAAAAATTCCTTGCTGCTTTCCTGAAATTCAGACTTAACTGGGCATTCTGTTTTTTGTTTTTGTTTTTTTTTTGCTAAATCTGCCAACTCCACTCAAGAGAGAAGGGGTTAAGATTAAAGATGTGTTATTCCAGTATGTATTAAAATTTATACAGAAAGACAAAGGAACTAGAACAGCTAAACACCACTGAAAAAAAGAATAAAGTGGAAAGAATCACACTACTCAGTTTCAAGACTTACTATATAGCGCAGTAATCAAGACCATGTGGTATTGGCAGAGTAATAGACACAGGTAGGTCAATGGAGCAAAATAGAGAACCCAGAATAGATCCACACAAATGTGTCCAATTGATGTTTGACAAGAGTAAAAAAGCAATCCAGTAGATGAAGGATTGTCTTTTCAACAAATGGTGCTACCACTATTGGACATCCATAGCAGCCCCCGCCAAGCTATCCTTGAATAAAACCTTACACCTCATACAAAAATTAACTCAAAGCTGGTCATAGATCTAAATGCAGAATGTAAAACTATAAAACTTTTAGAAGAGAACACAGGAGGAAATCTTTGCAATGGACTTAGGCAAAGAGCTCTTAGATACGACACCAAAAGCACTGTCCATAAAAAAAAATATTGATAAGTTGGATCCCATCAAAATTAAAAGAAAAAAACAAAGCATTTACTCTTTTTTTTTTAAAGATTTTATTTATTTATTCATGACAGACAGACACAGAGAGAGAGAGAGAGAGGCAGAGGGAGAAGCAGGCTCCCCGCAGAGCAGGGAGCCTGATGCGGGACTCGATCCCGGGACCCTGGGATCATGACCTGAGCCGAAGGCAGACACTTAACCATCTGAGCCACCCAGGCGCCCCAAGCATTTACTCTTAAAAGTCTATGTCAAGAAGTTGAAAAGGTAAGTCACCAACTGGGAGAAAATATTTGCAAATCACATATCCATCAGAAGACTCATGTCCAGAGTATACAAAGAACTACCTAAATCCAACAGTAAAAAAACAGATAAATTGAACAGTTCACCAAAGAAGATATATGGATGGCGAATGAACACATGCAAAGGTCTTCAATATTGCTAGGCATTAAGGAAAAGCCAGTTAAAAATACAGGATACCATGGCACATCTATAACATGGTAATTAAAATAGTGGTACCATCAAACGCTAGTGGAGATGTATAGAAACTGAATCACTCACACATTGCTGATGGGACCTAGCAATGTCATTGCTGGGCATTCATTCTAGAGAAGTGAAAACTTAGACTCACACGAAAACTATGCATGAATGATCATAGCAGCTTTTATTTGTAAGAGCTAAAATCTACCAAATGTCCTTCGATGGATAAATGATGAAGCAATCTGTGGTACATTCATACAGTGGACTACTATTCAGCAGTATAAGAGAAAAAAATAAAACTACTGACACACACAGCAACTTGGATGGATCGTAAAGATATTCTGCTAAGTGAAAAAGCCAATCGAAAAAAGTTGCATACTGTACAATTCCATTTATATGGAATCTGTTAAATGACAAAATTATACCAATGGAGGGTAGACATGTGATTGCCAAAGGTTAGGGAAGAGTAGGGAGAGTGTGAGTATAAAGAGGCAGCAGAAGAGAGTTCTTTGTGATGAAGGAATATTTCTGCATCTTAATTATAATGGCAGTCATATGAATCCATATATGTGATAAAATATGATAAAATTATACACAAAGACATGCAAAAAAAAAAAAAATGAGTGCATGAAAAAGGTGGTGAAGTCCCAGTAAGATATATAGTCTAATTAATCATTTGTGTCATTCATTTTCCTGGTTTTGATAATGCACTAAAATTATGTAAGATGAGGCCAATGGAGAAGCTGGGTGATGGGTACGTGGAACTTCTCTATCTTTGCAATTTCTTGTAAGTCCATAATTATTTTTTTAAAGATTTTTTTAAGTTGTGTTAGTCAGATAGAAGTGAGAGCACTAAGAGTGGATGAACTTATTCCAGGAGAGTGGTGTTTATGATGAGAAGAGTTCTGTGAACAGACTCCTGGCCGACAATACACAGAGCCAGCAAAAATATCACAGAGGAAGAAGTCCCATCAGAGGAGAGTGGGAGTCATGGCATGAAAGCCAAAGGAAAATAGATTTTCACACGCACGCACACGAGTGCGCTCACACACACACAGGGGCAATCAACAGTGTTGAGAAGCCTGGTGTTGCAAATGAACACTGAACTAGGAGTAGAGGGACAAAAGGCAACAGAAGCAGCTAGTGAACTCTTCCAGGAAATTCAACAGGCGAGAGAAAGAAAAAGACACACCTACAGAGTCAGTGGACATGAAGAAAGATTAAACTTGACTTCGGGAGGAGAAAGATGGAATACTTAAAACTGAGGAGTCCTGTAGAGAGGAAAAGAGTTTGCCTATTCAAGAAAAGGAGGAAAATAAATGACGGAGAGCACACCCAAGAAGGGCCAAGGAGGTGGGACCAAGTGCTCAGATCAAAGGATCAGCCTCCTGGAAACAAAGTCTGGTTCTAGTTCACAGGGACGTATGACTAAAGGAGACCAAATCAGAGACACAGATATTTGAATTTTGAAAATCATCACAGCAGGAAGCGTTGCTAGTAGGTTTTACAATTAATAACATACTTTACAAAACAATACAAACCTAGATTTCATGAATCAGAACTAAAACTGGCCATTAGAATTATGTTTTGCCTGAAGGCATGCAATTCTTATTTAGGAATCTGGTGAAGGCAGTTCCCTCATGATGACACGGGCTTGTTGAACATGTGCTGATTTATAATCCTAAAACAAAATAATGCTATGAACAATTTTGCTTTCCTCTATGTGCTTCGTTAGTCTGAAATTTTTGAATACTTCTATACATAAGAATGTTAAGGTAAAACTCATTTTATATGTAAATCACATTAAAAATAAATAGATTATGTATTAAAGTCTCAGAAAGCTCAGAATCAGTTTTTTCTAAGGGAGTTATTTAACACTAAGACTTGTTCAGTAATTAAGTGATGATAAGTTGCACTTACATATGATGGCAAACTTTTTGACATTACTCTTGTTTGAAATACTCCATTGGTCACCTACGCTCTGACATGCCTTAGAGACCAATGACAGTGATGAAACAAAATAGTCTCTAGGGACCAGAAACCGTGTTGTAGGTTGAAGCATCTGAAAGTCATCAAAGGAATGTAGAACAGCTAACAATATTTTACTGATGAAAGGGAAGAAACGTGAATAAGTGGTGAAGGGGAGGCTTTCTTACTTTCATTTGTTTGGATCATAGCTTTGAACCACATTTTCTTTGAATCCACATTTTCTGCCTAACTGCATCTGGCACCAAAGGTATCAGGGTCAAGTGGGCTATGGTAGCAAATACACAGACATGAGAGTTCTAGAAGGATACCCACTAGATTAATGACCATGTTCATCTCTGAGAAAAGATATACATTTCTTTTTTTTTTTTTTTTAGAGAGAGAGAAAGAGCTCAGGAGTGGGGGTGGGGGAGGGCATGGGAAGAGGCAGAGGGAGAGGGAGAGAGAGAATCTTAAGCAGCCTCCATGCCCAGTGCACAGACCCAGTGATGCTCGATCTCATGACCCTGAGATCATGACCTGAGTCAAAATCAAGAGTCGAACGCTTAACCCACTGAGCCACCCAGGCACTCCAAGATATAAATTTCTATAAATTTCTAATCAGTTTAGCTTTTTCTCTAATAAGCATGTGTTCATGTTTACTTGTATAATTAAATACAGTTGACTCTCAAGCAACATGGGTTTCAATTACACAGGTCCACTTACATGTGGATTCTTTTTGATAAATACAGTACAGAACTGTAAACGTATTTTCCTTATGATTTTCTTAATAACAAATTCTTTTCCCTAGCTTACTTTGTTGTAAGAATATAGTAAATAATACATATAACATACAAAATACATGTTAATCAACTGTTTATGCTATCAGTAAGGCTTCCAGTCAACAGTAGGCTAGTAGTAGTTAAGTTTTTGAGGAGTCAAAAGTTATGTGTAAATTTTTGACTGTGTGAAGGTCGGCACTCCTAACCCCTGCCTTGTTCAAGGGTCAACTATAAATAGATGTATAAAATAAAATAAAATTCTAATGAAAACATTTCATATATTCATAGGTCCTCACCTCAGCATTATAGTAATGACTAAGTGAAGCAAAACACAATGTGTTTTGAGCAAACTCAACGCATGTTAGCTATCATTATTATTCTGTTTCGCCAAGATACTGCAAACGATTCTCTGAATGGACCACAGCAGATAAAAGATGTCTGCAAATTAACATTCTTCCCATTGAGAAGTAGAGCCTATTTCCACTGTTGTTGAACCTGTTGAACCTGACCTGGTCCATGGCCACTTTGACCAATAGAATATGATGAAAACAATGTCATCCTGGTTCTCATGCCAGCTTTTAAGAGGATCGACATCCTTTTTTGCAGTCTCAGAAGCCCTGAGTCACTAAATAAGAAGATCACCTACCTTTAGGCCACCACACTATGAAAAACCCTGGAGGATAAGACACCATGTGGCGAGAAAAACAGAGCAAGTCTCCCCAAGCACCAGCCACATGAATGAGGATGCCATCTTGAAAATGATACCTGGTAAAATGGATACAAAGTAGTCAACTGAACATTATCAGACCTACAAAACTGTGAGTAAAACTAAAACGATTTTTAAACCTCTTAGATTTGAAGTCGTTTGTTACACAGCTACAGATAACCACAACAGCATCTTTAATGTCTTCCTCTCTGCATTTTCCAATTTTCTACAGTAATCGTGAAATTCCTTGGCATACAAATAAATTCTAAACTGCAGAAATTCTTTTAGTTTAAATGAAAATTCGGAGAGAAGATGGAGTAGGTTCCAATGGAAAAGCACTCCACAAAAACAACTAATTAAGGTTGGCTCTGACTATATATGTTAAATGACCCCTCATGTAGCTGTGGAAGCAATGAGATTTCGAGAGCTAAAAGTTTGTTCAAGGGGGAAACTCTCGATGTTGAGCTAATGAGCTGCAATTGTCTGTCCCCTGAGGAAACTGTTGACATTCAGCATATGCTAGGGGCTGACAGTCCAGGCTTGGCCCAGATAGAGGGTCACTGCTTGGGGACAGTGAAATCAGCAGAGCTTTTGGTGGTGCTACGGGAAAGCAGTAATAGAACTGGAGGCTTTGAAGGACCTCAACACACAGCTACGTTCCCCCTCAAGCCATCTGCCAAATGTTGAAGTAGACAGAGTAGGGTTGGTTGCTTTATAGCTATACTGAAAATTTCTGAAAAACAGAGGAAAATTTTAAGCAGTTTTCTGGTATACAGAAGAAGAAAGCTCACCAAGGTGACAGAGCTCAGATACACACCAGCTGAAAACCCTGGGGGAGACCAGAAACAGACTATCTGTGGCTGCATTTCCCCTGGAGGTCTTTCTCAATTCTGGGCATAGGACAGAATCTGAGACTCAAAAACAGAGAAATGGTGGTGGTCTCAGTAAACCTAAAGTAAAAGAAATTGAAGACTAGATAATTCCAAGTAAAAGGCTAAATTTATCAGGGTGGTTAAAAATAAAATGCAAGCCACATGCTGCTTATAAGAAACGTGCCTTAAATATGAGGACAACAAAATGGTAAGCCAAAATGGAAAAATACACCATGCATATGCTAGCCAAAAGAAAGCTGGAGCAACCATACCAATGCAGACAGAGTTGACAATAGGCAAGAAGAATAACTAAAGAAACAGAATATTTCACGATGATTCACCATGTGCCCAGTACAACAGGAAGATGATAATTCAAAATCTGTATGTTCACGATAAAATATCTTCAAAATACAATATAAAGCAGGGGTGCCTAGGTGGCTCAGTCAGTTAAGCATCCGACTAGTGATTTCAGCTCAGGTTATGATCTCATGGGTTGTGAGATTAATCCCAACAGCGGGCTCCGTGCTCAGTAGGGAGTCTGCTTGGGATTTTCTCTCCTTCTGCCCCTCCCCCCACTCACCTTCCCGCTCTCCCTCTCTCTCTAAAATAAATAAATGAAATCTTTAAAATAAATAAATATATATATTTAAATATATATTATATATATATATGTATATATTAAATTCTGTTTAGATTCCCCTGTCAGAACCATACAAACTCAGCAACAACAACAAAAAATCATGCCTTCCCTTTCTTTCAAAGAAAGGCCCAATAAAAATTGAAGAAAGTAAATTCCATACCAACTTCCATCCAGGTTTCGTCCTTGCAATAAGCCCTGACTTCCTCTCTTTGATTTATGGGCACATCGGTTTCTCTCAGGAATCTTTAAGGGACAGTTAGTTGGCCCAAATTCAAGTCAGTCACACTGCTTGCCAAATAAAAACAGTCTCCAGTGTGTCTTCTCATGTTCTGATGCATATCTTCTTTTGAATATGATTCTTCAAGTCCTGGAAAAATGCCCATCCCTTGTGTACTGTCTAGTTACTCTTCACCCCTAAAAGATCCTTGGTTTGCCAATTAAATCAGTTAATTTCTAGGCCAATTAAATTAGATCAATCTGTCAGTTTTCTTAAATTAATCAAATAGGTTGTTGAGTATCATGTAGGACCAACATGGAATAGGATAAACCCAAAATTTTAGGCCCATAAGTAGGAAGTAGCTGAAGAAATCAACCATCAGAATATATCTTCCTATAAAACAATAAAATGCTATGAAGAAGGACTAAATCAGAGACAACTGATGCTTTTTCCTCAATTTCTGGTGCCTCTCCCCACCATAAATATTTGGGATTATACGAAATACTTCAGTATAAACAGAAATTCCTCAAGGAACAGTGGCATATTCCCTTTTATAAGTTCCCCACATAAAAATACTAAAGAATTAAACTGCCCATAAAGTGAACTGTGAAACTTATCAATCACAAAGCCGCAGTCAACTATTCATCAACATTTTTAAAGGATTTATAGAAGTGGATACTTCTCAGACTTAGAAAGCTCTCATGTTTGCTTGGAGAAAACTTCAGAATTCTCTTTGCATTATGGTTTAATAATCCCTCTCCCACCCCCTCTGCTTGTGTTCCCTCTCTCACTGTGACTCTCTCGGTCAAATAAATAAAATCTTTAAAAAAAAAAAAAAGAGAGAAGGAAGAAAACAATAGGAAGTCTCTTTGAATAAGATCCCTATTAATATTTCCACCACAACCTCATTTTATTTATTTAAAAAAAAAAAAATTTTTTTTTTTTTAAGATTTTATCCATTTGCGAGAGAGAGAATGAGAGAGAACACATGAGAGGGGATAGGGTCAGAGGGAGAAGCAGACTCCCCGCCGAGCAGGGAGCCCGATGTGGGACTCGATCCCAGGACTCCAGGATCATGACCCAAGCCAAAGGCAGTTGCCCAACCAACTGAGCCACCCAGGCGCCCCACAACCTCATTTTAAGTCTGAGTCTTTTTTTTTTTCCATTTATTCATCTCATGGTCAAATCAAATAACCATAAGAGTTTTATATACTCATCATTGTACAACGCAACTAATTATTAAACTAGAGAATAAAAAGGAACAGATTTTTGACCAACAAAAAAACCATGACACTCGGGCATTGCTTAATCATATCCGTGACAGAATCCTTCTCTTCCCCCACCCACCACCCACCACCAAACCATTCTACATACTGTGCTGGCTCAAGAAAACAAGGGGATAAAAAAGCTCTTTCTGTCAGGATGTGAGATAACTTAGGACTCACAGTGATCAGTGATAATATATCGCCTTGAATGTTAAGGGAGGCCCATGACAGAGATGAAGCAAACAATGTATTTCATAAAGCTGCAAAGGCGTAAATTAAGACTTCAGGTAATAGGGACAATAAAAGTCATCATGCAGGTCTGAAATGTAAGCGTGATGGTTCTTACAAAATGCGCTGTAATAGCCAGCAGGGTAGTGACAGATGATGCACCACTCGTGCCCAGCATGGCAGGCAGAGGGCACCTCGCCCACCACACTCCTCGCTACAGCCAGGTAAAAGGCATGTTCCTACCACGTCCCGTAAATTAGTTTAATAGACTATGGTCTGCAGTGTCCTTGCTGGAGGGGGCTAGGAAGCATGGTGGAGTGCTACTCACCACTTTGCTGAACTGTTATTGATCTAGGGTAAATGTTCGCTCGCTCATGTGTGAAGTGAAGTGCAAACCTTTGTTCAATTCTGAGCAGATTTTTCAACTCATTACTCCATACTTCCCCAGCTGCAAAAGGCAGGGGTGACTGTGTTTTTGGCTATTTCGTTGTAACAGCAGGATTTGCAGGGTTGTCTTCCCATGCTGCGGAAAGGACAGACCCGTGGATCACCTTCCTCTGACAGATCTAGGGTCTGTCTGTGCTGCTTCATTCTCAGAGAGAGTCACAGAAAATGAGAACTTGGAACATGAGCTTCTCCTTTTATGCTCATTTGCTGCTTATGGTATTGGCGAGTACTCAGACATCATACATGATCCTCAGAGATGCTTTTCAGAGACAAACAACATACACACACACACACACACACACACGATAAATAGATAGATAGATAGATAGATAGATAGATAGATAGATAGATAGATAGACAGATAGATAGACAGACAGACAGACAGACAGATAGATAGATAGATAGAACCTTACAGAGAAAGATTATACATATAGAGATATGTCTGCAGATATAGATTACTACACAGCTGTAAAATTACTCACTATTCCTTTATAATCAGAACCCTGAACTATATCTAACTTAATTCATCCACCAAGTTGCCATCCATTTTTTAAAAATTATTCACATCAATACTCAGTTTCCTCTGATCTGGTCTTAAGAATAGTAGGATCCTAATAATGGTATGGTTTCAGGGACACAGAGGAGGTGCTCACCTCACTCCTTCCAAAATTCCTCCAGCCAAATGACTGATTCTTGAAATGCCACAATTAGTAATAATTGATTCATTTAATGTCTATTTCCCCATGGTATGTAAATTTCAAAATAAGTAACAGTTAAGCCTTACCGGTCATTTTCAACTTAAGATAAACAGGTTGATAAAAATGCATTCTTGACATTAAGGAGGGCACGTGATGTAAGGAGCACTGGGTGTTATATAAGACTGATGAATCACTGATCTCTACCTATGAAACCAATAATACATTATATGTTAATTAATTGAGTTTAAAAGGAAAAGAAAAAAAAATGCATTCTTGAGCACAGGTACAAAGCAGGGCATAGAAAGGTTATATGTAACATACTGCTTGGAGGACACTAGTTTTGGGGAGGAGCAGAAATACCTAAAGGGGAGAGTATTTTTGTAGGTGGAAGAAATAATGGTAGGGGAATGTGCATCTCATGGATTCTGAACACAGTTTCTCCATGATCCCAGGTCCCCTTTTGCAGACCCAATCATTTATTCCCTGGTTAACGCTGTGTATTAAGAGCATCTCTGAAGATTCTGGCAGGCCTCACAGGCGGCTAAGAGAACTAACTTAAGGAATGAGTTTGCTGGATTTCCTCAACTTTTAGCAAGACTGTGCCCAAAGCTAGAGCTCAACAGGAGGAAATTTTATATGTATATGTTAACATATATATATATGCATGCATATGTATATAAATACATGATATATATTATATAAAATATATCTATAATATAATGTATTATATAAGTATAATATAATGTTATATATAATGACAGATCATATTTCTATTTCTACCTAATAACACTAACAGGTGAAACCTACAAGGTACACATCCATAGTTCCTCCTCCCAAATCCTCAGAGACAGACATGTTTCAGCATTCTGAATTACTTGGGGATTTTGAAAACATAATATGGCATGGATATCAGAAATGCATCACACCACCACCAATAGGGTGACTATTCATTATCAAACAGTATAATTTCTACCATGAAACATACAAATGTTCACACAAATTTGGTTTTACAAATTAAAAAAAAAATGATAAATATCCTTACAAGAATTCAGGTCTGATTTTACCACCAAATAAGTTTGCCATAATTCTATGAAAAAAAAAAAGTTTTGTTGTGTAACGATCAAGGATAATTGATAAATGTTTCTCTCATCAATTTTGGACTGAGATGATCAAGAATTCTTCTATAGCACTTTTTAGTAGCACAGTCCCTAGTTTATAATGTGTGTGTCAAAAGTACCCATCAAGGGAGGAGGTGGTGTGAATGGATGATGTTCAAGTAAGTACTGTAAGCCTCATTCAAAGTCTTGTAGCCAAGTGCTCCCAAAGCCAGAGTGAAGGAGGCTGGGTAGACAGCTTTTCCTCCACTGCTCTTTTCTGATCAGTATCTCTACCAGAGCTGCACTGCCCCTGAGTTAAGATACCATCATCATTCAAGTGTGGTTGAGTGAGGAGGCTTAAAAGGGAACGATGGACAGCACCAGCTTGCCACCTTCTGTTTCCACGCTAATTGCCTTCAGGATCCTGACTCTTTTACGTCGAGATATAATTTTCTTCCTCCCTGCTGTGCACAGACATCATCATCTTTTAAGTCCCTGGGCACAGGAGCTTATGAAGAGAGTAAAAGAGCTGCCCACATTCCTTCGATTCCAGCCTTTTGTTCAGAATATCTATTCCCATTTCATCTGACTGGTGGTGGAGGTAGTGTGTGCACCCATCCTCCACATCCTCCAGCCACACATCCTTAATTTCCTTCTTGATGTTTCTCCTTGGATAATGCACCCTCACTTTAAACTATAGCTGTGCTGATAATGTTCTCCCTGAAATGTGCTGCCCTCTGGACTGCTCTCTCCCACAGCCAACTGGGCTTGAAACCCTGGAGACATCAATGATGCCTACTTTGTCTCCAAAACAGGGGGCAGTGAGCAAGGCCCACCAGTTCTGTATTTGGAAAACACCTCCCTGCTTTACCAACCAATTCATATCCTTCTCCATCTGTGCCTGATCAGTTGCACCCCATTGTGTCTTCACCAGGCCAAATAACACACCAGAGTCAAATGAATCTTACTGGAGTAACTTTCCATTTAACTTTGCTCCATTTAGAATATTTCCAAGATTAGAATATATTTATATTCCTATGGATAGTTTATATATATATGTATATATAAAGAATATATATATATTCTTTAATCTGCTTTCGGAGCCCCTATAATACAAACGCAATTTGCTTTTCCACTTTCATCTTTCAACCCTCTGTTACAACTTTTCGACAGATACACTAGCCTTGACATATCATATGAACTTGTCAGCATCTTTCCCATCCCTTGCACATTTCCATGCTGTTCACTTGGTTCAACCCTGACTCCACTCAATCATCAAAGCCCAAGCGTTACATGTCCAGTAGGGGTTCTCTTACCATCTACAGCCATAATAATTGTGGAGCAGACTACCTGTCATCCTCCAATATCCATTCTCCCCTTCCTTCCCGTGACAACAGAACTCCCTGTTTCTAGCTGAGCACATGAATACCCAGGTGAAAGACTACACTGTCCAACCTCCCTTGCAGGTAGGTGTGACGTGGGACTAAGATGTGACAGGTGGAATGTGAATGGAAATGATGTATTTAACTTCTGTGTCACACACTCTTGAGGAGGGGCATACCCTTTTGGACCACATGGACTAGAGCAAAACCATTAGAATGGCAGAGCATGAAAAGAGATGACCAAACAGCTGATGACTTTACAGAGCAGAGTTGCCATTGGAGCTTATATAAGAGATCTAAATTCTATCTTGCTTCCGCCATTATTGTTTTAGACCTCTATTACAGCAGCCAAATCTGTCTCCTAACTAATCTTACATCATTTATTATTTGTATGACTCAACTGCTTATATTCCTATAGTCATCCTAAAATTAGTAGTTATCTCTGTGCTTATATCCATCTCCTTCGCCCAGTGTGAAGAGGGACAAGGAACTTTTCTACACACAACGAACTCCAATACAGCACTTCTTCACACCCTGGTCAAGCACAGGACACTAAGAATTTAATGAATACAATCATACTCTATTTATCCATGATCAATGGAGAATGAACTCTTTTGTGTAAGCACATTCACAAAATAAAATAAAAATATACTTTAAATCTCAAAAATATTTAAAGAAACTTCTCTTGCATAAAACATCTGAAAATATATTTCACTCTTTGCTGGCATATTTACACAGAAGGTAATAAATGTAACTCTGTTGATGCTTAATGTCTCAAGATCATAATTGTCAATGTTCATTTTGTATTATTCTCTATATATCTCAATAACAACTAAAGGATATATTCCCAAATATAAAGTACCAGGGAAGCCTTTGGAGAAGACTTTTATAATACCTTTTTTATGGGTATAAAACTAATACCTATTTATTGCAGAGTATTTAGAACACGTAGAAAGCCTATGGAAAACAGCCTGAATTCTTAATTTGTATTAGCAATATTTTTCTTGTTTATTACCAGAAGAGTATGAGTCGTTTTCCTCCATTTCCCTCATGCCATTAGTGTGTTGTTGTTTCTAATATTCTGTGAACTAGAATATCAGATGTTCAAGTGTCCTGGAACTATGTAAAGATCTGTGGGAGAACTAAAATGTTCTGCTCTAAGCAAAAAGAACAAGTTTCTGGTATGAACCCAGTACTTCACCCCTGACTTTGGGGTAGTGGATATTAAGTCAGTCTTATAATATTTTCCTGGAGAGGAAGCTGTGAGTTGGGGAGGAGCTGGGAGTACTAAGATTGCTGAACTCTGGGTTCCTTCATACTCCTCGGGTACTAAGAATTCTAAACCAGCCAGGCTAATAGTTATAGGGACAGAGGTAAAAATTTTATGAATCACCAAGTGTAATAGTGAGACATGTGGCTTACACTCACACCACTTGGGTCATGCTTCTACATATTTTTGACGTGGAGATATAGAACACACATTGGTCATTGGTGCAATGTACTTGACTGGTCATCTTAATCACCTGCCTGCCTCCTGAGTCTCCGGGTTAGTGGGCTAGTGTCTCCTGCTAGCATAGGGGCACAAGGGCAAGAACACCCAAATGTTAAACCCATGCATAGCCACTGTGAAAAAAATCAAAGTTTGGAAATTACAGTGGGTGATTGTGCAAACTTTATCTGCTAAAATCAAGATGCAGCCTGTTTACTAGATTAAATGAGCACATGCCCTGGAACATGGTAGACAGTGATTGATTTAGAAGGGATATAGATAAAGGGACAATGATACGTGATTATGGTCTTATGTCAAGGTTGATCAGTTCTCTGGCTTTATGTCATAATTCAGTTTGCAAAAACTTCAACCACCTCATTTCTCATACAATATTATATCGCTCCACCATATGGATAGCATCACATTGATAGGACTTGGAGAGCATGCAGCAACAAACACTCTAGATATCTTGGATTGACACTTAGGTTCTGGAATCCAAGACATAATTTGAAAGAAAAGTCAAGGCCTGCCATCACTGAAGCTCCGATGTATCCAGAAGTGACATATTTTACTGTCTACTTCTAAATGGCACAGAAATGTAAGGCCCTCTTTGGGTTTTAGGAACAACATAAGCCAGAGTCAAGGACGCTGTTTGATACTGTTTTCTGAGTAACCAGGAGAGCTGTGAATATGGAGAATATCCTATATGAAGAGAAATCTATCTAGGGCACGTAGGTTTGCCAGTTGCTCCTTATGACCAGAGAGCCCCGCTGTGCTTAAAGTCTCTGAGGCAGACAGGAATACTGCATGGAGTCAGTTGCACAACTGGATAGGGGAATCACAGCAGTGACACCTGGGTTTTGAACCAGTTACACATTTACGAGCAAATCATTTTTAAAAATGCCTGGCTGCTCATAGTTCTACTACGGAGTGAACACATGCCCACAGGACATGAACAAGCGGTAGCTGATGATCTGCACCACTCCTAATGAACTTGGTATCGTCTGATGCTTCAATCCACAAAACTTTGAACGCCCAGCAGTTTCTCATTACCAAGTAGAAGTAACAGGCACAAGGTGGGGCCTGAGAAGGTCATGAAGGCATAAATGTTTTGCATAACAGATGGATCCATTTCCCATTGTGCCTGTCACACAGCCATCTTTCCCCAAATCCACACACAGGGCCTTGGGGGAAACTCTATGACTGGGAAGAAAATCATTCAAGCCTTGTTTGCAGATGGCACTTTATTAAATGTTGGCATCAGCTGGATATACATTCTTGCAGTAATTATAGCCCCACTCACGGATCGTCTTGAATGATAGTGAAAAAGGGAGAAATCCCAGTGGACAGAATTCATTTTTAAATCAACCTTATTAAGGTATAATTCGCATGCAATAAATCCCACAGATTTTAAGTATACAGGTTGATGAGTTTTAACAAATGTCCATGTTAACCAACATCTCAATCAAGATACATAACATGCCTATATTCCAAAGAAGTTCTTTGTACTTCATAGCCCATCTCCCCAAGACCACTCCCTACCACAAGGAACCACTACTGTGACTTCTATTACTTTAGATTAGTTTTGCTTGTTCTAGCACTTCACATAAATGAAATCATACGGTATACCTTCTTTTCTGTCTGGTTTTATGCCAACATAACATCTGTGTTGTTCGTCTATGTTGCTGTATGAATCAGCAGTTCATTCATTTGTGTTACTCAGTAGTATTTCATAGCATGCATACATCATAATTTGTTTATGTCTTCCCTATCAATGGACATTGGGTTGTTTCCAGTTTTTGGCTATTATGAATAAAGTTACTCAGAACACTCATGCACAAATCATTGCATTGGCATGTGCTTCCAGATGTCTTGGGTAGATACTTAGGAGTGGAATTATTGGGCCATTTTGTAAGCGTATGTTTAACATAGTGAGAAATGAGGGGGCTAATCTTTGAGCAGTAGAGTTTTTGGTTGACTTTGCCTGAAAGGAGATGTGGCCTGAGGCAGAGAGCTATAGCAATAATTGGAGATATAGTGGCTAATAGGTTGCCTATAAATAGCCAAAGGCCTTTCAAAAACAAGATAGAAAATGGATTAAAGAAGATTTGGAGAAGTAGATGGAAAAGCCTATATGTGAGACTACCGATGCTTAGACGTTAATCACTCTTCAAACCCCTCACTAAGCAGGATGCTCCCGGTAAACACGTAGATGTGAGATGACCTTTGTATGGCTATCCCAGTGCTTGCTAAATGTGTTACGAAGTAGCCATGTTGGGGGCGCCTGGGTGGCTCAGTTGGTTAAGCGACTGCCTTCGGCTCAGGTCATGATCCTGGAGTCCCTGGATCGAGTCCCGCATTGGGCTCCCTGCTCGGCGGGGAGTCTGCTTCTCCCTCTGACCCTCCCCCCTCTCATGCTCTCTCTCACTCTCTCTCTCTCAAATAAATAAAATCTTAAAAAAAAAACAAAAAACAAAGTAGCCATGTTGGCAAGTCAGAGTTCATGTATAGGATTAGCATTGGGACTTTCCCTCACAAAACTAGACCTGGCTAATGTACGTCTCATACGCCAGGAGCAGAGAAAAACATGAGCCATAGGCGTCTGTCAGGGGACCTACGTAGCCAAGTCGATTACACTGAACCCTTTCTATTATGGGGGGGTAGCAATTTTCCCTCTTGAGAATGATTCTTGTTCTGAACTGTGAATAGCAGCAGCATTCATGAACTTACTAAATGGTATTTCAAAAACCATTTTCCTTTTGGACAAAGAACAATTTACCCATTTTACTGGAAGAAATGAGGGGATCAGCAGATACTCATTGATCCTTCCATGCTCAACATCACCCAGAGGCAGGCAGACAGTATCTTATAAATTTGGGCAATACTCTTACATGGTGGTAAATATGCTCTGAATTATTGTCAAATGTATGTTCTGGATCTCATACCCATAAAACATAGGACCATGATTGCTATGGGCTGAATTTTGTCCACCAAAATTCATATATTGAAGTTCTAACCCCCTGTACCTCAGATTGCAACTGTATTTGGAAGTAGGGCCTTAAAGAAGTATTAAGGTAAAATATAGTCATATGGACAGGCTGTAATTCAATATGGCCAGGATCCCTATAAGAAAAGGCAATCAGGACACAGATACACACAGAGGGGAAAAGCATGCAAAGACACAGGAAGATAGCCATCGACCAGCCAATGAGAGAGGCCTCAGAAGAAACCAACCATGCTGACACCTTCATTTTGGACTTCTAGCCTCCAAAACTGGGAGAAAATCGATTTCTGTTGCTTAAGCCACCAAGTCTGTGGTACCTTGCTATGGCAGCCCTAGTAGACTACAACAATGACTCATATGATATGTCACATATCTCTATTGCATTTAATGACTCACAGAAATTTTGTTTCTTTCTCCATGACTATTGGCTTTGCTGGTTTTTTGAGCTTAAGTACCCAAGGAGTGTAAAAAATCAGGAGTTTGGCAATCTCAGACTCCTGTCCTTCCATAATATGGCATACATCCTGCCTCTCCCATGGGGTCATCTTGCAGAAGTGTTGGAGAAGCACAAAAGACAGAGATATCTGAAATACTTCCTGAAATTACCAAAGAGATTGATTAAATTATTAGATTCAAGCTTAATAATAAATTCAAAATTGTTACATTTATTTTCTTACTCACCAGCAGGTGGAGGTTGATGAGAAAGATTGTTCATTAATATATAAAATAAAATATGTATTATCTCTGTGTATATAACTTGTAGTCTGAGTTATATTTTGCAACTGCAATACTATTCGTAGGAGCACACTTCAGAGGTGATGACTTCTGTTTAGGAAGAGTCCATTGTCAATAGGGCAGGTAGAGGAACCTCTGAAAAGATACAAGGACTTCCTTTTTAAGTAATCTCTACACCCAACATGGGGCTTGAACTCATGACCTGGAGATCAAGAGTCACATGCTCTACTGACTAAGCCAGCCAAACCACCCCAAAGATATATAGATTTTTAACTCAAATTTAATCAATGATTGAACACAATAACACATTATAGGTTCAATGACTATTTATCCAACCTTAAAAACTCATCTGAGGCGCCTGGGTAGCTCAGTCAGTTAAGCATCCAACTCTTGATTTTGGCTCAGGTCATGATCTCAGGATTGTGAAATCAAGCCCCGCATGGGGCTCCACACTGGGCATGGAGCTTGCTTAAGATTCTCTCCTTCTCTCTCTGCCCCTCCTCCTCCTCTCTCTCTTAAAACAAAACCAACAAACAAACAAATTAGAAAGTAACAAAAAACACTCATGCTTTTATTTACTATGCCATATTATACCATATATAATAGTTTTGCTTTTGTGGATGTTACATAACTAACTTGATCAATTCTCTATTATTCAAACTTCAGATCACTTCTAATTTTTTAAAAAATTATACATAATATTATTTTATGTTTCATGCATAATTATTTTTCATACTTCTGGTTGTTTCCTTGGGCTAAATCCTAGAAGTTGGAATATTTCTTTAGGCTTTTGGTATTTCTGGCCTGTCTTTGAAATTACTGTACTAATGTGTACTTCAACCTTGAATATATAACAGTGTCTATTTATTTAAACCCTAACATACGTTGGATTTTATATTTTTCATCTTAATCATTTGGTATGAGGAAAGCTATATTGATATTTCAATTTAAATTATTTTTGTGATTATGTAAGTAAAATGTTTTGCATGTGAAATTTGAGCATTCTCCCCTTGGTGATTTCAGGCACTAGACTTTAATTGAACTGGGCCAAGTCTAGTTTCAATGACAAAGTCAACATAGAAATGCATAATAATGATGACTATCATCCCTCTTAGATAATTGAGATTGTGATATGAGTGAAATTATCCAATAATTAATTAATACATAATTAATGTATGGATATGTGTGGACTCAGGGCAGGTTATTGGCATGGCAACCAAACACACACACACACACACACACACACACACACCCCATCAACAGCACTAAAGTTCCAGCCTGATACTTGAATATAAATAAGTTTTGTTTTTGTTTTTAACAACTAAGTCTGACATCCTCTTTGAAATGGAAACTCACATGTGGTATTATTCTTTCTTGGGATATTTTCAATATTAGTTAAGCATCATCTTCAAACAATACCATTTTTTTTTTTTCACATGAAAAGCAAATGAGTAGCTTGGGGAGAAGGTTACAATTTAGTTTTTCAAAAAAAAAGTTAAAATTTTTCTCTTATTTTTCTAAGGCTTTCTTAAAATCCTCAATGGTTAACAATCTGAGATAGAGCTAAGATTTGTTTCCCATGTCAAAAGCAATTAAAATGGAAGAACAAATATTCTTTCCATTTCTCTCTGTAATATGGGCCATCTTTTCAATAGTTTAACTACTTTCCTGACTCTGATTCAGCCTTTGGTCACATTCAAGCCTATAGAATCAATACTTAGCATGAATTGTATTCGGATATCACAGAGCTAATTGCCAAGCTCTTTATTCTAAAGCAGAAATCCTCACATATATTCTTAGTCTTTGACTTGGCTGTGTTTGCTCTGCAACCCAGTTTTTATTTTAACCAAATACTGTATGATTTGGGGCAAGTAGGCTCTAAACTACCAAAGTAACATGTGTACAAACTCATGTACAGGAATTCATCATAGTCGTCAGACAAACTCATTAAACTGTAACTCTACGGGAATTCTGAAACATTCTATCACAATTAGAAACTTTTTATTGATAGAGGATCTAAAAGAGCACAGCTGGGTTTAGTTACATGATGATAAGATTTATCCATATACCACAAATAGCTATCAATTTGAAATGTAGGCAGGATGGAGTTCAGAGGCCAACTTTAGTTGGTATGAGGAAAGCTATATTGATATTTCAATTTAAATTATTTTTGTGATTATGTAAGTAAAATGTTTTGCATGTGAAATTTGAAATGTAGGCAGGATGGAGTTCCTCTCATCAAGAAAATCACAGTGTAAATAGCACAAATAGCAACACTAAATGCCAAGTTATTGAATCCTGCCAATAACTGCAGAAAAAAGAATGCCAATGTGTTTAACCTGAGAAACATAAGCAACAGGAAGGCTTGAGGTCCTTGAAGGCTCTTACTCAAACAGGAAGTTAAAACGAAAAGAGGTAGGGTTGGGGATGAGAAAACAATTGGTTTAGGCTCATCAGAGTAGATTCCTGAGTTACACTGAGGTGAGGTGGATGCCTGAAATTGTGAACTCGGGTAGGTAGAGCTAATAAGTACAGAAGAAGTAAATCAGTTTGGCTTTTTGGTTGTTTAGTAGGAGATTAAGAACTCTCTGATTTAGGGGCGCCTGGGTGGCTCAGTCGTTAAGCGTCTGCCTTCGGCTCAGGTCATGATCCCAGGGTCCTGGGATCGAGCCCCGCATCAGGCTCTCTGTTCAAAAGGGAGCCTGCTTCTCCCTCTCCCACTCTGCCAGCTTGTGTTCCCTCTCTCACTGTCTCTCTCTGTCAAATAAATAAATAAAATCTTTAAAAAAAAAAAAGAACTCTCTGATTTCTGTCTTGGATAGTCATTTGTTGATTTGTCATTCAACAAAATAGGGAATACAGGAAGAGGTGCTACTTTCATAAAGTAGCTGGATGGAGATGGAGCTGAGAAATGAGACTATGTTTCAATCAACCAATGAGACATCTATGTTGTGAGCCCAGAAGGCAGGGATCTTAAATTCTAAAATTAATCTCTGGTTAACAGCAGGCTTTGGGTGTCATCAGAAATCATGGCATTGCTGAAGCTATGGCAACAGGTAAACTCATTCAAAAACGGTTTGAAAAATAAGGACATGCGAGGAGTAATAAAGATGCTTGACAAATAACAGTATTATGGGGATGGAAAGCATTGTCAATACAAGATTAAAATGTAGCCACAGGCGGACAGGAAGTTAAGCAGAAATAAGAATTGTTACAGAAGCCAAAAGATATAAAGAGTTAAAAAGATAAGGGTAATCAAAACTCTCCGATGCCATTAAGAGTGAAATAAAATAAGCACTAAAATTGTCCACAGACTTAGTGATAGGAAGCCATTGAATGTGACTTGGGGAAAGGAGAGCACTAGTTTCGTAGAGGCAGGAAGCCTCAGTGGAACACTGAATTGATCAGTAAACAGGAGCAGAGAAAGAACCCGATGTGCACGTGCCCTGCTTTCTCTCACCTGCTCAAAAATTCCTGTTTCCATAGGTTTTAGCAATGAGAAAATTCACCTGTATTTCTCAGGGACATGCGGAGCGTATTCTTATAGAACAGTCACAAATAAAACATCTAGGGTCACTCCCCATCTGCCTTGGACAACACTTTTAAGGGATATTTAGGATGGAGTAGGATTTAGGGATAAGAATGGCTTTTTTAAACATTTCCAGCACACTGGACACTTTTCTAAACTGGTTTACATAAATTATCTCATTTAATCCACACAATAGCACCTCTAAGTTGGATAACTGTACTTGAAATTTGTAAGTCAGGATTTAGGCTCATAAATGTTAAGTTCTAGAAGTCCATGAAGAAGCAAAGTGAAGGCCTGGTCCACCATGAATTGCTTCTCATTTTGTACTGTGTCCTTCTGCTATGGCCCAAAGCACCGACAAATTCACACACTGGCCCTGGGCTGATACGTTTTCATATTTCCTAAAGGCCATCCTCCCAAAGCTGTCTTTAGGGCAGAACCCCAGATCCCCCTCCTTGAAAAGTCTGCACTCAGGTTCTAGAGGATTTGCCAATATTCTCCTTTTCCTGTGTTTCACTTTCCCAAAATTCAGAGGTAAAAATATGTCAAATGAGTCCTAGGAACATGAGGTAATCTCACAGTTTCAAAATTTAGAGAATTCTCTCAAATAATCATTTTTAAAATGGCTTTTACTTGTATTATTAATGTTCTTGTTGCTAAGAATATAAACTTTACATAATGTAAATGTTTGCTTTTTCTGATTGGCAAATTATTTGATCAATGTGAAAATCGGAAAAGTTTAGTAGAATTCTCTTAACTGATATCCACTTAACAGACTTGCTAAATTATTCAACATTCTCCATTTTCTCTGTTAAAAATGCTGCCCAGGACATACCTAATTTGCTTGTGGTCAGTAGGTCTATCTCTGACATATTCGCAACGTCTCCCCTCATAGGTAGATTTGTATGCTTGCCAGAATAAGTTATTTATTCATAAACTCATTTATGTCAGTTGTACCTATTAATGTGTTTATAAAGTATAATTAAACATCACATAAACCAAGAAAATATGAGTACGAAAAGAGAGCTATTGAGTCTATAAAGATAATTTGAATTCTTAGGAAAGACTCGATAAAGATAAGTCATTAAAATTTGCTGTTGAATTAAGTGTGGGTATAATAACTTTTTTTAATCATAATAATCTGCACTCAGATTGTTTCCAAAACCTCTTTAAGCCTTACTAAAGAAGTCAAAATGGGACCGTTTTTATAAGAAAAAAAAATGTGGCGTCCAATTAGCAAAACTTCACTGAAAAAAATCAATCAATAAATTAAAAAGGCCTGTATCCTTCAGGAAAAGTCCAGGAAATAAATAAATATTTATTGCTTGAAAATCTAAATAAAATATTTATGATACGTATGTATTTTTCTTTTGATTCTCTGCTTCAACAGAGTTTAAATTAACTGATCAACTACTTGTCATAACGATGCTTAGTAACAATCATCCATAACCCTACCAGGAACATTGTTAATCATGGTTGTTAACAGTGCAGTGAATTTCCTCTAGACTCATTTCTTCCATGCATTTTACATAGATTAGGTAGGATTAGATCATACCCTACACACAAATTTGTAGCTCTCTTATTTATTGACAGTAAGTATATAGCAAACATTTCCCCTTCTATAAATCATTTTTCTTTTCCAAATCTACTTTATTTTAGTTTATTGCACTCTATTACTATAATGGACTATTTCATATACAATAAAAAGGCACACCTCAGTGACTTTTGCTATTTTTATATACTCATATACCGAAAATGTAAATCAAAATACAGAAAGTTCCCTTATGCCTGTTTCCACTCAATTACCACCACTACTGCCTCAGAGGTATCACCCTTCTGATTTTTATGACTATAGAATACATTCACCTGAACTTGGATTTCACATAAACAGAATCATAGAGCATGCATTCTTTTGTGTCTTGCTTCCTTAGTTCAACCTGTTTGGGGTTTTTTTAAGATTTTATTTATTTGAGAGAGAGAGAGAGGAGCATGAGCAGGGGGAGGGGGGAGGGGTAAAGGGAGAAGTAGGCTCCTGGTTGAGCAGGGAGCCTGATGTGGGACTCCATCCTAAGACCCTGGGATCATGACCTGAGCCAAAGACAGACGCTTAACCGACTGAGCCACCCAGGCACCCAGTTCAACCTGTTTTTAAGATTCATTCATGTTGTTGAAATCATAGTTCCGTTTTATAAGTAAGGAGTATTCCCTTGTATGGATATACTAAAGTTAATTTGCACTTTCTTCTGTTGGTGGACACATGTCTGTTTCTAATTTTTAAGGATGTTATGAAAATTGTTTTTAAAGATGTATTTATTTACATTAGAGAGAAAGTAGGTGTGTACATGTGTGAGTTAGGGGGGAAGGGCAAGGGGAAAGGGAGAGAGAGAATCCCAAACAGACTTCCTGCTGAGCCTGGAGCCCCATATGGGGCTCGATCCCAGGGCCCGGAGATCATGACCTGAGTCAAAACCAAGAGTTCAAAGTTCAATTGACTGAGCCACCCAGGGGCCCTGGACGCTATGGACATTTTTGTACCAGTCTTATTGTGGACATATTTTCTTATTTCTGACTCATTGGGCAGGTATACATTTAGCTTTATAGCAACCTGCCAGTTTTTCAAAGTGGATATATCACTGTACAACCTCCCCCCCAACAAAACATGACACATTCCAGTAATTTCAGATCCTCACTGACATTAGGTATTCTCAATATTTCTTATTTTATCCATTCTTTTGGATATGAAATGGTATCTCATTATAGTTTGGATTTGTATTTCACTGAAGAGCAATGATGTTACACCTCTTTTAATGTTCTATAAACATCCTTTCAATAGCTGAGTTTATTCTATGCTGTAGATAAACCGTATTCACCCTCTCAGCTAGGTCCTTCCCAATTACCCTTTCTCTGGAACAGTAACTCTGTCTTATCTTAAATGATAACATCTCTGTATTTACTTACATGTTTTCATGTTGTTTATATATTTGTTAGTATGTAAATGCCACAAGATTAGGAATTTAGCCTATCTTATTTACCACTATATCCCCAGTGCCAAGATCAGTACTTAACACATAAGCTTAGCACAGTATTTGTTGAACGAATTCTTTAAGCAATAAAATACTATCTGATATTTCCCCTGGCATTTCCGGCTGCCTCTTCACACACTTATTCCCATTCTGAATCTTCCTTCCCACATCAATTTGGGCAAATAAGCTGCAGGATTTAGTTCCTCAGAGATGAAAGACAGAGCAGAAATGCTGATGAGAATCCTCCTGGATTTCAGGATTCAAGGTAGATATATTTTTTTAACCCTCAGCAAGAGAAAACCGGTTTGAGAGTTTGTCTCTTCATTAGTGTTTTCTTATTGGTATTTATCAAGGACACTTCACAAACACACAGGCGTGTATAACTGGCTCCACAGAAGCAGGGCCAGGGGGCATATTTCTCTGCTGAAATACTAAATCACGATGCCGTCCATGGATTGCTTTAGGTTATCTGGACCACCTGGGGCTTAGAAGCACAGTAGGACTAGAGAAAAGGTCAGAAATAGAGGTGGAGTCAAAACGGTGAACACAAACAGGGAGTAGAAACCTGATTAGACCTTAAGTCAAAAGTTCCTGAAATTCCGATTATTTCAGATGCCACACGACTCATGAATACTAACTAGTTCCCCAGTCCTTTCTAACTGTAACGAGCTTAAATAGATCTCATGAACATAGTCCAACTCCCGAGAAGTGACTCATCAAATTGTTTACTTTCTATTCCTATAAATGGATGATTGCACCTCAAATATATATATTTCACATCCAGCCGATTTTCTCCATTTCTACTATGGCCATCAGCCTTCGCCAGATCTCCTCTTACCCAAACCACCACAGTAACCTCCCATTATGTCTCTCTCTTGTCTTCTGTTACCCCAGTACAATGTGTTCTGAACATACCCACACAAATGAACTCAAGGTGTCATTCCGATCATGTCACTCCCCTGCTTAAAATCCTTCCAGGGTTTCCCACTGCACTGAGAACAAACTTCAGATTCTTTACTCTCACCTCTAAAGTGTGGGCATCAACAAAGATGACCAACCAACCCTGTGAGCAAAGTAGGGCTATTTATTCTGACCTTGCTCCAGCAAGGGAGTCAGCCGCCATCACTTGCATTTTGGTAGAGCCTCCAACTGGCGGAGGAGTGGGAAGGCTTTATGATGGAAAAAGGGAGGGTTTCTGTGCCTTCTTGTAGACTGTGGGCATGGGGACGCTACAGGGAGTCTAACTAGAAGGGAGGCATCCTATTTAATTGGTTGGGGGTACCTGTTTGGCTTTCTCTGGTTGGCCCTAAGTTGGAAGTGAGAACAAAAGTTAGGAGAGCTGCCAGTTAAAGTCCTGGACATTTGGGGCCAATCATTACAGAAGTTATCATTGAGCTTCTGGGATTGTCTCTGGAGATAGCAATCTGGCTTCCTGCAAGTCTGATTGGTAGCAGGCTGACTTCCTGGGGTGTTTATTATAGATAAGGGGTCAGTTGTAGGGTCAAAGTTCTATTTTTATATATGATCTGGCCATTGTCCATTTGTATATTCAGCCTCTCCAAACCCTGTGTCATGTATTCCCTCCCCTCTGCAGTGATTTTAACCCCTCCTTTTTTCCCTCTTTGCTCATATGTACGAACCAAAACAGCTTCTAAGAAGTCCACTAAAATTTCAAACTCAGCCCTGTCTCCCCACCTTTGCATTTGCCTCTCACCTAGCTGACTGCTTCTCAACCTTCGTATCTCAGCTTCAATCTGATTTCTTTATAGTCCTTTGCAGATCACTCTATATTTAAAAATCAGCTTACACCATCACTACTTTACCAAGTATTAACCGTTATTTGTTTTCTTCATTTCATTTACATGTTGTGGCTATTCTTACTCATTTTCCTAGTTCTATTTCATCTGTCTGCTCCACTGAACTGTAACTTTTTGGAAGCAGGATCCGGTGTTTGCCTTTATATTTTCAGTACCTACCAGAGTGCCTAGACCAAGGGAGGCCTTCAATAGAAATTTGTCAAATGAATATATTAGTCTGCCACTCTCACTCTGTTCTCTTGCTTTGCAGACCCCCTAAATTAGAAAGTTACACATATGCTTTGGACTTTTGCAAGAATTAAAAATGTCATGATAAATATATTTATTGACTATTATCAAACCAACAAGTCGCATATTTTAAATTGAAGATATTCTCATCCTTGTGTATGGATAGATCATTATTTTTAAATTTGGTTCTTCAAATGCTGTGTCTCCAACAAGATTATAACTCAAATCTATGTTACAGGCTGAAATTATTCTCTATAATTTATGTTACTTAAAAAAACGAATCCAAGATTTCTAATGGAACCACAACACACAATGACAAGAAAAACACTATAAAGAAGGAACAGAGAGAAGGCATTAAAATTTAGTTCTGATTCATTACCCTCTGATAAACTAACAAATGCCAACAATGCCATAAATTGATAACAGATCTCAAATAATCTAGTGCTAAGCTGTACAAATACAATGGTAAAATATACCTAGAGTGTTCTTTGGTAGTTTTTTGACAACTCAGAAGGTACATCAACAACTTCCAGTGATCTCTTTCATGATGGCAGAGAACGGAAGCTCCAGCTTCATACATGTAAGTTTATGAATGGAGAAAGGGGGAGCCATTTTAATTATTTGGACACTGACCAAATAGGAGTATCGCTTATCACTTTAGTTAATTAGAAACTCAAAAATCATCCTTCCCCTAAATTGTACTTTCATATCAAACTGTCATTCTGACTCAGAGAGGATTAAAAAAAAAATGAGATTTCCCCCTCACGTACAAATCGCAATTAGGATACTGTCCATACTGAAGTCCAGAAATCAGGACCCTCATTGATGGACCACAGAGGCATTGAAAATGAGAATACTGTAGAAATATGTTCCCATCGTTTCTTCTTCCTACCAGGACCAACTGTGGACACACAGTAGGGGGGCATATTATCCTTGCCATTATCCAATTGACCCAAGTGACAAGAAATCAAAATGTCTTTTGTAGTCTTTCAAGGGGATGGGGATTAGAGAGGGGAGGGGTGAACGCTGCCGCCTTTATCTTGACACCTTTTAAAACTAGGGAATCCATTTAATGTTGCGTGCATTATTCCAAAATGGTAATTACCCTGAAAATATATGATAAACACATGCTAATGAGATAAGCCAACAAGGGCAAAAAATCCACTTTAATAATGCAATCATAAGAGAAAGAGTTTTAAGTAGATATGGGGAAATTATCATAAATGTCAAGGCTCACAAAATACAATAAAAAGGATTGATGTGTTTTATACATGCTAAATCACTGATGGGGATTTATTATCTACACAAGACTCCCAGCTGACAGAAAAACAGGCTCACCACATAATAATAACTTTTGTAAATCATTACCATTTAATTTTACATTTTTCTCTCCTTTTACACTGAACTCATAAATCAAAAATATTCCCATGCACTACAAGGATATCAAATCTTTTGCAGGAGGGGTGAAAATATTTTGTTAGAATTTTCATGAAAAAAGAAACAATTAGAAAAGGTGCTGGTTGTCTTCCTAACCATCACATCTATTTCCCTCTCAAGAGTGAATACCAATATCTCTATTATCAAGACACTGTGAAAATGCACATGAAGTCAGTGTCTTCCAAGGTAAAATTAAGTGCGGGGAAGAAAGGGTTTCAGTTTGTATTAGGAAATTAAAACAAACATATAAATAGACATGACTTCAGCTTCCTAAAAAGATGCCAGAAGAAACAACCTCAAGGGAATATAAGAGGGAATTAAACCCAGCAAGGGGAGAGGATTAGTTTGGGTGGAGGACCAAAGCCTGTTAGGGAGTTCCACAAATTTCTGGAAGATAGAACTGGGGAGAAGCATGTTGAGAGTGAAGGAAGTGAGGAATATGTCTCGGTGCAGGCTGTCGGGGGGCGGGTGGCAAAATTCAGTCTTCTTGCTACTCTCTAGACACCCCAGGCTCCAAAGCAGGGGCAGAAGCAGGAGTTTAAACAGGTAGACTAAAAAAGTAAAACCTATGCAATTTTCCGTCCCTCCCCATATGCAGAGCAGTAGCAACCCATGGTGGTAATTTGCAGTCCAAGCAAATGTGTCAGAGAGATGTTCTCTAAAGAGATCGAAATAAACTGACGGGGGAAAGTTAAACTTGTTGGTGTGAGTGTGGACTCTGCATCATGTTTTTCTGGGGAGGAAAAAAGGAAGAAAAATGAACCATGATAAGTCATGCGTCTTTGGACTCACGGGGACTTCTGAGTGCCAAGCAGATTTGGAAGACACACGTACATCTTTTGTTTTTAGATTAAAAACTAAAATGTATTCCAGGCTTGAGAAGAATAAATAGGGGTGCCTGGGTGGCTCAGTCGTTAAGCCTCTGCCTCCGGCTCAGGTCATGATCCCAGGGTCCTGGGATCGAGTCCCACATCGGGCTCCCTGCTCTGCGGGAAGCCTGCTTCTCCCTCTCCCACTCCCCCTGCTTGTGTTCCTGCTCTCGCTATGTCTCTCTGTCAAAAAAATAAATAAAATCTTTAAAAAAAAAAAAGAAGAAGAAATAAAATTATGACACATTTGAGGCCTGGCTACACAAAAAAGACTGGATCAGCGGTTGGTTCTGGCTCTCGCAGCTTGGGTCAAGGTGGAGGTTCATTCTGCTGCTGACCTTGTAAGGCTGTAATTGACCTTCCTTGACTGGTCTTCTCCAGCGTGGCGCTATAAGATCCATGTTGAGTAAAAGTACCCAAGCAAGAACGAGTTCATGGACAAACGTTATCCAGGCTTCAGTCGAAGTTACTATTCCAAAAGTAACTATCAAAAATAGGACTGCAAAGAGTTCACAGTGCCAAGCATAGAAATTCCCTCGGTACTACATCATTTATAACGTGGTATTTAAATTAGGAGCCCATAGGATCCAAGCCACAGTGGATTCTGGCTGATATAAAAGGAAGTTTTCAAGCAAAGATCAAAAACAGATTCATGAACAAGTGTCCTATTACAAAGAGCAGCTCTTGGGCAATGAATTAGAAGATGTTTTGTTTTTAAATGTTCAGAAATACAGGGGTAAAGAAATAGAAGATCCTAAAAGTTTCCACGGTAGAGGCTGGGGGAAGAGATTTCATGCAGAAACAAACGAACAAACAAAAAACCACCAAGAATTAGAGTAGCATTAGACCTCTCACTTAGAAAACGTGATGCATGAAGACAATGGGGCAGTACTTTCAAAGAACTGAGGAAAATTATTTTGAACTAGATTTTCAGACAAGCTATATCATCAATCAAATATGAGTGCAAAAAATACATTTTTAGATGTCTAAGACATTTAAGAATTCTTGCCAAGACTATTTCTGAGTTCTTTGAGAACATATTGAAACAAGCAAACTCAGTCAAAATCAAGAAAGGGAAAATAGGAGATCCATGAAATTCTTGATGTAACATAGAAGTACAGTAAATACAATCTCAAAATCTTCAAAGTGGACTAAGGATAAAACATAATTGGTCAAAATTACATCAAGAAAACAGCACTGATGGGGCGCCTGGGTGGCTCAGTTGTTAAGTGTCTGCCTTCAGCTCAGTTCATGATCCCGGGGTCCTGGGATCGAGCCCCGCGTCGGGCTCCCTGCTCCACAGGAAGCCTGCTTCTCCCTCTCCCACTCCCCCTGCTTGTGTTCCCTCTCTCGCTGTCTCTCTCCCTGTCAAATAAATAAAAATTAAAAAAAAAAAAAAGAAAAGAAAACAGCACTGAAAAGGTCTTCAAAAAGAAAACATAAGGAATAAACACCATTCCATAGATAGAATGATTAAGAGATTGGAAGTGATATGGTGAATAAGACATTTTTTTCTTTCCACAGAAAGAAATGAAAGGCAATTAGAAACTCCAGAGAAATATACATACACACACATGCACATGCATGGAGTGAAGTCCACATGGCATGATTTTCAGATTCTGATAGCATGTAAGAAAGATACTCATTTGAACCTTAACGCTAGAAACATTCTTTCTCAGGTCACACAAGGGTCATGATTTTGGATCGATTGAGAAAAATATGATCCTAGAATATCACTCAGCTTTGCACAGAGTGACATTTATATAGGCAAAATAGTTAAAGGCTGTTTATTAGCAACTCTTAAAATCAAACTGCAGAAAGAGCACAGATAACTTAAGGGCATAGAATGGAATCTAAAGGTTATCATCCTTGATCCTGTAAACAATAAAAAGCATACTTCTTAACTGCAGGAGGCAAATATGCAGTGAGACAGATGAAGGCAACGGTAGCAGTAAAAAAAATTTCAACTTATTACAAAGTCAAAATGAACTGTTGAAATTTAATAAAATAAGAAATCACTAAAAAAGAAAGAAATCATGCATTTCAGTAAATTATTTAAAACTACAAAGTCACCAGTAAAATAACTGAAGATAACAACAACTTAGAGGAAGGTATGGAAGTAGTGTAAAGTTGATCCATTGAGAAATAGTGAAATATTTATATGATTTAGAATTATATGATATACCGTCCACCATAAGACTGAAGACCAAAATAGCCAAAAGGAGCACTGTCGTTCTTATTTTCAAGATCTTGCATCAGACACCTCTTGTGCAGAGCCTAACAGAGCCTAACACATTTGTTTCCAGCCATGCCTAGGCTGATTTTTTTTTAATTTTATTTTAATTAATTTATTTATTTTAGAGAGTGAGAGTGGGAGGGACAGAGGGAGAGGGAGAGAGAGAATCTCAAGCAGACTCCGTGGAGTACGGGTTCAATCAATCAACCAATGACCTGAGCCAAAACCAAGAGTCAGATGTTCAACCAACGAGCCCACCTAGGGTGAACATTTTGTGCAGGCTTCAAGTCACTTCACACATGGTTCCTTACCTTAAAGGCACATCATCTTCAATGACTTGCCCTTCATACTCTGGGCTTGTCTGATGCATGGATGTGCAACCTATAGAGTGTGGAGGTCATTGGGCAAATGCTTCTCCAGACAATCCTTGGTCAGATCATTCTAAGAGACATTATATAGACTCCTCACAAAATCTTTGTGTGATTGGGCTGCAGCTGCCCAAGGTGGGGACCAACTCAATAATATCCTTATTACATTAATTTCTCTTCTTTCCCTTTTAATGTTTTCTATCTCTCCCTTCTCTGTACAATCACCTCCCAAATAAACTACCTTCCCAGAAGCCGTTACATTAGAATCAACTGACAAGAAGAACTCAGACCAAGACATCTCTTCTGCATCCCTTGTTTTTTTTGTTGTTGTTCATTTTTTTGCCATACACACACATTAATTTTATTTTAAAATTCTTATGAATATTCACCTTGTTTGTGATAGATCGTGCATTCCTCTCATAATTATCACATGCGAAGACGAGCCTTAATTTATCTTCTCTGGTTCATTGACAATTGTTACTATGCACTAGGCATTCACTATATGCTTAAAATGATTTCTCTTGTCAAGGAAGATGCTACATTTAGAATCACAGCAGAGAGTAACAATAAACATATAAAATTCTAGCCAGTGGAGTATCAAACTGGGAAATACAAAGACAAGAAATACAATTTGAAACTGACAACATTCCCCAATGATTGAACCTGAGTCCCTTTCTTCCTTTTATAAAATAGCACAATAATGTTTACTTCCCAGGAAACGGAAGTAAGTTTTTAATGATTTCCAAGCAGGGCTTGAGTGCTAAGATTTCACAATATATTATATATTTAAACTATTCACAGTTCTCCAAAGACTGAAGTGAGTAAGAAGTGTCCTGAGCAGGGTGTCAGAAGCTATGAATCCATGATACACTTCTGCCTCATTTTGTTACAATATTTAGGCAAGTCATTTAAACCTTGTTAGTTTCAGTTTCCTCATCTTGAAAGTAAAGATAATGTTAGCTCTGCCAAATCTCAGGGTTATTGTTAAAGGTTAATAAGAAATTATGTGCAAAAGCTCTTAGGGAACTATCAAGCACACAGTAAAATCAGGGCACTATTATATACATGGGATGTGCATGGCAACAGTCACTAAGAGAGAGAAAGCCCTCCATTAGGAGAATGCCCAAATTGGACAATTTTGAAGCTCAGTCCCCTCGGGTAGTGCCTGGATATTCTAAAGCCACATCTGTAAAACAGCTGCCCCAGGGCAGCCAGCAAAATTTCACTGTTGGCTGCCATACTGTTTTGGAAAATATATGAATCGCTTGCTAACACTTAAATAGAAAGTTAACCTGAAAATCCAGACTTTCAGCTCCCCTGTAAAAGCCAGGAGATGTGGCCCCACCTTGGCTATGTTCTGAAATGTCACTCTTCCTGAGGTGAGCAGGCTCTTTTCCCCAAAAATGGGGCATGCACCCTCTAATCTGCCACAGTCCCCACTACTCCATTCTACCTTACACCTGGCCCACTTCACTTCTTTCATTTATCAGTTTGGTCACTGTAACAGTTGAGTTTGAAGCCATTGTTCTAGCATTGGGCACAGAGATAGATAAATGCATCCTAATTACATGAAAAAGAAAACTTTGTAGGTTGAAAGAAAAGGATGCAAAGCTAAAGAACAGAGGAGAAGAGGAATGTAACACTTTCTGCAACATGGTTGGATGCCAAAGATGGAATAGAATAGAAGATCAGAGAGAATGCCCTGCTACATGGAATACTATAAGGAATGTCAAGACTCAGCATTACTAATATTAATTTTCACATTGCTTTTTCTGCTGTGCCATGCTATGCTATGATGTGGCGCAACCCTGTGCCAAAAATGGTGTCTAAAGAGGACACTGCTAACTATTCCTCCTATCATTTCCTCCTCTAACATTAAAAAGAACTCTTATTAGAGTTGGGGTTTTTTTCTTTTTTTTCTTTTCCAGCTTTATTGAGATTTGATTGACCAATAACATTGTGTACTTTTAAGGTGTACAATGTGATGACTTATGTGTGTATACCTTGTGAAATGTTTACCACAACAAGGTTAGTTAACACATCTTTCACCTCACACAATCACCTTTTGGTTATTGTTGCTATGGTAAAAATATTTAAGATCTACTCTTATAGCAACTTTTAAGTATACAATATAGTATTGTTTTTTTTTTTAAAGATTTTATTTATTTATTTGAGAGAGAGAGAATGAGAGAGAGCACAAGAGGGGGGAGGGTCAGAGGGAGAAGCAGGCTCCTCGCTGAGCAGGGAGCCCGATGCAGGACTCGATCCAGGGACTCCAGGATCATGACCTGAGCCGAAGGCAGTCGCTTAACCAACTGAGCCACCCAGCCGCCCTACAATATAGTATTGTTAACTATAGTCACCAGGCTCTATGTTGTATCTCGAGAACTTATTCTTCTCATAGCTGGAAATTTGTACCCTTTACCAACATCTCCCATTTCCATCACTCCCCAGTCCCTGGCACCCACCACTCTACTCTCTGTTTCTATGCCTTTGGGTTTTTTGGATTCCACATGTAAGGGAAATTATACAGTATTTTTTTTCCTGTCTCATTTCTCTTAGCATAATACCCTCAAGGCCCATCCATGTTGTCACAATGGCAGGATTTCCTTCTTTTTTCATGGCTGAATAATATCCCTTTGTAGTGGTGTGTTTGTGGTGTGTATATACACATACATATGTATACCACCTCTTTATCCATTCTTCTGTTGATGGTCATTTGTGTTGTCTTCATTTCTTCACTAACGTGCAAACAATATTACAAAGAACACAAGAGTGCAGATATCTCTTTAAGATCCTGATTTCAACCTCCTTTGGAGATATACCCAGAAGTAGGATTGCTAGATCATAGAGTAGCTCTATTTTTAATTTTTTCAGGAACCTCCACAATGTTTTCCACAGTGGCTGCACCAGTTACGTGCCCACCAACAGTACACAAATGTTCCCTTTTCTCCATATCTTCCCCAACACTTGTTATCTCTTATCTATTTTGATCACAGCTATTCTAACAGATGTGAGATGGTATCTCATTCTTGTTTTGATTTGCATTTCTCTGATGATTAGTGATGGTGAATGCCTTTTCCGGGGTCTGTTGACCATCTATATGTCTTCTTTGGAAAATGTCTATTTAGGTCCTTTGCCCATTTTGTAATCATATTGGGTTTGTTTGTTTTTTCTATTGAGTTGCATGAACTCTCTGTATATTTTGGATATTAACCCATTACCACATATATGGTTTGCAAATGTTTTCTCCCTTCCCGTAGGTTGCTTTATCATTTTGTTGACTGTTTCTTTTGCTGTGCAGATTTTTAGTTGAAGGAAGTCCCACACTGATATTTGCTCTTGTTGCTTGTGCAAGATATGCTCTTGTCATATCCAAAAAATTATTGTCAAGACAAACGTCAAGGAGCTTTCTCCCCTACGTCTTCTTCTAAGAGTTTTGTGGCTTCCAATCTTAATTTATCTCTAGTTAATTTTTGTGAGTGGTGTAACATAGGGGTCCAAAAATTTCTTTTTTTCATATGAATATTCCGTTTTTATAACCATTTATTGAAGAGGTTATCTTTCCCCACTGAGTATTCTTGGTTCCCTTGTCAAATATTAGTTGACTACATTTTTGAAAGTTTATTTATAGCCTCCTGATTTTGTTCCACTGATCGCTATGTCTGTCTTAATACTAGTACCATACTGTTTTATTTACTATACAGCTTTGTAATACAGCTTAAAATCAGGAATTGTGATACCTCCATCTTTGTTCATTATCAAGATTGCTTTGGATATTCAAGGTCTTTTGCGGTTCCACATGAATATAGATTGTTCATTCTACTTCTGTGAAAAATACCATTCGAATTTTGATAGGCATTGCATTGAATCTATAGATGGCTTTTGGGTAGTATGAACATTTCAATAATTAATTATTCCAATACATTACCACAAGGTATCTTTCCATTTACTTGTGTCTTTTCCAATTTCTTTTACCAATGTTTTATAATTTTTGTGTATAGATCCTTCACTTCCATGGTTAAATTTATTCCTAAGTATTTTATTGTTTTTGATGCTATTGTGAATAGGATAGTTTTCTTCATTTTTCTTGTTGATACTTTATTATTAGTGTATACAGATGCAACTGATTTTTGTACATTGATTTTGTATCCTGGAACTGTACTGAATTTATTTATTAGTTCTAACAGTTTTTTGGTGAGGTCTTTAGGATTTTTCTATATATAATACCATGTCAATTGCAAATAAAGACGATTTTACTTCTTTCCTGATTTGGATGTCTTTTATTTATTTTTTCTTGGAATACTACCCTGACTAGGACTTCCAGTACTATGTTGAATAAGAATGGTATGAGTATATACCCTTGTCTTGTTCCTGATCTTAGAGGAAAAGCTTTCAACCTTTTGCCATTGAGCATAATGTTAGTCGTGGGCTTGTCATACATGGCCTTTATTATGTTGAGGTACATTCCTTCTAAACCCATTTTGTTGAGAGTTTGTATCATGAAAGTATGTTGAATTTTGTCAAATGCTTTTTATGTGCCTATTGAGATGATCATATGATTTTTATCCTTCATTTTGTTAATGTAGTATATCATTTATTGATTTGTGAATGTTGAACCATACTTGCATCCCAATGATAATTCCCACTTGATCACAGTGTATGATCCTTTTAATATGCTGTTGAATTCAGTTTGCTAGTATTTTGTCAAGAGATACTGGCCTGTAATTTTTCTTTCTTGTAGTATCCTTATGTAGCTTTGTTATCATAAAATGCTGCCCTCATAAAATGAGTTTGGGAGTGTGCTCTCCTCTTCAATTTTTTTATAAGAGTCTGAGAATGTTTGGTGTTAATTCTTCTTTAAATGTTTAGTAGAACTTACCTGTGAAGCCATCTGGCCCTTGGCTTTTCTTTTTTGGGAGTTTTCTGATTATTGATTCAACTCTCATTCATTATTAATCTGTTCAGATATTCTATTTCTTTATGATTCTGTCATTAGGGTGTATGTTACTAGAGATCTATCCATTTCTTCTAAGTTGTCCAATTTGTTGGAGTGTAATTGTTCAGAGTAGTCTCAAGATTCTTAGTATTTCTGTGATATCGTTGAATCATCTCCTCTTTCATTTATAATTTTATTTATTTGAGTCTTCTTTCTTTTTTTCTCAGTAAGTCTAGCTAGAATTTTGTCAGTTTTATTTATCTCTTCAAAAACCAGTGTCGTTTTGTTAATCTTTTCTATTATATTTTATTCTCTATTTCATCTGTTTCGGTCCTGATCTTTATTATCACCTTCTCTCTGCTAACTTTAGGCTTTGTTTAATTATTCTTTTTTCTAGTTCCTTGAGGTATAAAGTTAGATTGTCTAATTGAGATCTTTCTCTTTTTCTTAATGTAGGCGTTTATCACTATAAACTTCCCTCTTTGAACTGTTCTTGTTATATCCCATTAGTTTTGGTATGTTTTGTTTCCATTTTTATTTGTTTCAAGATATATTTTTATTTCCCTTTTGATTTCTTCTCTGACCCACTGGTTGTTCAGGAGTGTGTTTTTTAATTCCCACATATTTTCCATTTTTCCTCCTGTTATTGATTTCTAGTTTCATACCATTGTGGTTAAAAACTATAATTGGTATGATTTCAACCTTCTTGAATTTGTTAGGACTTGTTTTGTGGCCTAACATATGATCTAACTTGGAGAATGTTCTGTACACACTTGAGAAGAATGTGTATTTTGCTGTTGCTGGATAAAACAGAACTCCAGTTTTTAACTTAGTGCAGGGCCACCCGGAAGAGATATTTCCCAGTTATACTTGCAGCCAGGTATGGGCATAGGCCTAATTTTTAGCCAACAGAATTTGAGAAAAGTAATATGTGTCACTTTGGGGATGTACCTTTATTATATATATTTTTTTAAGATTTTATTTATTTGACAGAGCGAGACACAGGGAGAGAGGAAACACAAGCAGGGGGAGTGGGAGAGGGAGAAGCAGGCTTCCCGCCCAGCAGGGAGCCTGATGCAGGGCTCGGTCCCAGGACCCTGGGACCATGACCTGAGCCGAAGGCAGACACTTAACCGACTGAGCCACCCAGGTGCCCATAACCTGGATTTTTTTAAATAAAAATCCTTTTTTTTTTTTTTTAAAGATTTTATTTATTTGACAGAGAGAGTGAGAAAGCACAAGCAGGGGGAAGCAGTAGAAGGAGAGGGAGAAGCAGGCTTCCCGCTGAGCAAGGAGCCCGATGCGGGGCTCGATCCCAGGACCCTGGGATCATGACCTGAGCCGAAGGCAGACGCTTAACAACTGAGCCACCCAGGTGCCCCATTGGGGATGTACCTTTAAAGGGAAGGAAGCTATCTCATTTCCCCACTCTTCCTCAATCCTGATGACCAGGATGTGGAGGTTATAGTGAGTTATCATCAACCATGACAATAAGGCCAACATATTATGGATGGTGGAGTCACAAGATAGAAGGAAACCTGGCCCCTGGTTGACCTTTTGAAGCAAAGCCAACATACCAGACTCAGGTCATCAGCCTCCAGGTTATTACAAAGCAAGCAAAATAAGCTTTTATAATATTTAGGACATCATTAATGTGGGTCTCTCTCATACACACTGAAACCTATACCTTAACTAATATATTCTGAAAGTCTTCAATAAAGTCTGGTTGCACCATAGGCTTGACTTGGTGACCATTATGGAAGGATAGGATTGAAGACATACCAAGCAGGACCCTCTGAAGCATATCAGATACTTTAGCTCTTGCATCAGTAAAAGCAAACTGACAGGCAGAGTTGAGAGGAATGTAAACCTCTTTGTTCCTAAGGCCTATAAGTGCTGGATGTTCTACTACCTTTTAGAGGGGAGTTTGAATCAAAATTATTTAAGTGGTTCAGCATACTAGATGCGTGGGCAGAGCACACCTGCATACTACAGACACACATATGCACACACACACACGTGCTCAGCTGTTCGTGCACACATAAAGTTACATCCATTCATAACAGAAAACAATACCTGCTTCACAACTGGAACTTTTTCTCAATAGGGAATAGTCTCAGGAAAAAAATTCTGGCCACAAATTACATTACAACTTCCCTATGTAGTGACATTATTTTTAAAAACTAAGCCATCATTTGAATTCTATATTGAAATACAACTTTAGTGAGTTCCAAAGCAAAAGGGAGCATCATAGCTCTGGGGACAGAGAATGCTACTTAATTTTTCTATGTTTTATTGAAGATAATAGTCCAGGGACTTTCAAGAGAAAACACTTAAAAATAATAAATTGAAGTTCACTGCATCTTGTTCATTTGTTTTGCAAGGACAGTGGGATCTGTTGCATTAAATTATTCATTAAATACAAATTACTTTGCTCACTTTGATTTGTATATATATTATTTCTTAGGATATTATCCCTTTAATTATTAAAATATCCCCTGGGAGGTTCATAGTAATTATTATTACCCTGGAATCATTATACAGAATGAAAAAAAATTACAGGTAAATAGAAGATGATAACTCTTCTTGTAACATCAAGACAACAGCTCAGTAACAGTAATCACTCAAGATTGGGACATTCCACTAAAAACCTGGACAGTTTTTCAGACCATCAAAAAACCGCATGATGAAGTACAGTGGAGCTAGGTTGGGGCACAGACCAGTTAGCCTGTGGACTCTGAAAATCCACATTTCTTGTTCTATATTCTTTTATAGACACTCCTATTTTCTCTTTGCTGGCATGCCATCCACTCTGTCTCCAACACCACTATTTCACAGACACAGGTATACCTGAAGGGTACCTTTGACAGTGGAGAGCTTGAAGATTAGTCTAGAGGGAGCAAAAGAAGAGAATCAGCTGCTTAGGAGATGTTCTAGGTTTGAAATTCCCATAAGGGGGCGCCTGGGTGGCTCAGTTGGTTAAGCAACTGCCTTCGGCTCAGGTCATGATCCTGGAGTCCCTGGATCGAGTCCCGCATCGGGCTCCCTGCTCGGCGGGCAGTCTGCTTCTCCCTCTGACCCTCCCCCCTCTCATGTGTTCTCTCTCAAATAAATAAATAAAATCTTAAAAAAAAAAGAGAGAGAGAAATTCCCATAAGGTATAGACAAAGGGTACCTAAGATTTTCATTGCAGTTGCCCTGCCAAAGGCAGAAAATGAGATAAACTTCTAGAAAGCAGTCTATCCAAGACTGGGGAAGAGTTCACCTGACAAGAACATCCCTTTGCCAACCCTTATGTACTATTGATAGGAACACAGATTGCTATAGCAACTATGGGAAACAGTATAGGGCCTCCTCAAAATGAAAAATAGACCTACCATATGAACGAGCAATCCTACTTCTGGGTATAGATGCAAAGAAAATGATATCAAGAGCTCAAAGACATATGTGCATTCCCATGTTCATTGCAGCATTATTCACAACAATCAAGATATGTAAACAGCCCAAGTGCCCATCAACGGATGAATGGATAAAGAAGACGTGGCATATACATAGAGAGAGATATATATAGGCATAATATATGAAATAAGTGAAATACTGTATGCTATCACTTATATGTAGAATCTAAAAATGCTGAGCTGGTAGAAATACAAAGTAGAATGGTGGTTACCAGGGGTTAGGGGTAGGGGGATAAGGTAAATGTTGGGCAAAGGGTATAAAGTTGCAGTGAGAGATGAATAAGGTCTCAGGATCTAACACACAGTATTGTGATTTTAGTGAACAGTTACCTATTGTATATTTGAAAATGCTAAGAAAGTAAATCTTAAATGTTCTTGCTACAAAAAAGAAATGGTGACCTGTGATGTGATGGAGGTATTAGCTAATGCTACAGTGATAATCGTATTGTAATACATCAGTGTATGCAAACCTTAAACTTATACAATGTTATATGTCAATTACATTTTAACAAAGCAAGTTGGGGGGGAGGGGACATCCCATTGCCACTTTTCCTTTATGGAAACAAAGTTAAGTGGAAGGTACAAGATCAATAAATCCCAGTATTCAGTGATTTTAGGGTTTCCAACACACTACCTCTTTATACCAATCCAACCTTACTGAAATTCATTTTCACATCAATGTTACAGACATTTTAGTTAAAACAGGAAATTATATACATTGGGTAAGAAACAATTAAAGGATCTCATTGATATCTATAATGATAACAGAATATGGTCACATAAGAAAAGGGAGATCCTAAAATACTTCCCCAATAATTTTATACAAAGCTGGAGTGCTGGTGGTTGCAAGATAGAAAAGGTTATTTCCAATTTTCCATTCTTTACCTCTATTATGTTTTCAATTTTTTGACTTCTAAATAAGCTTTCAAAACTTTTACTTTCATCCAGTCAATTCAATTTCTCAAAATCAATTCATGTACCATTTCAAAATAAGAAAAAGATTAATATGACAGATTCTATTTTACACCTCAGCTATTTGTTGTAATTTTAGCTTATCTGTGAAGGAAGCAATATCTAGACAACCTTACTAATAACCACACATAAAATTTATTAGCTTTTAAATATGCACACTTTGGGGCACCTGGCTGCCTCAGTCAGTGGAGCGTGCAACCCTTGATCTCAGAGTTGTGAGTTCGAGCCCCACATTGGACATAGAGATTATTTAGAATTAAAATCATAAATAAATAAATACATAAACATGTACAGTTTTCTCTCCCTCCTGAAAGGAGCTGATGAACAATTAAACAACACCCATGGAGATAGAGGATATGGTCACTTTGGGAGGAACGTTGATGCTGGGTATCCAGGGATGAGTGTAATGTTTCTGACTCAGGGAAAGTGGACACAGGGACTTGACACTGAAACAAATATTAACTCTCTACGATTCATGTAGTGAATATAGTGAATAGAGACAGTCTGAACTCTTCATTAGCCCATTCTTCACTGCTCATCTCTGAAGCAATATTTTGATATTTTCCTTAATGCTAATTCTCCCCAGAGGAGAATTTTTTAAATAATTGTAATTCATTTAGTGCTCCTCTGTCCAGAAAGGTGCAAAGGGAAAACGCCATAGGAAAGCACAGCCTAGATTTTCAGTGAGAGTCACATCTTTTCTTAATTTCCCGTTAGGTCATAAATTCCTTGAGAACAGGAAAAAGATCTTTTCCATTCCTGTAAAATCCCTCGGGTAATAACACAATGTCTTCCTCTCAGTGGATACATTTCTTCTAGTTTAGGGATTTTTCTCAGAATCTTAAAAACATTTTCTTTTACTACAACTATAATCATTCCTTCTCTTGAATGTTGAGAAACAAATGTCATTTTAAGGCTTCTTTCACGGGGATTTTAAGAGAAAATGAAAGATAAACAATGCAGAAACAATCGTATAATACTATGTAGAATCATCCAGCCTCTTCTTTGTGATTCTCAGGTAGAATCCTAGACTTTTTATTCCTTCCCTCCCCACCCCACCCCCCAAAAAAAAGAAAAAGAGAAAAGGAAGGGGGGGGGAAGGAAGAGATTATTTCCACTTATGTCTTTTGTGTTTGAGTGAAAAGGGCCGATGAAGCCAGAAGGAGGACATCTTGTAACTGTTAACAGAACTCTTTCATGGATCTAACATTTGACTTGCTGCTGGATCCAGAGTCCGTTCCTGGGGAGGTCTGTATATATTTGTAAGGAACTAAAATACCCTCAGATAGAACAAGCTGAATAAACATTCCCACCTTAAGAAAATGTACACATGAAGAACTAAAGCAAAACGTTTGAATTAAAAACTCAGTAGCATGATTTATTTTGAATTCATTAGCTGAAAAGACTACATCATCCTGTCAACAATGTAACTGATGTATTTTGTAACCAAGATCTAGAATTTTGAGTAAGAAAAAAACCAAACACGTATTTTCCTTTTTTTCTATTCATACGTTATCTTTGAAAATAATAAGGATTAAAAAGAACTTCATTGACATAAACCCTAAAATAATTATTTATCTTGGTATTTGAATTTCTCATTTGTATTTAATGAAATGAGTAGGGTATGGTAATCCCAAGAACGAAATTTTAAATTATTTGACATGTTACGATGTAGAAAACTTAAGATTGCCAAAAAAAAAGAGCAATATACAAGAAAGATTTCATATCAGAAAAAGCATGCAGAATATAAATGGGACATAGAAGGACATCTGGCACAGCAAACCATGATAAAGCACTTAGAAATACACGCGCACTTGACCATTAGCTACAGACAATGAAGCCCTCAGTATGACAGACTTACTGCATCTAGAATCACTCATCAAGCTAAGAAGTAGCTCATTCTGGTCATAAAATCCTTTACAGTGGGAACAACGTCTTTTTCACGTCACATAAAATCCCCCGAAGAATAACATCAACCTCTGATAATATCATTATTGTTGTCAATAACTTTATGTGAATTATCTCATTCAATTTCACAAGAACTCCATAAGGTTATTACTTAAACCCACTTTAGAAATGAGGAAATACACTTCAAGAGGTGAACTAATTTCTCCAAGATAACACACAGTGTCAGGGCTGGGATTCTCATTCAGACGTTGTGAGTCCCAAGCCCCCATTGTTTGAACTAAGTATATTTCATTCATCAAATATGAGAGCTCTCTTCTTGGTTTGCAGACTGCTTGCCACCTTCTTGCTGCATCCTCACATTGTGGGAGATGAGGAGAGAGAATGAGTGAGAGAGAGAAACAAAGAGAGATTTGTGTTTCTTCCTCTTTTTATAAGGCATTAATGCCATCACGAAGGCCCCACCCTCATGAACATGAACGAATCTAACTCTAATCACCTCTCAAAGGCCTCACCTCCAAATACCAACACACTGGGGATTCGGGCTTCAACAAATGAATTTTGGGGAGACATATTCAGTCTATAATACTCTCCTTGTTCATTCCAAACACGAAGAAGGGATCTGATCCACACAGAAAAGGGGGGGTAAGAAAAAATGGGTTAAAAGCCACTATTTATTGAATACCTAGATAGTGTACTAAGCACTTCACAGACATTATCCTTAATCCTCTTGCCAGCTCTGAAAGGTAAGACTTTTATGTTTATTTTATGGAAGAGGAAACTGAGTTTCCAGCACATTAAACCTTTTGTTAAGGCCCCTCATCTAGTAAGCAGTGGGTCTTGCATTCAAATATAAATCTGACTGATTAACTCCTGGGTTTTCTGGTAGAGATGGCTGTGAGTTAGGTGAGCCTTCCTCAAACTCCTCAAATCCACTCCACAGGCTTGACCCCTACCCTTATCGACCCTCCCACACTGAACTTACACTGAATGAATATTCTCAAGACAGTTAAAACTCCTGGTCAGTAGGAAGTTGATGGTCTAGGACCTCATGGTGAGTTAGCTGAAAGAGCCTAAAGAACTTCCGTTGTGGGGCAAACACTCACAACTCGCAAGTGGAACATTCCATGGGTCAGGAGAACTGTGATTCCACTTGCTTGAAGGACTGCCCTGAGGTAGCTGGCCCTCACACGTGAGCAACTGTCTGTAGGGAGGCTGAACACTGGGCAGCCAAGCCCCAGCCTCACCTAATGTTCCCAAGTTCCAGACCAGCACAGAAGCAACAGAGCCTCGAGGGTTTGAACACTGTCCCCTGGTGTCAGTGTGAGTCAAAGGTCAGAGGAGACATTCAGAAGAAAGTACATCAGTCATTTCCCAGGTATAAATATACTCCTATAGTTGCATATAAGGGTTAGATTTAAGAAAAAGAAAGAAAGGAAAAAAGAAAGAAAGAAGAAAGAAAGAAAAGAAAGAAAGAAAGAAAGAAAGAAAGAAAGAAAGAAAGAAAGAAAGAAAGAAAGAAAGTAAGTTTAAACATAACCCATTTGTCAGACTCTCGACCACCAGCCACAGTATTCAGCTACCCTGATGGGAGAGTGGTAGATCTACAAAGCAGAGGGTAACAAGGCTTGCCTAGGCTCTCACTGACTTTCCATGTATGTCTTGCAGCTTCCGTACATCAGTTTATAGATTTATGGGATCTCATATAGGGAATCTTTCCATGTAGTGGAATGAGATGGTGTGTGACCATCCTTTATTTAATGTTATCTAATGGCAAAGTATTTAAGAGGAGTATTTAAGAGTCTGTCAAATTTAAAGATAAGTCACATATATATAATTTTTATTAAAATTAAATTAAATGCATTAATTAAATTAAAAAATGCATTTCAAATTTGTCTACCTTCCTGTGATAATAAGTGAATGTCGATGCTAAAGCACCCAGAAGATTAAAAAACAAACAAACAAACAAACAAAAAACAACAAAGCAGGGCTACTGGGTGGTGTAGTCAGTTAAGCATCTGACTCTTGATTCTGGCTCAAGTCATGATCTCAGGGTTGTGAGATCGAGCCTCAGGCTCAACATTGAGCGTGGAGTCCGCTTGAGATTCTCTCTCCCAAAAAAAAACCCCCAAAGAACAAAAAAAAACCTCACCCTTATTTGCTCCCTCAAGGTAAAGGTGACATTTTAAACATGAGTGGAAAGAAATGACTACATGATGAAAGAATTTTAAGGTAGAGACATAGCATTTTGAAAACAGATCTTTGGAAATGGAAACGTGACTTTGCTGCCAAAATTAAGTAAGCATATTATCTATTTTTTTAAGCCTCATTTCTTACACTTTTAAAAACTTAGAAATACAGTTTTCTAGGCTGTTTTAAAATCATCTACGCAGAGTTTCACTGAATTTAAACCAGTAAAAATGTAACAAAGGAAAACCTTTGTGTTAATGGATAAGAACCACTAACTCAATGACATCATGGAACATGGAAATGTACCAGGTAAATTTCAACAAAACCTTTCTATTTTAGATACGAAAAAAATTATAATTTCACAAGTGGAGTCAAGTTTGCACTTCATCCATATGAATCTACTTATCTTTATTAGATATCTTTTTCAGCTTTGTTTTCATTAAAACCAAGTGTGAAATTAAACTGGACTTACGAGCCAACATTGCATCACGATAAAAGGAATATTTTCAAAACAAAAGCACACTCACTCAAGTTTTGCTAGATAGTAATTATAAATAACAATATGACAAAGATGTATTCCATTAATATTAAAACTTAAATACTTAAAAAATAATTGTTGCAGAAGTCTCTGTATTTCTATTTTTGTATATTCTATAATAAATATATTAATAGAACACCACATGCACAGATTTTTTTTTTAGAGATTACTTTTTTAATCTATGTAAGACCATTTGAACACAAGTCCATTTCTGGAAGAATGGAAGTAATTGACTGAGTTTAGGATTCTTGCCACCCTCGTGTGAGGGGGCTCTGGGTCAGATTTAATCGGATTTAGAGAGTTCTGGAGGAAATTCACATACTTTAATCTGTTACCTCTGCTCCGAATAGTTTTCCTTTAACTTTTGGAACCGAAATCCACAAATCAAATCCATTCATATTTTAATAACAGAAAGTCCTGTCTTCCACAAACCCAGATTAAACCCAGCATATTTTTAATACTATTCTCCCCAACTCCTCATTTAAAACACCCGAACTGGCCATCTTGCTGAACATGGGGAAGAAGGACTCTCAAAAACGGTTCGACTCCTCTAAGATGGAATAAATACAATCTGTATCTTAAAGAGATGTTTTCATTTAAAATAAACTTATGAAGAAATTAAAACTCAACAGTCAAAGGAATGGACTTCTCAAAGAGGAGGACAAACATCGTGAGGTCAGCCTCCTCTGCAGTATCTCCAAGGGGTCCTTTTGCTCTGAGTAAAGTTTCCGATCACTCCATCACTTGCCTAGTTCACTGCCCATGGCCACCAACATGTGATAATATCAAAGAAGAGCCTCCCCGCCCATCCACCACCGAACGTTAGCCAAATGCGTCACACAGTTACTCACCCACAGTGTCGTTAACAGAGAAAATTGGGGAAAGAAGAATTTCCTTCCTCTCATCTGCAGATAATCATCTTCTGTCCTAAAGCATAAATTTTGATTACCCAGATTATTTTAGCTTTCAGAGTCACACGGGTTATTAGTGGTAATAAAATCATTCAGCCTTATAAAAATTTTTTTAAAAATTTCCAACCACAGTGTTTAAGAATCTGACCTCACAGCACATTATCCACCCACTATGGTAAAGTAATTTTCTCTTTGCTGTCAGTGTGATCCTTTTTTCATTTCTCTAGCTACAATTCAAAAAGAAAACAAAGTGATGTGACTGAACTCATGAGGGCACACATGTTTGCAGCCAAGGAATGGGGTTTTTTGTTTGGGTTTGTTTCATTTGTTTTTCCATAGAAATCTAACTAGCCTACATGGATGCCAAAATCAAGAGCTTATGCACACTGTCCTTAAACCCAGTGGAGGCGATCACCTACTGGAGAGGTGAAATCCTCCCAGCCCAGCTAACTTTGTCCTTACCACCCCGATGACTATGGCTTTGAGACATAGCTCAAGGACTATGCCCTGACTGTCCTAACGAAACTTCTAGAAACTTTCCTTCCCTCAACTATCCCTGCTAAAATGTGCATTAAAGTTTATGTTTATTTTTAATACTTGTTCATTTCTAATACCTAAGCCTTCACAAACCAGTAGGCAAAAATTACTATTTTCAACAAGTGTCTCACATTTCAAGGAAAATGCATGTTGGCAAAGCTATGAAACAGCAGTATTCTTTGTGGATCCATGTCTATCTCTGGAGCGAGGAATCAAGTTTTCAAAGAGCCCAGTGAGGCATGCAGGAATCCAAGCAGGCACTTGGAAAAGCACTGTGTTCTAAAAAGCTACAGAAGTGTATATATAATATGATTCTGTTTTGTTTTTTTTTTTAATTCCACATACTGAGACTGGGAAGCAGCAAAAAAAATACTTCTAAATGTTACGAGTAGTAGAATCACATTTTTTTCTTTTTTTCCTATACGTCCCTATGTTTTCCAAAATAGCTGCCATAAACTTCTATTTTTATAACCACATTGTTTTAAAGAATATAAAGTAGAGGAGAAGAATTTTCTTTCCATTACTGCTGGTCTGAAGCATATATTATCTGAATTTTAGAGCATTTGGTTATGAGAAAGATTCCTCCCAACTATATTTGTGCTATATCCAAGAGACAAATTATGTCTGCTTTATATAAAGATTTCTTTTAATAAACCATATTGCAAATTGTTTGCTTTTACAGTCACTAAATCACCACTCTGTTTGAATTCCTCTTGGTCATACCTAGTCGATAATTTAACAAAACGGGAATGCTTAACAAAGAATTACCATATAGCAATTGCTTTGGAGATCTTGTTCAATAGTTTTTACGGATCGTGACTCTATTTTTCATAATTAAATAACTCTCTACTTACTACACACTTTCACCGGTTCTGCTGCTGAGAACAAGTAGGTAATGCTAATATGTTTTCTTCAAGTAAATATGTTAGGAATTTTGCAGGGTTGAGTAGAGTGGGAACCAAAAGAAGACAGAGAGAGCTAATCATTGGTTATATATAGCACATACATCAAGGACGAAGGTATGAAAAATGTTGGCTTGAATAAGAAAACCAAGAAGAAGAAATTTTCAGAAGTGTTTTGTTTAAAAAAAAAAAAATAGTCTATTCAACAGCTGAATTTGAAACGGAGTTTACCAGTTGTTACAGTAAATATATTCAAAGTGAATCATATAACCACTAATTAGGTTTGAATCACTCAAGTGTACATTTGCTGTGACAACAGTTTTCCCTTTACAGATCATCCCTCTATTTATAAAAGAGCTGAAAATTAACATTTCCTGCTTTTGTCAAACTGAAGCATCTTTCAATGTTCCCAGCAAACATCTGAAGGATTCTTGCATCCTGAGATCATCTGGCCATTATGTTTTCAAGTGTTGTCTCTTTTCAAGAACTGGGTGAGACACACAGAATAAGCGATTGCAGATTCTCTGTAAAATAGCAACAAGAAGACAACAAAAATACCTGGTGTAGGAAAGATCATGGGTTACCATTCATGGCAGATGGGAAGCAACATAAATTGACAGTGGACGTTTTCCTTCTGTTTTGCACATGACTAACCACATGTGAAGCCTGAACCCCAGAGAAATAAAAAAAAACAAGGTTGTGTAGCTGTGTTTTTAATACTGTGATTAGTAGTATATCCAGATTTAAACAGATTTTTTTTTCCTCCTAATTGAAATCGTTTCTTAAATAACATCATTTCAAGAGCATGTGCTGGTTCCAATACCAAATACAGCCTAACGCCCACTCATTTTCACAAGTATTCATCTCAAAGGGGGACAGTTTTCTAGGTAATTTTAATATAGCATCCCCTAATCAAATCAGCCACACTGAGACACTGCTGTCAGGAAGGAAGCAGTGTTTTTCTCCAGGCCTGACAGCTGCAAGTGCTAAATAGAGGAAGAATATTCTCATTCTACTGTGGACTGGGTGCTCTCTAATCTCTGAAAAATAAAAGTGCTGTTCAGGCCCTGAAATTCACTGCACATTAGAGGACATCTTAAGATCTGTAGCGTAGTCTCAGGTCTTAAAGGAGTGAATAAAATCATGCTTTGTCATGGGATTTACCCAATTCCCCAAGTGGCACACCCACAGTCAATTGCATAAAGGTCAATTACCTAGAAGATGTTTCCAACTTATTTTTCTGAGCACATTCTTATCTTCAACATCTTTCTCATATCTTACTCTTTTAAGTTTTCTTTCCATTTCTTTTTTTTCTTAAAATCTCTATACTTCCTCATGCTCCCTATAAGCTTTTTGTGATTAAGTAATTCCCCAAGTTGAATTCTTGGCAACACATTATTCTGAAATCCACTCAAAACTGATATACTGAGGTCACTTTTTAAGAGATGAATGATCCCACTCTTTCTAATCTACTGCTATAGTCATGCCCTGTCATTCCCTAATAATTTTGCCTTCTGCAATACCCTTTGTATTTTATTGTCAAGCCCATGCTGTTTCTCATCTATGAAATGCCTTTCACATACCCATGTTCATCCTTCACTGTCAAAATGGCACTCATCTTTCAAGGACTCATACAAATAACACCTTTTCCCTGTAGCTTTCCCCTGAGTGTTTTATTTATAATTACACTATGCTTTGGCTAATAAGTAGCCCTTTCTCACCTGGAAAGTTTTCCTCTTTGACAAGATCCTACAGACACATGGACAGAGAGGTAAAGAAGAAAGAGATATGCACCTAGCTAGCCAAGTCAACTAAACCAAACTTACTAATCAATAAGATGGTCGGTGTCAGAGCTAAAGAACCCTCACAATCAATACCTCTCCCCAGGCACCCATTAGTCAGCATTATACTCTGTAGTTCTGGGGCTGCTCTCTTATCACCATAAACATCTTGAAGGCTTATTTATATTTGTAACTCAGCATCTGGTCAATATCTACTGCTACTCAAGGCTTAACAAATGTATGTTGAAACTGGCTGAATTTTTCTTTTTTTTTTTTTTTTAAGATTTTATTTATTTATTTGAGAGAAAGAATGAGATAGAGAGAGCATGAGAGGGTCAGAGGGAGAAGCAGACTCCCTGCTGAGCAGGGAGCCCGATGCGGGACTCGATCCCAGGACTCCAGGATCATGACCCGAGCCGCAGGCAGTTGCTTAACCAACTGAGCCACCCAGGCGCCTGAAACTGGCTGAATTTTTCAACTCTAGTTTTTCTTGTTTGTTTCTTTCGGGGTTTTTCATTTGCTTGTTTTTGGTTCTGGTTTTGGTTTTTTTAGTACACATAGGAACATTTCACTGCAAGAATGATTACAAACAGTAAAACAGGCTTTCAAGAGGGTAGACGAACCCCCTCAATGGAAATTATTTTCAGTGGCATTGACCATCAATCATTACTACAGAATTTAAGTAAGAGCACTGCTGATAAAGGAATTTAATTATGGAAGATTCTTTTTTGACTTCCAAAGCAACAGAAGAATAAGAATGAAGTTTAAGATGCTATACAGACAAAAATGGTGAGTTTACAAAGGCAAAAGCAATTTGGTCTAAAAATTAAACAAGCTCTCACAGACTGTGATTCTAAACATCTCCCCCCGCCAAGACTTTACATTTCATTTAAAGATGAGTGTCATGACATTCAGCTTTCCTGGACTGAGGTTCAGAGTTGTACTCAATTGAAAAGCAGTCTGTTTAGGAAATGGTCCTCATTCTGATGTTGCTCTTTGAATGATCAGTTTGATCTCATGTTTCACACAGTAGCAACATGAACACAACCAATATTTCTGAGTTTTTTAACCACATGAATTTGAGAAAAGAATCTTTCAAATGACAACTTCTTGATATGTCTTTAATTAAGCAATCAAACAGACCACCCAAGAAAACATAGTTTTGTGTAATAAAACCTGCCCTTCAGAGTTATATTTTTGAATCAAAGCAACTCGAGCACATGGGGAAAAAAAGAATTATTTTTCTACAGAAACTATGCATATGATTTTCCTATTCAATTACCCCTCTGTCTAGTACAGTTGCATAAACAATACCATTCATTCATTCGAAAACTAGTTATTGCCCTTATGGGCACTGTGAGTACATACAACTCAAGATAGTCAACCACACAAAATAGCCAAGTTTTGCTTTGGCCTCATGTAAAGAGTTAAGTGTTATTGTTTTATGATTAAAAAAAGAGGCAGATGAGGAATAGGAAAGAAGGAAGAGGAAGAGGAAAAATTAGGAGGAAAAGAAGTAAGGAAGAGAAGGAAGGGGACACCTGGTTAGCTCAGTCAGAGGAACATGAGACTCTTGATCTCAACCCACATAGGAGGTAGAGTAAAATAAAAAACAGGGGCACCTGGGTGGCTCAGTCGTTAAGCGTCTGCCTTCAGCTCGGGTCATGATCCTGGGGTCCTGGGATCGAGCCCCGCGTTGGGCTCCCTGCCCAGCAGGAGGCCTGCTTCTCCCTCTCCCGCTGCTTGTCTTCCCTCTCTCACTGTGTCTCTCTTTGTCAAATAAACAAATAAAATCTTTAAAAAAAAATAAATAAAAATAAAAACAAAAAACAAAAAACAACAAAACAAAAAGTAAAAAAAGATACTTAAAAAAGGGATGAGAAGAAATAATAATATTTCAAAGAAGTTATCCATAAAAAAGAAGTTATCTGTCTTGCTGTTGAGCATCATTGATAATTTGTTTTAGAATTGATTAAAGCAATACACACACACACACAGACACACACACACACATCTTTTCCCGCAGCTTTGTTAAAAATTACATAAAACTACAGAAAATCAAAAATAAAGGAAAAAACCTCAAAGAAGCCAAAGGGAAAAAAAAATACCACACCTATAGAAGAACAAAGATAAGAATTACATCCGACATGTCTTCAAAAACCATGCAAGCAAGGAGAGTAGAGTGAAATAGCAAAAGTGTTGACAGAAAAAACCACCAACCTAGAATTCTATACCCTACAAAAAAATCCTTCAAAAATAAAAAAGAAATAGAGACTTTCTTAGACAAACAAAAACTGAAGGAATTTGTTGCCTGCCTTGTAAGAAATGTTAAAAGAAGTTATTTAGAGTGAAGGGAAGTGATATAGGTCTGAAACTCAGATCTACATAAAACGAGCAAGAGCATCAAAGGAGGAATAAGTGAAGGTAAAATGAAATATCGAAGATGTTGGTTTTTGCCAGCAGGGATGATCTGAGACAATACTCTTCTAGACATATGGCATAAAGTACAAATGAAAAAGAAATACATGCATATAGGAAAGTAAAATCATGCTATAGAAATAAAGGGATGGGGTTTTTTTATTTTTTATTTTTATTTTTATTTTTATTTTTTTAAAGATTTTATTTATTTGAGAGAGAGAGCACATGAGAGGGGGGAGGGTCAGAGGGAGAAGCAGACTCCCTGCCGAGCAGGGAGCCCAATGCGGGACTCGATCCAGGGACTCCAGGATCATGGCCTGAGCCGAAGGCAGTTGCTTAACCAACTGAGCCACCCAGGCGCCCAGGATGGGCTTTTTTTAATAGGATGTTTACCTATGGCTTTCCATTAGACTGAATATAGAAGTGGAAAGAAATTTTAAATGTCTCTCAAGAGTTAAATTTCCATTAATATGTGAATAATCAGAAAGCATTATGATTACTTGAAAGAGACAGAAAAAGACATCAGGGACCTACTTCCCCAACATGCATCTTGGATTTTTTATTTTGTTTTGTTGTTGTTGTTATTGTTTGGCTGGGTACAGTATACTTTACTGATGGTACATGACAAGGTAGGGCTCTCCCAAATCTTCCCTTTTTCATGGGGTCTGGGATGGAAACTGTGTTGAGGTTGGGAGATTCTCAGTGTGTTGGGGGACGGATCGGGGTGAGGTCTCCCCAGCAGCTGAGGGCCTCTCTCTTCATCTTGCTCTCACTGGACCTGGTGGTCCAGAGGGCTCTTACTCCTTGGAGGCCATCTGGACCATAAGGCCAAATTCATTGTCATACCAGGAAATGAGCTTGACAAAGCAGCCACTGAGGGCGTTTCCAGGCCCATCATCAAAGGTGGAAGAATGGGTGTCGCTGCTAAAGTCACAGGAGATGACCTAGTCCTCAGTGTGCCCCAGGATGCCCTTGAGGGGGAACCTCTGATGCCTGTTTCACAACACTCTTGATGTCATGTATTTGGCAGCTTTCTCTAGGCAGCAGGTCAGATCCATGACTGACATGCTGAGGGTGGGGACACAGAAGGCCATACCAGTGAGCTTCCCACTCAGCTCAGGGATTACCTTGCCTACAGCCTTGGTGACACCAGAAGAAGCAGGAATGATGTTCTGGGCAGCCTCTTGGCCATCACACCATAGCTTCCCAGAAGGGCTATCCATGGTCTTCTGGGCGACAATGATGGTGTGGACTGTTGTGATGAGTCCCTTCATGATGCCAGTTGTCATGGATGACCTTGGCCAGAGGGGCCAAGCAATTGGTGGTGCAGGAGGCATTGCTGACAATTTCGAGGGAGTTGTCATACTTCTCATGATCCACACCCATCACAAACATGGGGGCATTAGCAGAAGGGGGGAAAGATGATGACCCTCTTGGCCCCACCCTTCAAGTGAGCCCCAGCCTTCTCCATGGTGGCGAAGACCCTAGTGGACTCTACAACATACTCAGCACCAGCATTACCCCATTTGATGTTGGTGGGATGTCACTCCTAGAAGATGGAGATGGCTATCAATTGATAACAAGTTTCCCATTCTCAGCCTTGACTATGCTGTTGAATTTGTCATAGGTGGAATCACACTGGAACATGTTGACCATGTAGCTGAGGTCAATGAAGGGGTCATTGATGGTGACAATATCCACTTTGCCAGAGTTAAAAGCAGCCCTGGTGACCGGGTGCCCAGTATGGCCAAATCCGTTTACTCTGACCTTCACCATCATGTCTTGGGGACACCAGCTGAGACTGCACCAGAAGATGCATCTGTCTGTCGAATGGGGAGGAGCAGAGACCCCAATTTTGTTGATTATGGTTATACTCAGTGGTGCACAGTTTAGTATTTAACAACCCCTTCTGTGGGCCAATATGAGCTGTTCCCACACACTTTCCCCCACTTTAAGACAAAGATGTTCAGCTTTCATTGTTATCATTTTGCCTATTGTTACTGACAAAGCCAAAGTTTTTCCAACAACATTTTCACCAAGAAAATTTCCAGCTTTGATGAACCCCCTTACCAAGTGTAATTTAATTAGAAATTAGAAAGTAAGTCAATAATGTTACTCTACTAAAACAACGGGTAAGTCCTTGGCATTTTAGACACTCAGACTGAAATCTGATCAACTCTTAGAAGACATGATTTTGAGCTTGCCAAGTAACCTCTGTAAACCTTTTTTCCACATCTCTAAATTGAATATAATACCAAGCCTGCCTTACTGTTGCATAAAAATTAAACTAAATAATCCATGTAACAAATATCCAGTAATGATTATATGTGGGATAACACACAGGCCAAAAAAATCACTCAAATTCCATCAGCTACTCTTATTCTTTGAGAAGAACAAGAGTATTTACAGTTATAAACTTCCAAACTAATAGTCTCTCTCGTGTAAAGTTATTTATAGTGGCACTTTAAATTTATTTTCAAAAATGAACAAGTACATTTAATTTAAAATTAATAAGACCATTATTGTGTATTCATTAAAATTTCATGTGATTATTGGAAGCATTTATAAGGTATGCAGTGGACTCATTACATAGAGAGATAGTAATTAAGCCTCAATAAATGGAATTTGAAATAATCATTTATAAAAAGATATTATTGAATTTGAGACCTCTTGTTTTAAAATCTATCTATAATATCTATTTTCTAGAGGCAAAGTGAGAAATTACATGTTTTGTGAATATTTAAACAAATAGAATTAATTTATGAACAGATGACAAAGGGTAACTCTTCCAGTCAGAAACAATCTGTTGCCTGCTAGAAAACCATAATGCATTCAGAAGATTCTTCTGACTTGCTTCTCTGCATCTCCTCCTTTTTCAATAATCAAGGTCATTACTTAATGATGTCAACAGAGCCTCCCCTTGCTTCTTGCAAACACAATAAATGGCAGGCTTGTTCATGTGTTGTCACAAAGGTCAGTGTGTAATTGGCATCGCTAATAATACCTGTGTGATTTAATTTGATCTGTAGATAATTTCTCTGGTTTTCTTTTTTTTCCCTTGTGGTTTTGCAAGGGAAATGGCAATGTTTAATTCCACTTCTTTAAAACATTTGGGCACTTCCATAGCTAAATCATAAATTTCAAGAAGGCATCATGAGTATTTCATTTACAATTTTTTCCCCAGCTGCCATGCTAGCACAGTACCCAGAATATAACTAGGGAAGATTTAATAAAGTTTTCTCAAGTGAATGAATGAGTGAGTGAATAAATGAATAAAGGAAATAGTGCAAAAATGTCTTCAGAAATTACTAGAATTGTTCAGAGCAGTGCTTTCTGATCTCACATGTGAGCTCCTTTAATTTTTCTTCATACTACTTCTTATAGTTTGAAAATACATGTACATATGTATTTAATTAATTTGTTTAATTAATTGATGACTGCATCCCCCACTAGATTATTCTACTTACAGTAATACTCCCAACTTCTAGGATAGGACCAAGCACATAGTAGCATTCAGTAAACACTGATCAAGGAATAAGTGCTTCCTGTTTTGGTAGCTCTGTGAATTAGTAGACACCAAAGCTCTATTTTAAGATTCTATGTCCCACTTTATATGAGAAAACTCTGCAATAAAAAAGCAGTTTAGGGCGCCTGGGTGGCTCAGTCGTTAAGCGTCTGCCTTCGGCTCAGGTCATGATCTCAGGGTCCTGGGATCGAGTCCCGCATCGGGGTCCCTGCTCCTTGGGAGCCTGCTTCTCCCTCTGCCTCTCTCTCTCCGTCTCTAATGAATAAATAAATAAAATCTTAAAAAAAAAAAAAGCAGTTTATTTGATAATATTTATTACATGATGGCATATGCCCCAAGATTTTCAGTTGGCCTTTATATATGGGAAATCTTTAGAGATGGAGTTTCATCTCATTTTCTCCAAATAACCATGACGTGCAGACCAGCATTTGCATCCAAAAACACTTTTAAAATATGTAATATATATTCTAAAATATACAACATATTTTAAATTATATTTTAAATGCTCTATTTCTCTCCAGCCAAATGAGTTCCAGTTATTGGTCCAACTGTTTTATCTTACTTTTGAAGGTGGGACTAGTAACGTTATAAAAACAAACAAACAAACATGTATCTGGTCAGGTCTCAGTGAGCACCACAAAGTTGTCTGCATTTGTGGTCCATATTAAGCTAAAATATATTCAATATATAGCCCTACATACTGTCAATGTAACCTTTGGGTCTCTTTTTCTGCTCCAAGGGAAAATGCTGTGGAAAACTCCCCATACACGAGTTAATAGGCTTTTTCACCTTTTCCCCTCTCTCTTCTCAAAGGCGAGATGATTTCAATTTCAACATTAAGGAGTCTCCTATAAATATGTAAATTAATACAATACAAAGCAACAGTAGCAATAATAATAGCTACCAATTATTAAGGGTCTATTACTTCCTAGCACTACACTAAACTAAACATAAGGCTCATTTTAATATTTTTCTCAAGATCACATAGGTAACAGGGGACACAGCTAATATTTGAACCCACATCCATAAGAATACAGCAGAGATTCTCAACCTTGACATTGTTGACATTTTAGGCGAAATAATTCTTTGGTGTGAGTGGGCTGTCCTATGCCCCTACCCAATGAATGCTAGTGAAACCCCCTCCCCGTTGTGACAACCAGAAATTACTCCAGATATTGTCAGATGTCCCATAGGAGGGTAAAATCTCCCCCACTCCTTGCCCTTTAATGCCCCAACCCATCATCCCCACTCCCATGGAGAAACACTGGAACACAAGGCCCAGCTTCTTTACTATCATTCACTTCCTCCGTGAAGGAGAAGACTAAGAGTCCAGCATTCAAATTTAACCTATTTTAGTATTATTAAAATTGTAAAAACCAGTTAAGCACTCATATGTCAATTTAATCAAGCAGACTTCTACCTTAACAAGATATTCTAGGCAAACCAAACTTCACAAAGGAAGGTATTAAGTTATTGTGAAACTGATTTTCCTGGGCATTGTTTGGAAATGCTTCAATTTTAGAAAACCAAAGGAAAAAAAAAATGGACAAAAGCCAGAGTAGAGTGAACTTTTCATTTGCAAGCTGCATATCTTTAAGGAATTCAAGTAGTTTCCTAGAATTAAATCTATGAATTAAAATAGGATTCCATTTGTTGTTTATTTTCCAGTGATCTTTTCTGAAGTGGGGTTTACCTGAAATAAGAGTCAGAAATGTTTCTTTAAGTCACATACTGATGAAAGACAATTAGAAGGCAGTCAGGCAGGGACAAGGGGCCCCCGCCTTAAGAGGAAACCACCCTTGGGCGCCTGGATGGCTCTGTCAGTTAAGCGTCTGCCCTCAGTTCAGGTCATGATCTCCAGGTCCTGGGATCAAGTCCCACATCAGGCTCCCTGTTCAGCGGGGAGCCTGCTTCTCCCTCTCCCTCTGCTGCTTCCCCTGCTTGTGCTCTCTCACTCTCTCTCTGTCAAATAAATTCATAAAATCTAAAAAAAAAAAAAAAAAAGAGGAAACCACCCTTAAAAAGACTTCACACTACCCTGGAAGGAGCCCACCACCCTTTCCCACGTGATAGATAGATAACAAAAGCCTGATTGGATGACAGGTGCAGGGAGGCTTAATCAGATTAAAAGAGCACCGCCAACAAGCCCATAAAACCGCCTACACTTAGAAACTCCGGTAGCAACTCTCTCGGGTCTCTGCCCTCTTTGGGATCTTTGTACTATCACTCAATAAACCTTGCTTTGCTGCTTACCACTTCTATCTCTTCATTCTTCGAAGTGGCATGACCAAGAACCATGGGCATGGAAGAAAAAAATCCTTTAACAATATCTTCTATCACTTTTACCTAAAATCAGAGGATCAAAATTCCAAATGATTTTTCTAATTGAAGAAATCAATTAAAATGACATCTTGGAATTTTCAATAGTAATTCTTCCATCTTTAATAAAAAAAATCAACTTTGTTTCTCACGCACAGAATTACACTGCTGTGTTTTGTTTTTGCTTTTTTTTTTGGCACTCTTCATTCCAAGTTTCACTGTAGGTATAAAGATGGATAGTACTGCATAGTCATTTGCTTTAAACCACAATTCAATCACTCGGTATCAGAGACGAAGTAAATTTACCTGCTAACAGAAGTCACTGTAGTCACTTTGTTCCTAAAGACAGTTTATTTATTCTCCTGCTCAATAAAACAAGTTATATGTAAACATCTTCTATCTTCACAACACCAAGACTGATAAAACATTCCTCTAGAGTAAATGAACTTTAAAAATTAAATATCAATAACAGTGAGACTTTTGCTTCCAACCATGATGACGTAACTGGTATCAATTAACCCTTCTGGGAAAACAACTCCAAAACTGGACAGCGTATCTGAGACAACTATTTTTGAGAATTGAACATGTTGAGAAAAGGAGGACACATGAAACTGGTTCCATGTTTGTTGTAGCTTTCTGCCTACAGACACTTTTTGGATGATGCACAGAAAAGTAGCCCCCAAGCACAGAGTGGTGAGCAAGACAATCTGAGTGGAGGAGAAAAGGTCAGAGTCTGGGTCTGCAGAAACAGCTGACTTTATAAGACAGAGGAGCAAAAAAAGAGAAGGAAGCACACATCCAAGGACCCAGATGTCAGTATGATAGTTCACCTCAGGCCCTTGGCCAAGAGCAGGGCTGTGCGTGTAAACAATGACATGTCACAGGTGGAAGGTGCAGGGAGACACTGGAAGAGGCAGTCTCCAAACCAGAGGCAGGAATGTCACCATGCACATTGGCCATTCTGCAGAGATCCCAAAAGGTCATGCCTTACAACTCAGGACTATGCCCTAGATGGAAGGCCATGACCAAGGTCTAAGGACAAAATGGAAATAAGTCTAAAACCAAGCTCAACAAGTACAAGAGGATTCACTAATAACTGCCTGCCAAGAGAAGAAAAAGAAAGAAAAAAACACCAACGCTCCAAGGAAGACAACATAATCTACTGGCAGGAGGGGTAAGGAATTCGGAATGTGTATAAACCTACCAACAAAGCTCAAAAACACAAAAAGAAAAAATGGACAGAATCAAATCCAAAACATTGATGGACATGTTTCAAATAATTAAAGTATAATAAAATACAGAGTTTAGACGTTCATTTGAATTTTGATAATTATGTATACCTACCCCCATGCCTGCTACACATATACACACAAAAAACAAGATACAGCACATTTTCATCACCCTAAAAATTTCCTAATACCCTTTTCCAGTCAAACAGCTACCTCAGTCCCAAGCAACCACTCTGATGTCTTTACCATTGTTTAGTTTTGTCTCTGGAGTTTGTGTAAATAGAATCATGTAGCATGTACTCTTTCCGTGTTCAGTTTTGTTTGCTTAATATAATGATTAAACATTCAGATTCAAACACCTTGTTGCATATATCCATCGCTTTATTGCTGTATATACTTTTCCATGGGTGAACATATCACAGTTTATCCATATTCCTTTTGAAAGACATTTGGGTTGTATCCAGTTTTTGCCTATTATGAACAAGGTCACTATAAACATTCTTCTACAAGTCTTTCTTTTATTTCTCTTAAAAAATACCTAAGAATGAAATTGCTGGGTCATAGATTTATGTTTAACTTTATAAGAAACTGACAAATACTGTTCCAAAGTTGTATTGCTTTAATCTTCCAATAAAAAAATGTAGGAGAATTTCAGGAGCTCCACATGTTCACCAATATTGGGCATTTTTAGATAAAGATACAGTTATAGACATAGATACAGGTTTAAATATACGTTGTTGTTAGATATATAGGTATCTTTTTTTGCTATTCTAATTAATGTGAAACAGTATCTCACTGTGGTTTGAGTTTTTTATTTCCTTGGTGAGAAATTATGATAAACATTATGTGTTTAATGAATGTTCATATATCATCTTTTGTGAAATGTCTATTCAAGCAATTTGCTCATTTTTAAAATCTGGGACATTCATGTTCCTATTATTGAATGTGAAGTGTTCCTTGTACTTTTTTATGCAAGTCAAATGTATGTGTTCTGTTTTTCCCAGTTTCTGGCTTTTATATTAGATTTTTCTTGATACTAGTTTTACATTTTATATTTATTTATTTCATGAGATCTTTTGATGAAACCCACTTTATCAATAATTTCATTGAAGGTTTGTGCTTTTTATGCATCAAGCAAGAAATCTTTGACTCCACCAAACTCACAAAGATATTCTCTCTTATTTTCTTTTTCTAGCATAAGCTTTATAATTCAATAAATTTAATTTCAATAAATTTCCATCACAAATTATTTTATTATTTTATTGAAATATAGTTAACATATTACATTAGTTTCAGGTATACAATATAATGATTCAACAATTCTATAAATTGCCCAGTGTTCATCCAGATAAGTAAGTGTATGCTTAATCTCCTTTATCTGTTTCAGTCTTCCCCCACCCACCTCCTCTCTGGCAACCACCAGTTTGTTCTCTTTATTTCAGAATCTGTTTGTTTGTCTCTTTTTTTCTTTGTTCATTTGAAAGTTTCTTAAATTCCATGTGAGTGAAATCATATGGTATTTGTCTTTCTCTGACTGACTTATTTTGCTTACCTTTATACTCTCTAGCTCTGTCCATGTTGTTACAAATGGCAAGATTTCATTCTTTTCTATGGTTGAGCAATATTCCACTGTGTATATATACACATCTTCTTTATCCATTCACCTATGAATGGACGCCTAGGTTACTTCCACAGCTTGGCTTTTATAAATATGCTACTATAAACATAGGGGTGCACATATTATTTTGAATTGCTGTTTTTGTTGTCTTTGGGTAAATACCCAATAGTGGAATTACTAGATCATATGGTTATTCTACTTTTAGTTTTTTGAGGAACCTCCATATTGTTTTCCACATTAACTGCACCAATTTACATTTCCAACTGTGCACAGGGTTTTCTCCACATCCTTGCCAACACTTGTTATTTCTTGTTCTTTGATTCAAGCCATTCTGACAAATGTAATGTGATATCTCACTGTGGTTTTGATTTGCCTTTCTCTGATGGTTAGAGATGCTGAATATCTTTTCATGTGTGTGTTGGTCATCTGTATGTCTTTTTGGAAAAATGTCTATTCAGATCCTTTGCCCATTTTTTAAATATTTTTTAAAAATTGTATTTATTTATTTGAGAGAGAGAGAGCACGGGGGGAGGGGCAGTGGGAGAGGAAGAGAGAGAATCTCAAGCGGACTCCCCACCAAGTGGGGATCCCCATATGAGTCTCAATCCCACAACCCATGAGATCACAACCTGAGCCAAGATCATGAGTCAGCACCCAACAAACTGAGCCACCCAAGAGCCCAAGTTGTATAAGTTCTTTATATATTTTGAATACTAACCCCTTATCAGATAAATCATTTTCAAATATCTTCTCCCATTCAGTAGATTGTCTTGTCATTTTGTTAATGGTTTCCTTTGTTGTGCAAAAGATTTTTCTTTTTGTGTAGTCCTAATAGCTTGTTTTTGCTTTTATTTCCCTTGCCTGCCTGAGGAGACATATCTAGAAAAATGTTGCTAAAGCTGATGTCAAAGAAATTACTGCCTATGTCTTCTAGGAGTTTTATGGTTTCAGGTCTCACATATGGGTCTTTAATCTATTTTGAGTTTATTTTTATGTATGGTGTCAGAAAGCGGTCCAATTTTATTCTTTTGCATGTAGCTCTCCCACAGATTATTTTTGTGTAAAAATTTGAGATAGAGGTAAAGACTTCTTCTTCTCATTGATATCCAGGCGTTCCAGTGATGTTTTTGACAAAGACTTTGCTTTTTCACTGATTTAACTAAACACTTTGATCAAATATCAATTCGCAATGCATGTACTTGCACACGTACTCATATTGTTCTATTTCTAGATCTACTCTTCTGTTTCATTGCCTTAATGTATTCTATCCTCATTTATATAGAAATGTGCATTTCTATATTTTATTAAACATATATGGGAATATGTGTATACATCACATACATATATTTTCTGGACTCTCTATTCTCTTCTGTTAATTTATTCATCTGAACACACTAATCACGCATTGTCTTATCTCCTGTAGATTTATAGTAAATCTTGAGGCCAAGTACAGTTAAGTCCTCCAACTTTGTTCTTTTTTGAGATTGTTTGGGCTATTCTAAGTTGTTTACATTTCCATACATATTTTGGAATCACCTTATTATTTCTTCAAAATAGCCTGTTGGGATTTTGATAGAAATTGGATCTATAAATCAGTTTAAGTACAACACAGAACTTAACAATATAACTCCTCCAATTCATGAACATGATATTATATATTTATTTAGGACTTCTGTAATTTCTCTCAGCTGCATATCATAGTTTTCCATCTGGAGATCTAACATATCTTTCATTAGATCTACTCCTTGGCATTTGATGTTTTTAAATACTATTATGATGGTATTGGTTTTTAACTTAATTTTCAAATGGTTTGTTGAATGTATATAGAAATGTAATTGATTTATATGTTAATGTTATATTCTCGATCTTTCAAAATACACTTTTGAATTTAATCATTTTTCTTATAAATATCACGGTTTTCTAAGACCACAATCATGTCATCCACAAATAATGACAGTTTTACTTCTTGTTTATCAATCCATATTTTGCTTATCTTGTTTTTCTGTACTATTTGAATTGGTGTGGATTTCTAGCAAAAGTTGAATAGAAATAGTGAGAATAGATATTTTTGCTTTTTCCAAAATTTAAGGGAAAAGGGAAAACATTATGTATGATAGTAGCCATAGATTTCTCATAGATGAATGTTTGATATTCAAATGACAAATCAACATCATTGATTCCTGGGATGAACTCATTGGTCATGTTGTATTATCCTTTTTATGTGTCAGTAGATTTGATTTGCTAATTTTTTTTAAAGATTTTATTTATTTATTTGAGAGAGAGAGAATGAGAGAGAGCACATGAGAGGGGGAGGGTCAGAGGGAGAAGCAGACTCCCTGCCAAGCAGGGAGCCTGATGTGGGACTCGATCCAGGGACTCCAGGATCATGGCCTGAGCTGAAGGCAGTCACTTAACCAACTGAGCCACCCAGGCACCCCTGATTTGCTAATTTTTAAAGAGAATTTTGTGTCTATATTCATAACAGATATTTGTCTGAAATTTTACTGTTGTGGTTTTTTTTTTTTGTCTATTAGAAGTTTTAGTATTTAGGTTATGCTGGCCAAAAAAAAAAAAAAAAAACACCAAAGAGAATTATGAAGTCTGCCTCTGCTGCTATTTTTCTGAAAGAGCTTACATATATTGTAATTATATATAAATTAAAAATATTTGTTAGAATGCTTGGGGAAAGACATCAAGGATGGAGAGTGACCTATAGGGAAGAGAGGGATTTAGTCTTCAAGAATTCAGCTCCTTGAGTGAGTAAATATAGCACTATTAATATTTTTTATTTCTTTTTATGTTAATTTTGGCAATATCTGTCTTTCAAGAAACTTGCCCATTCATCCAAATTGTAGAATTTATTGGCAGAGAGCTATCCATAATATCTTATTGTTTTCATTTTGACATCTATAGTCTATATACCTATTGATGCCCTCTTTCTGATTCCTGATGTTGATAATTTGTGTGCCTCCTTTTTTTTCCCCCTTGACGAATCTTGCTAGGGATTTAAAAGTTTTTTTAATCTTTTTTTAAAACCAACTTTTTATTTTGTTAGAAACACAAGACTAAATTAAACTTGAAATAAGTAGAATGAAGTAAACAGCAAAGACAACAAATGGAAATCATTGACAAAGAAAAGACCATATAGAAAACCCTAATAAAGCCAAATATTAATACTTTGAAAATTTTTTAAAAATTAAAAAGTATCTAGTAAGACTGAAGAAGGAAAAAGGACAAAAATCCAAATCACCTGTATCAGGATTATCACTACATAGACTACATATGTTAAAAAGTACCTTTATACCAATAAAATGGACAACTAAGGTAAAATGGACAATTCTGCAAAATACACAAATTACCAAAGTGACACAAGAACAAAGAAAATTTTTAAATAGCCATATACCCATTAAAAATTGAGTGTTGGGCGCCTGGGTGGCTCAGATGGTTAAGCGTCTGCCTTCGGCTCAGGTCATGATCCCAGGGTCCTGGGATTGAGTCCCACATCGGGCTCCCGGCTCAGCGGGGAGCCTGCTTCTCCCTCTGACCCTCTCCCCTCTCATGCTGTTTCTCTCTCGCTCGCTCTCTAAAAAATAAATAAAATCTAAAAAAAAAAAAAAAAAATTGAGTGTTCACGTACAACCTTTCCAGGTTCAAATGTTTTCATTTGTGAATACTATCAGATATTTAAGGAGAAAAAAAGTTAATTTAAGTGGTTTCTCTAATGAATTCTGTCAAATATTTGAAAAAAATAATCTTTATACATACTTGAAAAAAATATAGGTGGACATAACATTTCCTAACATTTTTGTGAGGTTGACATAACCCTGACACCAAACCTAATGGTTATAAGAAAAATAATTACAGATCAACATCTCTCATGAATGCAAAAATCCTCAACAAAATATCAGCAAATCATATCTGGAAATATATAAAAAGAATAACATAACAAGACCAAGTGAGATTTATCCCAGGGATGCAAAATTAATTTACCATTTGTATAAATTGATGTCATTCACCACATTAACTGAATGAAAGGGAATACATGAGTACCTCAATATATACAGACCATTTTTTTAGCAAAATTTGGCACCCCGTTATGATAAAACAAAAATCCTTTATCAAACCAGAAAATAAAGGAACTGCCATAATCTCATAGAGGGCACCTTTTTCTTAAAAACATCTACAGCTACCATTATACTTAATGGTGAAACAGTGAATTCTTTCTTCCTTAATATTGTGAATAACGCCAGGATATTAACTTTTAACAAGTCTGTGTGGCATTGTACTAGAGGTCTTAGACAACAGTTAAGGCAAGAAACATAAATGAAAGTTATAAAGATTGAAAAAGAAGAAGTAAAACTATACTTTATCCAAATTTTTGTTGTGGGATGTTGGCGTAATATATTTATAATGGGAAATACTTACTATCCATCAACAGAAAAACCAAACTGATTATACAAACAACATAAATAAATCTCAAAAAACATTATGATGAGCAAAGAGAAGCCAGATACAAGAGTATGTACTATACGATTGCATTTATGTGAATTTTAAGAAGAAGCAATGTATAGCAAAAGATTTCAGAGAAGTGGTTGCTTTCAGGAAAAGGGTTGCTTTCTCTTTTTGGCTGGAGAAACAATAAGGAAATCTGGGGTGATGGGAATGTTTTCTATTTTGATAGAGTTTTGGTTATGTGGTTGGGTGCATATCCCAGAACTCATTAAACTGTACCATTTAAGATTTATTTCACTGAACGTAAGTTACACCTCCACGAAAAAATATAAAGAAAATGCACCAAAAGTCAATAAATCAGGCAAAATGAATCTGTTGCGATGAAAGTCCAGATAGTGGTTACACAATGTATGGAATTGGGATGTGAGAGAGAAACGAAGCAGCCTCTCCAGGATTAATAATGTTCTGAGTCTCAATGTGGGTACTGCTCGTGCTGATCTGTTTACTTTGTAGAATTTCGAGTACACTGATGATTCTGGCATTTTTTAGTAGGTTCAATATAATTAGCATTTCAAATTTTTGCCGCTAGACATCACAAAAGGCCTCTCCATCAATTCCTAGTTGGAAATGCACATACTGTGTCAGTGGTACAATTGCAATGTAAAGAGGCTGCTAGGTGTACCACCCTGTTGTGCATAACAACCTCCTAGTGGAAACGCTTTAACCTGTTACTATGACAGCATGCTTTAACTATGGCATTCACAGAGAATAAATCTTTTCAATCTAATCTGTCCAGTCGCTTTGTTATTAAAGATGACAAGGAGGAAACAGCGAGCATCACTAGAGAAATCACAGCAATATACATCTGTCACATTATAATACAGTGGGATCGGAGAGCATTCAGGAGTGTCATCATTGTAATTTCAGAAAACCAAATACTATTTATGTGATAACATCCACCTGTATCTCTTTAACTTGTATTTTCAATTTGCTGCCTGTTTACATCTATTCAAAACTTGAAGTGCTGCCTGTCATTAAATGCTATGTAAATAAGTTAGGCCTAACTGTGAAGCTAACAGGGAAACTTCAGCATCTGGGGCCAGAAGATTCTATTTTAACAACACGCATATGGTCCTTGAAGCATAGCTCAAGCATTTTGGTAGACATGCCAAGATTCAGCGGAGGAGACAGACTTTTGCCGCAGATGAAACTATCTTGCAGTGAAAGAGAACAGATTAATGGAAGTGTCAGGGTTCTTTGGTTGCAATCTACAGAAACTTGTTCTGGCTAACACATACAAAAAAAAAGAGAGAATTCATCATAAGTAGATTTGGGAATTGTTCATGGGATTAAGGTGAGGAAGGACAGCAAGGAATCTGTGAGGCCTTGAGAAAGGGCACTGAGGGAAATGTACATTAGACACTGCTTGGTCCCACCTCATATCCTCTTGGGTCAACTTTTAATTCCAGCCATTGCTACAGAATACAGCTACACACATATAATGTAACAGCCCCTTCTGTAGGGGGGTTTCTCTGCTCCATAGTATGTGTGTGAGAACTCACTCAGGCACATACACAAAAATAAGGAGATGTGAAGGAGTAGCAACTCACGTGGCAATTAGTGGGACATGAGCTGCTGGAAAAATATTACCCTCCTCCATCCCCCAACTGGGTAATTTTGAGCCACTTTCCACATGGCTCCACATATGGTCCCTGGCAAGATTAAATCTCAATCGCCTAGGGCAGTGATCAGCTAGAAGATGCAGCTCTGACTGAATTCTCCTTCCTTCCCTGTTTTACCCTCTGTCCTCTGCAACTTTTGCTTGGAATCACTTCCCAAGACATACTTCCTGTCCACAAGCCCTGTGCTAGACTCTACTCTTTCAGGGGAAATCTCAGCTAAAACAAAAGTCATATCATGCTAGACTCTACTCTTTCAGGGAAATCTCAGCTAAAACAAAAGTCATATGCAGGGCCCTGTGGCTATCACAGGAGATAAATTTCTAAATCTCTTCGGTCATTTTTGCTTCTCTGCTCATGATTCAAATTCTGAGGGTCATATATTTGGAAGGAAGGAAGGAAGGAAGGAAGGAAGGAAGGAAGGAAGGAAGGAAGGAAGGAAGGAAGGAAGGAAGGAGGGAGGGAGGGAGGGAGGGAGGGAGGGAGGGAGGAGGGAGGGGGGAGGGAGGAGGGAGGGGGGAGGGAGGGAGGAGGGAGGGAGGGAGGGAGGGAGGAGGGTCATATATTTGGCTTTGCTTGAAAAATCTCAATACCTGGCCATCAGGGCCTGAATTCTCACAGTGCAAAACAATGGTCTTGAGGCAGAGAGAGCTGCTGTCTTTAGATGACACATGCATTCCCTATATTCTCTATTTACCAGAACGGCCCTGGGTACTATTTCCACCATCTATCCTACTTGCCTGGCTGTTGCAGGCTTTAGGTTTATGAAATCCAGATTATTAGCTCTAAAGTTTTCTAGAGACTCTATTAAAGGCTATTTATCCCCAGAAAGGAACCCATACAAAGTAATTTTGCATTTACTTTCAAAGGTCATCAACCCTCATGTTCCTAAGATTCTCCAGACTCCACTTTCAGAACCGATTTCAAACAGCTCATGTACTATTCTCTTTGCATACATATTGAGAGTAGTTCTGCATTAGTGTTATTTAGAAATGTCTCTTATATTGTCATATGTGTTTGCTGCATTATGTAGGAATATTCAGTTCTGCCATAGAGAATAAGACAAACAAGGAAGATAAATGAAACTAAATATAAAAGCAAGTACCTTGTAAAACGTATTAGACATAGACAAAATAGGTAGAGCCTACATAGAAAGAGTAGAAGGACCAAGTAGCTACCTAAATATTCATGAGGCACCCAACAGTTTCTGGCACATAATTTATAGAATGAATGAATGAATGAATGAATGAATGCAAGGCTCAGTTTCTCTAGTACATTATATCTCTCCTTCTATCTCTAATATATTACTATTTTTTCCTTATTCATTAGTGCATCTCTACTAGGTAATAAATTATTGGAGATAAGAGCCATAAATTACGTGCACATGGCAGAAGTTAATAAGTATCTGAAAGCAGTGTCACACATAAAGCAGTTATTCTCAGAGTCAAGGGCATAAGACTTAGAAACTTGTTTAAAACACAGATATCGAGGAGCTACTCCCAGCAGTTTTGATTCAGTAATTTACAGATGTGATATAAAAATGTGCATTTTTACCCAAACTCCCACTGCTCTTGATGTAGGGGCTCCATCCACAACATATTGAAAACTACTGAATAGGGAATGTGGGAAGGCTAGGGTAAATGGTAATCTCTACTTTCTCACTTATTATGAATATTATAAAATAGATTAAAATAAACATCAGAGCAGCCTGAAAGACATTGAGGGAAAGGTGGACCCAGCCCCTTCCCCTTAGGTGCTGTGATTTGGGGGGGTAGGGAGGTAGGGATGGAGAATTTACTGCTATCTGTATATGAAAGAGAAAGAGAGCAACCACTACAGAGAAAGAGTACAAGGATATTTTTCTCCTTCTCCTTATTTTTTTACCAGTTGGCAGAGCTCCTGCCCAGTCAGCTGCCTCCTTGTTATCATTGTCCCTGGCCAGAAGATGAGGAGAAGCAAGACCCATAGCTTAGTTCCTGGGGCAACTGTTCTATTTTGTCACCCCAAGGGTTAAATGGTTCTGCTTCTTGTTTGATTTCATAATACTCATTCTTTCAACAGGCATTTACTGCAGGCTTAATTAAACTTAAGAGCCAATGTAAAATTTTAAATTAGTATTTAGATTTTTTCTTTTAAGAATTACCTTTAGACAGCCACAGACTGAGGACATACATTAAGATCATCAGAGGATGAAGGCTTGAAAAAGTAGGAAGACTTCTCAAGTTGAGCAATTATTTTATGTGTGGGCTTGTAGTAGTTGAAACAAGTAGGCTGTTGGATTGTCTTCCCTTCTGTTTTACTTTATGAAAATCTTGCATAGTGCTTTTCAAGCCTGTGACCACCTAACAATGAGTTCAAATTCACTTATATATTCTAGTCCCCAACTTTCTCAAAAGTTGCCAATCTAAATACTCAAGTTTTAATTTCTGGAACAAGTAATGGTTAATTTGGAATTCTGGATAATATATGTAATAATGCAATGTATCAGTCCTAGGAAGAACCTTTTACATATCTGGAAAAATGTGTATTTACTGTTCTGTTGAATCTGCATGAAGTTGGATTGGAATTCCAAGCTTTTTGAAATGCAAAGAAATCCACAACTAATCAAAAGTACCACAAACATTTGTATGCTAAGTAAAGGCAACAGTCTTCTTGCCCAAACTCTTGTTTTTCCCAATTTAAAACAGCAGTTTGCAAAGAAACGAATAGCTAACCTTATGATAAAACAGATGGAGCATTTACTGCCTCCTTCCATGACATGATATGACCAAGGAAATAAGAGGTGAGTTCAGGACTAAGGGTCATTAAAATAGCAATAGGAATATATAATAGGTATAATTCTCTATTAACTGGCTGGACCTTACTTGAATAACATAGGTGATGACTCCAATATTTGATTTTCCACCCAATAAGAGAGTATACATGAAGAAAGAGAGGTAAAAATTATAGTATTATTTAATGCTGTACTGAGCCAGACCCAGGCAGCCATACAAAAAACAAACAAATAAACCACTGATCTAATACAATAAATCAGCTCTGGGCTATATTGGGTAATGCACAGGAAGCTCGCCCCCACCAGGAAATACTAACCTCCTACCTTATAAGAATCATTCAAAGATAATTACACACTGACATAACCCCTTCAAGGTTTAGTCAATGTTTTTACCTTGGCTTCGTACTACTTTTCTTCTTTTATATTTAGATAAAAGCTAGGGAAAAAAAATACTAAGTTTCTTTCAGGTTTGCTACTAAAATATGACATGAGAAGCATTTTCCTGATTTCACTGTTGATTGCTTAATGAATTTACTATCATCCTCATTGTGTGAGAGTTTTATCCCATGAGAAGGGGTATTTGTCTTTTCAAATGTCTAAAGGCCACAATTCAGAATCTTTATTAAAGAATTTTTTACTTTGTAAGACATTTTCAGATTATTTTATATTAAAAGAATTTATATATATACCTTCAGTCACGAGGTCTCTCTGACCCTGAGTTGTGTAACATCTGACCAAAACTTTAACAGCTCTTTTTTTAAATGTTGTTCTTCAGAAGGAAATAAAGAGCCTAATGAGAAGACTGGATATTGTAGGATTCTTATCTAGAGAAAGTTAATCCTGTTAGACAAAAGACCTCCAGAAAAATATATTTTAGTGTCCTCAACAAGACAGCTAGCCACCCCATCATCCTACAGTGAAACAGACCCAACCACACCCATGGGACTTTTAGTCTCTCAAGATTAAGAACTCATGGAAAAGATCACTACACATGTGAAGGAAACTCCCTCATGAAAGTAAGCAAAACAACAAAAAGAACTAAGAGAAAACAGACAAGGTAGGAAGTGATAAGGTTCATTCTGTGTCAAGACTACAATGTGGAGGCAGCCCAGCCCACATCACAAAATCTATACTTAAATCAGGCTGCACTTACGGGAAAACTCTGTCAAGAAAACCTAACATACACCAAGCACAGTCCTCTGACTCAGGTCTTGCTAGCTTTTTTTTTTTTTTAAGATTTTATTTATTTATTTATTTGAGAGAGAGAGAACGAGCAGTGGGGAGGGGCAGAGGGAGAGAGAGAGAGAAGCAAACTCCCCACTGAGCAGGGAGCCCGATGTGGGACTCAATCCCAAGATCCGAAGATCACAACCTGAACCAAAGGCAGACACTTAACCTACTGAGCCACCCAGGCGCCCAGGTCTTGCTAGCTTACCTTACCCTGGAAAATAAGACCTGCTAGGCTTATCAGGAAATCCTCGATCTCCTAGCCAATCAAGCCGTGTTTCTACATTGCTTCTTCCGACATCCTAGAAAACTCACTCTTGCCCCAAATCTCTTGGGAACAGTGTTCCTCTGCCCCCAAGGGACTATAGTCCCCCAATCCATGGACGATTTTCCCTCAAATAAAGGGCATCAAACTCGTTACTAAATAGTTTTAGTTTTGTCATTGGCAGTTTTGGCAGCCCAAATGGGACCAAAGACAGCTGCTGAAGATTCCAGGGATGGGCTCCTAAATGCAGGTAAAGGCGCCCCCAGAGCCTTGTTGGTTGGCTGACTCTTCTGGCACTCTCCCAGATATTTGGTAAGCTTCTCTCACATGGAGCTCAGCTTATTTTGCTTTCTTCAAGTTTGCTTGTTCTGATCCTTCCAGGTGGAAAACTGGGGTATAAGAGGGTCAAGATTTTTCTGGGTGAGACTTAGTAGGCTGCAACATGTGGATCTGTGGCCAACCTCATCTATAAAGTAAACACCTTTGGGCAGTCCTGACAGGCCTCAAGAGCTGTGCACAGGCATCTAGAACAGTAAGTCTGGTTGAATTAGGGAGGACTATTTCAACAAGGGAAAATAATGGGTACACTTCAGTCTAAGAAAACAAGATGGCAGCACTTGGGACTTACAAAGCCTCAAGGTAAGTCCATGGCATAAACTGTTAGGGGACTTGGGGAAATAAATTAAGACAAGAAATTTGGACTATTTTGATCAATGGCACATCAAAATCTAAGTAGGCACAATTCAGACTAGTAAAAGCCATTAGAGCGCTGTAAATTTGTAAGATTGATGAATCACAGACCTGTACCTCTGAAACGAATAATACGTTATATGTTAAAAAAAAAAAGAAGAAGAAGAAGAAGAAGAAGATAGTAGGAAGGGAAAAATGAAGCAGGGGAAATCGGAGGGGGAGACGAACCATGAGAGACTATGGACTCTGAGAAACAAACTGAGGGTTCTAGAGGGGAGAGCGTGGGGGAATGGGTTAGCCTGGTGATAGGTATTAAAGAGGGCACGTACTGAATGGAGCACTGGGTGTTATACGCAAACAATGAATCATGGAACACTACATCAAAAACTAATGATGTAATGTATGGTGATTAACATAACATAATAAAATTAAATTAAAAAAAAAAACAAATAAAAGCCATTAGGGCATCCACCACAATAAAGAAACCTTCTCAAAAGAATAATAGATCTATTGCTTATGAGACTCTCCGAAACCAAAGCCACAAAATTAGTGGGACCAATTGAGCACTTAAAAGCAGTTAAAGTACTGACCACCTAACTCCAAGACACCCATGCTAGGCTAAGTTGGTCATGGAATAGGTTAGATTAATAATAGGCCACCCACCAATCTCAAGAAAATATTTGTGCGATGAGGTACACTGTAAAACACAAAATCCTCAACTTACTGGCACATCCCTCTTAGGTATTAATTTGATTCCAAGAGACCCATGGCTTAGCTAAAGAAATGGAATCCTCAGGTCTCAAAGAATTAAGTGTGCCACCTTCCCAGCATCTTTTTTATGTCTAAGAACTGTGATCCTGGAGGATGTAGATATTTACAAAAATGGCAAAATCTTACTAAGAAAACCTAGAATTACAGTGACCATTATGGGGAATGTTCCAATTTGATAAGCTTGGTCACTTAGGAAGTGTACCTGAAAGCAAGTGCTCCCAAATCAAACACACAGAATAGGGTATCTATTTTCATTGGCATGCAGGACCCTCCAAAAGGCCATAAAATGTGAAAATATTTTCATTGAAAGATTCACCACAACAGGCTAATGAAAAATTAAAGACCTAGAGGTACCTAAAATAAAAGACTGTAAGACTGATGTGACTCCTATTACTCCCGTCTGTCCCCCCTTAGTAGACTAAGTACTAAGAGTACTTAGTCTACTGATCTTCTGTTCGAACTTTCCACTCTGAAGAGATCACAAGACCATAAACAAAAGGCCACCAAGTTAGTGGACTTATACACCCTTATATGAGCCCCTTCCAGGATTGTCGAGACTCTGAAGAACTCTCCAGTAAACTGCTACCATTATTCCCTTAAACAGCCAAGGTGAAATTAAAATTAATGGAAACCCTAAGCAAATTCTGGGAGCTACACTCTACTTGAAAGCTCACTTGCTCAGGGCCCTGCAGATGGGATCCTGGAAAAATGGGCAGAAGCCAGCAAAGGGTGAGGATTCTTAACAGAGTCAGCTCTCCCAGATCACTGTCTGTAGTGCCCAACTGAGAGAGGAAGATAAAATGTCACATGGTCCTTTCCTTTCCAAACCCAGGGCCATAGGTTTTTTTCCCATTCTTTTTCTCCCAGGGAGAGCAACTGCCTTCTTTTTTGTCTCATTTTGTGTCCTGAGAACTTGGCTTGGCAATTGTCGGTTTGGAGACCCCCAAAATATGACTGGACAGAAAGGTGGATTGAACCCCATTTGTGGCTACTACATGTGGCCAGACTATGTGAGTTCACATCATAAAAATGGAGCAGTTGGATTAATTAATTTTAAGTGTCCCTTTCATCTTTAAAATTATTTAATCAGATGAATTGAGTGATTTCCCATAGTCCAATTATTAAGATCAATCCAGAAGCAGCCTAAACTGTTGAATTGGACAGAAACTCTAGTTTGAACAAGCTTAAGAAGAAAAAAAAATTATTGATTCACTTAATTGAGAAGGCCAGAAATAATGCTGGCTCCATACATGATTGGATTCAGAGGTCCAGTGATGTCATTAGAACTTGGTTTCTCTCCAGCTCTTGACATTATCTTCCACTGAGTTGGCTTCTTTCTCTGGCTTTACATAATGATCCCTGATAGCTCCAGGATCATAATCTCCTAGGATTATCTCCAACTGGGCTATTTTGGCTGCCACATATAACCCTGAATCACTGAAGCCTGAGGCTGATGCTCAGCCCTGATGAATTGTGGCTTGCACGCCCACTGCAAAATTTCTGTATTTTCAGCTGAGAGCATTTTAACTAACATAGATCTTGATACTAGGAAATGAGGCACTACAGAAAACATACTAGTTTAATAGACGATGAAGGATAAAGAACAGAGAATACCCTACTATTTACGATTACTTTCTGGCAATTTTATCATACCATTTTGAACGTGTCAGTTAAACTATGGTCTCTATTGTGTTGAAACTCAGACAATGCACCTATCAAGTCTATAGCAATGAGGGACTCGGTAAGAAATGTGTTTAGAGTATTTTTAACAGTTCTTGAGGAAATCAAGGAAGTCTTACAGGAAAGGGACCAACAGGCTGAATGTGGCCCACTATAAACACAGAAGGAAGAAAAAGAAATAGCTTCATTAAGAAGGGCATGTTCTGTATTCCAAAATCATGGAATTTTGTAGGTTGGAAAAACTGAATTAACTACCTTAAATATAAATGCTGGTAAAGACTGGGAGGTAAGTGATTTGGAAGAATATAAGATTGAAGCACAAGAAAAATATGAGATTCCAACAACTCCTATTGAGTAACTGTGCCTGAAAAAGAATGCAACATATTGGTGTCCATTGACCCAAGGCTATGGCCTCAAATCTCTTCCAAGGACAAGCCAAATGTAGACTGGAGGCATTAAAATAAGATTCTAGGAAACAGAGACTTGTTACTAGGAGTCCAAAGTCCCACACTTAAAAACCACGACCATGGGGTGCCTCGGGGGCTCAGATGGTTAAGTGTCTGCCTTTGGCTCAGGTCATGATCTCCCGGTCCTGGAATCAAGTCCTGCATCAGGCTCCTGGCTGGCTCAGCAGGGAGTCTGTTTCTCTCCCTCCCTCTGCCTCTCCACCTGCTTGTGTGCTCTCTCTCTCTCTCAAATGAATAAATAAAATCTTTAAAAAAAAACAAACACACTCACACTAAAATCTCCTGATATGGCGTCACAGAGTGAAAATTACTGAGTTTGCCCATCAAGAGCTACGACTTAAATCTTATACAGGGAGTCACCTAAAGTTGTGCAGCCCCACAAAGAGCATCATACCCAATGTTTACCTCATATGAAAGACAATGAAAAGAGTGATCTTCCTGGGGCACAACAAGGAGTGATAGAAGAGGACTGACAAGTGAGTTTATTGAGGAGAGAAGAATAAGAGGCTGCTGTATGTAACAACAGAAGTCACTACATTCCCATGTCAGAAAGCTCTCACCGTTCCCAATCAGCAGGCTAGGGTTTATGCTGGGCACCAGTGAGCTGTGTGTGTTACTGCCCTTTTCCAAATAGAATTTTCATTGTGCTTATCCTGTTCTTTCTCCACTGCTTTATACTAAATGTGCTGAAGATCGGTAATAACTGTGTTTTAGCACTAATCCAATGAGAAGCTACATTGGCTAAGACCAAGTGTAGACGTGATGGGAGAAACAGCAACTCAACCACAGCCCTGGAATCAAAACACTGGAGACTTCGAGCTGTCCCATTTTGGGGAAGGCTGAATGTAGTCCATGCTGGTGTGAGCATTTTTATGGTGCATATTTATTTGAGAAGGAGCTAAGTTTGAATGTTGAGCAGTTAAAGGGGAACTATATTTAACATTTGCTGAAATCCTCCACATCCATCCCAATCCTTCCCCATTATATGATAGCAATAGAGTTTGATTATTGACCCTGTTTCAGAAATAATTCCTGAATTGTCCAAGTCAATGAGGGTAATCTCTTCTCCCTTGCTGGTGATTAGTTCAAAACGCAGGGTCAAGCCAATCAGCAAATTCCTCTTATGCCATTGATTTGGGATGAGAGTGAAACCTAAATTGTCTCCATGGAGCAAAGGTATGGATTCATGTTGACTTTTTCATGGAAAGTTGTTTACTCTCCCACTGAACATGAATATGAAGTCAATGGGATGAAACCAAAACAAAAGATGATAGAGTAAGAATAGGAAAAGTACACCTGTTTCTGATACCCTCATTGAGTCCTAGAACAACTAATCTTGGAATCTCTTAGAACTGGAAATCTGGAATTTCCAGTTATACAAGATTAAAAATGTTATTGTTTAAGTCATATTTCTCTTACTTACAGCCCCAAACACCCTGACTAATATGCTGTCTCTATGCTAATGACACCCTGTATCAGTTAATAATTGCAGCCAGCTGCAAGGGACACAAACCTGATTAATGCTAGCTTAAACACGTGAGAGGTTTGGCTTCTCTCCTGGGGATACATAGTCCTGGGTTGATACAGTAACTATACTCCAGTCTTGCTCAATCATTTTGTTCAGCCTTCTTTAACAAGTACTTTCCGTCTTATTATCAGAAGTTAGCTGTGTTAGTATTTCAATCAGGAAGAAAGGGAAAGGCAAATAATAAAAGGCCAATGAATCCGCTGCTCTTTTAAATAGTTTTCATCTAACTACCTCACAACAATTGCCACATACATTTTATTGGCCAGAACTGCCATGTGACCATCCTCTGTGCAAGGGAAAGTGGGTAATACAGTTTTCACAGCTGGACCTATTTCCACCACCAAACAAGTAAGAATTGTATTCATAAGGTAGAAGGGAAAAATGTTGTTAGGTAGGCAAATTAACCATCACCATCACATTGCCAAATTTATGTCTCCAGCTCAGACCTCACCTCCAATCTCGACTCATATATCAAACATGTAATTTAAAATCTCCATACTTGTGGATTCTAGACACCTCAAGCTGAATATATATATAAACAAAGCTAGGAATGTCCACACACAATCTGTCCCTCTACGAAGGTTATATTTTTGTTTGTTTCTTTTATTTTTTTCTGTTTTTTCGTGGGGGAGGCTGGCCAGGTTGGTTTTGATCTGATAAATGCATGCATCTCAAACCTCCCCCACCCCTCCACTTTGAGGGGTATCAGCACCTGTCAGCCTGCATTACCTCTTATGATGGTTAATTTTATGTGTCAGCTTGACTGGGCAATAAGGTGCTCAGACATTTGGTCAAACATTGTTCTGAGTGCTTCTGTGAGAGTATTTCTGGATGAGATTAACATGTGAATTGACAGACTAAATAAAGCAGGCTGTCCCCCCTAATGAGGGTGGGACTTGTCCAAATCAATTTGAGATCTGAATAGAACAGAAAGTCGGAGTAAGAAGGAATTCCTCTTGCTGGCTGCTTGGCTGGGACCTCAGTCTTCTGCCCTTAGACTAGAACTTTTACACCATCAGCTCTCCTCGGTCTCTGGCTTGCTGACTCTGGGACTTGGTACTTCTCAGCTTCCATAGTTAAATGAGCCCATTCCTTAAAATCAATCTCTCCTTCCCCTCCCACTGCCCTCCCTCTCCGTATATATGGTTCTCCGGAGAACCCTCCTCAAGTCATTGCCATCTCAATGAATGGTACCACCCCTTAGTCGCTGAATGGCCCTACCATTTACCTAAGTGTACCTGTAGAAACCTAGAAATCATTCTTCATTCAATTTTTACATATCCCCTCCATGCACTGAATTTATCACCAGATTGAGTCGGTACTTCCTTCCGGTGTATTTCAAATCACTCTGCTTCGCTCCTTCTCCAACACCACCACTTTAGCAAAGTCACTGGACTCTGGAAATTTATAACTGGCTCCCCTGTTTCCACTTGGTCCTTTCCAATACAATTTGCATGTAGCTTTCAGAATGATCTTTAAAACCATAAATCAGATGTCACTCTCCAGCTCAAAACCCTCCAACCACTTATCGTTGCAGTTTATCGTACCATGGTCCAGGGGGTCTCATAAAGTGGTTCACCCTACACCTCTGCAACTTCATCGCTTTCCCTCCTTGCTTACTTGGAGTCCTATCAGTCTTCTCTCTGTTCCTCAGATATACCAAGCCCTTTCCCCTCTGCAATTTTGTACTATCTGAATGATCGACCTTTCTCTTTCCGTATGGCTAATTTATTCTCATCACTTAGATCTCCCCGATTTGGCTTTGCCATCCAGGTAATTTTTCATCATTTAATCAAATAGCCCTTCATAATGGTCAATCATAATCTATAATCCCAGTGTGTAATTATTTTTCATTTACTGTGTCTCACGCCCCAACTAAAATATATGCTCTCTCACGACAAGGAATTAGTCTTTAGAGTTAGCTGATACTTCCAGGTGCAAGCACAATACTAGTTCTTAATGCTCAAAATATTTACTGAGTGATTTCATTAATTCACTCAACAAATATTTATTGAGGTCTTAGAAGGAATTGTTCCAGGTACTAGGGATACAGCAGTAAATGAAAGGACCAGAGTTACCACCTTCATGACACTCACCCTCTGTGGGGGGAAGCCAGAGACTAAACAAATAGTATGTCAGAAGGAGAATATTTTTCATGAAAAGCCCATTGGGCATTTGTTCAGAATATTTTCTCTTTCTTAGGACTTAGACAAGAACTAGATGCCAAGAAAACATTAGGAAGTTTGGTATACACCAGCCTTTCCAAATAAGCCCTTAGAACGTGCAAACGCTGTTAGAGACATCCTGGGAAACTGACTTTTGTGTCAGTTACCCTGACATATATACAAGAGGCTAATGGCATCCATGGACTACGTGGCGGGGGCAGGGGGTGGGGTGGGGTAGGGTGGGGTGGGGAGGGGAGTGCTAATCACTTATTGACGGAGATAGTGATCAGACATGCAAATAGACACTAGCCAAACTCACTGTGAAGATTTGCAATCTTAATTATTCCAAGGCCATAAAGTCAACAAGATGGAATGTGATGTCCTGAATACAGTGCCAAAATGCTAAACCAAAGGGAAGGTGAAGAGAGAAAGAGAATAAATGGGATAGCAGATTAGATTACTGCCTGTCAGCAACGCTCATGACAGCTGTGGACCCGCTGTAAACGAATGGCACACCATCCCAAACCATCACGCCCGGTCCTTGCCAAGGCTCCTGTCAACACACAGCTGGGCCTCTCTTGGCACAGTGGCTGATGTTCTCTCTCAATTTATTAACAATTGCTTCATTTTCGTGGATTCTAAGGACGAGATAATTCTCACATTTTTCACAGATGATGAAATTAATTGCTGAATTCAGATGTTGGGGATTATTTTGCCAATAATTTCTTGCCCAGATTGAAGATAATATCCATTTCCAGTGTGACTGTTCCCAGATTCTAATGATGACTGGGAGTCACACATTTCGGCCTCAGCGTGTTACATGCTCTAAGAGGTACTACTTCGCACTGAGTGAGTGGAAGCCAAAGCAAACGGAGGAAAAGCATAGCAAATGTTACAAGTAAACAATAACAATAATGATAACAATGTTTAAAAAACTAACAGTGATTAAGCCAGGAACTTTAGTAAGCTCTTTACTATGTCTTATCGCAGGCAGCCCTCACAACAGTCTTGCGATAGGTAACAATTTTCCCTATTGTACAAAAACAGGAAAGAGGCAAGGAGGAGACACGGCTCTCTGAAATGTGTACCTGTTGTTGTTTTGTAGAAGGCAGCAAAGCCAAGTGTTCCCATGTTCACAGCATCCTTATTTGAAATTGCGAAAAACTGGAGATCATCCACATGCCCATCAACAGAAGAACATATATCCCGCTGTGCTATCTACATACAATGGAATACTAGTCAGCAGTAAAAGGTTCGGAATGACTGATGTTACAGACAACATGAGTGAATCACACTAAACACGCGGGATGAAAGGAGACAAACAAAAAAAAAAGAGTACATAAAACATAATTCTGTTTCTATAAAATTTTAGGAAATTCCGACTAAAGTCTCCTGACAAAAAAACAGATCAGGTGCTGCTCGTGAATGGGAGAAGGATTGCCAAGGACACAAAGAAAATTTTGAAAGTGGTGAGTGTGTTCATTGTCTTGATTGTAGTGGTGATTTTGCAGGTAGATTCACATACTAAAACATCAAATTGTGCACTAGAATGTGAGTAGTTTACTGTGGTCTATTATACATCAGTAAAACTGTTTCTTTTTTTTTTTAAGATTTTATTTATTTATTTGACAGAAAGAGACACAGCGAGAGAGGGAACACAAGCAGGGGGAGTGGGAGAGGGAGAAGCAGGCTTCCTGCCGAACAGGGAGACCCATGCGGGGCTCGATCCCAGGACCCTGAGATCACGACCTGAGCCAAAGACAAATGCTCAATGACTGAGCCACCCAGGCACGCTGGTAAAACTGTTTCTTAAAAATAAGCAAAAACTGCCATGAGATGTTCCCGTGCTTCGTGCTTCACATTTCCCTTTGGCTTTGGATGACTCAAGACAAAAGACATGACCCTGTTCTAATATGGCTGGCGCCTAGTGACTCTCCAAGAAATTCTGGCAGAGACACTGAAAGGCACGGCGTCTCAGCATCATCAGATTTCACCCGGGAGAGCCATAGGAAGAGACTAATGGCACAGAGTACCGATGCTAAGCCGAATTGTTCTAAGAGATGCTTTGCTGGGATGATCTGGGTAATTTGTTTTGCTCCTTGCTTCCCTTGGATGGTAGACGTGTGTCTTCATTGATTCTCACTGAATGCACAGTTCCCGATTCATCCCATACCAGAAAACCACATGCCTCTCAATTAAGTGCAATTTCCTTCATGAGATATGTGGAAAGTCAAATTTTAAGAGTCATAAAATCATCATCTTCTAACGTTATCACACTATATAGCTCCCTTGATTGCCACTGAATGTGTAAAAAGAAAATCAGGAGATCTACGTCTCGTACCAATTTGCAGTGCATTTCCAAAATGGCATATGCTGTGTCACTCTGACACCAAAGAGAAAAGAGGGAGGAATGAGCCACAGAGAGGGACCTGCACAGCATTCGGTTTGCTGAGTCAGGGGCTGTTGAACAGCAAGTGTTCTGGGACCCATCTGAACACACTACAGGGATCTGGAGTGGGGTTAGCTTGGAGGCATTTTATAGTAACCAAGTACCTGCTTGTTTAAACCCTGTTCATTACTGCTCTGCTTTTTTCCTAGGTAATACAGCATAATGAGCCTGAAAGTCAGTCCTTAGAGCCTGGAGGAGCACAGGAGATGCACAGAAATGTTGAAATAAGACAGGATTCCTCCAAAGGAGCTGGAAAAAGGGGGTAGCCCTCCCCCACTCCTCTCCACAAAGGAAAGCTCACGCAAAGGTTACTTTCCTTGTGATTAAGAGTCTACACAATTAAAATTTTTAAGTGGCTGATTGAAGGATAATGTAGCAGGTTTTATTCAGCCAAGTGTACCTCAAGGGAAATTCAGCTTTCCTTTATTACTTTTACTGCATGCACACATTTTCCCTTAGAAATAAAAATTAAACGTTTGCACAATTGCTTCCAAATGCATTTTCTCTTTACTCTAATAATGGTTTTCATGAGACATCTGTAGCAAATTTAAATGCTCCTTTTAAAAAATGCATAGAGTTATCAAGAAACTGATGTAAAATATGAATATATGTAAGGCTGAATAAACGTCTGTTGCTAACCCTCCAGCCTCTAAGTACCAAAGTGTGCCCACTCCTCCTTGCTATTTGTTTACCTTTCAGGTGATTACCACTGTCAAAAGCATTCCAGGATATTCAGAGGGAGGGGGTATAACAACCTCCAAAAGAAATTTATTCTCTCTCTTTTCCACATTTTCAGCTCTTTACAGCACTGAGGATAATGAGAAATTAAGATGATTTGCTGAAATCCTTAACTTCCTATCTTTCGAGGAGCTTCATTTCTTTTCGGAGGCTTTGAAATGTAAAGTAGGTAGGAGTAAGCGGAGGACTGAACGGCTGCTGGGAGGTGTGGTTAGACATAGGGACAATGACCAGAATGGCTAAAATTAACAAGTCAGGAAACGACAGATGTTGGCGGGGATGCGGAGAAAGGGGAACCCTCCTACACTGTTGGTGGGAATGCAAGCTGGTGCAGCCACTCAGGAAAACAGTACAGAGTTTCCTCAAAAAGTTGAAAATAGAGCTACCATACAATCCAGCAATTGCACTACTGGGTATTTACCCCAAAGATACAAAAGTAGGGATCCGAAAGGGTACATGCACCCCGATGTTTATAGCAGCAATGTCCACAATAGCCAAACTGTGGAAAAAGCCAAGATGTCCATCGACAGATGAATGGATAAAGAAGATGTGGTATATATATACAATGGAATATTATGCAGCCATCAAAAGGAATGAGATCTTGCCATTTGCAACAACGTGGATGGAACTGGAGGGTATTATGTTGAGCGAAATAAGTCAAACAGAGAAAGACATGTATCATATGATCTCACTGATATGAGGAATTCTTAATCGCAGGAAACAAACTGAGGGTTGCTGGAGTGGGGGGTGGGGTGGGAGGGATGGGGTGACTGGGTGATAGACACTGGGGAGGGTATGTGCTCTGGTAAGCGCTGTGAATTGTGCAAGACTGTTGAATCTCAGATCTGTACCTCTGAAACAAATAATGCAATATATGTTAAGAAAAAAAAAAAGAAGAAGAAGGTAGCAGGAGGGGAAGAATGAAGCGGGGGAAATCGGAGGGGTAGACGAACCATGAGAGACGATGGACTCTGAAAAACAAACAGGGTTCTAGAGGGGAGGGGGGTGGGAGGATGGGTTAGCCTGGTGGTGGGTATTGAGGAGGGCACATTCTGCATGGAGCACTGGGTGTTATGCACAAACAATGAATCATGGAACACTACATCTAAAACTAATGATGTAATGTATGGGGATTAACATAAGAATAAAAAAGAAAAAAGAAAAAGACGTAGGGACAATGACAAGGGGACAATGACAAGAGCTAAAGTTTGGCACCAGCCTCCTGCTTCCCAGGGAGTCCACCCTTTTAATACTGCCCTCCCCTTGCAGCTGGCATTTGATTCTTGCCATTTCACAGATACCAAAATTGGGGTTTAGCAAGGGCAAGCTGCTTGCCCACAGCCCGACTATTAGTAAGTGACAGAGTCACGAACCAAAGCCAGGTCTTCCCGAAAGAAGCTCAGGTTATTTTCTAAGTGAGAGAAAAAAAAAGTAAATTACAGAATATTGAACTGAAGCATTTGAACACATTGTCCACTTGTAGAGAGAAAAATAAGCTTGATTTATCTCAGTGAGTCCAACTTCAAAAAAAAACATGGCTCTCTAAGAATATTTCTATGCCTCAGTTGCATCTAAATTCTGCCAATCTACGTAGGGACAGCTTGTCTTTTTCACAGTTGATGAGGAGCCTACTTGTCACTTTCCTTGCCATTGTATCCCTGGAAATGGAATTTGAGAATTTGATTTTAGTCTTTTATTCTGTCTCCTCTTCCACTGTGGATCTGAAAACAATACGTGGGATATTCAGATTTTGAATAGGAATATGGAGATCTAAGAAGATGTCAGCAAGAAAAAGGCTACAACAGTGTACTTAATGACATACAAAACCTCTTCAATAAAGTTCTAATCCCAAGTCATTAGCCTTTTGGGTGGACTTCCTTATCCACCTACACACATTTAATTTCATATCCTCACTGCATAATATATTCATTTATTACACATACCCACTGCACATTTTCCCATTCGATGAAAAATACAGTACTTTATTGTTTGGCTCTTCTTCAAATCGGATTACTGAAGGATGTTTCAAAGTTAATAACTCTAACTATCTGAAATAAAACCTGCTTACTCACCCAGAAGAAGAAAAAATCATACATGCATGCACAAACACATTCACTCATATATTCCCCAACTTTTGGACCCAAGTCCTGATAGTATCATGAAGAAGAAAAAAGTTACAAGGTTAGAAAATTTAAAAGCCCAAAAACTATCACCAACATACAGGAATAATACCGCTAATATTATGTCAACTATAGACTTACCATTCTTCCAGGTGCTTCAACCTGTATTTAATCCTCACAAAAATCCAACAACATAATTCTTATTATTTTCCCTATTTTGCTGATGACGGAACAGAAGTGCAGTAATTAGCACAAGACCATATGTAGAAAATACAGAAACCAGATCCAAACTGAAAGGGACTAGTTCGAGAGTACTAGGGTGTTTTGGGGGGGGGGGGGTTTGTTTTTGTTTTTTTTGTTGTTGTTTGTTTTTGCTGTTCCTGTAACTTTCTTCCTTTCTCACCCACTGGTACAAATATAATCTAAAACTAGTGAGGGCCGCCAATTTTTATAATAACTAACATTTTTGATGAAGTGGTCTGTGGCATTCGAAATTACCACAACCAACTTAGCTTTCAATTACCACCAGTACCCTCTGGAGTGGAATAGTGAATTAAGACCTCCTCCCAACAGCATAAAAAGTATTAAAGACAAAAAGATACAAAAATCTGTCTCCTTTATGTCTCTGTCTACTCAGTAGATTTCATTTTATTCTTTGGAAAGGCGCACACCTACTGGACCCAGATAGAAAAGGCAGTAAGAAAAATTCTCCTGTGCATTGAAAGGAAATGTGAATATGAAAACATTGTTACTAAGGAAGTGTTACTTTAGTGGGAGAAAAAAAAGAGCTTCCTTGGGTCAGTCCACCTGCATTTCAATCCACCTCAGAAAGATGGTGAACAACTTGAGCATTTACTTGCTCTGGGTAAGCTGAATTCTTTCAGAGGTTAAGTATTGCCCATAGACTCTTGATGAGATCTGTATATTCTGAGCAAAACCCAATGGATCCTTTGTGCTCCAGAAAAGAAACTGGTCATCAGACTTGAGAACACACGTGGCAATGTTGTCTTCCTGGACCGTCGTTCCCCTGAGAAACTATGGCTGTGAAATGTTCCATATGTCATGTTTTTTTGCCTGTAATATTTTGCCTCATTGAAGGCTGTCCCATCTGAAAAGCTTTATTTTCAAAAAGGTTGTTTCTGTCTTGGCCCTCCCACCATTCATTCAATAAAAATTCTGAGCACTCACTAGGTGCAAGGTATTACATTACACACTTAGAAATAATAAATAACAAGAATATAGCAATAAACCAAACACAGCTTCTATTGAAGAACCCTAAAATGACATAATTCAGGATAAGAGGAACATTTACATATTAAATATTCGAGCTGGGAGTGATTTTTAAAATTTAATTATCATAGATAAAGAAGTAAGTTTAGGGGCGCCTGGGTGGCTCAGTCGTTAAGCGTCTGCCTTTGGCTCAGGTCATGATCTCAGGGTCCTGGGATCGAGCTCCGCATCGGGCTCCCTGCTCGGAGGGAAGCCTGCTTCTCCCTCTCTTGCTCCCCCTGCTTGTGTTCCCTCTCTCGCTGTGTCTCTCTCTGGCAAATAAATAAAATCTTTAAAAAAAAGAAGTAAGTTTAACTAGATTGGGAAAAAAAGAAACTTGACCTAACAGTCTGCCCACTTCTGCCCGACATGGTGCTAGCCACTGTCCTGAGTCACTGCATTTATTCCTAACAACACACATATGAACTAACTCTTGTTATTTCCATCTTACAAAGACAAAGTTACATGAGCTGCCCCTGGTTGCAGGCTGATCACAACATTAAAGTCGGTGGTCCGTCTCCCGGCCCCCAGGTCATGCGACTTTTCACATCCCCTACATGAAGAAATCTCTGGGACTGAGAAATGGGAGAAGAGACACCTAGGCTTGAGCATGATACCCAGCAAGACCCAGCATCCCACAGATAGGGGCTGGTGATCATGACAACGGCGGCAGCAGCTCCAGAAGTAGATCAAGCCAGCATCTGATTCCTCCGCTGCACAAAAAGCCACCACTAGGAAGCATCAGCCAACCTCTCTACACCACACGTCTACTCCCTTTGCCACCCAAATGCTGGAGGTCAGACTTCCCACTGCCACCTGCCTTTTCTTCATTCGTCCCTCTCTTCCTTACCGCGTTATTTGCACACCATGATTCTCATTCCTTTCTTCTTTCTGCTTCATCTCCTCCCAACCCCCCTGATAACTTCTGCCAGGAACAACCGAGATACCCTTCCCGAGTATGACAAATGGAGAATTTCACAATTACCTAGGGCTCAACAGAGCTGGGGCTGTTCTGGGACTTGCCTCCACCTAAATTATTTTCCAAATTCAGCTCCTGAACACAGGACTAAGTTTTAACAGCACTGGGCCCACCTTGAGGTTATTTATTCAGTCATACAGAAATTACTGTTCACAAGACAGAGAAGTAAAATAATTTATTTTTTTATGACGTCTTCCTGATAGCTTGGCTGCTAGAAAAAGCAAACAATTTTCCTAACAAAGTCTAGCTGTTGTACATATGAAATATCCCCTACAAAATAACTCCTCTTCCCCAGGATGCTAAAACACAGATTTTATACCTGAATAGTAACTACTGACTTCAAGAAAGGGATTCTTTCCTGCTTTAGCTTTCATACTCTCTCAAGGTCTGTAATCCAAGAAGACAGTATTCTATCTATTCAAAATGTAATCTGGACCTCTTATGACCATGAACTTTTACCTCCTTGTATAAACAGGGGATTCAGATCCAGGAAGTCAATACATAAAGCAGCGTTCGACCATGGCAGTCCGTGGCAATCACTCAATTCATTGAATGAAGCAATTTGTGTCAGATTCATATGGCTTCGATGTATTTACACAGATTGAACCATTGAGGGTCATTTGATGTTCAAGCCTTATTCCGAGGATAGCACATAATTCAGGAATGCTGAATCAGAAGAGCTATCCCCGGGGACTAATTCTCAAGAACCAGGATAACATGTATCTGCTTTGTCAATTTCCATTTAAGCAGAATTAAAGGTTACCCTACCAGATGCTCTAGATACTAGTCATGAACATGCATTTCCCCCTGTGAGTATTATAATAAATTCAGAAAAGGTCCAGTTCTGACACCCAAAAGGCAGCAACATTATATCGCTGACAACATGCTATTAGCAGTCATTTTCACTTATTACTGTTCTTCAGGCTTATACTGGGCTGGATTATGTTTTGTTTCATTGTGTCTTCATAGCATTTTCCAATTGGAGCTAGAGAGCTGGATTTCTTTTTTGTACACAGTGTAATTTTTCACACAAAGTATAATAATAACTTCTCATGGATTCTGTGCATTAAGGGACTCAAAATCACACTGGAGTTTTGTCTCCCCAACCAGTTTCTAGACAGAACAACAATATTCTTAGAGTCTAATGGAACTGAATGTAACCTTCACCCTCTTTTTCAAAGAGCTTGCCAACACACCCCCTCATCCCCATGTCACTCACATTCACAATTCTACCCAATGTACACCTGGACAATTTTTTCCAATATTCCCTTGTCTAAGCCTTCCATTCCCACTTCTGAATCTTCTGCCTGTGGTATTTGTAATAAATAACATTTCTTAAATCAACATAGATGCCTGAGTACTCTCTTATGCAGGTAATTCACAGATACCATGTTTTGATTTAAGGCTTAAAAGTTACAAGTCAGTTGGCAGTTGGCCAAGGAGAAATAATTATCTGATTTGTTTATCCCAAAGAGTAGTGAAGAAGAAAAAAGAAGGATAGATAGGAGGGAGGGCTAGAGGGAAGGAGGGAAAGAGGAGAGAAAAAGAGATTGTTTGGGTAGAAACTAGAGGTAAGGAGGGCGGAGCAAGATGGCAGAGGAGTAGGAGACCTGGATTTCGTCTGGTCTCAGGAATTCAGCTGGATAGGGGTCAAACCATTCTGAACACCTACAAACTCAACAGGAGATGGAAGAAAAGAAGAGCAACAACTCTCTGAACAGAAAAGCGACCACTTTCTGGAAGGTAGGACATGCGGAGAAGTGAATCTGAGGCGATATTTGGGAGGATAGATGGCAGGGGAGGGGGCCTCCGTGGGCTGCTTCTGGCAAGTGATAGAGCCCCAGAGCAAAAATCGGAACTTTTAGAGTCAGCTCTGCTGAGGGACGTCACTCCAGTGGCTAAGCAGGGGGTGAAACCCTCGTGGGGCAGTGTGGTCTCAGGACCCTTGGGGTCACAGAAAGTCCGGGGGTGCCTGAGTGCGGCAAAGCTCCCCGGTATCGGAGCAGGGAAGCCGGCTGCAGAGGCGGAGCCCAGGCGCGGGCTCTCAGCTCGGGGTGGCCATTGACCGTGATCCGCGGCACAGTCGGGCCCCTGCTCCTCCAGCAGGGACCCAACAAGCGGCAGATCCGGGGAGACTCACCTTCTTCCCCGGGAGGAGCCTCGCGGGAGTGCACCGCAGGGATCTGCTGGGTTTGGAGACTCCACCCGGGGTCGGGTACCAGAGATAGAAACGCGCGGTCACAGGCCAGGTGAGCACGGAGTGCGGCCGGAGACCAGAGAGACGGGAGTGACTGACAGCTTTTCTCTGGGGGCGCACTGAGGAGCGGGGCCCCGAGTTCTCGGCTCCTCCGGGGTGGAGATTGGGAGGCCGCCATCTCACTCTTGGCCTCCAAAATTTTGAGATAGTTTCTTCTAACAGATCAAAATATACCCTAAATCTCTAGTGTATGGTTTTTTTCTACTCCCCTGCCTGATCACATTCTCTCCCTTTTTTTTCTTTTTTTTTAAATCCTCTTCTTTCTTTTTTCAAACAACTTCTTATCAATTCCTTTTATAGAATTTTTTAAAATTTTCATATTTACAGTCATATTCCATCCCTTCATCATATCAACCCTTATTTTTCTACATATATAAGTTTTTCTTTCTTTAAAATTTTGGGAGGCACTTTCTTCTAATAGACCAAAATACACCCAAAATCTAGTGTGTGGCACTGATCTATATCCCAGCCTGATCATATTTGATCATATTCTGTTTTTTTTTTGTTTTGTTCTGTTTTTGTTTGTTTTTATCTTTATCTTTTTTTCTTTTTCTTTTTCTTTTTTCTCTCTTTCCCTTTCTTTTCCCACTGCTTCAGGTTTTCTCTGATTTGTTTAGAGTATATTTTCTGGGGACGTTGTTACCCTGTTAGCATTTTGTTCTCTCATTAATCTATTCTCCTCTGGGCAAAATGACAAGACGGAAAACATCACCTCAACAAAAAGAACAAGAGGTAGTACCGACTGCCAGGGACCTACTCAATGCGGACATTAGTACGATGTCGGATCTAGAGTTCAGAATCATCACTTTAAAAATACTAGCTGGGCTTGAAAAAAATATGGAAGTTATTAGAGAAACCTTTCTCGAGAAGTAAAAGAACTAAAATCTAACCAAGTCAAAATAAAAAAGGCTATTAATGAGGTGCAATCAAATATGGGGGCGCTAACTGCTGGGATAAATGAGGCAGAAGAAAGAATCAGTGAGATGGAAGACCAAATGATGGAAAATAAAGAAGCTGAGAAAAAGAGAGACAAACAACTACTGGATCACGAGGGCAGAATTCGAGAGATAAGCGATACCATAAGACGAAACAACATTAGAATAATTAGGATCCCAGAAGAAGAAGAAAGAGAGAGAGGGGCAGAAGGTATAATGGAGCAAATTATAGCAGAGAATTTCCCTAATTTGGGGAAGGAAACAGGCATCAAAATCCAGGAGGCACAGAGAACCCCTCTCAAAAACAATAAAAATAGGTCAACACCCTGACATCTAATAGTAAAACTTATGAGTCTCAGAGACAAAGAGAAAATCCTGAAAGCAGCTCGGGAGAAGAGATCTGTAACCTACAATGGTAGAAACATTAGATTGGCAACACACCTATCCACAGAGACCTGGCAGGCCAGAAAGGGCTGGCATGATATATTCAGAGCACTAAATAAGAAAAATATGCCGCCAAGAATACTACATCCAGCTAGGCTGTCAGTGAAAATAGAAGGAGAGATAAAAAGCTTCCAGGACAAACAAAAACTAAAGGAATTTGCAAACACAAAACCAGCCCTACAGGAAATCTTGAAAGGGGTCCTCTAAGTAAAGAGAGAGCCTGAAAGCAACATAGACCAGAAAGGAACACAGACAATATACAGTAACAGTCACCTTACAGGCAATACAATGGCACTAAATTCCTATCTTTCAATAGTTACCCTGAATATAAATGGCTAAATACCCCAATCAAAAGACACAGGCTATCAGATTGGATTAAAAAACAAGACCCATCGATATGCTGTCTGCAAGAGACTCATTTTAGACCCAAAGACACCCCCAGATGGAAAGTAAGGGGGTGGAAAACCACTTACCATGCTAATGGACACCAAAAGAAAGCTGGGGTGGCAATCCTTATATCAGACAAATTAGATTTTAAGCCAAAGACTGTAATAAGAGATGAGGAAGGACACTATATCCTACTTAAAGGGTCTATCCAACAAGAAGATCTAACAATTATAAATATCTACGCCCCTAACCTGGGAGCAGTCAATTATATAAGGCAATTAATAACAAAAGCAAAGAAACACATCGACAACAATACAATAATAGTGGGGGACTTTAACACCCCCCTCACTGAAATGGACAGATCATCTAAGCAAAAGATCAACAAGGAAATAAAGGCTTTAAATGACACACTGGACCAAATGGACTTCATAGACATATTCAGAACATTCCATCCCAAAGCAATGGAATACACATTCTTCTCTAGTGCCCATGGAACATTCTCCAGAATAGATCACATCCTAGGTCATAAATCAGGTCTCAACTGGTACCAAAAGATTGGGATCATTCCCTGCCCATTTTCAGACCACACACCACAATGCTTTGAAACTAGAACTCAATCACAAGAGGAAAGTCGGAAAGAACTCAAATACATGGAGGCTAAAGAGCATCCTACTGAAGAATGAATGGGTCAACCAGGAAATTAAAGAAGAATTTAAAAAATTCATGGAAACCAATGAAAATGAAAACACAACTATTCAAAATCTTTGGGATGCAGCAAAGGCAGTCCTAAGAGGAAAGTATATAGCAATACAAGCCTTTCTCAAGAAACAAGAAAGGTCTCAAGTACACAACCTAACCCTACACCTAAAGGAGCTGGAGAAAGAACAGCAAATAAAGCCTAAACCCAGCAGGAGAAGAGAAATCATAAAGATCAGAGCAGAAATCAATGAAATAGAAACTAAAAGAACAGTAGAACAGATCAACGAAACTAGGAGCTGGTTCTTTGAAAGAATTAACAAGATGGATAAACCCCTGGCCAGACTTATCAAAAAGAAAATGACCCAAATCAACAAAATCATGAATGAAAGAGGAGAGATCACAACCAACACCAAAGAAATACAAACAATTATAAGAACATATTATGAGCAACTCTATGCCAGCAAATTCGATAACCTGGAAGAAATGGATGCATTCCTAGAGATGTATCAACTACCAAAACTGAACCAGGAAGAAATAGAAAACCTGAACAGACCTATAACCACTAAGGAAATTGAAGCAGTCATCAAAAATCTCCCCAAAAACAAAAGCCCAGGCCAGATGGCTTCCCAGGGGAATTCTACCAAACATTTCAAGAAGAATTAATACCTATTCTTCTGAAACTGTTCCAAAAAATAGAAATGGAAGGAAAACTTCCAAACTCATTTTATGAGGCCACCATTACCTTGATCCCAAAACCAGACAAAGACCCCATCAAAAAGGAGAATGACAGACCAATATCCCTGATGAACATGGATGCAAAAATTCTCACCAAAATACTAGCCAATAGGATCCAACAGTACATTAAAAGGATTATTCACCATGACCAAGTGGGATTTATCCCTGGGCTGCAAGGTTGGTTCAACATCTGCAAATCAATCAACGTGATACAATACATTAACAAAAGAAAGAACAAGAATCATATGATCCTCTCAATAGATACAGAAAAAGCATTTGACAAAGTACAGCATCCTTTCTTGATCAAAACTCTTCAGAGTATAGGCATAGAGGGTACATACCTCAATATCATAAAAGCCATCTATGAAAAACCTACAGCGAATATCATTCTCAATGGGGAAAAACTGAGAGCTTTCCCCATAAGGTCAGGAACGCGGCAGGGATGTCCACTATCACCACTGCTATTCAACATAGTATTAGAAGTCCTAGCCACAGCAATCAGACAACAAAAAGAAATCAAAGGCATCCAAATCAGCAAAGAAGAAGTCAAACTCTCACTCTTTGCAGATGATATGATACTTTATGTGGAAAATCCCAAAGACTCCACCCCAAAACTGCTAGAACTCATACAGGAATTCAGTCAAGTGGCAGGATATAAAATCAATGCACAGAAATCAGTGGTATTCCTATACACCAACAACAAGACAGAAGAAAGAGAAATTAAGGAGTCGATCCCATTTACAATTGCACCCAAAACCATAAGATACCTAGGAATAAATCTAACCAAAGAGGCAAAGGATCTGTACTCAGAAAACTATAAAATACTCATGAAAGAAATTGAGGAAGACACAAAGAAATGGAAAAACGTTCCATGCTCATGGATTGGAAGAACAAATATTGTGAAGATGTCAATGCTACCTAGAGCAATCTACACATTCAATGCAATCCCCATCAAAATACCATCCACTTTTGTCAAAGAAATGGAACAAATAATCCTAAAATTTGTATGGAACCAGAAAAGACCCCGCATAGCCAGAGGAATGTTGAAAAAGAAAAGCAAAGCTGGCGGCATCACAATTCCGGACTTCTAGCTCTATTACAAAGCTGTCGTCATCAAGACAGTATGGTACTGGCACAAAAACAGACACATAGATCAATGGAATGGAATAGAGAGCCCAGAAATGGACCCTCAACTCTATGGTCAACTAATCTTTGACAAAGCAGGAAAGAATGTCCAATGGAAAAAAGACTCTTCAACAAATGGTGTTGGGAAAACTGGACAGCCACATGCAGAAGAATGAAACTAGACCATTTCCTTACACCACACACAAAAATAGACTCCAAATGGTTGAAAGACCTCAATGTGAGACAGGAGTCCATCAAAATCCTAAAGGAGAACACAGGCAGCAACCTCTTCGACCTCAGCCGAAGCAACTTCTTCCTGGAAACATCGTCAAAGGCAAGGGAAACAAGGGCAAAAATGAACTACTGGGACTTCATCAAGATAAAAAGCTTTTGCACAGCAAAAGAAGCAGTCAACAAAACCAAAAGACAATCGACAGAATGGGAGAAGATATTTGCAAATGACATATCAGATAAAGGGCTAGTATCCAAAATCTATAAAGAACTCATCAAACTCAACACCCAAAGAACAAAGAATCCAATCAAGAAATGGGCAGAAGACATGAACAGACATTTTTCCAAAGAAGACATCCAAATGGCCAACAGACACATGAAAAAGTGCTCAACATCACTTGGCATCAGGGAAATCCAAATCAAAACCTCAATGAGATACCACCTCACACCAGTCAGAATGGCTAAAATGAACAAGTCAGGAAATGACAGATGTTGGCGGGGATGAGGAGAAAGGGGAACCCTCCTACACTGTTGGTGGGAATGCAAGCTGGTGCAGCCACTCTGGAAAACAGTATGGAGGTTCCTCAAAAAGTTGAAAATAGAGCTACCGTACAACCCAGCAATTGCACTACTGGGTATTTACCCCAAAGATACAAAAGTAGGGATCCGAAAGGGTACGTGCACCCCGATGTTTATAGCAGCAATGTCCACAATAGCCAAACTGTGGAAAGAGCCAAGATGTCCATCAACAGAAGAATGGATAAAGAAGAGGTGGTATATATATACAATGGAATATTATGCAGCCATCAAAAAGAATGAGATCTTGCCATTTGCAACGACGTGGATGGAACTGTAACGTATTATGCTGAGCGAAATAAGTCAAACAGAGAAAGACATGTATCATATGACCTCACTGATATGAGGAATTCTTAATCTCAGGAAACAAACTGAGGGTTGCTGGAGTGGGGGGTGGGGTGGGAGGGATGGGGTGACTGGGTGATAGACACTGGGGAGGGTATGTGCTCTGGTAAGCGCTGTGAATTGTGCAAGACTGTTGAATCTCAGATCTGTACCTCTGAAACAAATAATGCAATATATGTTAAGAAAAAAAAAAGAAGAAGAAGAAGGTAGCGGGAGGGGAAGAATGAAGCGGGGGAAATCGGAGGGGTAGATGAACCATGAGAGACGATAGACTCTGAAAAACAAACTGAGGGTTCTAGAGGGGAGGGGGGTGGGGGGGTGGGTTAGCCTGGTGATGGGTATTAAAGAGGGCACGTTCTGCATGGAGCACTGGGTGTTATGCACAAACAATGAATCATGGAACACTACATCTAAAACTAATGATGTAATGTATGGGGATTAACATAACAATAAAAAATTTTTTAAAAAAAGAAATTAGAGGTAAGAGAGAAATGGCTTTAATCGCCTGGGAAGGAGGAAGGCAATATTAACAAGGAAGAGATACACAGACTTCTGAGAGTGCTTTAACCTGGGACAGGCTGAATTCCTGCACTTCAACAGAGAAATTCTCCAACTCCGAATAGAGTGTTTGTCTACTAAACTGCATAAAGATGGTACGGCAGATACTTGCCAATTTTCAGAATCCTTGCTTACATTTGGGGAATTCCCCATATTATAAGTCCCCATAGGAGACAGGAGCAAATTCCAGACAGATGCTGAAAATTCTAGAAACTCACTGCTTGGGGCTTCTCCAGCAGGTAGGGTATGGGCATGTGCCCTGGGCCACAGCCTTTACATTGGAAGGCAGCGTGCAAAGATGCAGAGACTGTGGGGAATTCCCACTGGTGGAGAAGGGGCGTGAATGGACCAGCTCCTCAGGCAACAGAGGCAGGGGGACACACTGCGGGTTTAACGTAGAGGTAGTGGCGCCCATGTTCTTCCACAATCTTCTCACCACGCCGGCTCTGTGACACCATCTTGGGCATTTTTTTCCCTAGCTACAGAGCCCCAAACTGGTTTTCAAGCCCTCCTATTGATTCTGTAACCTACCCAATATTCTTTTATGAAATTACTTTTCTGCCTAAAACAGTCAAACTGAGGGAATATATAACCTCACACATGATGTATATGAAATATACATATGAAACTATAATAGGAAATATATACGTACATATGAAATTCCGTGCTCCAGTGCAACAGATTTCTGTCAAATTCCCATAATCTTACAACTCGATAGAAGGAATAACACCATTACCTCTATTCAAACCCACTATTTGACAGATGGGTTTCCTCTGTCGAGGGTTTAAGAGATCACCAAGGGTCGGGGCGCCTGGGTGGCTCAGTTGGTTAAGTGGCTGCCTTCGGCTTAGGTCATGATCCTGGGGTCCTGGGATCGAGCCCCCTGTCCGGCTCCCTGCTCAGCGGAGAGCCTGCTTTTCCCTCTCCCTCTGCCTGCCACTCTGCCTACTTGTGCTCTCTCTGTCAAATAAATAAATAAAATCTTTAAAAAAAAAAAAAAAAAGAGATCAGCAAGGGTCAACCAACTCAGAGAGCAGAGTGAGGATGAGAATGATTTCTAGTTAAATGCCCTTCCCACCACACCATGTTGATAGCAACCTTGGTTATTGGGTGCAGTATTTCAGTTATAGATTGCTTTTGTATTGACTGGATTTCATTTTGTCTTAAGAAAGATCATTCTAGGTTTGTATTTGATTGAGTCATCTATATTTGGTTATCTATTAATTTATTAGTGTTAAGACAGACAAGACCATGATGGGGACCTCAGAAAAAGGTAGTTAACAAGAGAAAGGACTCAATGGAGTAAGAATAGGAGGAATGAGGATATGGCAAGCAAGTTTGTGCTATAACTCTCCCTGGTTTGGAAAAAATACTTAATTAAAGCAGCATCCTTTTGTGTGGTGCTTCTTAGTTGGTTTTGCTGCTCTGGAGCCCAGAATATGAATGGAACCCAGTTCACAGATACATAGAACAGAATATTTCCTCAACTCTGGACCATGTGAGGAAAACAAAAGGATGGGTGAAAAGAAATGAACTCCGTATACAATGAGAATTATCTACATGTACAACTAACTTAAACACAACAATACATAGTAAACAAAGTTTTCCATCACGTTCAAGTGTCAATTTCTGATTCCTTGATGCTTTGCAACAACTTACAGTTTAACCTCTAGCTTAGATCAGTTGGAAGACTTTGACTTCTTGAATTGTCCAGTGCTGTAGATATTCATCTATATGTGAATGCATTTTTGTCCCATGCTACCTTGGCTTTATGTTACCTTCATATATCAGGGCCGTAACTTTTTTGTGAAGTGAACTGTTCCTCTCTACACCCAGTAATTGCTGAAATCCTTTGTAAAATACTGATATCCCAACAGGATTCCTCGGGAGAACTGCTTCTCTCCAACACACTTTGCAAAATGCCTGGCACTGATATACCACCTACTTTCTCCGGAATGGCTTCACTGACCTGAGCATTTTGTGCTCTAACTAATCTACACCTTACATTTTTTATTTTTCATTTTCTGGCATGACAGGAAAATGGAAAGTCTTGCTTTTAATCATTCTTTGACAAGTAGCCTGCCTTTCTTGTTAGGATCCAAGTTGAAATCAGATTCACCATTGTGTAGAAATGTGGACTTCACACACTCTCACACACACACACACACACACACACCGCACACACCATACACACCAGTTCACATCCAGGATTAAGAGGCTTGCAAAGCCCAAAGAGGGAGCCTACGGGATTGCCATATCCTTTATCTCAAGACACTCCTGAAACTCAAATCTTTTCCCTGAGCAGAAGGTATTTAGTCCTACCTCCTTGAGAAATCCAATTTTAATAACTTCCCCTTCTCTTCCAAAATGAAGCTGAACCGACAGCTCCCTTCTAACATCCTTTAAAAGTACCACAAATTATCTACAGGATAGAGGATCCATTGTATGGGTTATCCAAACTATAATTAATCTAAAAATGACACATCCTGGGATGTATAATGCATTACCTTTCTGAAACCAAATTACAGCATTAATTATATTTGGCTTCAGCAAATATTAACATTTCTTTACATGCCCTAAGCCCAAACATCTAATGAAGAGACTAGAGTATAAGCTGGAATCACACTGTTCCCCAGAGAAAGCCAAACTTACCATTTAAACCACTAACAATAACCTACAGAGCAGTTCATCCCCACAGGACAGGTCAGTTTTAAGCCAACATTTGTTCTGTCCTCTAGAAACAGCGGGTCTGTCCCTTCCACCTGGACTTAGATTATCTTAGCTAGCCTTGCTGGTGGCAGAGTCCTTGATACACAGGGGCACCTAAACTGTTTTTAATGATATATTTGCAGCTCTCAAAGTGGATAATCGAGGTCCGGAAATGCTATTATTGTAACAGCTCCCACAGTAACCCTCTATGAGAAGTTCACTTGCTATCTGCCTGGAGTCTAAGGGTCCAAATGTTTCAAGTCTGGAAGGTGGGAGTGGGGGTCGAAGGGAGGCAAAATGACGTTCACAGCAGGATTCCTGAAAACATCAAAACACTGTGTTCTTGCCTTTTGTGAAGTCAGCCCTTGAGCTATTTGTTCAGGTTTCCCTACCAACTTCATGACGAATGAGGTTTTTCCAAGGGCTTTTCCACACAGCGCTGTTATTTCACTGGGCTTCAGTGAGTACTTTAAACAGATGAAGACAAAGAAAGCCAGCCATATAATTCAGTGTCTGATTGCTTTTCCACATGTCAGTAGTGAGAAGTACAACTCTGCCTTGAGCAGCTCTGAGTGGCTGCCTGATTGAATCCAGTAAAGGCTGATAAATTTTGGAATGCTCTTTCAGCACAAGAAAAATAGCATCTCTATGGAATATGGTACTGCAGTACTTTGTGCCTTGCAAGAGACACCTCGAAATCGGGGCTTTTCATCATGGGGCATGACGAAGGAGAAGCAAAAGGGCATTTTCCAACCCCCACCCCCATCACATCATCAACATCTGGAGGATGAGAGCTGACCCACATTTTTTTTTAACTTCAAATGATTTTTTTTTTTTTTTGGAAGCACTAAGTGCAATTATAGTACATAAGCGATGGGTTACTAATTTAGAAGCTAATTAATTTCAATAGTGAGTGTTTCCAGAAACAAAATCTTGAAAGATACAGGGAGGAATAAACAGAGAGTTTATTCTACTTATATAACACATTTTCTACCATCTGGGGAATGGAAAGGGTTTTCTCCCACCCGGGATGGGATGAGAAAAGAGACCCAGTACTGAGATCCATATGGGCTAGACCTTTGGAGCCTAAGTAGCCTCTCTGTCTCTACAAAGAAGAAAATCTGATCATACTGGAGCGAGTCGACCAAAAACAAGGGATAAAGAACAGGATCAAACTTTGGGGTACAAGTTAGTGCAAGGGGGAAGCAGGAAGCCCTGAGTTAAGCACCAAGTCACCTCCATGACTCAGCTGCAGAAACATCACCACTTGGTGCCTCAAAACCTTCCCTTGAGGGTAATTTTTGCTCATATATGCCTTTGAAAGAGTTGATGTAAAAGGCTCTAAGTAACACATCCATGAGGAGAAGCGTTCCCTGGGACTCCGGGCACAGTATATTCTGCACAGCGACATAACAACAGCTCTCAGTAAAATTACACATAATCAATAGTCTGTCCACTGATCCAAACGCCCCAGGGCCCCATCTTGGAAGATTTTATAGTATATATATTCCAGGCATGCGTATGGTGGAGCCTACTGATTCCCACACAGCTGTTTTTCTCCTGTTAGCGCATGATGATTTTCAAGTGTTTTACTAGAACAGATGTTTTAAGAGCATGCTGAGTACACGTCTTTCCTCAACTTTTTTATTTACATACACAGCAGATTGCCATGCTGCTGTCCTTTCGATACTGTGGGGGTAGGGGTGCGACCAGCCAACAATGTCGGTTTTCTTCAACATTCTTAAGCAGAGGCACTTCTGACTTGTTCCCGTCCCATGGTCATTGCTCGCAGAGACCCTCTCAGTCTCTGTCTATCTGTCACTTGCTCTTCCTCTGATCCTTTCTCCCAACACACTGTTTGAACTCGGTTTCTGCACATGGAGACTTTTTAAGCTGGAGCAAACTGAATACACCCATGTCCTATACAGAATGCAATTTTCTCTGTTGGGTTTGTACCTGCCCCAAATAGTTGAATTTAGATAACAGCTTATTTCCTGAGAGTCAACACGTACTTCTGCTTGAACCTACTGCAAAGTCAATCCCCTATTCGTGCCACAAAAATCTGTTACCATGGAAAATAATATTCTGCCACACGTTCATCAAAAGAGGCTGCCAAACTTGTCGATTTTGCATCAGCAGAATGTACACAGCCTTAAATGGAAAAGTTTTCCCACCTAAAGAACATGATTTCAGGTCTTTAAAGCAGGGACTACAGATGGATTTGTGCCTTCAATAGTATGTTAAGTGATTCTCCGAAGTATCTTAGTAGGTAAGTAAAGGTATTTTCCCGGCCCTCACTCCTTGCCAGTTTATAAACTGCTTCTTTCAGGATTAACACAATTGTCCAAGGGACTTTAGAATTTTTCTAAATTTAGAAGATTTGAGGAAGCGAACTAGAGGTGGGGAGAGAGTGATTATCCTTTTGAATTCCTCTCTGCCCATAGAGACAGGGCCTTCCTCTTCACAGTACTTAAATTCAGGACAGCTTTATTCTTCCCACAAATGCATCTTCAATTCAGAGCTTTAGGAATTGTCAAATTCAAATGGCCATTTCATGTCAAGCTCCCCTTCACAGCAAACCAATCAGCTCACAGTCAATTGTTCAACCAACATTAACAGAGTCCCAGTTATAATTTATGTTCTCTGCTATGTGCTGGGGATCTTGGTGGGAGGAGACATGGCCATTTTCTGGTAGAGAAGAAACACACTATACACAGTAAATAGCCCCTTGTGCAGAGGACAGCACCAAGGACACTAGGGAAATACTCACCTCTCCACACGAATGAATGAACTCACTTTGAGGTAGAATTTCTATAGAAGGGAACTTCTCTTTCCCCCCTTCCATTCCATTGACTACTTCTGACTGAGAAAGAAGGACTAGCGTTGGTGAAAACAAATGTTAATGATCAAAGCGGTGTAACAAGATGCTAAATGGGACTTTTTTTCCCTGCAATTGTGCCATGTTGGCTGAAGCATCAGATCTGAAGACACTAGAAGAGGAGAAAGTGCTCTTTCTAAGCAGAAATGTTAGAGTATTCTCATAAGACTTATTAAAGGTGGCAGAACTTGCCTATCAGTGTCCATCTCCCACTTCCAGCCCACATAAGAGAAGGCTAGAGATTCATGAAGGAGTTTATTTAAAGGGAATTTATAGAAGTGGAGAAGGTGGTGACATAATGCTCCCCCCTTCTACCTCCCATAGGTCCTTGGCCCGTGGGAAGGGAAGTGGCTTCTCACCAGCAGATGGCTTCCTGGTGAGTATATAAGAGACCAGGCTTATGCCACCACTGAAGCTGAGTGCAAGAAAATTCTTGGCAGAAATTAGCACTAATTCCTAGATTTGGGGGAAATTCAACAGGCAGCCTCTTGCCTATTGAGGGACATGCCATGAGGGACATGCCATGGCAGGGACAATCATTACAGGGCAAGAAGGGAGCACGGCATTTGTTCAGACTTGAGTAGAAATAAATTAGAAATTTCTGTGGCCAGGCGACACCTTGGGGAGTAGTAACCAGGCATGAAATGCCTGAAGGGGCCTCACCTGAGAAAACTGACTGTAACCAAGTGCTCCCAGCAGGAAGCACCTACAGTGGGGTCCGGGGTATCTGAGGAAAGGGCCACAATGCTCATTAACCCGCATGAGGGAAGAGTAGAGGGTGGAAGAGGGGAATGGAAGGCACTAGTTAGTCAATGTCTATGCAACAGAAGGGAATAGAGATGTAGAAAACAACTCAGAACCCTGGCAGGCTCTGTGTTGGTCAGCGTGGGCCATCATAACAAAACTCCATACCTTGGGTGGCTTAAATAAGAGAAATTTATTTCTCACCGTTCTGGAGGCTAGGAAGTCCAAGATCAAGGTGCCAACCAGTTCGGTTACTGGGAAAAGCTCTCTTCCTGGTTTGCAAATGACCATCTGGTCACAGTGTCCTCACATGGTAGAAAGGGAGAGGGAGCTCTCCGATGTCTCTTCTTATGCAGGCACGAATCCTCTCATATCAGGGCCCCACCCTTACAACTTCATTTAACCTTAATGACTTCTGCAAAGGCACTGCTCCGAATACAGTCACACTGAGGGGTAGGCCTTCCACCTTTGAGTTCTGGGAGGAAACAGTTCCGTCCACAGCAGTGGCATTTAAAAACAAACAAACAAGCAAGCAAACAAACAAAACAAATAAATGGACTGTAGGAAGGCATCTGATGAAAATAAAATCATAGGTGCACTCTCTATCCACACACAACATGTCTTAAAGATAAGAGGTTGGGAGAAAAAGTGTCTGATTTCCCGCTTAACTCTTCTCTGAGGAAAAGAAATGGGAAATGATCTGTAAGTACAAAAACATGCCAGAAGGGAAGTTCATTAGAAAAGCAAATCACCATGAGGAAAAGAAGAAAAGGACACAGGGAGCATGAGCCTATTGTGTTCATAAGAAACTATATAACTAATTGAATGCATATGGAGTCTATGGTTGATTTATGGTGGGAAATAAATTTAAATACAAATGCCATGTTAAAAATGATGTAGGATCTTAAACTTCAAAACTCTGAGTTTATAGAATACATAAGTATGTAGAAAAGTTTAAAATAAAACTGACTTGAAGAAAGAGAAATTATAGAAAGGAAAAATTCAACTGTGCATTTACTGCATTTATAAGAACCTGATTTATAACCAAATCTTTGAGGAAAATTTGTTGGCCTGCTTGAAAGAATAAAAGAAAATGTAAATATGCCAGATAAATGGGTGGGTTATTTATTATAAACTCTAAAATAGTCCATGCTTCTTAAAGGAAAGAAAAAACTACAGTGAGATATGAATTTAAAGTAATAAAGTTCAAGATGGTAGACTCTGCATATGCCTTTGCCTCTTCTCCTCTGAAACTCATTAAAATGGCAGTTAAAAAAGACACAAGGAAGTAAATTCATAAAAGTGCTGAGAACATATGGGACATCAATGGACCAGATATTTTTGCAGATTTCTGGATGACAGAGTAGGGAATGAATGGTTCTACGTATACATGGAAGCAGAGGGAGCCATCACTCAAACCATGATCAGAAGGGAGGGCTGAAGCAGGAAGTTAATCGTGGAATTCTCCAGAAAGCACAAGTAAAAAGAGCAGGAGGACCAATTGCCAAAATTTTTAAATGCCATAAAATGGATAGAAAATAAAGTTGAGACATCCTTTGGACGATAGAGCAGAAAGGACGAAGACACTGAAAATGGGAGCAAAAAGATAAGGGACATATAAAATCAATCCAGGTTGGCCAGAGTCTGATTAACAGAAATCCTATAAAAAGACACAGAGATACAAAGGAAGATTCCATTTCACCCTGATGAGGGGCCTGGGGGCATGTAATAGAATCCAGAAGAAAAGAAATGGAATCCTAGCACACTACATGTCTCGGCAGTAAAAAATAATTACATACTTATAGTAATATAAGAGATTGATTATTTTTAGCCTCCAAGGCAACAAACATAGTCAGAGAGCACAGAAAGTACGGTTGTAATTGCAGGACAGAATGTAAATGTTATCAACCTTGACAATATAAAAGCCAAAATTAAATTGAAGGAACGTGGGAAGAAAAAAAAATGTAAAGAAGAGGCAGGCGAGAGAGTGAAAGGACTTAACGTTTTCATCCCAGAGCAAAATCAAGTCAATTGACTAACGTAGAGGGAACAAGAGATAGGATTATTGATACATTTTCTAAAGTTATGAAAAGAACCGAAAGGAAAACTGAGAATACTAATGTAACCACCGAAGTTAAGGAAAAGGGTGAGGGAGTCAAAGCATCATCTCTCACAGCAGGGAGTAAGGGGAAATTGTCCAAGGTCATTAAATTAAGAAATAGAGGTGGGTGGATTTTTTTCAGTAACTACCAGAATTTCTTTTTAATGATTCAAAGAGATGCTGGTGGAAATGAGCCTGGGAATGTGAGGAAGAAGGCAGGACGGTTTCCCTCCTCATCATAAGCTCGTCTGTATTCCTGATTTCTTACCTTGGGTCTATATTACTTGGACAAAAACAAATACATAAGAACAAATTCACCAAAACTTAAATATTAAGCCAAGCCAACTGTCTCCTTTTTCCAAATGCTGAGTGAAGTCAGGGCCATAATCAGGAGCGGGCAGCAGATTTAAATCTTGCAAGAAACTGACTGAAGAGTAAAACAGCCAATGTAAATAACTCAAAAGAAATGTATAGGAACTGAAACAAACAAACCAACAAAAAACATCTTTTATCCTGTTTCCTTTCTCTCTCTCTCTCTCTCACACACACACCCCATAGAATTTGCACATATGATTATACCCCTCTATCTGTTGAGAAATGCAACACATTGTAATGACTATTTCTTCATAGATTCAAATAATAAATCCTTGGATAAAAATTAACTCATTCTAAAAATAAATTGTGTGTTCCAAGACACAAAATGTGGAGCAAATGGTAAACATCTTTTCACCAGCTTTCCCAAATAAATGATCAAAAGAGGCAAATACCCCAGCCAGGCTACTACACCCCGAAGATGCTTGATTCAATCCAAGCGTGGGTTAGCGAACTTTCTCTATAAAGGACCGGAGGGTAAATATTTTCAGCTGTGTGGATCATACTCCCCTCTGCCATTGTAGCATGAAAACTACCAGAGACAATACACAAATGAATGGGCGTGGGTGTGTTCCAATAAAACGTATCTACAAAACAGGCTGTGGGCAGTATTTGGCCCAGGGGATACAGTTTGCCCACCCCTGAACGAAAGGATCCAGAACATTAAGGCAATTGCTAATTAGTAAAAGGAAAGCACATACTCCACAACCTAAATCACTTTTGGCTAATATTACCATAACAAACAATATCCCATCGAGTAGTGTTCTATGTAATTCCTGATGTTCAAGTGCCTTTTGAATAAGCTCTGGTCAAAAAAGAGCTAAAACATATCCATTCCATTCCCCTTCCCTTCCCATCATTCACACAACAATAAAAGAAAAACAATGATCAAGTCAGCTGTCTCTGGTTAAGGGCCCCTTTTAGACAGCTAACATATTCGAGCTCCTATTTCTCCATCAAAATGAGAAGCCCAAGGGCTTCAACTTCAGTTACATTTGAAAATATCGTTGGGGCGCCTGGGTGGCTCAGTTGGTTAAGCGACTGCCTTCGGCTCAGGTCATGATCCTGGAGTCCCAGGATCGAGTCCCGCATCGGGCTCCCTGCTCGGCAGGGAGTCTGCTTCTCCCTCTGACCCTCCCCCCTCTCATGTGCTCTCTCTCTCTCTCATTCTCTCTCTTTCAAATAAATAAATAAAAAATCTTAAAAAAGAAAATATCGTTAAAGGAAAAACCGTGCCCCTCTCTCAATGACATCTAGCTTTAAATGGCTCACAAGGGATGTTTAGTGCTTGAAAGAGCCGACATTGGGTAAACATAGAGATGAGCACCTGACCAGGACAGAGAGGGCTCGCTGAATCTGTAACCTTAATCACAATCAAATCACATTAGTGAAGCAAGTTGGTGTTCCAGGGGCCTAACTGAACACTAAGTTTGTTTGTTTGTTTAATGAATGGGCAGTGTGGATAAAAAGCGAGATTCAAATATCCAATCAGCTTCCACACGAAAATCCTGATTATATTTGTGATGGCTGTGAGCGAAATAGGGTCCTAAATAGAATTTTAGATAGCATTAATGATATGACCAAAAAGGATGAAAAATCACAAGTGACAAGGAAAAGCACATTTGTTAGGTGACAAAAAAAAAAAAAAAAGAGTAACAAGGGATATCAGGATATCCTCTAACCACACAAAGGAATCCTCACAACTGACTTGGGCAGCTCCTGTCAGATACTACATGATTATAATTACAATGCCCAAGTGCAAAGGGGAAAGACGCCCAAACCTTACAAATCACAGTGTATCCAAGCTTGAAGGAGACTGACAACAATAACTCTTGGCACGTGTACAAAAGATTTAATTCTAACTAAAATGAATGTCGTATAACAGTAGAAGACAGGTTTGGGGAAAGCGTATTTTGTTTTGTGTTTTGTTTGGTTTTGTGTTGGTAGCTTTAGAGAAAAATAAGCTCATGAACATACCCAGTGAATACACTCCTGGGTACACACTAGCATGGATAAGAACAAAGCTGGGGAGGCAATTTGAGATTCAGTAAGATTTTTTAAATGATCAATTCTCTCTGCAACTACTCCAAATCCTTCACAGACAAAGGATATTTCCCAATTCTTACCAGAAGAAAAATATATGACCTACACACAAAGCTTATTTGTTCAAATCCCGCCCCAATCTTCACAGATACTTTTTAATCAACATGCAAATGAGGCATGCTTCCCTGCAAAATTACTGGTTCCTTATTTAATTTTAGCATTAAAATAATAATTGTCACCTAAAGACTCTTCCTTAGCCCAAAAGCTTTCAACATTTGAAAACTGTATGAGCACTACTCAGCCGAACATACACATTCATTAAAAGAAATAGGAGAGTCCACCATTATAAATGAAGGCTTCTTTTCCCTAGGGAAAAAAACTGCAAAATAAAAGTAGGTCTAGAGGAATACCCAATCCCCTTTCTTGTCAGTCCTGCCTTTGCTCACTGTGTTCAGGTACACACAGCGTCCTATGAAATGACCCACATTCTTGATATTTCTTGGTCCCTATTTTGTCAAAACTGCCCATTACCCCAAGTCTGGGGTGACCAGCTAAAGATCTGAGAAAGTATTTCAGCCAAAGCTATCGCTGACTGGAAAGGAGAGTTTAGCCCTTCCCAAATAGCAGATGCATTTAACAGGAACCCTCCACACTGTGGGCATCCCTGGGTCCTGTGACTGAGTCAATGGGACAAACAGCTCAGGGCCAAGAGGCCTTAAGCACCTCTGGAGTCACACCATCTGTTCCGTCTTCGAGCTGACCTACACATACACCAGCAATGTCCAGTGGACTAATCGATGTGGACTGTGTTTGGTAACTTGGGAGTTCATGATAAAAGCCAGAGAGAAGAGTTCTCCATGACAGAGGGAGATGTGAAGCAGATAAACCCAGTCTGTGGACAGAGTGGTCGAGATCACTGGTGAACTGGCATCTTTAAGCAAGACATCTCTTATCTCTTACACAGTGTCAGTTTGAAGTTCATTTTTAAATCTCCATGAGGCTATAAGCTTGTATTTTCTTTTATTTATTTATTTATTTATTTATTTATTTATTTATTTATTTGAGACAGAGAGAATGAGAGACAGAGAGCATGAGAGGGAGGAGGGTCAGAGGGAGAAGCAGACTCCCTGCCGAGCAGGGAGCCCGATGCGGGACTCGATCCCGGGACTCCAGGATCATAACCTGAGCCAAAGGCAGTCGCTTAACCAACTGAGCCACCCAGGCGCCCGAATCTTTTTTTTAAACAAAGTTAATATGTTCAACATAGATTGGTGATGGACAGATGATGGACACATTTCATACACTTATGTATTTATCCCATTATATTATAGAGAACAGAATTAATATTTCTCAAAATGGATCCAAGAACCACATGTATCGGAATCACTGGCTATGTCTTTTAAAACACATATTCCTGGGCCCCACCATAAAGTTTCTGATACAGAATGTCTGGACGAGCCAAAAGATCTTCACTTTTAGTAGATTCCCTAAATGATTGTAATGACAGTATTTCCAGGGAATGCTATGTTATACTGCTTCCAGGTCATATTTTGTTTATTGATGCCCAACATCATCGCAACATGCAAAATGTCTTAAGAAATAAGATAAGAGTTTCAAAACCAACACTCTGAAAACAGTAGTCATCCCCTCCTAAGGCCACCAGGACGCTTGTCTTGGTGACAATGATAGCACAAGAAACAAATGAAAACATCCAGTCCTCTTGATTGCCTAGACTGGAATCTGGTATATGGTCATTTCTCCCTCATCTTAGTGGTTAAAGCAGCCACAGGGCCAAACCCAAAGTCACACACAGAGCCCTATCTATTTGATAAGGATGGATACCTGAAGACACATGTCAAATATGATCAAGTAAGTGTTGACAGGGTAGGCAGAAATGGGGTGGGGCTCTGAGATAAGGAGTAATTAAATGAGTAATGAAAACAAGAAGGAGCCTTATAAAGCCCAATGAAAATAATGTTCAATAAATCAAGTAATGTAACTCAATATTCAATCAAGTAACTTAATATTCTGCAAATGAATTTTGCATGTACTCCCCAAAAAAGGGAAAAAAGAAAAAGAAAAACAACATCTTCAGACTGTTGCAGTAACTTACTCAGGTGACTGACTTCTCTAGGTGAAGTTACTGACCTACTAATGATGTCTGAGCTCAGGCCAGAAATCATTCCTCTCCCAGCCCTGCCCTGTGGGTTCTCCTCTCTGAAATAACATCCACCAGTCCTGCAACTAACACTGAAATTATTATAGTCTATTTTTAAAACAAGTTAATTTTTTTAACAAGAAATTAAGTGAGTGCTTAAAATATATCCCATCTTTGAGTCTGATTTGATGAGCCTTCAAGAAACTTATGATAGGAACTTAAATAGGCAAGATAAACCAACTATGTAAAATAGAGAAAGAACACATCATTCATATTTCATGTAATTCATCAACTATCCTTTTCTTTCAGCCTGGGTACTAGGCTCTGCAAAGGCAGGGGAAGGGGTCACACAGCAAGGACCCAGAAGAGATACAAAGTATAAACGATTTCAAAGAAAGGAAAAATCACCTAAAGGAAATCAGAAAAGCTTTTGTAGAGTAAACAGCACAGACGAGCCTTGAAAGATAGGTAAAATTTCAACGGGTTCTGATCTAGAGAATAAAAAGGGGGAGAAATCCAGGCGGTAAGAACACCATGAACAAGAAGATATACAAGTAGAGATTAGAAATAAATTGTGCACATCACAGCATAGAGGTTGAAACAATCAACATATCAAACATCCCATATGAGTTAACCACAGCATCAGAGGCTAGAAATACAAAAATTAATAGAACCTGAGCCCCCCTCTTGAAGAACTCACAGTATGAAGAGAAGCACGTTGAGTTCTTGATGGATGAGCTCAGAGGATAATCAGCAATGTGACAGCAGAGCCATGAAACAAGGCTGCACATTGGAAGGAGAAGAAGGAAAAGCCAAGGGGAGAAGGTTACACAGGAAGGACCTGGGAAAAAACACTTGCAACTTTCAATTACACCACACTCAAAGATCAAACAGTCCTCTTAAAGTTAAAACTACACCAAGATGCTATTTCTCACTGGTTAGGCTGACAGAAAACCCCATGCCTGGCAGTTGAGAGTACTGTTTGCAAGGCTCTAAGGAAATCAGGGCTCTCACATGTTGCTGGGGGAAATGCAAAAATGGTACAATCCCTTGGAGCGGGAGGATTTAGCAATATCTAAAATACCTTTTTTTAAAAGATTTATTTATTGGTTTTAGAGAGAGAGCGAGAGAGCGAGAGTGGGGGCAGGGACAGAGGGAGAGGGAAAGAGAGAATCTCAAGCAGACTCTTGGCTGAGCACAGAGCCTAACTCGGGGCTCGATCCCATGACCCTGAGATCATGACCTGAGCCAAAATCAAGAGTCAGATGCTTAACTGACTGAGCCACCCAGGCGCCCTAGAATACCTTAAATTACATCTGTGGTTTGAATTGTACTCCAGGGGAGAGTGCTCCTCTATATATAATTTGGAGGAGAGAAGGAAGGACATATTGAAAACACCCAAGGATACAATTAGCCAGATTCAGTATGAGTAAAATTCTAACATACAAATGATTCCTATTCCAAAATAGACGGCATGAATAGGGGAACTGAATTCAGACTGATTCCTGAGTAATTCTAAGGAATTATCATTAATGCTTAGATGTGCTAATGCCATCAGGGTTGTTGTTTTTTTTTTTTTTTTTAGGTTTTTTACATTAGAGATACACACTGAATTATTTATAATTCAAATAATATGCAGTCTGAGATTTGCTTTAATCCCCTTAAAAATAAAGTATGGGGAGATAAGAAAATCAAAGCAGCAAAGTGTTGACCATTATTGAAACTGGCTGATAGGTAAACAGGGATTTATTATACCATTTTTGCTTCTCCTGTAGATATTTGAAATGTTTTAGAGTTGAAAAGTTTTTTTTAAAAAGGAATTACTGAAATATAACAGTATCATCTGGAGAGTGCCATGTCTTTGATGTTACCAGAAGGGAAAAGTGAACATCAGCTTCTAGGACTGCAGAAAGATCCAGGAAGAGAGCTCTCAGGAAAACCACTGGGCTTATCCATTTCTGGGACAATTACAGTCTGACAAAAGGTGATAGAAAAGCCAGATTGCAAAAGCCTGGAAGAAGAGGTCAAGGGGATGAAATGGCAAAAATATAGAGAGACAATTCTTATAAGTTTTCCAGCCATTATTGAAAAGAGAGAAATTGGATATAGAATACAATCAAGTGTCAGGATGACTAATAATTAAATACCACATTATCACTGAGTCAGTTGCATATTTCTGAAAGTCACTAAATCTTCAAAAGTATTATAATATGGAAATGGCACTAGGTTAGGAATCAGAATATCTAGATTCTTTTTTTTTTTAAAGATTTCATTTATTTATTTGAAAGAGATAGAGAGAGAGAGCACAAGTAGGCAGAGAGGCAGGCAGAGGGAGAGGGAGAAGCAGGCTCTCCGCCGAGCAGGGAGCCTGATGCGGGACTCAATCCCAGGACCCTGGGATCATGACCTGAGCTGAAGGCAGCCGCTTAACCAACTGAGCCACCCACGCACCCCAGAATATCTAGATTCTAATTGCAAACATTAACTGGAAGAGCATATCCATCAGTGGGGGAAAAAAAAAAAAAAGGAGTAGTTTTGAAGATGTAAAACTCTAGGAATGTGGTTTGGGATCATCCTTCCTTCAAGGTACCTAAGAAGTGGGGAGGTTGTGGGCCATAACAAAGAACCAAGAGAGTGAAATTCAATGTCTTGTTCAACCAGCGGGCTCAACCACCATCTCTGCTTTGTACGTGAGCAGAGATGGAGGGATCCCTCAAACAAGAAACAGAAACAAGGAACCAGGCCCAGACTGGAGTATGAGTCTGCCTCTGGTTACCACAAGGAAATAATTTATTACCACCAGGCTATGGGGAAAGTTGGCTCTGACTTGGACCACATGTCCCCTACCATCTCCAGATGTTAGCTAGAACTGCTATGCATCATCAAAAAGTTAAACAAGTCTGAAACATCTCATGAATAAGCTCCAGGCAAGTTTGAGGGAAAAGGTCAAGTGTGAGGACAGGAATTCCTGGGGCCCACAGCTCTAACCTGTTAGCTCTTTCATCTGACTCCAAATAAATACCTTGTATATCGTCAATTCATTTATTCAACAAACATTTCTTGAGGCCCTAATATGCATGAGACGCCACGCTAGGTGTTAGAGATGGAAAAGTAAATGTTCTTCACCGTAATAGCACTAACACTCATGACAGTATCAGTACAGTTTTGAATGCAAGGGAGATTTACTTACAGGTGAGGAGGACCGGGAGAAGAATCATGATGAGCCAACATGAAAATATCTTCCTGACTCAGAAGGAGCTGATCTGTTTACCTGTGGGTAAGGAACAGGTTGGGAGAAAAAAGGGTTAGGAGAAAACCAGGAAGCACGTTCTAGCAGAAAGCGATTACAAACAAAGCAACCGCAACCTATAAAGGAATACAGAGGAAATAATTAATTTCATAGAAAACTGAGAGAATTGGTGGGGGAGGGGGGATGCCCACAGAGAAATACAAAGGAAAGCGACTGCACAAAAGATAATGCACTTTATCAACACTTCCCATTTTGAGTAGATAACGACTTCCCCTGGTCCTGGCAAGAGACTTCGCATAGGATTTAGAATGTGGAAGTAGTTAAAACACCCATCTACTTCAGGCTAGAAGGAGCATTGCCAAATTTCATCTGTAACTAGACAGAGCAGAGTGTGGATCAGAAAATTACAAATGTGCTCAAGTCTAGGCTCTTGTAAGTTCTAGGATACCTTCCCTTGGCTTTTTTCAGAAAATACACTACACTTTATCTTGATTAGACGGGGCAAGTATGTTCTCACCTTGGTCAAAATCGCAAAAGGAACATAGGATGGGGGTTCCTACCTCTTCTCCAAAGTAAGGTCCTGGAACTGGACTAGCTCAGAAACTGGCAAGAGTGACGTATTTTATGTAGCAGAAGAGTTAAATCAAAGATGGAAAAAGTTGGATTCTGCTTGCAAAGTAGGCAATTTCCATAGAAATTCACCGTATAATCAACTTGAGGAAGAAGATCCTTGCTCAACTGCTCCTTGATCTCCACTTCACAGAACAACTCCATCACACAGGTACATAACTCTTGCATCCTTCACTAGGTACTCACCCAGGTTCCACCTTACTTGGCGTGATTGGTTTGATGGGCAATTCCCCTATCTGACAGAAGAGGGCAATGTGGGGCTCTTGGCTTGCACAGGTTCAGCCCCCTGTTAAGCTCAGCGTTAACAATTCTGAGCATAAACACACAAATGTATGTTCTATCACCCAGAAGTGCAAAATCAGAAAAACGTTTGGCATATAAAGAAGACAAAGATGGGGAGCACTCATGTAAAAAAGAAATAAGAAAGGGAAAAAAAAAAAAGCATCGGAAAGGGTTATAAGTCGGGGGGTGGGAGTGTGAATGACCAGACCCATGCAGATAATATTCTGTCTCAGTTAATCACATGCTCATGTGCTTCCTTCTTCGAACTCGCTATGACAATGTCATTTGTCCATCTTTTGTTTATTTCACTTCATGAGCTCCTTGTCATTTAATTAATGCTTTTAAATGAAACACGAAATTTCTTTATCAATTCATTTGAAAATATATTCTGACTTGTTAATGTCTCTCTTCTTTAAGATTTCTATAGCTTACATTACAAGAAATGACAAGGGCAATTATCATTAAAAACCGAGCAGAACAAAGCTATGGTAATGAGGAGTGCTACAATTCATTCACCAAGATGTTAGGTGATAAAAGGATAAAATGAACCTACCTCTGTCTTTCTGATAACAAAGCAATTACAACTTGTAAAGTATTACAGAGAAAATAATAATTCAATAGAAAACTGAAAGAATGGTAGGCACAGAAAAATACAAAGGAAAACAACTCTGCACAAAAGATAATTCATTTTATCAAAACTTTCCATTAGGAGTCGAAAAAGACTTGCCAAAAATGTCAGGATGCACGGCAATATTTTTCCCAGGAAAAATAATTTTCTCTTATTAGTATTCAGAAGGGTGCTAGCAGAATGATACAGTGAAAAAAGTTCAATCTGTCTTTGGAAGTAGTAAGCAGTAAAGCATAAGGAGAGGTAAAGCAAGGATAGTATAATACACACACACACACACACGCAGATGCACACACATACAGACATACACAGATTTATACACACATACACATAACATCAACATACGAAGGCTTAAGTTAGCATTCTAAGAATCACAGACCAGAGACCCCAGGATTAACATTCTGAGCAAACAAATGACATTTGGACAAAGTGAGAGACGGCGGTCCTTATGACCTTCAAAGATGCATGGGAGTCCTCCAGCTGCCCGGATGGGATCAGCAGTCCCAGCGCGGGGCCAGACACACCCCGTTGGCAGAGCACCCCTCTGGGGACCAGTGCCACTTAAGACCTGCTGCTTGAAAAGTGTTAATCAAGGAACTTCAGCATCAAACCGACAACCAAGGCATCCAAGCTTCTGGTTGTAGCCCTGAAACTCCCAGAGTCTTCAATCACCCCCATTGTTTTGTGTCTAAATTGGGGGTGGCACAGCTTACCTGTCAGGGAGGCCGTGCAGATCGGGTAATGATTACAAAGTACTCTGGAGCTCGGTATTAAATGTTACAGAACACAACACAGGCCAGACTCTGGCCTACCCATCTGACGCGGGCTCCATCCCTCTCCCGTCACAAATCATGTCACTCTCCCAGGTGTTCTGATTGCCAAAGAGGAAGCCTGGCAATCAGGCTTTCCTTCCCACATTTAGGGAAGGTTGTGTCTTCCCACAATAGCTGTGAGAGCGGTGCTAAAGCGGATACAAAGAATGTACGTCCTTTATGAATGAAGAACGAAAGCAGAAAGCTGAAGTGTTTTTCTGTTCCCTGCATGAAGAATGCATTTCTCTCTTCCTCTCAATCTCTCTCTCTCTCTCTGTCTCTCTCTACCTCCTCTCCACTCCCTTTCCCATGCTCTCTTTTTCTCATTCCTGCTTTTTCAGGCTCTTTCACGCATACACTTATTCTTAACGGTAGCTTCTCAACTTTACTATGAAATAAAGTTCATGTCCTATGTATGCATAGCATAACATGTCAGCCCTTCCCAAAGCCCCCACAGTCCGGGAATGGCCCATCACCATGACAACCTGTAAACTTAGACATGATGAACATGCGGTAATTCAGTGTGGTCCCTCATCAGATGCCTGAATCCCCTCCGTGACACGCTTACATGCCTCCAGTGATGATGAACTCTACTCGCAGCCTGTCCCACTGACAAAATTCTTACTTGACAGTTGTTTTGTATATTGATCTAAAATCTGGTTCCCGATCGTTTTCATCCTTGTTTTAGTTCTGCACTTTGGAGTCACACAAATATCTAATCCCTTGTCTCTTTAAATATCTAATAGCAATTACCTGCCCTGTCAAAACTCTACAAAGCCTGGCTCGGAATTCTTCAAAGCTTTGCCATTACCAGCACAGATATAGCTTACTTGATCTTCGCAAAGGACAGCCCTCTTTGACAGCCACAGAGTCATTTTTTTTTTAAGATTGATTGATTGATTGATTTTAGAGAGAGAAAGAGGGAGCTGGTCAAGGGGCAGAGGCAGAGGGAGAGAGAGAATCCACACGCAGACTCTCCGCCCTACACAGACTCCGCATCGAGTCCGGAGCCAGACCTGGGGCTCGATCCAAGACCATGACCTGAGCTGAAACCGACTCAACCAACTGAGCCACCCAGGGGCCCCTCAGGATCATTTTTAGTGGAATCAGGATCTTCAATATTAAGGGCTTTAGCAATGCGTGCTTCTTTCTGGGAGCACAGCCAGATAAGTGAGGAGAGCAGAAGTGGGCAGGAGTTTCCAGAGGTGTCATGGACAGGTGGGGATGCGTTGGTGTGGCCACATAGCTAGCCAGCAAGTTTGCTTGGCTTGAGAAGAGGGTCTGCTCTCTGGGAAAAGAGCTGCAGGCTGGTGGGCAGGAGGCGGATACACGTCAAGGAGAATGCAAAGCTCAAGAATGGTTTGAAATTGATGACATGAGCAATAAAAGTTGCAAATGTCTGCTGTATTTGGCTATCGCTAATTTTCTAAGGTTTGGGGAGACTATAAAAGTCATTATTTGCCCAAATATTTAAGGAGTATTTGTTAAGCACCTATTGCTGCATGGGCACTTTTCCAGGCACTGGGAACTCCGTGGTGAATAAGACAGACCTTCAAAGTCCTTGCCCTCATGGAATTTACATTCTAGTGAAGGACACGGACAGCATACAAGCAAATACACACAGATTACCGTAGAGTGCACTCTAGAAAAAGAAAGCCATTTCTTTTTAGCCTCTTTTATCTTTACGCTTCTTATCCCTAAAATGAGCATAACCATCCTTAAAACATAATGCTATTGGAAGAATTAAATTAGGTAACATAACTAGCACCTGGCACAAAGTAGTTGCTCAACTAATCACTAAGGTTATTACGTGACTTTGGCCACCCACTTTTTTTCCCTGCCCCACACAGGGTTTGTCCCCAGCAATCTGTGGGGAGGAAGAAGTTGGGGAGCTACATGTTGCCGGCTCCCCAGTTCTGCCTATTCTGTAGCCAGATGAGTCTTGTGCCATGTAATCCACACCAAGAGATAGGCTGCTAACGGTCATGTCTCCGCAGAAGAGTATGATGGGTATTAATGTTTCCTCCTGCCCTGCATCCACATCCTGACTTCACCTTGGGAAACTATCCTTCCTCACACTCAGTTCACACTTGGCTCACTCGGCTTACCAGTGAAGAGAGTCTGATCCAAGAGCCAAATCTCCCACCCTCCGTGATTGTTTGGGGGTAAGCCCAGTGACCAGGGATGGCCCCCCAGATAAAACCCTAGATCCTGCTGTGCAACTATCAGGAAGTGGTACATTTTTTCCACGGAACTTAAAATAGGGTGAATGTGAACTTGGATCTTCGAGGGGCCCTTTGTTCTGACAACACAGTGGGAAGAAGAACCAAAAGAGGGCAGGAGACTGGGTCTGGAGAGAGATGTGGGCCCACTAAAGTCACACTTGAAGCCAATGAATATATGAAACAATACATCCCATTTTTATGTAAGCTAGTTTGAATTTCAACTGGAGCTTCTGGCAGTTGAGGCTGAAAAAGTGCTTCTTCTATGTTTAGCTACAAGCTTATCAAATTTTCCTACAGCAAACATGGCCCGGACGTGGATGGAAGAAAGGTTAAGTGGTTCTTCAAGGACTTTTCAGTGACTGTTCCAAAGCCATACGAAGTTCAGTGTAGGGTGGCTAGGGTAGTAGGGGGATATCGGGTGCTGGCTTCCAATCAGCTACTTTACCCTCTCAATACCAACCAGGGCAGACTTCCTGGGCTGGGCTTTTCCATTCAACACAGATGTCCTCCATGTACTCTGCATGCACCGTGCTCATTCTCTCCCTCCTCCTTTTGCTTCTGTTCTTCCCACAACCATTCATCCACCTCCCAAAGCTAACACCAGGAGTATCCACCCCACTCCTCACTCCTTCTTTCCCAGAACGCTCCACAACTCTCTGTGCCAGGGTCCTCCTCTCCCTCCTGCCATGCAAGTCTATCACTCCCAGCTTCAAATGTCAGCGGCTTTTCTTAATTTCTTGGGTTAGTGAAACTCTATGGAAAGTAAGGTCTCTCTAACCCAATATCCAGTAAGGAGAGAAGCTACAGCTGCTTTCCCCAGAGGATCTAAAATCTAAAAACAGGGCGCCTGGGTGGCTCAGTCGTTAAGCGTCTGCCTTCGGCTCAGGTCATGATCCCAGGGTCCTGGGATCGAGTCCCACATCGGGCTCCCTGCTCAGCGGGAAGCCTGCTTCTCCCTCTCCCACTCCCCCTTCTTGTGTTCCTGTTCTCACTGTCTCTCTCTGCCATATAAATAAATAAAATCTTTAAAAAAATAAAATAATAAAATAAAATCTAAAATCTAAAAACATTTGACTCTATAAGATAGCTAAGAAACCAACATCTTGACCTCATCATGGGGAAAGGCATTCCTGCACACCCAGGGCGAAGTGTGCGTTCACTGGTGACAAGAAGTAGGCTGGACAGAGAAGCCATTCAGTAGTGAAGTAAAATTAGAAGAACAGAAGGAGCAAAGATAAGAGTTTAGGCATGTACATAGGGTATATGGGCAGAGGGAGACCAGTGTACTAGTGAGACTTCTCAACTGGTTCAGACGGTTCATTTTTTAATAAGTGGAGATTGTGTTGGATTACCAAAGCAAAATGAGATCACAGAAGCTCTGAAAGCTAGATTGAAATGTATACTCCACCATCATAGGCGATAGGAACTAACCGTGGGTTCTTGAGAAAAAGAATCAACAAATTGCAGCTAGAAATAGGAATCAGGCAACAATAAACAGGAAAGGTTTGGAAAGAATGGGCCTAAAGTAGAAAAGACACTCCAAGAGCTGTTGTAGTAATTCAGATCCTCATGTGATTTTTTTTTTAATATTAAAAATAAGTAAGTGTACAATGTTCAACTATCTATAAGAAGAAATCAAAGTTTATCCTGGTGATTTAACCTAAAACACCAGATGAATATCCAGTACCACACATCTCTACCACCACCAGCAAACATCACCAACGAGGGGACCATAGATGTTTGCCAGCATGCAACTTCTCACGTTAGTTCTTTGCAGCATTCACGCCCAGGCAAGAATCAATGAAGATATCTCAGCATCTCTAATCTTTAAGTGTTTTCTATGTTGTGCTCATAAAGAATGTACTCTCAGATAGACATGGATGGTAAGGAAATTAAGGGGTTTTGGGTTTTTTTCCTCTCCATACATGGAGCATTTCATTTGTTCTTTTTAAATGACAAATCTACTTAGGGACAATGAGATCAATGTGTTAGTGCAGCTACAAATAGAGTAAGTAAAGTCTATAGGTTCTCTGTATAATCAAATGGGGGTAAGGGTGATTTCCTATGTACCATTTAAACATTTTCCCTATGTCATCTCTGGAGCAATTTTTTGGACTCATCTCAAAAAAAAAAAAAACTGCTTAAAAAGTAACATTTCACTAAAAGGCACGTTTTTCCTTCTTCTTCTTGTCAAGAGTGTTAAGATAAACACTGTACTTTCAGCAGATAAATAATCATTCCAAGAGACAGAAAATACTCTTGACATTTTTACAATAACAGGTTATTAATATAATTCACTGTGGCTGAAAGCCTGCAGAATACATTTATAATGCAGGCTGAATAAAGGTTAAGTGTATTTTCTGTTTTATTCTGCATCAAACATAAATACCTGTCATACCAAAACCTAGAGTAGACATAAGAACTTTCTTAGAAATCTATGAATCCCAGAGGAAGATGAGCCATTGAAAAAAATTCCTCTTCTCTAGATAAATTCCATATCAAGTAGACCTAGAAGCCAAGACTAAAACAAGAAAAAAAAAAAATCACAATCAATCTCCAAGGTAATGTCTGTCAAAAATCACCCTGGATGCCCCAACAACACAATCCCACATCAGAATCACATTGCCTTAATGCTCTCACATCAACCGCCTGAGAATGAGTCATCAAGGAAATCTGTGCTGTCTCTTTCCACAAAGACACTGCTCTTGGTTTGATTTTGTTTTGTTTTTTTCTGGGCAGCTCCTCAAGAAGAACATGAACAAACAAAAGTGCATATCTTGAAACATACAGACATCTGCCCCATTCTTCTGAAAATACCTCTTTAGGATTCTCAAGAAGTTGTGATCTTCAATTAAAATGAAACCAGAGATTATTTATATCCGTGAGCGCTCTAAAAATAAGCCAGATGACGGAGAGATTGGGTCTTCTACTAAAATATTTACAGGCCAAAGAATTTGAAGGGAAGCGGCTCTTGTTTTTCAAAGAACTTCTTTGCTCATTGTCGAATCCTGAGTATATATGAATATACATGGCTCTCAGCAGAGTAGCATACTCTTCCCATCCACTAAAGGAGAGATTTACAAAACACATTTGTTTTCCAAAAAGATTCTGTACTTTATAAAAGGAGGCACCATAGGTTTCCTTTAAAAAGCGTACTCCCTGCTGTGTTTAAAATTAGTCAATTTACAAAAATGTGAATTAGCCACAGTTCTCCAGAAATACATTTGTTGCCCCAAACAAGGCGCCCTTACTGAAAACTGCAGGTCTGAATATTAGTTCTCAGGAAACATTTATTTCAAGCTCTTCAGTAAAATAAAACAGCATTTAGAGTTAATAATCACTGGCTTGTATTATTAACCTGGCATAGGACAAAAACAACTCCTGAAATCTGCAATTTTCCTTCCGCATGTGCTGGCAGCTCCCTGCCATTCACACCCATCATCTGCCTTTTTAATCCACCCTAGAACACAAAAAAGGCAGGCCTCCCCTTAACGCTAGACTTTTTGGGGCACCTATATCAGGTCATGCATGTCCAGCCCCAACCCCGCCTCCTGCCAACTACCCGCCCACTCCGGACTCTTCCACTCGGCTTCTCCCACCCCCACTCTTTCCTTTCAGCTCTCAGCTCATTTCTTCAGGATGCATTCCTTGACCCCACCTCAGACTAGATCTCTCTCCTCGTCTCTCATAGCCACCTGTATTTTTTCTTCACAGCACTTGTCCAGAGTTTGCATTTAAATAACTGGACTTCTTGATGTGGTATATATACACAATGGAATATTATGCAGCCATCAAAAGGAATGAGATCTTGCCATTTGCAACGACGTGGATGGAACTGGAGGGTATTATGTTGAGCGAAATAAGTCAAACAGAGAAAGACATGTATCATATGATCTCACTGATATGAGGAATTCTTAATCGCAGGAAACAAACTGAGGGTTGCTGGAGTTGGGGGGGGTGGGAGGGATGGGGTGACTGGGTGATAGACACTGGGGAGGGTATGTGCTCTGGTAAGCGCTGTGAATTGTGCAAGACTGTTGAATCTCAGATCTGTACCTATGAAACAATGCAATATATGTTAAGAAAAAAAAAAGAAGAAGAAGAAGGTAGCGGGAGGGGAAGAATGAAGCGGGGGAAATCGGAGGGGTAGACGAACCATGAGAGACGATGGGCTCTGAAAAACAAACAGGGTTCTAGAGGGGCGGGGGGTGGGAGGATGGGTTGGCCTGGTGGTGGGTATTGAGGAAGGCACGTTCTGCATGGAGCACTGGGTATTATGCACAAACAATGAATCATGGAACACTTCATCTAGAACTAATGATATAATGTATGGGATTTAACATAAGAATAAAAAATAAATAAATAAATAACTGGACTTCTTTGACAAATATCTGTCTTCCCCATTCCTGGTTTCCTGAGGCAGAGACCGTCTGTTTTGCTGATCATTTCGTCTCACTGCCTGGTGGCAGGCATAGCACACTTTCATCCCTTACTTTATCAGTAAACTTTACTAAAAACATACACACATTATCAATCACACTTCTTCAAAGAAGTGTACTGCCTACACCCATTCTTTTCCGCTCTTCTCAGTGTCCTTCTACACCTAGGGCTGCAATGAAACCAGTCTCCCAAGGTTTGCCAATGACCTTCTCCTAATGAACAAATTCAGTGGCCACCTCGAGCTCAACCCCATTCACGTTCCTTCAATGGATGTTGATGTCCTGCCCTCCTTCCCTTGATTTCTCCCTACCCATCTCTTTCTCGACCCTTTCCCTCTTCCTCTTGGCATCTCCTTGGGATCACCTTCCCTTTCATCCCAGCCTTTCCTTCTGGCTGACCTCTCTATCTCTGTTAATGATTTTATCATTCTCCCAGTCCCCAAGTTTTAGAGCTGGCCTCCCAGATATTCATTTAATCAATGCCAGGGGTTCCCTCGGGAAGATTCCTACTGTCCAAGTTCCAGTTCAGGTTCTTCTTAAGACTCTTGCACCACTTCAACCTGCCTCCCCACTTTTGTCTGTTCTGGGCACCACACAACCTTTTTCAAACACAGCTCAGCCACATCGTCCGTCCCTCCTTAACACGGCATCAAAAACTAAATAACAAAGCCTCAGTTTGATTCTAATGGACAACATGACATTGCCCCCCTAGAAAAACTGAATGATTCCTAAGCATGTCTAGCCGTTTTCTACTTTCTCACTGTTGGTCACACACAAACTCGTAACTACATCCATCCCATTCACTCCAGGCTAGCTAAGTTTTATCCATATTTCAAGAACATTGTAAATACCTCCTCCTCTCTGGAAGTTTTTCTGATGTCTTAAATGAATGGGATCTCTCACTCTTTCACCTCTCGTAAGCCTCTGTATTGGCTTGGTATCATAATTATTCATGCTCCAGAGATACCATCCTCATAAAGTCTTTAAGAATAAGAAGAATCACAGGCTTGTACCTCTGAAACAAATAATACATTATATGTTAAAAAAAAAAAAAAAAAAAGAAGAAGATAGTAGGAAGGGAAAAATGAAGGGGGGGAATCGGAGGGGGAGACGAACCAGGAGAGACTATGGACTCTGAGAAACAAACTGAGGGTTCTAGAGGGGAGGGGGGTGGGGGGATGGGTCAGCCTGGTGATGGGTATTAAAGAGGGCACGTACTCAATGGAGCACTGGGTGTTATACGCAAACAGTGAGTCATGGAACACTACATCAAAAACTAATGATGTACTGTATGGTGATTAACATAACATAATAAAAAAAAAAAAAAGAAGAAGAGAGAGGTAGGCAAAAAAAAGACTCTTAACTATGGAAAACAAACTGATGGTCACCAGAGGGGAAGTGGGTCGGGGGAAGGGTGATGGGAGTTAAGGAGTACACTTGCTGTGTGATAAGCACCAGGTGATGCATGGAAGTGTTGAATCACTATACTGTACACCTGAAAGTAATATTACACTGTATGTTGACTAGCTGGAATTTAAATAAAAACTTTTAAAAATATTTTTAAAAAAAAGAATAAGAAGTATGTCTTAACTTGGAAAACGAGCACAGTGCCTTGAAATCCCAGATTATACTGGAAATCCTCCTTTAAGGACTATATTTTCCCTAGTAAAAAGATTCTCTGAGGGATTTGTTTTAAGAGTTTATTTTACTAGGGCTCTTAATTGTAAATAAATTATTTTGGAGAAATTATTGAAATTGTCAATTGGCATAAATCGAATTTTCAAGGGTATTTATTTCGATGGCTTCTAAGAGCATATGATGTTTTTGAAAGTGAGGCAATAATTAATAAGGCAAACAGATGAAGGGGTTCAGAACATATCACCCCCAAAATATGCCACTTTGGTAGAAAGCTCCTGAGAAACAGCCGGTGCAGAAAGAGTTCTATGACGTCTTCCTTCTACCTAAAAACAAGTCATGAAATTTCCCATGAGAAAAATGTCCTCCCTGTATCAGGAGGTGAAGAATATTTTCATCACAGACTGACAGTTGATGCCAAAATAGAGCTATCTAAACAAATCTACTAAAAATAACCCTTATCTCTATTAGTTTCCTAGTCTCACTGTCCCACAATTTACTGCCCTCCAACAAAATTCCTTTGTCTCGTCACTTCTCCACAAATGTAACATTTCATTGTTTTAAAAAAGTATATAAGCTCTTAGTTCTACCTGCTTCTTCAACTCTTCATTTCTTTTATGAGGACTCTTGTGTGCATGTAAGATATTAAATGAAATTTGTGTGCCTCTCTCCTGTTAATTTAACTTTCAGGCCCAGGCACAGACCTAAGAGGGCAAAACAAAGTTTAATCCCCCTTTCACAGGATGGAAGAATTTAAAGTTTTGAAGATTTAGTACTGGTACATTCAATACAAGTGCATTAAAAAAAAATGTTTTTTAACCCATCAGGAACACCTTTCTTAATTAACAAAGTATAAGCCAAAGGCTCTCATAGGAGAACATTCTTCATTTATTCAAAAGAAAGGAGCAGTCACTTGAAGAGAGTTGCTGGAGCCTTTGGAGTCTTGTTACTAGAGAAATACCAGTGGGGTCTAAGGTCTCCCAAGCTAAAAGTTAACGGCCAGAACCTCCCTCTCAATCATTTTTCTACACCTACTACACAGATGAATAGGTAAAAGTCTGTTGTGAGTTGTGCTAAGACCTCCCACACAATCACTGAGGCTCGTTTATTTAGAACTGGTGGGCGTAAGCAATACAGAGTACATGTGTTTGAATGTCTTTTTCCTATATACATAAGGTATTGCTAATCAGTTACATGATACCCAGGAGCAAGAACATGGGGTTTCATCAAGAAGAATTATACCCTGAGGAAGAATGAAGCGGGGGAAATCGGAGGGGTAGACGAACCATGAGAGACGATGGACTCTGAAAAACAAACTGAGGGTTCTAGAGGGGAGGGGGGTGGGAGGATGGGTTAGCCTGGTGGTGGGTATTGAGGAGGGCACATTCTGCATGGAGCACTGGGTGTTATGCACAAACAATGAATCATGGAACACTTCATCTAAAACTAATTATGTAATGTATGGGGATTAACATAAGAATAATAAATAAATAAATAAATAAATAAATAAATAAATAAATAAATAAGAAGAATTATACCCTGAGTCTTCTGTTTGCAACAAAAGCTAAAACATTAACGCAGAGTAAAAATAAGTTTGTTGCATCTTAAAGTTTACAAATGGCTGGGAAACATCCACAAATTAAAAATGAACATTCTAAGAGTTATAGAAGTTTCTGGAGGATCTGAAGACTGAGATTGGTTTATGGCAATCAGTACAATTCCCAAAAGAACTTGATCTTTGTTATGATTGTTTTGTGAAGTCATTTTTTGGTGAGAAAAGTTTGCAGCACTACATCTGAGATGCCCAACAGATCCAGAATATTTACACACACACACACACACACACACTAACTTTAAAGAAAAGAAAATTTGTTTTAATTTCTATTAGACTATTTCTTATGGACTCGAAGCTGTCAGACGTAGAAACATTAGCTTTTGTTGTGCCCAACTTTCTTGTGATACTATGCCTTTAAATTATTAATTTTTAAGGGAGGGACAAGGACATTGCTCCAAGCATTTTCCTAAATCGGCGTACTCTCCAGGATGACTGGAACAATGACAATGGCCAGGAGCCCATTGTTCAGTGTGACCTGCCTTACTGCAATGACCCAGGATGCCTGAACACGGATCTAAGGTTGTCTTTCTGGTTTCAGTTGCCCTGTTCTGTGGGCATTGTTGCTGCTTTAATTCAAGTATTGTCGAATCTAGTACCTTCAGTTCCTTTGATAATTTGCACGCGTTTTTTTTCTCAGAACAATGAAAGAATCGTCACAACTGTATCATTTTTCATAGGAGCCAAGTAGTCATTTGCTCGGGGACAAGGGTGCAGAATTGGGAAATCAGTTCTATCTTCCATTTTACAGTCGGCCATCTGAGCGTCGCGACCTCTCTGCCTTACGACATCAGTCAAGTATCTTACGTGCTCTTTGAAGCTGGTTGACTGTCATTGCTCTGAGATTTTCCAAACATGAAACCTCTGTAGGGGGGCATAGCTGGTGTGCACCATGGTTTCTCTGAGGCAATGACCCTGAGCTTTGGCGATGGGGAAATCCAAATCCTTTCCCTAGGGAGCCCTCAAGCTCTCTCTCTTTCTTCTCTCTGAGCCAGAGATTCTCAAACTGCCCTATCCTCCACAATCACCAGAGAAGCTGATAAAAATCAATCCACCCAGGCCTGACCCAGGCCTGCTAAAGCCAACTCTGAGAAGACCTGGAGAGAAAGCCCCTCCCCTTCGTCCCTGGAATGGGGCACCTTGAGGAGCTGTGGTTTGGAAAGCCTCCCCAAGGTCAAGAGAGACCCACAGATTGCTGCTAGTGTCTGAGATCCCAAGTATGCTGAAAAAGGGACAAATGTGAAAACGAGATTTCAAAAACGGTAAGATATTTTTAAAACTTGAACTAACACCTGCAAAATATACGTGCGTGTATACATTTGCATATATTGTCATATGTATATATTTATATATATACATATAGGCATACTACACGTAAATACTTATGCTGTTCGTATGACAATTTCAGGATGTATTAAAAAATTCCTTCAAATTTCACTCCAGACAGTATGGCCTATTGATGGACCAAACATATAAAATCACATTTTGAGTACATTCTTAGATTCTCCTAATGTATCCGTGTGCCTGTAAGTACAACCTAATTTGCAGAAAACATCAAAAGTCAGAATTTGAGATTTTATGAATGGGAGTGAAAGAGGGCTAAATGGTGCCAACCCCCAACACAGGCCTGCACTTAGAGACAATGAACAGAAAGCACCACAATACCTAGAACAGAATAAATGTTGGCTGTTATATAATTAGTTCCTACTCACTTCCCAAAATGCCATGGGGGCAAATGTGTAAATTAAGAGACAAACTCTTGTGTTCATACATAAAAGTCCCAAGGTGATCTCTCCATCCGCCAACTTCTAATAACTCTTGTTTTGTTAAACATGAAACATGATATTTGATATCTTTTCTTGTTTTTTGAGAGTGAAATTCTTTTGAGAGGAATTCTTAACTTCGTACCATAAATCCCCTAGAGAGATTGTGAACGCCATAAAATTCAATGTAAAGTGTTATATGTCTAGGTGTGCACTCCCCTTGCTTTGAAAGTGGCACCTATAAGATTTTCAAAGGGATTCATGACCTCCCAAATTTAAGATTTTCAACATAAACTATTGGTATGGCTCGCACCCATTTCAAGTTGAGCACACAAGGCAGCATCCCAGTCCCAGATTCTCAAGGTGCTTGATGACCAAGCACAAGCCAGGATCTGAGCCAGGATCTGATCTAGAATGCCTTGGACAGCCAGGTCCCCTTGGACTCTGTATGTGTTTCCTAGGCCTGCCATGACAAGGTATCCCAAACTGGGTGGCTTAAAACAACAGAATTTTGTCTCTCACAGATCTGGAGGCCAAAATTCTGAAATTAAAGTGTCGGCAAGAACACGCCCCTCCCAAAGCCTCTAGGGGAGGGTTCTTCTTGTCAATTTCAGCTTCTGGTAACAAGCGTCAAGCACTCCTTATCTACAGGAGCAACTCCAGGCTTGGCCTCAAGTCTTCATATGGCCACTTGCTCTATGTGTCTTCTTTTTTTTTTTTTTTTTAAGATTTTATTTATTTATTTGAGAGAGAGATAATGAGAGACAGAGAGCATGAGAGGGAGGAGGGTCAGAGGGAGAAGCAGACTCCCTGCTGAGCAGGGAGCCCGATGTGGGACTCGATCCCGGGACTCCAGGATCATGACCTGAGCCGAAGGCAGTCGCTTAACCAACTGAGCCACCCAGGCGCCCCTCTGTGTGTCTTCTTATAAGGACATCAGTCATACTGGATTAAAGGTCCACCGTACTCTGGTATGACCTCATCTTAACTGATTATACCTGCAACAACCCTACTTCCAAATAAGGTCACATTCTGAGGTATAGCGGGTTAGGACGTCAACATGTCTTTTGGGAAGGACAGATTTCAACCCATGGCAGGCTCTATTCTTCCATTGACTTTGCTGATAGACATGAAGGAAGCAAGGACAACCAGCAGGTACTGAGATTTTTCTCTGTCCTCCACCTGTGCTTGATACTTTAATCTTCACACACTCCATTTTTATCAACAAGGACACTGAGACTCAAGAAATCGGGTAACCTATTTAGTGATAAGGACCCATAAAAGGCCAAGTTTGAAAATGAATACAAGTTCCTGTGATGACATAGTGTCATTCATGTGTAGTTTTAGATAAAATTCATGCAGTATACAATAACAGATCCCTGAGCAAATACGCTCCCTGGGCAAATATAATTGTATTGCATGTTATAATGTGTTTTAGAAATAGAATAAAGTGACACCAATAAATTAAACTAAACACTTAGCATCTGGGTGAGAGATAATCACAAGTAGAGCAATATTAAAATAAAAAAGCTTACCATTAAAGGTCCTACAACTAGTATACTTATTATGGCTTATTCAGAATTCTGTAAGATAGCATTCCTTTCAAGTTTTATATTCTACTTTTTGGTTATTATGGTGTTTTACAGCAGAAAATTTGTTAGAAACATAAAAGGGGATGCTTTGCCATCATTTTTGTCCCTGGGAAAAAATATGTGTATGTTTATATATTTATAATATATTATATTGTAATATATTATAGAATGAGCATAAAACGAAACATGGTAAAGAGGATTCTGTTATATGAAATCAATATTAGTAATTTACGACATAACAAAGTATTAAATAGCTAAGCTTTTGAACAACTCCATAAGGATTAGAAAATTCTTACACATCATTCATATGTGGTATTTAAGAAACAAAACAAATGAACAAAGGCAAAAAGAGTGATACAAACCAAGAAACAGACTCTTTTTTTTTTTTTAAGAGAGAGAGCACGTGGATGGGAGAGGGAGGAGTGGCAAAGGTAAAGGGAGAAAAAGAATCTTAAGCAGACTCCATGCTCAGCAGGTAGCCCAACACAGCCCTTGATCTCATGACCCTGAGATCATGACCTGAGCCAAAATCAAGAGTCAGTCTCTTAATCAACTGAGCCACCCAGGTGCCCCTGCACTAAGAAACAGACTCTTAACTACAGAGAACAAACTGACGGCTATCAGAGGGGAGGTGGGTGGTTGGATGGGTGAAATAGGTGATGTGGATTAAAGAGTACACTTATGATGAGCACTGAGTCATGTATGGGATTGTTGAATCACTATATTGTACACCTGAAACTAATGTAGCACTGAATGTTAACTATACTGAAATTAAAATTAAAAACTTAATTTAAAAAAGAGAGAGAAAAAGAGGGGGCACCTGGGTGACTCAGTCGGTTGGGTGTCCAACCTTGATTTTGGCTCAGGTCATGATCTCAGGGTCCTGGGATCAAGCCCCACGTTGGGCTCCATGATCAGTGGGGAGTCTGCTTGTGGATTCTCTCTCCCTCTCCCTCTGCCCGGTCCCCCATTCGCTCACACTCTCTCTCTCTCTCAAATAAATAAATAAATCTTTAAAAAAAAAAATAAGAGAAAGAAAAGAAAGAAAATTCTTACACAGCTACTCTTGAAAAAAGCCATTTGACTTTTTACTGAAAGAGAGCATCTGGATGTATTAATTATCTTGATCTTGGTAATCATTCCACAATGCACATGTATATCAATCATCGTGTTGTACACTGTAAATACAAACCATGATATTTTTCAATTATTCCTCAATAAAGTTGGGAAAAAAGAGTATCTCAACACATTGGAAATCAAAATGACATGAGTTTCTCGGCCTTTAGGCTAAGATTAAGTGTAGTATCTGTTCTTATCAGTTTCTCATTTTCCAGACAAGGCACAGGGACAGTAGAATTATAATCCTCAATGATGTCCATGAAAATGCTAAAATTGGAGGATTTTAATAAAATGTAATTTTACTTTATTACATTTTATGCATAATGTTTTCTTAGTTCAAAATCTACACAGGCCAGTCTTTCATAATTCATAAAAGAAGCTGTGGGGAACAGCAGAAAGGGCATTAATCTGAGTGGGGAATGCAAGTGAAAGGTCAGGCTTGAGCAGGAAGGGGAGCAGAGAAAAGTAAAAAAGAAACCACAACACAGATCAGGAGACATGGGTGTCTGGCCCACACAAACAAAGCTCTCCATCAGACCTTCAAATAGGGGCGCCTGGGTGGCTCAGTAGGTTAAGCATCTGCCTTTGGCTCAGGTCATGATCCCAGGGTCCTGGGATTGAGCCCTGCGACAGGCTCCCTCCCTGCTTAGTGGGGAGTCTGCTTCTCCCTCTCCCTCTGCCCCTCCCTGCTTCTGTTCTCTCTCTCTCATGCTCACTCTCTCTCTCTGTCTCAAACAAATAAATAAATGAAATCTTAAAAAAAAAAAAGCCTTCAAATATTCAGATTCTGTCCTGAGTAAACCATCAGGGGAACAACCAGCACCCCAAGTTGCTCGATCACAATGAAGACTTGGTTCAAGTCTACTAGACTCCTTAAGGGATACAACCCACCCAAGTTGTCCCCAGAATTCATCCTTAATTTGTTTAAAAGATAAGAAAAAATATTTTGGATTGATGTGGATTATAGTCAGCATGTTGATTTCCAATAGGACTAAAAGAACAATAAGCTTCATCTCCAATACGTATATGACATTTCATGTGACTGTATGTTCACTTCATAGGACATGTACAGAAGAAGCTCTTTTGTGCCACAGAAAGAGCATAAACCTGAGGATAAATAGCCAAGCTTAGGTCTTCCATCCACCAGATATGTGAACCCTCATTTAACCCTCTGAGCTCTGTCTTTCCAATAGGTATCTTTCTTCCGACCCTTTTGCTTTATATTGTTTATGACAATTTCACTATCTTAAAATACATTTTTTTTTCTTAAATTAGTAATATCTTTACTTTTAAAAAGGTTGGGATGTGAAAAGGCATGGCCAAAAATTAATATTTAATGGGCTCCGCACTGGGTGAAGAAGCCTACTTAAAAAAAAAAAAAAAAGTCATATATTCAAAAAATCAGTGACCAGTCTTTCATCAAAACATGGTGAGTTGGGGGGCACCTGGGTGGCTCAGTCATTAAGCATCTGCCTTCGGCTCAGGTCATGATCTCAGGGTCCTGGGATCGAGCCCCACATCAGGCTCCCTGCTCCGTAGGAAGCCTGCTTCTCCCTCCCCCACTCCCCCTGCTTGTGTTCCCTCTCTTGCTGTGTCTCTCTCTCTGTCAAATAAATAAATAAAATCTTTAAAAAAAAAAAAAACATGGTGAGCTGGCAGACTCAATTAAGACCAAAAATAATATACTCTATCCCTTAACAAATTCCACCTTTAAAATTGCTGTAAATTTATCAAAAATGGAGGCCTAAAGAGAAAACAAATAAATTAGCATAAAATAATCTTTATTTTAAAAGGGCTATTAAGTCATCGTGGCATATAATCAAAGAACTAAACTGGTTTTATGACCAAAAAACTGATCAAATTCCAGAAATGTGCTACCTGCCACGCTTAAACACCTCTTCGCTGAAATAGAGAAATGGCATGGGATTTAGAGTCAGTTGTATGACCCGTATGCAATAAATACTGCTTTGAATTAGATGTGATTTAATTTGCCATGACTTCTGCATCTCCAGAAACCCACTAGGAGCTTAGCTGTTAAGATGAACTCAAGCATATAGTGCTTTTGTTAATCATTAATGGCCCTGTTCCACCAAAATTAAATTTCCACAGCTGCCCACCACAAAAGTTTGGTTGTCTCCTGAAGGCTAGAGTTAGAGTCTGATCCAATAACGGACAATGTAGCTCACCTTCAGTTATAAGCAATCACTCTGTAACCCTTAACCCTGCAGGTAAATGGATCCAACCCACTAACCAAGCATAATGTCATCAAGAAAACTACTCACAGTTTTCCAGTTACAGCAACAGATTATCAAACATACTGATTACTAAATTTCTAAAGAAAATTCAAGAAAAACAATCCGTCTCTCCTGACCCCATTACCTCAACCCCAATTCATTCTCTTAATTCAACTTGTAAGACCAGTCAAAATACAGTCATATTTGATGATAGGGAAATTATAATAGTTAGCATTTATGCAATGCTCCTATGTCTTTGATGTTTTACAAGCACTATTTTATTTAATCATCACAACATACCCATAAAGGAGGTAGTGGATGTTAAATCCATTTTATAGATAAAATTACTGAGGCTTAGTAAGAGTAAGTGTTTTCCCAAGTTCACACAACTGGAAGAGGGATTTCAATTGGTCAGACTCCAGAGCCCATGGTTAAGAATACATGCTCCAGAGCATCTATTATCAACATGAGAAGGTTTCCTTTATTTCTTTTTGGTGAAAAAAGAATTTTTTTTAACAGCAAGATTGTATGTTTTTAAATAGGTATGTGTGCATAAAGTAAAATCCACATTTATCCATAGAAGAATACCTGAAATGACATACTGGAGGCGTTAATGGTTCTCATTCTGAGGGATAGAGTCATGAGGGAGAATTCATTTTTTTATCTGTATTTTCTACATATTTTTTTCATAGGCTCCATAGGCTTGAACTCAAGACCCTGAGATAAAAAATCAAATGTTCTACCCACTGAGCCAGTCAGGCACCCATGTATTTGCTAATTTTTCTACAACAATCGATAATAAAAAAGAACAAAGTTATTTTGGTTATAAAAATAACACGCCAGAGTTTACATTGTCAGAGAAGGAAATCACAGATTAGGCTCATTTTAATGATGAGTTTAACAGAAAACAGAAAAACTGAAGGCCTCGATGAAAATTAAATGACTGTAAAATAGCATGAAAAGATGCTTAACAGCACTCACCCTCAGGGAAATGCAAATCAAAACCACAATGAGATCTCACCCCACACCTGTCACAATGGCCAGTATCAAAAAGACAAGAAAGAACAAGGGTTCGTGAGGATGTAGAGAAAAAGGAACCCTCTTACAATGCTGGTAGGAATGCAAACTGGTGCAGCCACTGTGGAAAACAGCATGGAGGTTCTTCACAAAATTAAAAATAGAACTACCCTATGATCCAGTAATTCCACCATTGAGTACTTACCCAAAGAAAATAGAAACACCAATTCAAAAGATATTTGCACCCCTATGTTTATTGCAGCATTATTTACAATAAACAAGATATGAAAACAACCTAAGTGTCCACTGACAGATGAATAGTTAAAAAAATGTGGTCTATATAGAGAGAGAGAATAATAGCCATTTGCAACACATATGGATCTGGAGGGTACTATGCTAAGTGAAATAAGTTAGACAGAAAGAAAAATGCCATATGATTTTACTTGTATGCCAAATCTAAAAAAACAAACAAGCAAACAAAACAGAAACAAACTCATAGATACAGAGGACTAGTGGTCACCAGAAGGGGAGGGTATAGAGAAGTGGGTGAAAAAGGTGAAGGGGATTAAGAGGTACAAACTCCCAGTTATAAGATAAGTAAGTCTCAGGGATGAAAAGTACAGCATGGGAAATACAGTCGATAATATTGTAATACTGTTGTATTACAATGTTAAGAGACGGTGACCATACTTACTGTAGTGAGCACTGAGTAATGTATAGAATTGTCGAATCACTATGTTGTACACCTGAAACTAATAACATTGTATGTCAGCTATACTTCAATAATAAAAAAAAGTTTTTAAAAGACTATGAAATCGGTATGGATTAATAGAAGTTATATTAGGAAAGTCTTGTAGTTATATTTGAAATAGCTAAACATACCAATCTGGGAATCCAGTATTTTCTGAGGAGCACTTTACGAATCAATTTCTTTATAAATTTCTTTATAAATTACGAATCAATTTCTTGTCTTTAAAAGACAAGAAGTATCATAATGCTAGCCATGCTAAGAGGAGACTTCATTCATCTTAACAAGAAATTAACATTCTTGAGCAAAAATGATCATAGCATCTGACCTCTGATCTCCTTGTGGAAGGAAATTATATGTTCCAAATTCCTCTGTCTCTGGATAACATAACATTAAATCAAACAGTTGGAAATAGGGAAAGACTTAATATCTCTGATTGGAAACTATGAATCCAAGAGTAAATCTCCCTGGTTCCACAAACACGTCAATTTCAAGCTATGTTCCTGAACCCTCTATTAACTGCTTGATTTTATTACTGATTGAAATTTATATCAGGGATGATCATTATAGATATCGCATATTGTGATTTATTTATAATTTTAATAATTCAGCCTACACCATTCCCCATATGCAATAACTTCCTAAAATAGAGTAAGGGAGTGAAAATCAGGGATACTACATTTTTGTGTGTAGGCACAGACCTGGGTGCACTAATCATTTTTTTCTGAGCATGCCACCTCTCAGAGTGGGCCCTTGGGCAGCGAATCCTTGTTCCTTTGCCTTTCTGTCTGAAGTGTGAGAGACTGAGGATACAGTCAGTGTCCGTGGGTGAGGGTTAGAGGTAGAAATCATTCAGTGTCTCCCACAAGACGGGAATTTGGTACTAAAGAAAAGAAGGGGGGCACCCAGGTGGCTCAGTTGGTTAAGGGTCTGCCTTCGGCTCAGGTCATGATCCCTGGGTCCTGGGATCGAGCCCTACATCAGGCTCCTTGCTCGGCGGGGAGTCTGCTTCTCCCTCTACCCTTTCCCCTGCCTCTTGCTTTCTCTTGGTTGCTCTCTCTCATAAATAAATAAATAAATAAAATCTTTTTAAAAAAGAAAAGAAGGGGTCAGGAACTCAGTCATTTGAAATATCAGCATGATCTATATCGGCTCTGAAGAAATTTGTGTCAAAAGATAGTTTTTAAATAGGTAGAATCATGATTTTCATACAAATACCAAATGAATACATGTCAAGATTTTATTTAACTCATTAATTAATGAGAGAATCAGTAAGATGTCAAAAAAGAACTCTAATGAGTATCCGAAGAATTTCCTATATGGGCAATGCTGAAATGAATTTTGCTAAAAGATGTGGTCAATATCCAAGGCAATAAGATGTAATATTTGGAATTATCTCGGGGGAGGCATCAATTACATCCCACATACTTGACAGAACTTGTTTGCATCTCCCAGGGACCAACTGCTTTATTCTGAACATCAAACCTCTACACCACCCAGTAATTTTTGTGCCCGGTTACAAGTACTTCACAATTTTTCCTATAACACTAGTACAATCTAGATGTCCCCTAGGCCACTCTTCTGGGTGTACATTCTTCTTTAATATCCAATTTAATATCCAAGCCCTGGCCCCGACACAGTAGGCAGTCCTGCACCCTCCCCGATGTAAATAACAGTTCCCCTTTTGTCACTCCCTAAAGCACCACTAACAGAAGGGCTGTAGGTTTTAACAGATTCCTCCCAAGGGTTGGGGAATAACAGAGAGGAAATGACAACACAGCATAAAACAAGATTTTAACATTCTTAATTTTTTTAAAGATTTTATTTATTTATTTGAGAGAGTGAAAGAGTACAAGCAGGACAAGGGGCAGAGGGAGAGGGAGAGAAAGAATCCTCAAGCAGATGACCCGCTGAGCACGGAGCCTGTCACAGGCTCAATCCCCCAGGACCCTGAGATCATGACCTGAGCCGAAATCAAAAGTCAGCAACCCAACCAACTGAGCCACCCAGGCACGCCAAGATCTTAACATTCTTAAAGTTTATTTGGCTATCCCCACTCGGGGGAATTTCTCCTGCTTTACTCCATAGATCTCATCCAGTTGCTGAAACTCCACAAACCTTAGTTTCAGGGCATGTACAGCAGCAGAAGAACACCAAAATTTGACAGAACACTCTAGCGCTTTTCAGTCAAGGGCCTTCTTCCAGCTAAGGTCACAGTGGTGGTGGTGGTGGTGGTGGTCAGAGAGCTTGAGTTTCACAACCCAAAAAAGCCACTGTTAGGCTTTTCTAAATAACTCAGCCTGAATTCCCATCCTTAAGAGGGGAAGAACCAGCCAGAGCTTTGAAATTATAATTTTCCTTAACATGCTCCAGATCAAATCCTCAAACAGTGCTCCATCCACCACAAAAGTATCCAAGAGAAGGAAGAAATCGTAAAATGTACGTGTTCTCCATTTCTTTTTTTAAAAAAAAAAAGATTTTATTTATTTATTTGACAGAGAGAGACACAGCAAGAGAGGGAACACAAGTAGGCAGAGTGGGAGAGGGAGAAGCAGGCTTCCCGCCGAGCAGGGAGCCCGATGTGGGGCTCGATCCCAGGCCCCTGAGATCATGACCTGAGCTGAAGGCAGATGCCCAATGACTGAGCCACCCAGGTGCCCCAAATCTTCGGGTTTCTTAATTCATTCTTATTTTGGTAGGCCAGCCATGAATCCTTTCTTTAATCCAAGTGCTCTTAGAATATTCAGGATTAGAAAAAAAAATCAGCATCTGTCATTGACTAACCCAGGAAAAAAACATGCAATGTGTCCTAGTTTAAATTTTAATGTGTTTTAAAATGAGCTTTAAATTTCTGAAGTTGTTGATTAAAAGAGATGAAGCAGACCCAAAATGCTTTGTTTGAATTTTTTTCACTCAATGAACTTCGTGTCTTTTCCGGTAACACAAGTCTTGTTCTAAATTCAAAGTCTGAAAAAAAAAAAAAATGGGAACAAATAGAAAATCATGTGTAATCTTTCTTGATTTCCAGAAAGAACCTCTATTACATGGTGGCTTGTGTCCATCTCCTGTGACACATCCCCAGAGCACCAGCTATTGCCCCTTTTATAATAGTCATCATGCTTTTGTTAGTTTAATGCTTGCTTTTCCCTAAAGGCTGCAATTTTCTGGAAGCAGAATTATCTCTGCCCTAGGCCCTGTCATATCCAGAGTGCCTAGTGTGGTGCATGTCTCGTAACAGGCACTCAACAGGTATCGGCTGTGGAAAGAGGACTGTTCTCTATGCATTTTTATACATATAATTTTTTTTAAAAGATTTTATTTATTTGACAGAGAGAGACACAGCGAGAGAGGGAACACAAGCAGGGGGAGTGGGAGAGGGAGAAGCAGGCTCCCCGCTGAGCAGGGAGCCCGATGCGGGGCTCGATCCCGGGACCCTGGGACCATGACCTGAGCCGAAGGCAGACGTTTAACGACTGAGCCACCCAGTGGCTCCATTTCCAAGCGAACCGCATGAGTCATGTCACTTTTGCTCCGTGATAGGACAAGTAGTGTCCATAAATCAGGCTCTAAGTACTTTTAAAGTTTAGAGATAAAAAATAAACTATTAATACGTAAATCAAATTTCACAATGTTATTAAATCGCCAGTTAGAGACATATTTCTTCTGAATATTTCTAGAAGTTAAAATTACGGACTTTAGAACTTCTAAGATGTGGACAATAATAAAAGTGGCTCATTTTTAAATGTATTATGTACACTTCGGAGCTAAGACGGCTTAAATCAGTGACACCTCTTCGGCGAATGACACAAATCATCAAAACCAAGGATGAAAGGACAAAAACAATACAGTAAAGGAAAATGCAAGGAAGGAAATCTCCCTTGTTTATTGTTGTTATTTCAAAACTCTCTTAAGGGCAGCACGTCTTGATTCTCATGCCCTCATGTAGAGAACGTAGGAGCCATTTTATAGACAAAATAACTCGGGCATACGGAGGCTACATGGGATTTGTCCCCCATAGAGAGTTTGAAGTAGGAGGTCCAAGTCTGGAAATTACATCATCTGACTCCAAACTCAAAGCTTATTCTTTTCCACCATGCCATTTTAGGTTACAGAACATAATTTTAATTATTGCAATATAGGTGTAACCAACCACATAATTTTGGAATTGTCTAGCAAATTCAATACCCTTACTACTAACACCCTAAATTTCAAGTTGACTAGAAATTTGCAATAAAACCTCAGCACCCCAGAGAAATACCCTAGAACTGTAAGACCCACAGCTGACAGAAGCAAATATTCCCATAATTGCTATCAGCCCTCTAATCATTGTCCCTGACTCCTCAAATCTTTTACCACTTGGTTGTACTTCTAAATGCTTGGTCTTGAATTACCTACCTACTATAGAGTTGGGGAACCTGAAGTACCTTGTTCAGGGGACTGTGATTGTTACATCATCCTTCCCATTCAAATCACTGCACAGAAGAAATGTTGAGGGCAATGATTAAGCCCTCCAGCGACTACCTTGATAATCTGACTGCTAAATCCTTTCAATTGCACTGATCTTCAACACAAGAACATCCTTACTTGCAGCCAGGCTATCATCCCAGGCCATTTCCCTTTCTAGATTGCTGCTACATTTTCCCCCACATGCCTGCCTATGCAGGATCAGCTCATAGTAAATCTATACGCAGCACAGGAAACATCCCACAGATAATGAATTTTACTGATATCACACAAGAATGGTCAATCATCACAGCTCCATTACCCTCATGCTGGCAGCATAAAATAAATTACCACATTTGCTAATGTTCTTATAGTATGTGCTCTTTGGACGCTTTGTGTTATTTTTATCCTGGCTGTTCTTTGGAGATACTTAGTTATTCCAAGAGAGTGGGAGAAACAGAGGAAGCTAGCACATGTCAGCTTCTCCCATGGTGCGATCTATCTACCTGACCCAAGATAATATTCTTTTTTTTTTTTTTTTAAGTAGGCTCCACACTGGGTGTGGAGCCAAATGTGGGGCTTGAACTCACCACCCTGAGATCAAGACCTGAGTTGAGATCAAGAGTCCGACGCTTAACCGACTGAGCCACCTAGGCGCCCCCCAAGTCTTGAAAAAATAACTTTTCCTGAATCATTTGGAGCTTGCTGTTGGAAAAAGAATCTATTCTAGAAGAAGCTAGTACTTAATGCTTTGGAAAGAAATTGCCTGTTAACAATTTCAAAAGGAAGAAGGAATTTTCTGAAGCATCAATTCTGCTTAAAAAAATTATTCTTTTCTAGTGTCACCCACTCAAAAAATCATAATAGGAAAGTAAATTCAACTCTCACTTAAAGTCAGCATGAAAAACTAGCTATGTATTTTTTCAAACTTCTTTTAAATCTCTCAAAATTACTGAATTCCAAACTCTCAATAAGAGCCGCTTTTATGGTCTTGCCATATTTCTTCAAATATCGAAATCTCATAGATTTGAGACTGAGATTAGACATACTAATAGAGACCAGTTTTACATCAATTTATGAAACTTCTTTCTGTGTCTTAGTAGATGGAAGCAAGAATAATTTATTTCATGAAATCAAACATCTTCAAAAGTAATTACATTTAAAAACATTTGCATATCTGAACCATGAACCACAAGTAAGGGGCCCTTATGGGCTGTGCCTTCGCTTTTCCCATGCAACTGCTTCCCCAGTGAAAAAGTATTTAATTAAATAAGTACTTAAAAGATTGAGATTTATGTGTGTCAATTCACCAAAAATACGGTTTTTCAAATGAGATAAGTAGTTGGGATTCTTTCCTTTAGCGAATAAGAATGTGGTCCATTCTGGGGCGCCTGGGTGGCTCAGTCTGTTAAGCGTCTGCCTTCGGCTCAGGTCATGATCCCAGTGTGGGATCGAGTCCCGCATCAGGCTCCCCACTCCACGGGAAGCCTGCTTCTCCCTCTTCCACTCCTCCTGCTTGTGTTCCCGCTCTCGCTATCTCTCTGTCAAATAAATACATAAAATGTTAAAAAAAAAAAAATGTGGCCCATTCTTTCTTTAAAATTTATCAGGAGTAGTACATGTGTGTGTATATATAATATATATGTGCAATATATAATATACACATGTATATATATATGTAATATATGTGCATGTGTAACATATGCACATATATGTACATGTGTGTACATATGTATTGTGTTATATGTATGTACATGTGTGGTGTGTGTATATGTAATATGTGGTGTGTGTAATATATATGTGCATATACATATATGTAATATAAAATATATGTGTAATAATATATATGTATATATAATACACAATAAGGGAAGAATAGGCAAAGGTAGAAACAGAGAGGAAGGAACAGCAATTTTGCCAGAAATGTTAGCACAATTTTACTAGGTAGGATTCACCCAGAATGAAAGAAAAACAGACGTAGTGGTAGGTCCAGAGTGGTTAAGACCAGCACTTCGCATGTGTATTCCTGAAGGTAACAGTGGCATCCATTGCCCATAGACATATACTGAAATAATCAACCCTCTACACCGTAAGCCCTGAAGTCCCTTTCCCCCAGCACACAAGGGATCCAGGACTCTGCTGGGGCCCACCAGCTATTCTTAAGGCATCCTTGGGAAGCATCTTCATTGAGTGTCCAAAGAAAGAGAGAGCTACATTTGTAAGCCCAAGTCATACCCCTAAATGACTTCTGGGCAGGCTGCAAATGAGAGGACACAGAGCAAGCACAGCAAAATTCCCACTCACATGAAGATTGACAGCCAATGGAAACTGGTCTAGACCCTGTCAGCTCCAGGGCACTCAGCCAAGCCCATCGAAGACAGTCCTCTCTGCCTCAGGCCACTCAGGTTCGCATGTTGTTACCCCAGCTCTGGAGCCCCGGCACTCAGCCTTCTCCCTGCTCTCCACCACATGGCCAGCTTCACATCTGTGTTCTCTTTATCCAGGTGCGCCAGAAGGCTGCTCTTGTTTCCCTTCAGGACACCCTGAACGACTAGTCGGGAAGAGTTTCAAATACCCATAAAGTAAGACTGCAATCATAAGCAATTAAAAAAAAAAAAAAAAAAAAGACTCCTGGGGCATCTGGCTGGCTCAGTCAGTAGAACATCCATCTCTTGATCTCGGGGTTGTGAGTTCCAGCCCCATGTTGAGTGTGGAGTCTACTTAAAAAAAAAAAAATTTACTCCCAATCCATGAAGGGCTGGGGAGTGGGGGTGGGGTGTGAAGAGAGACTTGCATGGCCCTGTTGTCAGAAGACAGAACCACTTGATTCTTTCCCCTCTTCCACTTACAGAAAGAATCACAGAGAAAGGATAAAAATCACTATTGCCATCCAAATCACTATTGCAGCCACGCCATGAAACTCCAAAGAGAAAAAAAAAAAAAAAAAGAATCTACTCTTACTCAGGCAAGCTGGCAAGAGACAGAGGAGGAGGAGGAGGAGGGCCGGAGGTCTCTGTGTGAGGGGAAGAAAGCAGCTTTTCTCTTTGAAACGCAGATGAAGGTTAAGTCCTTGGGGAATTCTGACTGACGATTCTCTTTCATGAACCAGCACATCTTAAACACATTTCCCTTGAGAAGTGGCATCATCATTTCATTTCATGGTCAAGGTCACTAAAATACTCCAAAAATAAGTTTGAAGCAGGGAGCAAAAGGAAGAAAGCAAAAAAAAAAAAAAAAAAGGAGCTTTGACAACAAAATGATAATGTGAACCGGTACGTTGTACAGCGGCCCGAGGCTCCTAGACTGACAGGTCATTGAGCCCCCACGGATGTGGTCTTGTGTGTCTCTTTCTTCCCCTAATGACTCAGCCTCTTTTCCGTGGCTGCATACTCATGGGAAGAAAGATGGCAGAGGACATGCACAGTAATCAGAACAATTAGTTTGGGAAGATCACATAACACGGATCCTAATACAAAGGGATACAGTTCAAAGAAAAATTCCAAGTCTGACATTTCTTCAGGGTCACTGTCAGAAGCGCTGGACGCATGTGTGACAGTGAGCCTGGGCTGTTTTAGGGAGTCTGGCAGAAATGGGCCCAGCATGTCAAATGCACCACATCACCCAAGCCAAGCTCGGTGACTTCTTGGATGTTTATTTTTCAACCTTTAATCCAATACCAAGTCCTGTTCCTCCTTCTCCAGAAGCCTCACTGATAACTCTCTTTATCCCCCTTTATTCGATTTCTGTCTAGGCTGTGGTTCTCCGACACCTCCCCGGGCTGCCTGAAACAGCTCCCTGTCATCTGGGCACTTCCAAACTTCAGTCCAGTCCGCAGTTCATTGTCAGATCCCTGTTCCTAACCCACCATCTCCTCTAGTTCTTTCCCACCAATGTAAAACATGTTTTAGTTGCCCTTTCTTCTAACAGCAATAACCAAGGACAATAATAATAGTAGATCTCTTAAGCATATTGTCCTCTCCAGCCCACCACCATACTCAGCTCTTTTCTTCATCATCATGTATTTGGAAAGCACGCTCTTCATTCAACATCTTCATGTCTGCAAACCCTCTTCTTCACCCCATTGTACATTGGCTTCTGCCCCCTCCACCCCATTCCATAAGGCTCTGCCTAACACATCCATCCACATGCTTCCACCTGTTAAACCAACAGCAAGATCCCATCCTTCCCCTTCAGGATCTTAGTGCAACTCGTAACAATAACCAAACTCTCAGGGAAACTCCCCTTGCCAACTTTTAAGATCACACTCTTACACATCCTTCCTTAGATCTTTGTTTTCTCTCTTCTTTTCCAACCCCTCCTGTCCTAACCCTCAAACTGTCATGTTCACCAGGTTCCATCCTAAGTGATACTTTCACCTTTCTAACCCAAGTGCCCAGCCCAATAGTGGCCCTTAATTAATGCAGGTTACTGGCTTATAGACTTTTTCAGATTGATGGTGTCATTTATCTATCCCAGAGCTCCCCATTGCATGCCAAGTAAAGTTCAAGGTCCTCAACCTAGAATTATAAGCTCTCTACCATCTATTCGTTCCTCCCTTTACACCTCCCTATTTCCCTTCTCCAACATAAACCTTTCCCCAGAAATCCCACCACACTCCCCACTGAGACTTTGCTCAAGTGGTTTCTTTGCTCTGATAGACCCTTACCCTCTATCCTTTTATGCCTACACAAGCCATGCCCATCTTCTATGATCTGGCTCAAATTCCATCTCTTCTCCAAGTGCTGCCTGACCACTCAAGAGAACAGCCATCTTGCCCTCCTCGTACCTTCCATCAGTTCTTCTCTATTATATATTTGGATATATGTTTTCATGGTTACTCGCCTGTTTGGGAAGGGATCTGGGAGGGATAGAAAGTTGTATGTGTCTGTAGTGGGGATGGTGACTGGGAGAGTGAAGGCGTGTAAGGATGTGCATGCGTGAGCTCTGGGGTAAATTTCCCTAGAAGGCACTGTACTCCATTATCTGCTAATGGACATGCCTCCTGTCAAATACAGCAACAGACCTCTACTTGGGGCTCAATAAATACTTGGTGGAAACCGAATTTAAACTGCCAGTCTTTATATGGTCCATTATGAAGGATCTCGTTGTTATGGACTGAGTGTTTGTGCCCTCCCCCCAAATTCATACATCGAAATCCTAACCCCCAATATTATGGTATTAGGAGATAGGTCTTTGGGACATAATTAGGTCATGAAGGTGAAGTCATCATGAGTAGGATTAATGTCCCTATAAGAAGAGACACAAGAGGGGCGCCTGGGCAGCTCAGTCGTTAAGCATCTGCCTTCGGCCCAGGTCATGATCTCAAGGTCCTGGGATCAAGTCCCGCATCGGGCTCCCTGCTCAGCGGGGAGCCTGCTTCTCCCTCTCCCTCTGCCTCTCCCCGTGCTTGTGCTCTGTCTCTCTCTCAAATAAATAAAATCCTTATAAAAAAGAGAGAGACAAGAGCGCTTGCTTCCTCTCTCTCTGCTCTCCACCATGTGACAATATGAGAAGTCAGCAGCCTCCAAATCAGAAGACTCTCACCAGACCCCAACAGTGCTGGCACTCTGATCACAGACTTCCTGCCTCCAGAACTATGAGAAATATATTTCTGTTGTTTATAAGCCCCCCAGTCTATGGTATTTTGCAACGGTAGCCCAAACTGACTAAGACACCATGAACCACTACATACTCTCCAAAAGAAAACCCTGGGTATGCAGCATGGGGCGTGAGGTCCCTGAGGACTTGGGAAAAGAAATCATCCAATGACTCCCTCCCAAAAAACAACCCAGGCCCATCAACAGATGAATGGCTAAATAAACTGTGATACAGACATACAAGGGGTTATTATTCAGTCATAAAAAGGAACTGAATTTTTATATATGCTAGAATATGGATCGACCTTGAAAGCATGCTTAGGGAAATAAGCCAGACACAAAAGGACAAACACTGTGTGATACCACGTATATGAAATACGGAGGATGGGCAAATTCATGGAGTCAGAAAGAAGAAAAGAGGGCAGGGGGCGGGGAGGGCTGGAGGAGGAGGTAAGAGTTGCTATTTAATGGGTACGGTGCTTTTGTTAAGGACGATGAAAAAAGTTCTGAGTAGAGGATGGTTACACAACACTGTAAATGTATTTAATGCCACAGAATTGTACACTTACAAATGGTTCAAATGATGACTATTATGTTATGTATATTTTAAAGATTTTATTTATTTATTTGACAGAGAGATAGAGAGAGAGCACAAGTAGGCAGAGAGTGAGGGAGAAGCAGACTCTCCACTGAGCAGGGAGCCCGACGCGGGGCTCGATCCCAGGAACCTGGGATCATGACCTGAGCCGAAGGCAGCCGCTCAACCGACTGAGCCACCCAGGCGCCCCGCTGTTATGTATATTTTACCATTTAAAAAAAAAAAGCACAAGAGGCCGCCCGACGAGCAGATTGTGGAGAAGGCAGGGAGCCCCCTGGCCTTGCCTGGCAAACACTTGACGTCTTCCCCAGCAGACTGCACACTTGCAGATGACGCAAGCCAGCTGAGACACAGAAAGTCTCACACATCTCACAGTGTGCTGACACGTCCTTTGGCATCTCCATCAGGGGGCAGTTCCTCCCCGAAACAGAACGTACCAGAAATTCCAAACGCACAGAAGCATCTCAGCAGCTAAGCTTCTCCGCAGGGGGAGGAGAGGATTTAGTCACCAGAAGGTGACTTTACCTCTCTCTTGAGGAGTCTGCCATGTTGAGCAAGAATCTACCTCCCTCTGAGCTTCAGCCCACTTAAGGTAAAGTGGGAGGAATAACACCTACCTTGCAGTGTCATTGTGCTATTTTGTAGCTCAACAGACCTATGATACCTAAAACACTTGTTATGGTGTCTGGCCCACAGCAGACTCTCAACAACGGTAGCTAATAATATTAGTCATTCTTATTTGTAGTCTAATATTCTCTCTATTTTACCAGCACTATGCCTCCCAGAAATGGAGTCCAGCAAATTCTTTCACACATCATCATGAAAACCGACACCTGTTCTTACTTGCTGAATCCCCAAGAAGGAATCATCTATTTCTCAGAGATTTGACAGTTCTGTATCAGAAAGAACACATTGCAAACTACTGACTGGTGTTGGCAGCTGCAGAGAGTGACAAAGGGACAGAGCTGGAGAGAAAATGTTCAGGACTGCTGAACCTGTAGACTCACTGAGGGACAAACTTCCCGAGGCCCCCCCAGGCTGTGCCTGTCTCAGCATTTCTGAAGAGCACAACCAGCCTTGCTACTGCAGTCAGCGAGACCACATCTAAATCTAAAACAGCCTACCTGACAAACGCCCCCAGAAAATGAGGAACAAACATTCGCCATGCACTTGAGACTCGGCTCTCCGGAGATCCGAGCCTTTCCTGTAAGAGGGGGATCTGTGTCCTTCACACGCATCCTCTGGCCGAGGTGTGCGTGTGAGGGAACTTCAAGCAGAGATAATGATGGAAATTAGGGATGAAAGAATTATTAGGTCAGCAGGCCCACTGCAATATTCAAGAGAAGGTAATTGGATCTTTAAAATGAAAAAAGTAAAACAGGGAGAGTAGATACTGCTCCATGCTGAGCACTCACAGAGGAAAGTCAAGTGACTCAGACAGTCAATCTTCAGTCCAGAACATTTTCCATCTTTGGGAGGAAAGGACTACCGGACTTCCCCGTACTGATCTTCGATTCGCCCTTCACCCGCACCACGTCTATGATCACGCTCCAAGGTAAGTGCAGACAAAGAGAAACACCAGAACCTTGGGAAGACTGTGGCAGACAGCATGGCATGTGAAGGAATGGTGAAAAAAACTCATTTACTGGCATCTCCAAGGAACATCGATTGAAGAGGCAAAAGTTACCAGATAGAAGGAAAACCACTTTCTTCATAAGGGGAAAGAACAGAAATGTTGTGTTAAGTCTTTTGCTCGATATCCACATGGAATCGCCACAGAGAAATGCCCACACACCATGAATTACATAAACACATCTGGAAGATTCTGGATGGATCATTCCAGCAACGTAAATGCTCTCTAGACTTACAAAATATGTAAAAAATATTTGAGGATAAGATGAGAGAAAAGGGGTAAGTGAAAAACCTTGAAAGCATCCAGCTTCGTATATGTCTTTATGTCTTCGATGAAGAGCCTAGTTTAGTATTTTGTTATTTAACACATATTTGGAAATATAGCAATTTTCATATAACCAACGATGGGAATAGCAATGAGACATGAGAAGGAACACTGAAGATATTTTAGGTTTTATCGATGTCTATTTCTACTACATATTGTTTGCACACATGTATCCACACACACACACAAGTGTATACATATACATACATACTCACATATACCATATTTATACACATACACACATATGTAATAGAAGATAATACCTATCACAGATCCCCTATAAGGCAAACATTTCAAAATTCTCTTTTTTTAAAGATTTATTTATTTATTTTTAGATGGAGAGAGAGCATGCAAGTGGGGGAGAGCAGAGGAGAGAGAATCTCCAGCAGACTCCCCGCTGAGCGCAGAACCTGACATGGGGCTCAATCCCAGGACCCTGAGATCATGACCTGAGCCAAAACCAAGTCAGTCACTCAACTGACTGAGCTACCCAAGCACCCCTCAAAATTCTTTAAAGGTACTAACTTACTTAATCCTCCTAACTCCCCATGAAGTAGGCACTATTAGCATCCATATTCATACAGACAAAGAAACCAAAACAAAAGAAATTTAGTAACTTGCCCAACATTTCCTGCAGAGCCCATTTGGAAGACCGACAGACTCCTGAATCCATGTCCTTAACCAACAAGAAAAAGGACACATACAAACACAAGGTATAGATAGCACCTGGACCTGGGCTTTCCCATGTCTAAATTAAGCACTGACTGCACCTTTTGTTATTCACAGAACACACTGAAATAATCACAATAAATGCTCAAAAAAACAATTGGAAAAAAAAATGTTTGAAACTTAAACTAGTTTGGAAAATCTGGAACAAGGTAATCCACTGAGATTTGAACATATTGTGTTAAATATTTTTTCTTCCACTTGTCTTTAAAACTGTTTGGAGTTTTCATGAGCTGTAAAGACCCAAGGGAACCAGTCAAAGTATCCTTGGAGAAATTCTGAATACTACTAAAACTAGCTGTCAACCACAAATCAGTATCTAGCTATTTTCCAACCTATTTATAGAAGTGTGGTTGTGAAATACATCTAAAATACAAAACTGAGCACATTTATCTGAAGATGGTACTTTTAGCAACAACCTTTTCAAACAAACAAATGCTGACTATCTAAAGCAAAATAATTGCATTTTGTCAAAATGTTGGGAGTGGACTATTTAAGTCACCCATAAAGCTGGTATGATAAATAGTGGAATTTCACCAGATGGCAGCTTCATTCCAGCTACCCGAGGGCTTAACGCTAGCACCAGCCCAGATCTGATTTTTATTGAAAGAAAAAGAAATGTGTCAGAAGCAGACAACATTTCTGGATTTCCAGTGAATAGTCTCAGAGGTACTAACATTTCATGCTCACGACGAATTCAAGACTTTGAGATTCACTCTAGCATGTGTTCTATATCATATTCTGAATCAATTTTCTTTTCAGAGGTATTATTGTCCTGGAAATTAGACAAATGCCACATGGTTCCAAAGCCCCTTCTATGTTCATTCTCAATGTCTGCACATTAGCTTTATTCAACAAAATCAACCAGGAAAAATCAATACAAAAAGAATTTTCAGCCTCTTTGAAGCTCAAGATTTATAGAAAAGTAGATACATGCCAGGACCTTATGAGGTTCTGAGCAAATGCAGATGTCACTTACTGATACTGTTTCATTTGACAACAATTTTTTGGTCACTGGTTCATTGTCATCTATGTTCAACTGGAAAGCTCTGGGCATTTTGTTTAATTATAGCTGACAACCTGAAACACATAGAGAAGTCTGATCTCCATTACAATTCATAGCTCTTAAGTAGAAACTTGGGATAATCTAAAATATAGATTTCTGAACTGCTTTGGGGGGGGGGCACATTTTGTTCTAATTTCTAAGTACATAGAAATTCTCTTGATTTCTCTACCAACAAGAAAATATAGCATTTAAAAACAATAGCATTGCAAGTTCTGCTCGATCATTTAAGCTAAACAAAGTCTTGATTTCAAGCAATATATATAATATAATATAATATATATATGATAAGAAATCTAAGTGGACAATAGTCTTCTTTTAAGAAGGCGATTTGGGCACCTGGGTGGCTAAGTCAGTTAAGCGTCTGACTCTTGGTTTCGGCTCAGGTTCTGGTTCTCATGGGTCCTAAGATCGACCCCCATGTTGGACTCTGTGCTCAGCAGGGAGTCTACTTAAAGATTCTCTCCCTCTGCCCCTCCCTGTGGGTGCTTTCTCTCTCAAATAAATAATCTTTTTTTAAAAAGGCAATTCAACATCCACATAGATTGGTAAAGATAACTACCAATTTTGCCATCATGCTAGATTCCAAAGGCAAAAATAAATAAATAAATAAATAAATAAATAAAAGCCATTATTTTCTGTTATAAGTGAAACCAAAAAAAGGCCAAAAGGCACACAACCTCATTCTATGAGTTATGGTTTTATGTTACCGTGGTTTTTCAAAATGCACTTTATAGAAAGGAGTTAAAGTATAATTCATGAGCTTTTGGGTACTCTGACTTTATGCACACTGTGTGTAGTAGAAGTCCAAAGGGTTCAGCACAAACCTATATCTATAATTAGTATTGTCAGGTTCCATCTACTGGGTCCTTCTATGCAGTGTACTGGGTGCTTTGTATATTGGGTGTAATCTTAATAACAACCTTTTCAGATTAACAAACTAAGGCAAAGAATTGTATACACTTGCCCCAGAGACACATGACACCATGTGAAAAATGTTCACTGGCCCCAAACTTAGATCTTCCTACAAAGCTGGCCTCTTTCTTCTAAATCACATTCCTCCCAGATGTTAATCCACAGTACCCATCCTACCGCAAATCACTCAATACACCTTGCATCTTCATTTTTAAAAGCCACAATAAGGGGTGACGAGGATGTTAACTAGACTTATTGTGGTGATCATTTCAAAATATATACAAAAATCAAATCATTATGTTGTACACCTAGAAACGAATATAATGTTACATGTTAATTATAGCTCAATAAAAAAGTGATAAAATTATATTACAGGTAATTGCAAATTCCTGGCAAAAATAATAAATTTAATTTAAAAATAAATAACTTCAGGGCGCCTGGGTGGCTCAGTTGGTTAAGCGACTGCCTTCGGCTCAGGTCATGATCCTGGAGTCCCGGGATCGAGTCCCGCATCGGGCTCCCTGCTCGGCAGGGAGTCTGCTTCTCCCTCTGACCCTCCTCCCTCTCATGCTCTCTGTCTCTCATTCTCTCTGTCTCAAATAAATAAATAAAATCTTAAAAAATAAATAAATAAATAACTTCAAAGAACTAAGGCAAAATCTTATGCCTTATGGCTGCTGACCATATTAAAATTAAAGCTGTTTTAGTAAAAATCTCATTTATTTTAGATTCCTTCCTCTTAGCTTAACTGGGAATTTCCAGGAAGAGAACTGTATGAAAGAGAGGTGATATATTTTCTAAAACTGATACAACTTCCTCTCTGTTACTACAGTCAGTATACCAATAACTTGACTGCTATAAATGATTGGTTTGTTTTAAAAATACATGGGCCTTGGAAGGCAGAAAAATACATTTAGTAGATCTATGCAGCAATGTGAACATGTGTATATGTTTAGAGAGATGGGGGTCTATAGATCTATACATAAGGTAGTTGTATAAGTATACAATTTGAGATTTTAATAATGGAAAGGTGTTAGTACTTATGTTCATTTTATTCAATATCTGGTCTCAGTAAAATGTGAGTTATTGATCCTCTTGTATAAAATATATACACACTTTATATGGTATTACTTTGAGATGTTATGAAACAGTCCCCTAAATTAGGACAATTTCATTATTTTGGATTGTACTTCCTGTCTGCATGATCTTATTTCAAATAGTTAATGGCTCATCCATGACATCCTTTTCACAAAATGTACTGGCAGACCAGGACAAACTATCTGGCTACTTTCTATCACCCCTCCCCTTTTCAGACTTCTTTTTTTTCATGAGACCTGTATAAACCTGCCTCCTCATCAAAACCACACACTTTGAAGAAATTTAGGGTTGTGCTCAGAGAGGCAGTTCATGAAATTACTCAGCACCAAATAGAGAATGTTTTCAACAGCTTAGGAAATCCAAATGAACAACGCATCCCTAAAGATGGTCCTTGGGCTGGAGTCTTGATATTTGAATTGGAGAGTGTTGAAAACTCCCCAAAATTGGTTTGCAGGAGATGCTTATCGTGTGCTTCTGTGATATGCAAGTTATCAAATTTTAAAATTGCATGAGGAATTCATAAACACCCTGTACTTATAAAAAAAACAAAAACAAAAAAACCCCACCAAACCCCACAGAGGATCTCATTCACAGGATGAAAAGCATGTCACAGGGCGCCTGGGTGGCTCAGCTGGTTAAGCGACTGCCTTCGGCTCAGGTCATGACCCTGGAGTCCCGGGATCGAGTCCCACATCGGGCTCCCTGCTTAGCAGGGAGTCTGCTTCTCCTCTGACCCTCCCCCCTCTCATGTGCTCTCTCTCTCAAATAAATGAATAAATAAAATCTCTTAAAAATAAATTAATTAATTAAAAAAAAGAAAAGCATGTCACAGCTGTGATGTTCGCCATGAAGCAGGACCTCCTCCAAGGGAGATGCATGGCAGTAGAGTTACAACTCACAGGCTTACTATTTAGGAGTGAACAAAAAGCTCAATAAATGGAAAGCCTTTATATTATTATGTTGTGGGTTTTAGATGAGTTTGAGATTTCACCAGCTATGTAGAGATCTGGGAGGCTGTATGATATAAAGGGAGACAGACAGATCCAAAGTCAGAAAAATTTGTGTCCACGCCCTACGTAGATCTAACTCTAAGCCCATTGGATAGGAAATCACATACTTTATTCAGGAAAGTTATAGATATTTTATTAAGAGATATACTTAAGGGGCACCTGGGTGGCTCAGTAGGTTAAGCATCTGCCTTCAGCTCAGGTCATGATCCCAGGGTCCTGGGATCAAGCCCCACATGGGGCTCTCTGCTCGGTAGGGAGCCTGCTTCTCCCTCTAGCCCTCCCCCCACTCATGGTCTCTCTCTCTCTCTCAAATAAATAAGTAAAATATTAAAAAAAGAGAAATATCCTTAAAAATTAAGTAAAGCTAGTTTATACTTTCCTGATTGTTTTCTTTTCTACACGCATTTAGGAAGTCTCGTTTGAACATGGGCTTTGAATAGTGAGGTTAGCCCGTCTAAGAGGGTTAAGATTAGGAAGATCGATAATAGCCAGTTACTCTAAATAACTAAATGTATATAGTTATAATAATAATTTTTAAAAACCTGTACCACACGCCATGAACTGTTTTAATCACTTAATATATATTATTTTATATAATACTGACACAATCCCTGAAAGGTCATATTCTTAACCCCATTTTACTGGTGAGGAAACTAAGTCTTAATGCAGCAAAATTACTTTCCTAAAAGGATATACTCTCAAATGGCAGAGCCAGAATCCAGGCCTAGTTCTCTTTTACTCTATGCTTTATGGCTTCTCAAAAATATCCTAAGGTACATCTCATCAAGTCCCCAGTCACATTTTTTCACCTATATAAGACATTTAAGTTGAAGAGATCCAGTAGAATTTTACCCAACCTCCAACATTAGCCAGCTTAGGGACTAGAACTTGACCATAAGCTATAAGGAAAATCTGTAATTTAACTTCAAACCATAAACGCCAGACAGGAATACAAATCTGTTCATAGCCCAAACTGAAACTGAGACCTTGCTTTCTTAGAAAAAGGGGGAAAAAATCTCCACCTGTTAACCATGAGTCAACAAACCACATCTTGTTGTGAAGCCACTCAGGTAATAGTAAGCTCAGATAATGGAACAGGTTGGGACAAGAATACAATGTCTGAGGTGAGTACGTGAAGAGACATACAACTCACTTGGAGCAAACTTCGTTCCCTCAGTGGCATCTCCAGAGGAGGACCATTCACTGAGCCTGCCCTTCAGGAGGGAGGAGAACTACACCAGGGTTGCGCCTAGAAAATTCTGACACAGGGCAGTGATAGCATCCACCCCAAAACACCCTTCCGTCCTCCATCCTCCGCGATAAACTCTCTCTCCTCCTTGGGACATGTGGGGCCCAGGGCATAGGGGAAATTCCAAGAGAGACGGCAGACCACTGAAACAGCACAGAGCCTTCAAGCACGGGGCTCGGGGAGACCAGAGAGGCCGTGTTCCCGTGAAGCCAGCTCTGCTTCTCCTTCACGCACATGCCTACGAACACACACAAAGCCTGTCGGGCTTGGGTGACTTTTATTCCTTTTCAACACTATCTTCCATGTGTCCTTGGTGTTTTTGAACTGGGTGAAGTTGTTGGTGAGCATGGGCCTCCTAAGAGCAAGGCTGGGCCCCACTCAGTGGCAGCCCGCGTGGCTTGGTCGGCCATCCCTCCAAGGGCAAGGCCAAGAGCTCATTCTGGCATCACAAGCAAGGTGTAACACATTATTCAGAAGTCGAAGATCTGATGTAACTCTCTCAACTCAGATTTTCAGACTGAGCCCTTGAAGATAACATGGTGTTTCTTAAGGCCCTAATATGACTTTAAACAAAGCTAACTCACAAGCATGCCTTTTGTTTGCTTGTTTTCTCAAAATGAAACACATCTGTGTTTCAACACAAAAGGTGTCAATGCAATGTGTCCATTAATTCTCTGCCTTTCCTAAATCCAAAAAAAAAAAAAGGTCACGGCACACACTTCAACTGTTTAGTCCTCTTTTTGTGTTTCAAAGGCTCCCCATCAGTTGAGCGGTATGATCATTTGCACCATCTGTGCAAGGGCGAGAAGTGCATTATTATCCAAGCGAAGGCTAAGGGTATTCTAGCAAGAAAGGCATCCACTCGTCAGAGAAAGGTTATGCAGAAAAGCTCCTGCCAGAAAACTCACTGTTTCCTTCTCTTTCTCTCTCTCGCTCTCATTTGAAATTCATGAGAATGAAGTGCAGCTTTTGTTTCCCATCAATGAGATGAGCCTTAATACACTCTTGCCAAAAGCAAGCTTACACAGAGTAATTGTTTTTCATCTAAATTGCATGTCCAACCTGCTTAGTCTTCAAAGAACATAGATGCTGTGGCTTTGATACCCAAATGCAGAATGACAAAGGAGAGGGTACAAGGCACACAGGCACGATGAGAATTTTTAATCACCCCCTATCTATCAGCAGGCTCTGGAACTCTGGGGCAGTGAGAGGGGAGAAAAAAGAGATTATTCATAAGGTAGATAAGGTTCCATATTTCATTCGAGACCAACTCCTTTTTTTTTTTTTTTAAGGGGGAAAAAGGTGATTTAGAAGGAATTAAGATTCCCCAAGGTGTTTTTAATCTCTTTTCACTCCAGGGCCAGGTGCCTCATGTAGCACTTAAAAGGTTTCAAAAATGAAAGTAAATGCCTAGAACACAGGAAAGAGATATCCATCTACACAAAGCATCTGCCTTTGTTTAAGAAAAAAAGTAGTTTTGGCTTTATGAACTTCACATCCAGACGTTTTATAATTTTGATGTGTTAGTTCTTAAAGACTTTTGCCCTGTGTACACTACAGTCAATATATAAAAAGAGGCAAAAAATCATCAATACCTAATATTTTTTTTAGATATCAAACCTCCTTTACGTCAATGAGTGAGGTCATTTAGTTGCAAGTAACTGGAGAGTGTTTGCAAGGAGATCTATGTGATGTGAATAAAAACCACCCAAGGAGACGGAACACTCCAGTCTGCTACCTATTTACCACTTTTAGCAGGTAGAGATGCCGTCGCAAAGCTGGGTGGATTTTGTCATTGATCCCTGTGCTTCACTGAGTCACCAGGTGCTGAGACAAAAGATTCGATTCTGTTTATTGCGTTTGTTCCAGTTAGTTTAATTCTTCTTGCCTGGTTTAAACTTCTATTTTTCTAATTACCTTGCTAAGCTCTACCAGAACTGGAGCGCTGCTAGACCTTGCTTGCACTCAGAGAACGTGGGCACAAACAAACTCGCATCTGCGGCTATCTGTAACTATGGCTACTGTCCTATATCATGTCAACATGACAAGTTTTTTACCCTAGACAGCCAATAATAGAAAATATCTCCCAGCATACTGGCAAACAAGAGATGGGGTACTAGCAAGTGCATGAGGCTGCAGAAGGCAGAGCAGGGGAAAGGATGTGGTTAGAGATGTGGGCATTAGGGTCGGCTTCGCAGTCAAATGCGCTATACAGCATCACCTAAACCCTCTGTATTCTGGGGTAACCGGCCAATTGAGAGCCGTGGCCAATCTCCGAAATGACGCCTCCCGTACTGACAGTCTGTCCTTTCCATTTCGGCGCTTTCCTTTCTTACTGGAGAATCCATTTCAGATTTGGAATAGAAAACGGCATTTTTACCTTACGATTATTAGGATGTTATTAAACACTAGAAAGCGCTGGCATTATGCGAGGGGCTTGAAAATATAATGTCAGTTTACAATGTTTATACTGCAGGTCCGGGTTTGTCTAGACACAATACGAAGACAGAGAGAGATGTTAGATACAGACGTTTACCGGAGACCCATCATCACCTGGCCTTTTATGACACAGGTAGAAATGCTCTAAGAAATTTCTGTGAAACTATCTTATGATTTAGAAACTGGACACTATACCCATCAAGGTCCAGGTATTTTTCAAATACCCAACCCACTTATGTATTAGCCAGGAAGTTGAGACTCTTGGTTATGGTTTTCAAAAAACCAAACCAAACAAAAAAAACAACTTAAGAAAATAAGGGCATTTGGGGCACCTCGGTGGCTCAGTCGGTTAAGCATCTGATTCTTGGTTTTGGCTCAGGTCATGATCTTGGGGTTGTGAGATAGAGCCCTGCGGCATCTGCTTAGGATCCTCTCCCTCTCCCTTTGCCCCTCCCCTTGTTCGCGAGCATACGCGCACACGCACTCTCTCTTTCTCTCAAATAAATAAATAAATAAAAATCTTTAAAAAAAAGAAAATAAAGGAAATTGTTGATTTATATAACCTAAATTTTCAGGGGTATCACTAGCTTCAGGCATGGCTGGATCCAGACACTGATGTCACCAGGGCTTGGTCTCTGTTTTAATTTCTTGGCTCTGTTTCCTCGAATGCTTCCTGCATTCTTAGGCAGGCTTTTAGTATACGGTAGCAAACATGTTACCTCTAAGCTTAAATGGAGGCTAGGCAGGAAAAGAACATCTATCAGCTTCAGATCATGATCTCAAAATTAGAGTTTATTCTTCTATCTTTATGTTAAATTAGAAGAAGTCAAGCCATTGGTACTGTGTTGTGATTAGAGACCCAAACTGAAAATTTCCGAAAAAGGCAGTATCACTATGGCCGTTCTTTAGGGATAGAATCTCTATTTGGTCTTTGCTAAAATAAATTATTTCATTTTACACCAAGCTCTCTTTGGCCGGATGCAATGGTGTCTTTAATGAACATGATCACGAAAGTCCTTTATTTTGCCCCAGTTTACTGAAGGACAAATGTACCAGAGGTCAAGAAGTACAATGAAAAGAAAAATGGGGAAGACAAGGATTCTAGTTCTGACCCCAGCAGTTTGAAAAACTCTTAAACCTTCGGTTTCGTGAGCCATAAAACAAGAGAGCTGAATGAAGTAATTGTAAGGCTTGTTTCGGGTTCTAAAATGTTATGAATCCATGTAGTGCTGACCTTGCTGTTATAATGTTGCACGTTTTGTTTTTTGCTTTCTTGATAATATTTTTCCCTTAACCAGGGAAACCTAGGGTTCAGAACCCTAAGAAATACTGACCATGAAGTAGGTCAGAAACATCCTGCAAGAGATGAAAGCATTCCGAAGTTTTGCAGGAATTAAGTAGCTAAGCCAGTGGCGCATTCTCCTGAACACTTAGCCTTCCACGGGAAAATAAGCAAGCACAGAAAGCAGTCTGCCCAGCCTCAATGCAAGCTGAGTACCCACATATTGATCTTCTGTCTGACTGGGTCACGGGGTTGCTGGTATACATTTAGTAGGGAAAGGGCTGAAAATTACATTAATTCAAATGGCTAAATCAATATTTAACAATGCAGTTAGTGGTAGTTGACCTTAAATGCACCTTTAATAAAACAAAGGTGATTCGGGCCAGCCTCCAGCATATGCCATTCAGAAATATGAATTAATGCAGAACAGATACGTTAAAGAGTCCTATGAACACAGACACCTTTGCAGATCAGGCTGACTGAAAGAAGGTTGAACCTGCTCTCTTAATAAAGGCAACTTGAATTTTATTCATGTGATGCTATGTCTTCATTCATCACCTCCCTCCCTTGTCTCAAGGCTTGGGCAGCCTTGATTTCAGCATATTTAAAAAGTAGGAAAAGGATTTCTACAACTATTTCCCCAGGAAATTATTACAAATCTTTAGCAATAGCTTTGTAACCTTGAGCACTCTCTTCCCGAGCAAACGTAGATATTACCAGTTGTTACTCCAGGAAGCCTGTCTTACTATAACCTGATTTGCATGTATTTGCATATAACCCTATCAGTTTGGACTGGGCTTGGCTTGTGTTAAGGGTGACTGAAGGAAGTTTGCTTATGTTAAAAGGGCTACAAAAAAGAAAAAAACAATTAAGGAACAGATCGAGGCGATCTCTTCAAGACGTCAGAGAACAATCTCAGATGTTTATTAGCTGTCAGGCTCACAGATGTGAGACTTTTCCAAATGGCCTTCCTGCCTGCAAACTACCTTAAGCTGTAGAGCGTTCTAGTTATCGCTACTAAGGACTTGGTGATAACTCCAAGGAAAAGGTCAATCTAAGAATCTATTTCAATATACCTTAAGGCCGCAGGAGGCTCTAGGGAATTGCCGCAGGAGCAGAGGAAAGTTTCCATGATTTTCTGACCCGAAGATGCCAGGCCCAGCGGCGCCATTTCCTTCGCACTCCGGTTTGGTGGCAAGGACAAATGTGTGATAATTAGAAATCTCTCCTGAGACATTTCCCTTTGATCTGTTGCTTGGTGAGGACTACAGTTCCTCTGCAGCCTGGCTGCGCTCAGGTTTGTCTGCTGGTTACCATGGCAACGCGGCTCTGCGCAGCCGAGGAGCTAAATCAGCATTCTGCCTCCTGCAAGCTGCCGGCAGTAGAACTTCAGTAGGCATCAGGCAGTAAGTTTCGACGCTGAATGTAAAACCAAATGCCGAAAATACGATCCGTACACTTGAAAGGGTGGAGAACATTCCCCAGAACGAGATCACAGTTTCTTTGTCATCAAGGACAGAGAACAAATATGTGATCTCTCCTAGGCCCAGCCACAGGCCCTCTGGTCGGGGTGGGAGGGGAGTGCAGGGCACTGGCAATAAATGTGAGCATCCCCAGCTAATGCGGAGACACGAACAAAAGTTGCTTGTGACACCAAGAAAGGCCAGCAACGGCTTAGCTCCTGGGGATTTCCTTTGCCCGGGGCATCCCACATACCAACCACTAGGCACATCCACCTTTTCACATCATCTTGATGTCCAAATATTCACTAAATTTAAAAATATTGCAGGACAAATGATCCAATCAAGAAATGGGCAGAAGACATGAACAGACATTTTTCCAAAGAAGACATCCAAATGGCCAGCAGACACATGAAAAAGTGCTCAATATCGCTCGGCATCAGGGAAATCCAAATCAAAACCTCAATGAGATACCACCTCACACCAGTCAGAATGGCTAAAATTAACAAGTCAGGAAATGACAGATGTTGGCGGGGATGTGGAGAAAGGGGAACCCTCCTACACTGTTGGTGGGACTGCTGGTGCAGCCACTCTGGAAAACAGTATGGAGGTTCCTCAAAAAGTTGAAAATAGAGCTACCGTACAACCCAGCAATTGCACTACTGGGTATTTACCCCAAAGATACAAATGTAGGGATCCGAAGTTTATAGCCTGATGTTTATAGCAGCAATGTCCACAATAGCCAAACTATGGAAAGAGCCAAGATGTCCTTCGACAGATGGATGGATAAAGAAGATGTGGTATATATATACAATGGAATATTATGCAGCCATCAAAAGGAATGAGATCTTGCCATTTGCAACAACGTGGATAGAACTGGAGGGTATTTGCTGAGTGAAATAAGTCAATCAGAGAAAGACATGTATCATATGATCTCCCTGATATGAGGAATTCTTAATCTCAGGAAACAAACTGAGGGTTGCTGGATTGGGGGGTGGGGTGGGAGGGATGGGGTGACTGGGTGATAGACACTGGGGAGGGTATGTGCTATGGTAAGCGTTGTGAATTGTGTAAGACTGTTGAATCACAGACCTGCACCTCTGAAACAAATAATATATTATATGTCAAAAAAAAAAAAGAAGAAGAAGATAGCAGGAAGGGAAAAATGAAGGGGGGGAAATTGGAGGGGGAGAGAAACCCTGAGAGACTACAGACTCTGAAAAACAAACTGAGGGTTCTAGAGGGGAGGGGGTTGGGGGGATGTGTTAGCGTGGTAATGGGTATTAAAGAGGGCATGTAATGAATGGTGGGTGGGTGTAATACGCAAACAATGAATCATGAACACTACATCAAAAACTAATGATGTAACGTATGGTGATTAACATAACAATAAAATAAAACAAAAATGAAAAAAAATTATAGGAAATTCATAGTGATAAGTGCATAAAGCTCATTGTGATAAATGCTTACATCAAGAAATAAGAAAGATCTCAAATAAATAACCTAACTTTGCATCTCAAGGAACTAGAAAAAGAAGAATAAGCAAAGCCCAAAGTTAGAAGAAGGAAGGACACAGTGAAGATTAGCGTGGAACTAAATGAAATAGAGACTAAAAAGACAATAGAAAAGATCCATGAAACGAAGAGCTGGTTTTTTAAGATAACACAATATTGACAAAACTTCAGCTAGACTGGGCAAGAAAAAAGGAGAGAGGACTCAATAAATAAAATCAGAAATGAAAGAGAAGATACTACAACTGATACCACAGAAATATAAAGGATCATAAGAGACTACTGTAAGCAGTTATACCCCAACAAGTTGGACAACCTAGAAAAAATGGATGATTTCCTAGAAACAGACAACCTGCCAAGACTGAATCATGAAGAAATAGGGAAGCTGAACAGACCAATTACTAGGAACGAGACTGAATTAATCAAAAACCTCCCAAGAAACCAATGTTCAGGACCAGATGGCTTCACTGGTGAATTCTACCAAATATTTAAAGATTTAATACTAATCCTTCTCAAACTCTTCCACAAAATAGAAAAGAAGGGAATACTTCCAAACTCACTTGATGAGATCAGCATTACCTCGATACCAAAACCAGACAAGGACACCAAAACAAAAGAAAATATAGGCCAATATGCCTGATGAACATAGATGCAAAAATCTTCAACAAAATACTAGCAAACCAAATTCAACAGTATAATCAAAGGATCACACACCATGATCAAGTGGGATTTACTCCAGGCATACAGGATTATGCAACATCTACAAATCAATTAGTGCAATACACTGCATTAACCACATGAAGGAAAAAAATCGTGATCATCTCAATAGATGCAGAAAAACATTTGACAGCATGTTTTTTTTTTTTAAAGATTTTTATTTATTTATATGTCAGAGAGAGAGAGAGCATGAGCAGGGGGAGAGGCAGAGGGAGAGGGAGAAGCAGGCTCCCCGCTGAGCAGGGAGCCCGACGTGGGACTCGATCCCAGAACCCTGGGATCGTGACCTGAGCTGAAGGCAGACGCTTAACCGACTGAGCCACCCAGGCGTCCCCATTTGACAGAATGTTAAAATCAGTTATATTTTTTTTAAAAGGTCTAGATGAAAATTAAACGGAGTGTTTAAAATGATCAAGATTAACTTACTTTGTACTTTTCCCTATAGATTGGTTTATAATTAGACAAATCTGAACTCAAAAAAACATTGATTACTATATTTCTCATCTCCCAGGCTATGATGTTTAAAACAGCTATAAATTCACATTTCTGATAAACCTAGCTAAACATTCAGGCAAAGAAGTCACAGAGATAACAGGGTCATGTAAATTATCTATGCAAATTATGAACTGCATGTAAATATTTATTTTTTCCTTTATCAAAACTATGCCAATAACCTGATAACATCTATCAAAGGCCTTATAAGGGAGTCCTTGGTCCCTAGGAGGCTAAGGAGAAATAGATTATTGCAAACCAAACGATCTCATTGAAAAACAACTCAAAATTCAGGCCTTATCATTTTTTTTTAAAGATTTTATTTATTGGGGCACCTGGGTGGCTCAGTCATTAAGCATCTGCCTTTGGCTCGGGTCATGATGCATGGGGCTCTCTGCTCAGTGGAGGGCCTGCTTCTCCCTCTCCCACTCCCCCTGCTTGTGCTCCCTATTTGACAGAGAGAGACACAGCGAGAGAGGGAACACAAGCAGGGGGAGTGGGAGAGGGAGAAGCAGGCTTCCCGCAGAGCAGGGAGCCCATGCAGGGCTCAATCCCAGGACCCTGGGATCATGACCCGAGCCTAAGGCAGACGCTTAACTGACTGAGCCACCCAGGTGCCCCAGGCCTTATCATTTTTATTAGCAGACACACCACTTTTTAAAAAAGATTTGATTTATTTATTTGAGAGAAAGAGCATGAGCAGGTGGGAAGGGTAGAGGGAGAGGGAAAAGCAGACACCCCGCTGAGCAGGGAGCCCAATGCACGACTCGATCCCAGCACTCTGGGATCATGACCCAAGCCAAAGGCAGATGCTTAACTAACTGAGCCATGCAGGGGCCCTGCAAACACACCATTTTTCAAGACGAAGACCTAACATTTGCCAAACGAATATCTGGATCTGAGATTCTGGTTAATTAAACACAAAACATGTGCACTAGTAAAAAAAAAAAATCAGTAATGTGTAATACAAAGAACAGACATTCTCACTTCTAACCCATAAACACGATCGGTCTCCTTCAAAGCACGGAATTTCATTCCAGAATGCAACAAAATTTTAGAAGTGTCAAGGGGACTTCTGCTTCCCCTGAAGATGTGGAATGAGTGTTGGCCAAATTTTTCTGTAAAAGGCTAGATGGTAAATAATTTTTGCTTTACAGGCCATATGGTCTCTGTCACAACTACTCAATTTTTAGTCACAGAAAAGATGTAAACACAATGAGCATGGCTGTGTTTAAGTGAAACTGTATTTATGGAAACAGGTGATGGCCCACAGATCAAAGTTTGCCAACACTGAGTACAGAAAGTCACAAGTGAATGGTACTCTCACCCCAACAATGAGAGCAAGCTGAAAGATATGCAAAGAATACTTTTCGAGCCCATCAGAGAGCCAAAGTCCCTGGGTAAACTAACGAACTAAAAGCCAGAGTGACAAACTGCCATGGATGGGAATAAGGAAAAAAAGTTATAAATCAAACAAAAATCCTGAAAGCCAAGTAGGGTTGGTAGAACAAGTTAGGGTCCCTGGGAGCTCCAGACACAGAGTCTACACTTACTCATCGACTTTTTCCTAGGCCTAAACCAAGCTGTCCTAAGAAAAAAGCAGCAGAACGGAGAGAGATCTGCTCTGTGCCACAAACATACAGGGCTTGTCTAAGTCTGATGGCGGAGAGGCGAACCCGAGAAACCGTCCAGCCCTGGGAATCCTGCATGAGTCCCAGGTCTCCCACTGAGGAGGGACAGAAATGCTGAGAGATACCCAGCCCTGATGCATAGGCACACTGGACGTGCTGAAGTCGCAGGGCAGGATATTTGAAGGAAACCCTCTGAGAGCCCAGGCCTCACGCTGAGTAGGAAGCAGTATTGAACCACGGGGGATCTTTGAAGTCTGTGGCACACTGATCATAACTAACTGACTAAGTAACTAACTAACTGACTAACGCAACGACAAAGCCCAAACTCAACTCACTATGGACTAGATTGTTCCAACCCACCACCTTCACGGCCTGAGAGAAGAAGGTGTATTTCTTCCAAAAAATAAGCATTAATTGACCTCAGTCTCCCTGTTCTTACACTCAAAAAAACAAGAACAAAAACAACAAGAAAATATGACCCATCATCAAGAAATAATAAAACCAGAGGCAGCAATGGCAAAGATGTTTGAATTATGAGTCTTGGACTTTAACACAATTGTCAAAATACTAGAAAATAACATTACTTATTTCTGCCATATCTGAAAAAACAATCCAGTCTTATTTAAAGGAGCAATATAACAGAACGGCATATAATCTTAACACATTGCCCATAATTACAACAAAGAATAGATAAGATGCTACTGAATGAGGAAGCATACTAGAAACATTAAGCTTTTTAGGGAGAAGCTTAATTAAGTGGGTAATGCAATACACCGTTAAGACTAGGGCAATCTTGATAACAAAAAGGGTACTAAAAATCACTTCATAATTATTGAAATAATTACTGGCCAAAAAGAAGCTTCATTGCATTAATGGCTCTATAAAATATTGCTATCAAAAATTATTCTCAAACATAAAATTTCTTTCTAAAAAATTACATCTATGTATATTAAGTCACCTAGTACATATCCACTTTGTTCAACTTCTTGGCCATATCTGTTTGCAATGCCATGTTACTTTTTTTCTAAAGAGTGTATATGCTAGGGCGCCTGGGTGGCTCAGTTGGTTGGGCAACTGCCTTCGGCTCAGGTCATGATCCTGGAGTCCCGGGATCGAGTCCCGCATCGGGCTCCCTGCTCAGCAGGGAGTCTGCTTCTCCCTCTGACCCTCCCCCCTCTCATGTGCTTGCTCTCTCTCATTCTCTCTCTCGCAAATAAATAAATAAAATCTTTAAAAAAAAAAAAAGAGTGTATATGCTAAAGTGAGCTTATTGGTATTAATTTTTCACAAAATTACCAGCAAATCTTTGTTAAATTTGCATTGCTGGCTAATCAATTTAAACTTGTTGACACGTTCAAATGACTCTTCTATATAGACGGTAATATTTTTAAATTAAGACTATATTCTCTCTAAAGAGGCTGAGATACCTGATAAGCTCAGAGCAAACTCTGTTAAATGGAAGATAGTCTGAACTCTAAACTTTTTCCTATTTCAATGTGCTCTCTCTCTCTCATTCTCTCTGTCTCAAATAAATAAATAAAATCTTTTAAAAATAATAAAAAAAAAAAAGAGGGAAACAGCATGAGAGGGGAGAGGGTCAGAGGGAGAAGCAGGCTCCCCGCTGAGCCAGGAGCCCGATGTGGGACTCGATCCCAGGACGCTGGGATCATGACCTGAGCCGAAGGCAGACGCTTAACCAACTGAGCCACCCAGGCGCCGAAACCACTGCATTTGATTAAGTAGTTTGGTTATGCTCTTGCTTTTTAAGGATAACTTTCAATGTCTTCTTGTTTATAAGTGTTGTTTTCGGTTATTGAAATTTGCTAAAAACATAAGTTTTGGTGTTAAGTTTGTTGAATTGTTTGCTTGAAGATTTTTAGCTCATTTTGAATAACATGCACTAAGATATTGAGTGTTTATTTATAAAAATGTTTAATGTTATTGTGAGACACTTAGGTCGGCTTAAAAGTCAATGTTTGAAGGCTCAAACATTTCCACAGTCTGATTGATGATGGGCAGTAGAGAGAGAAGGAGCTTACTGACAGTCTGGTGCCTTATTGTGCTTTGTGTACATCAGCTTTGCTATAAAATTTTTGTTATTTTCTTATCTTTGTGTGATAATGACAGCTTTTTTAAGGTTCTCTATTTTCACGTTGACCTTTGTTACTGAATCTTACAGTATCACTGACAAGGTCATTCGTGTCACTTTCAACAAAATGAAGCCACAGTACCTTCTTTTTAATTCCATAAATCGAAAGAACAAAAATTGAATGACTATTAGAATTACTGATCTCTGTTGGCAGCATCTGATGACACTTACAAAATATTGGCGTATATCACTGTTTGCACAGTTCTTCTGCTAACAGAGCCAACGCTGTAAGAGCCGTGGCTTCACTTTTGTATGTGCCCAGGAAAACTTGAAGTTGAAAAGGAGCACAATTAATTTAGAGGAAGACTCATCTGATCTGAAGAAACATCCTACATCACAGAGTAAATATACCTTCTACAGGGGCTCATGTTAAATTACTGCCTTCAGGCAGTCTTTAAAACTACTAACTCTCGAAGTAGTTCCTGATGGTCCTTTAGCAAATCAGTGTCTTCTGGTTTTGTTGTGGCTTTTTAATAGACTATTTTTGAGAGTCGTGTTAGGTTCACAGCAAAGTTGAGCAGGAGGTACAGAGATTTCCCATACACCGTCTGTCCCCACAAATGCACAGCCTCCCCTTTAATCAACATTCACCACCAGAGTGCTGCATCTGCTAAAATCAGTGAGCCTACCTTGCCAGAGCATTATCAAAGTCCATAGTTACATTAGGATTCACTCTTGGTTTTCCACAATCTGTGGGTTTGGATAATGTATCTTGACATATATTCACTATTACAGTTGAACACAGAGTAGGTTCACTGCCCTAAAAATCTTTTGTGTTCTATCTATTTATCCCTCTCCCCTCTCCGTCCCGAGCTATGCCTGATCTTTTTACTGTCTTCATAGTTTTGCCTTTTCCAAAATGTCATAGAGTTGGTATCAAACAGTATGTAGCCTTTTCAAATTGACTTCTTTGACTTAGTAATATGCATGTAAGTTTCCCCCATGGTTATTCATGGCTTGACAGCTCATTTCTTTTTAGTGCTGAATAACAGCCCAGTGTCTAGATGTATCACAGTTTATTTACCCATTTACATACTGAAGGACATCTTGATTGCTTCTAAATTTGGGCCATTATGAATAAAACTGCTACAAACATCCATTTGCAGGGTTTTGTGTGGACCTAAGTTTTCAACTCCTTTGGGTAAATACCAAGAAACACGATTGTGGAATCATATAGTAAGAGTATGTTTAGTAGTGTAAGAAACTGCCAAAGGGACTTCCAAAGTGGTTGTACCATTTTGCATTCCCACCAGCAATGAATGAGAGTCCCTGTTGCTCTACATTCGCTCCAGCATTTGGTGTTACCAGTGGTCTGAAGTTCGGACGTTCTAATAGGTGTATAGTGGTACCTACTGTTGTTTTAACGTGCATTTCCCTGTCTTCTGCTTTTCGTGTGGTCGGTGGTACCATTATGGTATTCATGGTGAATGGTAAATATTACCCATTCATTATCTAATTTATTAAGAAAATTCTTAGTATTTAATTTTTATTATACATCTACTTCCATTTTTGAGGTCATTGCAGACTAAAAGCCGTGCTGCAACCCCCAGCTAACAATTCTCTAGAGTAGGTATAGAAAGACCTCCCAGTGCTGTGCCCCTTCAGTGGAATAATTTTAAATGTGTGTTTTGCGCCACTCCCGGAGTTTCTCTGCAGAACTAAGCTCCAGCCATGTACTATGGAAAATGGTTTAACTCTGAACCCTTTACTGGCCTCCTTCCTTTCTGATTCCCTTCCCCTCTACCCTACCAATATTACCTGCACTCCATAAATAAAGCACTTGCACTCTAATCCTTGTCTCAAGTTTGCCAAAACTAAGATATTTGTAGATTTATACCATAAAATGAATAGTGAAATCTCTCTATGCAAGAGCAGTCAGACTATTCTCTCTGTGCACTTCTATTTCAGCTCCCATTTCATGAACACCTAACCCAGAATTTCCCACTGATCCCACCTTATGTCAAACTCATGGCTTCAACAGCTTCGGGCTGAAGCAGTGGCCTCGGGGTAACTGGCTAGTCGACCAGGTGACCTGAAGGGGCAACAGCGCCAAATATGTCTACCACTGCTCCAAAGTGGAAGAAGTTAGGTGCCTCTCATCATTATTGACCAAGAACACTTTATTCTTATCGTTGAGCACCCTGCATGCTGGTCTTGAAAGGGAGATATTGGTTACATTGCCAACACACCATACTTCTAGACGAGACCACGGAAGAATCCAGAAACACAAAATGGAGGTCTACTTAACACTTCCCAGCTTCCTTCAAGGCAACTAACAGTAATAATATTTTGTTTTTAAGTGGAAAAAGAAACAGTACAAATGCTGAACTAGATGGGGCACCAGGATGTGAGAAATAAACCAGGTCTATCTCAGGCAAACTTAATGAGATTGCAAAGTCACAGGGGCAGACACTGAGTGTAGACTACACAAAAGCCATTCACAGAACCCTTCTCCCATTACTCTCTCAACCTCACCACTGGAACACTAGAGCACCTTCTCAGGCTCCCTGCACCTACGCGTAGCCTCATGACCCAGTTATGGCCAGGGATTTGTATGGAGATACTACTGGTGGGACTTTGGAGAAAGCTTCTCAGAAGAGGCAGACTGGCATGCCCCTTCAGCCCTTGGCCACTCAGACTTCCCCTTTCTATTTTCTTATATTCAAAAATGATGGGTTGAGGTCCAGTAGCCATCTTCCAACAGTGAAGAACAAGGAAAGATGGCAAGAAAGATGCCTGAATGCTTGATGATATTGTTGACACTGTGGAGTAGCTGCACCAGTCTCTGGACCTCTGATTATATACATATAAAATCCTTCTCTGTTCAGGTGGCTGCAATAGGGTTTACTTCTAGTCACAGTGAAACACTTTCTTAATCAAAATGCATCCAAGTTTGGGCGCCTGGGTGGCTCACTTGGTTGGGCGACTGCCTTCAGCTCGGGTCATGATCCCGGAGTCCCTGGATCGAGTCCCTCGTTGGGCTCCCTGCTCAGAGGGGAGTCTGCTTCTCCCTCTGACCCTCCCCCCTCTTGTGCTCTCTCTCTCACTGTCTCTCTCAAATAAATAAAAAATAAAATCTTTTAAAAAAATGCATTCCAAGTTCTTTCAATAAAAATACCTAACACTCATTATACCTATAGAAGTGCTTCTCTCCCCACTAGTCTTTGTTAATTCTACCTAACTTGCCCTAAAATAGAGTGGTGATGACTTACGACTGGTACATGTCAGATCTAAAGTGTCATTTGAATTCAACAATTTTTTTAAAAAAAATACTACCAAACAATCTTAATATACTTACTTTCTTTTTAATTATTCAGCATTTTTTAGAGGTTACCTGATATTTCGTTTTTATGCATATAAGTCATCACAACTTCATTGAAAACTCCTTGAGGGCAGATGTAGGATCATACACTTGGGCTTATCTTATGAAATTTATCAGTAATTAAATGGAAGTACTTTGCACGTCCTTTTAATTTTTCTAGTATCAGGAACTGTTAGAAATGTTTTCTTAAAGCTTTGTGTTCTAAATGTTTTAAAAGCTCGAAAAACTTTCTCTGATTCAAGTTATCCCCAAAATTAGCTTGAAAAGTAGATTCCTTCTTTCTTAGATTAGTTTTAGGTGAACTGATTTTTATATCCCCTTAAAATTGTTTTAAGTTGATTGGCAAGAAGCCAGCTCTCAAAACTGCACAAATTAGCCACCTGACTTAGTTATAAAAAAAAGCAAATAATTCATTTGAATCCCTCCCCACAAAAAGCTATTTTTTACTTCCCTTAGAGTTGATCTGCTTTTAAATGAGAAGATGATTGTAAATCACTGTGAATTGCTCATAGACTGTGTTATATTGTTCCCCAAGATGAACTTTAAGAGGCAATTTGTGATTTATGTATTTGTGATCAAAATAGAGACAGCTTTTTGCCGTGGGAGCAATCTGTATTCCATTTTACATGCTTAGTCAAATGCTAGGTGTACGACTGAGGTAGAGGGATGAAGAGGACTAGCAGGTCTCAGTGCTGGAATCCACCTGGTTTTGTAAGATCTACACATGAATCACTTGATGGGTCACAAGCTGGTCTGCAGGATCTACTTGATAATTTCTATGTATGGATCAGTCTTTTTCTCCCAACTACACAGGGTTACTGGCAGGCAGGAAATGTGCCTTGTATACATCATTTTCTATCTTCACTGCATGATGTGCTCCTGGGCACATCGTTGAAATGGAATGAATACCATTCAAATGATTGTCTGACATCTCATAAATGGATAGCTTTTTTGGGAGACTAAGCCCTTCCAGTAATTACTAAAGAAAGAAGAAGAGAGTGTCCTTGATTCCCAGTATTTGTAAGCACATATTTAATAAGACAGCTTCTCAAGGGCATTTCTTTCCACTTTGAAAATCACTTGGAAAATACTTAGCACCTGTTCTTAGAATCAGTATTGACTTGAAGGAAAATGCTTATAAATTCTTCACGAGTTATTTCTTCTGTAGTCTTCCTCTTCCTTATTGTATTCTCTTACTGCCAAAACCAAAAAAAACCAAATAAACAAAACTTCAACAATCTCAGTTCTGTAGTAAAGTAAGCAGCCCTTCACCTTGATTTTAAAGCCTCCCCGTTTGCCCTTCTGATTTTATCTGCTATGACAATTACTTGTTCCAGCCAAGTAACCTATACAGTCCCTAGATATAAATCATGTATCCCTGCTTCTACCTTGTCTTGCCATTCTCTCTACCTAGGACACCTTCCTACGGCCTTTGCCTGTCCTGATTCTACTCATCTGTGAAGACATCTTCCAAATGTTACATCCTCCATGATCTTCCCAAAGGGAAATGAGCTCTTCCATCCTTAAGCCTCCCTGGTCTCTCGTAAGGTTTCCCAGGGTTCTCGTTTGATTTTGTCATATAAAATGATGAGGTCTCCTTTACATAGTTTTGTCAGCCTGTCACACAGAACTAGAAAACACCATTTATTTGGTGGTAACTGTGCCTGGGACGGCCAGCTCTCTGAATGTTGGCACCAGGTCCTCACTGTGACCCGTATCACTATCCCCATTTTACAGATGAAGAAAAGCTAAGCAGAGTGGGGACTCAGATTTGGGCTTACGTATGGGGTGACCAACAGTTCTGATTTGCCTGGCATGCAGGATTTTCTGAGATGCAGGACTTTCAGCACTGAAACTGGGACAGTCCTAGGCAAAATGGGATGGTTGGTGGTTCTACTTCCAGAACCCATGTTCTCTCAGGAACCCCTTCAGTGCACTCAGAGGTGGGAGAGGGTGGCTATTACCCTCCAGCAGGCAGGAGCTTCCACTCCCACGCACACACCCCATCCTGCCCCAGTCATGGGCACAGCTGGGTCACAGTGAGTGAGCTGGTGGTTCTACTTCCAGAACCCATGTTCTCTCAGGAACCCCTTCAGTGCACTCAGAGGTGGGAGAGGGTGGCTATTACCCTCCAGCAGGCAGGAGCTTCCACTCCCACGCACACACCCCATCCTGCCCCAGTCATGGGCACAGCTGGGTCACAGTGAGTGAGCTGGTGGTTCTACTTCCAGAACCCATGTTCTCTCAGGAACCCCTTCAGTGCACTCAGAGGTGGGAGAGGGTGGCTATTACCCTCCAGCAGGCAGGAGCTTCCACTCCCACGCACACACCCCATCCTGCCCCAGTCATGGGCACAGCTGGGTCACAGTGAGTGAGCTGCTGACAGGAAGGGAAGCCCAGACTGGGGTGTGGGCTAAAGGAGGTCCCCCCACGTCTAGCCCTGTCCCAACTCCTCCCCCTAAGCTTAAGCTGGCTTCTCTCAGAGGCCTAACTGCCAAGTTTTGAGGACTTTGATGGGTTAGTGGGTATTAGTTCAATACCTACACTCTCGCTCCCTGTGGGGGAAACACAACAAAACGCAGGGCTTTGCAGAGTGGCAAGAAGATGCTGGAAAAAATACATTTACTCAAACACCTGATTGACCAAATCACTCAATCCCTTCAAACACGTCAAGGGAAGGCCCAACACCTCTGGGAACCCTGAGTGCTCCAAACATACGAACACAGCCAAGGCTAACAAACCCGTCCTTCCAGACAAGCACAAACAAAAACCGTTTGGCGTAACCTGGTCATCCAAGACTATCTGCCCCAGAGAAACAGACACCACCCTGAAGCATCCTGGACAGACAACTTGTGCAGAAGCAGGCCGGACTCACATTTCTTGCACCTTCAAGTCTCGGGGGTAGAGATCCCCGTGGCTTATTTGGGCCTGACCATGCTGTGATCCCTCAGGCTCAAAGGTTCCAATCCTGAGGCGCCTGGGTGGCTCAGTTGGTTAAGCAACTGCCTTCGGCTCAGGTCATGATCCCAGGGTCCTGGGATTGAGCCCCGCGTCAGGCTCCCTGCTCGGCGGGGAGTCTGCTTCTCCCTCTCCCTACTGCTCCCCCTGCTTGTGCGCTCTCTCTGAGAAATAAATAAAATCTTAAAAAAAAAAAAAAAAGGTTCCGGGCGCCTGGGTGGCTCAGTTGGTTAAGCGACTGCCTTCGGCTCAGGTCATGATCCCGGGGTCCTGGGACCGAGGCCCGTGTGGGGCTCCCTGCTCAGCGGGGAGTCTGCTTCTCCCTCTCCCTGCTGCTCCCCCTGCTTGTGCTCTCTCTCTGACAAATAAATAAAATCTTAAAAAAAAAAAAGGTTCCGGGCGCCCGGGTGGCTCAGTTGGTTAAGCGACTGCCTTCGGCTCAGGTCATGATCCCAGGGTCCTGGGATCGAGCCCCGCGTCGGGCTCCCTGCTCCGCGGGGAGTCTGCTTCTCCCTCTCCCTGCTGCTCCCCCTGCTTGTGCTCGCTCTCTGACAAATAAATAAAATCTTAAAAAAAAAAAAAGGTTCCGGGCGCCTGGGTGGCTCAGTTGGTTAAGCGACTGCCTTCGGCTCAGGTCATGATCCTGGAGTCCCGGGATCGAGTCCCGCATCGGGCTCCCTGCTCGGCGGGGGGTCTGCTTCTCCCTCTGACCCTCCTCCCTCTCATGCTCTCTCTATCTCATTCTCTCTCTCAAATAAATAAATAAAATCTTTAAAAAAAAAAAAAAAGGTTCCAATCCTGTCTGCTCACTTGTGAGGATTTTAAACCTATGGATGACCTGACCTTTCCCCAGACCAATTAAACCAGAGAGTCCAGAGCACTACACAGATGAAAACGATGTGCACACAGGGTTCAGAACCATTGCTCTAGAACAATGACTCACTGCACTGCCCCTGGGCTGGCATCACTGGCAATTTGTTCTTAGGCTAACAGGGAAACTATGCTATAAGATCCAACAAATTCTGTGTTTCCCTTGACTCTCCCTACAACGAGAGGTGTTTCTGTCCGTGGGAAAACGACCTGAGCGGCAGAGCTTGGGCAAGAAAGATTTAATAAGCTATGTATGTGAAGATGTTTAACACAGAAATATGACTCTGTGATACTTAAGCCACAGGATTTCCCCTCCCTGTCTCCATTTTCCTTCACTGGATCCAGCTCTGTCTTTGCTGTTTTTGCAAGCATTTTCCCTAAAGTTGAAAGTCTCTTGAGAGAGCACTCCCAGGTCTCAGAGTTAGCTTCCCACCGTGATCTGGAGAGTTGCCTCTCCTGGAGCTATCATGGTTCCATCCACCCTATTGTAGATGTTTTTATGTCCCAATCTAAGTCATGCTAGAGCTGCTCAGTCTTCAGTTAAGTATCAGCCTCCTGTTTACACTCGTTAATTTGGACTCCAGAAGTGGGTAAAAAATTTCAGGACATTGCTTTGTTAATTTCAAATAATTTATAGAAAAAAATTATTGGAATGATACTCTGAAAATGTTGTGATCCGAATTTTCTAACATTTACTTCTTAAAATTATCCTAATCACAGTAATTATTTTTCTAATGTTACATTAAAAGTGGCAGTTTAAAATGTTGGACAGGAAGAAGATGTGATTTAATGAAGGGCATCTTTCTCCACAATTGACAGGGATGTTAAATCTTTTTTTTTTTTTTAAGATTCTAATGTGGTCTAATTACTTTAATTTAAAATTCTGGGTATGCATGTTTTATTCATGACTTTCTAGATGATTGAGAAAGTTTTTGCTGCTCCTTTGAAGCTCTAACTTTGGAAATATAACAAATAATGAAGCCATCATATTTTCAAAATGCTCAGATAGAGGAGACTTTTGAAAGACAGTGTAATTGTGAATCAAAGCTTAATCAGCTGCTGTGAAATGAGTTTTTAATTATTGCATTGCCCCTGATATGCTGGAGTTCAGCAAGGTTAGGAGAATGACCTCAGACATATTTCCTCTGGAAGGGCAGAATGTATTTTCTTCTGCAGCATATTACCTTGAATATTCAGAAACTAAGTCGTTCTGCTTCCCATGAAAATTCTTCTCAGAAACAATTTTCACGCTAACCCTTGGTTAATCTCACACAAAAATTAAGAAGTGTCACTCATTTTTCTCTTACTAAAATGCATTATTTTTGCAGCAGACATAATGGCTTCTGAGTCAGAATACTCACCTACTCCCCCCTGAAAACTCCACAGTTTCCAAAGCAGTTTGTAAGTTCCTTAAAGAGGATATGAGAAAGGGTGCTCAAAGCAAAAATCTTTAGATTTCAAAATTCTGATCAAAATAACTGGTTTTGGGGCACCTGAGTGGCTCAGTTGGTTAAGCGACTGCCTTCGGCTCAGGTCATGATCCTGGAGTCCCGGGATCGAGTCCCGCATCGGGCTCCCTGCTCAGCAGGGAGTCTGCTTCTCCCTCTGACCCTCCTCCTTCTCATGCTCTCTGTCTCTCATTCTCTCTGTCTCAAATGAATAAATAAAATCTTTAAAAAAATAATAATAACTGGTTTTAATTCAAGTGGCCAAAGATAACACATTTTCCAAACGAGGGAAGTGTGGGTTTGCAAAAAGAAGCTCTCTGGACAGCCAATGCCTGACATCTCTTGAGGTCAAGTTCAACTCAAATTTCCATTTTTAGCAAGTGGTAATCTGCGTGAGTTGAGAGTGGATGAAACACGATCTGCCTCCAGTGTAGATATCTATACTACATACATTCTAATTTCAGGTCACTAAATAAAACTGAGAGATCTGAACTTAAACATTTAAACATTTAAGAATCTTAAGAAAATTAGTACATCATCACATGCCCAAAGTAAAATCAAAAGACTTGATTTCAATTCCATTATCATGTTTTTCCTTTAGATTGTAAAAAACAAAAACACACACACAAAACAAAACAAAACAAAAAACCAACTTTTGCCAAATGAAAATCTAGGTTCTACCAAGAAATTGGCACTCACATCTTGACCTCTTCTAAAGCTCTCTTTGAACTGAACTTCCAGTGCAATTTTTAAGGAAGGGTGTTTAACTTACTTATGTGAAAGTCAAAATCTCTCCATTGCCTTAAATATATATATTCAATCAAATCAAAGACACAGGTGTAGATGTTGCATGAAGCATGACTCAGAGTTCCTACTGACAGTTTTCCTTTTTGAGGAATGCAAACAACCTGAGGCTCATTTAACAAGAATAAGTAGGATCCTGAAATAAGTCCTACTTGGAGAAGAGTCGTCATTAAAATGCTGCACGGAGGTCTGATTTGCATCAGATCTGATTACATTTGCTAGCTGTTCACGTATCTGTGCTGAATCGATGTCACTTCATCAACATACAGGTTATCTCTTCTGATCACTTTAGAATGGCCTCAAATTCTAATTGAGAAATACAGCACTGCACTCGCCACACGTCCCTCTGTCACAGGCTTTGTGTGCTACTGCTTGGCTGAACAGGGAGATCCGTCAAATCTTATCCAGCATTTCTAACGTTGAGCAAACCTGCGGAATTTATTTCTTGAAAATGCCACCTATGAAATGATCAGACATCTCTGCCACTGGAAATGGGGATGATAAGAGCCAGCAGACGTACTAGAAAGAATAGTTAGCATTTATTGAGCAATTACTAACTGCCCGATCCTAAGCTAAGTGCTGCCCAAGCATTAAATCTATCATTGAAACTTCTGGTAGCTCCTGTTAATAATCTCATGCTTACTGGTGAGAAAACCAAGCCTTAAAGAGGTTAATGCGCCCAGTATCACAGGCTCCTCGGTGGTGGAGCCAAGACTCAAACCCTGAAGTCCATGCTCTTCAATAGATGTTTCCCAGGAGCTGAATGATCAATGTCCTCTAATTATGCAGACCCAACCAAAGTTAAATCAAAGATCTGCTCTGTTGAAAATTGAAACTTCCGAAGCAATTCCACCTCATTGAGACAAAAATCCTTCCAAGGTGTCAGCAAAGAACACTGACCTTTCAATGACACTGAGCCCAGAATAGGGCCTGAATCCCCCTCCACCTACACACACACACACACACACACACGCACACACACACACACACCTGCATGTTGGCTCTTCACATCTCAGGCACTACCTCCTCCAGCCCTTAACTTCCAACCACAGGAAAGGAAAATTGACAGGAAATCAAAACGATGCTTTCCATAATGCACTGAAGCTCCGTTTCTGTTTAGGATTTCTTCTGTAGGCACTGCAAACATAGTCAGGAATTGGTGAGAATATGGTAAGCAAGTAACAATAATAGAACTAAAGAAATTCCCCAAATTATTATGGAGCCATAGTGACCACCTGTGCAACAGTACGGCTAGCACTAAACACAAACGTATGTCCTCACCACACACAGAGATACACCCATCTACGAACATGTGAACATGAGGCTGAAGGAGGGCTGTGGAATTAGATATCCACCAACGTGCAAATGGAGGACTTCTGTTGCACATGGCCAAGGTCCCAGTTCCACCTACACTCTCTTGGAATACAAGCAAGGCATTTGTGCATAATTCCACTTCTCCAAAAAAGACTTGAAAACTCAAAGACCGTGAGCCCTAGCCCTTATCAGAATGTTGGGGCTTCCCTTGCCACATATACTGAATATGGAAGTAATTTAAATTGCTAGAAGCCTTGCCCTGCTGAAACACACCTGTGGAAACAACAAAAAAATCCAGATTAAAATAAGGGATCATTTTATGTAATTAAGAGATCTTTGTGTGGCTGAATTAGAAACATATCAGCTCCTTAAGTACCATATACGATATTCCACAATGAAGACTATCGCTTCTGGATGTATTTGCCAAGTCCCAGTGATTCAATCAGTAAATATTTATTGAGTACCTACTATGAGCAAGGCACAAGGACAGACACGAGGGAATATAAAATAACTGAGGCTTGTGCTCCTGCAGTCCTTACCCTCCCCGCCCACCAAAATCATCAGAGGAAGCAGAACCCGGACAGGGAGCAGAGCAGGCTCTGACCACTAGTGTGGTCCGCATTATGTATGCAAGGATTTTAATCAATTGAGTGGAGACTGTGTCTGAATACAGGATGCACAGTGTTGCCAATCCTGGAAACAGTCTTTCTTTTTTCCTAAGATATGTGAATGAAGACTTGCTGTCTTCACTGGGAGGTGGCACCTAGGGTTCTGAGGAAGTAAATGCATGAGCCTTGTGCATGGACCTGTGAACAAACAGCTTCTGCACAGACATACAGGACAGCTTTTTTTAACTTACACAGCTGTACCCAGAAGTAGCTCCTGTTAGTTAAGTCTGTCAACTGCTTGGATTTTTTTTTTTTTTTACTTGTACATCTAAGGTTTTTTCTTTTGGTTCATTAAAGTATGAAAGTTGCATTCGCTGGGGCGCCTGGATGGCTCAGTCGGTTGAGCCACCGACTCTTGATTTCAGCCAGGTCAAAATCTCAGGGTTGTGAGATTGAGCCCCGCGTAGGGATTTGCGCTCAGTGCAGAGTCTGCTTGAGATCCTCTCTCTCCCTCTCCCTCTGCCCCTACCCCCACTCACACTCGCTCTTCTCTCTCTCAAATAAATAAATAAATCCTTAAATAAAAAGAGAAAGCTGCATACGCTAAGTGTGAATGGGGAAAGAAAGCACAAAGAAGGCAATTACTCTCTAGAAAAAAATATTACTGGATGTGCTCTTAAAACTAAGCTGAATTAATCACGAATCTATCTAAATCCCTGAGAGAAGACAAAAGGTTTCCAAATTATTCCATCTCATCTGCTGTTCACTGAACTGCCAGAATTCACACGAAAGTAATATGTGTAAAAACAACAACAACAGCAACAAAGCAGTGTTTTTCTATTTCAACTGAAATACCTAGACTCCAGATTAGTTTCCAGAACACTGCGAATCACTTTTTAGCATCTCTGAGTGGCTCCTGTACCTGTCCTCCTTGTCAGAGAAATCACTAATACATTTTACTCTTTCACTTAGGACCAGTATTTAACTTACTTTGGCCTGGGGAAAGGAGACATCTGAACCAAATTTGGATCAGTTTTACGCGCTGATTAAAGAACAGAAGGTTTCCATGCACAGTCAGAACAAGAGCCTAATGAGCATCAGACAGATAAGGTAGGTTGGCGTGAGGACCTCCTCACTGGGCTCTGTGCCTGATGTTAGCTAAGCGGCTTCTCCCCTCTTTCGCGCCCACAAATATGGAAAAACATCCCTTTCTCTCCCCTCACAAATGCTGTGGAATGGATGTGAAGAAGCTGTAACCAACTTTCCCTTTCCACTCCCATTTTTTAAAAGATTTGATTTATTTATTTGAGAGAGAGAGAGAGCGCGCATGAGAAGGGGGAGGGGCAGAGGGAGAAGCAGACTTCCCGCTGAGCAGGGAGCCCCATACGGGGCTCGATCTGGGGACTCCGGGATCATGACCTGAGCCAAAGGCAGACGTTTAACCGACTGAGCCACCCAGGTGCCCCTTCACTCCCACATTCTATTAGAATTCCAGGTTTCTCTGCTTCTATCGGTTATTGTAAAATCTTTTACCTGGTGCCTGACCTCCAGCCTCGACCACTGAAAGTCACCCTAAATCACGCCCTGATTAATCTCTTCTCCATGATGACTTCAGCCCTCACTGCTTGCAGAGTAAAATACAAAACTCCTTAACACGGCGTTAAACCTCTCCACGTCGAGGCCCCTGGGGAAGTACATGTCAGCCGTGCCCCCATCAAGGTCATGGTGACAACTGAAACATGTCCCCACACACTTCCAAACACACCTAGGGAGACAGTATGTCCCTGGGGACACACAGACAAGCCTCGTGTCGCTCTGTAGATGCACACAAGCAGCCCCGAGTCTGTTTCTAACCTTGAATACACTTTTCTGGGAGACATCTCCCCTAACGTAAGCTGTTAGACTCCTCCATTAAATACTTTTTTTTTCCTCAAGGCACATACATTAACAGGAAAAAAACACATAAGCATTAAACAATTTGAAAAATGTCAGGATGACATAGGTTTCCCTAAAGTGCTTAGAGATTTGTAGAAGAGGATTCTCATGTGAAATGTGCATGACTAGTCCTATTTCCCCTAAAGCCAAAGGAGGAATCATTGTCCTATAAAAATGTAAGTAGAGCAAATCCTGGCTCTGCCTTCCCCAAATTTCCCAAATTTGATTCTCAGTTTTCTCTCCTACTCATATCTTTATTGCCCAGATTCTGCAAAAGCTTGAGGATATTTTAGCTTTGGCATTTTTTTGAAAAATAACAACACGACTTCCTGGAGCACAATACAGTAGAAGACACTAAATTCGGAACTCCTTGAGAGTAAACACTGTTTTAATTATATCTGTGGCTTTATTTTCTAGCCAACTGCCTGGTCATTATTAGGGTAAGAACACGATGGGGAAAGCAAATGATGGAAGGCAGGGATTTCAGCCCTTAATCTGTCACCTACTGTGATTTGGAGTGAAGCCCTTAACCTAACTCAGTCTGAGTTCAGCTGCTAAAGGGAGGTAGTAATACCAGCCATTCCACAGGATGTTGTTATGAGGACTAAATGTGATAATGTATTATAATGTGGTTTGTAAATCATAAACACTCCATGATATTAGTTATTATCACTCCCAAGTACAGGCTTGAAATCATAAAATGAGTAGAAAATAAGACAAAGCTGAGCTCCTGCAAAACAAAAAAATCATGAGCGACAATGTCAAAACCTGAAAAATGTCTTGTCCATCTGAAAGTCTTCCAGTAACAGATCTCTACAAGAGAAGGGGGAATAAAAGAAGAAAATGCCTTTGAAATGTGGCAAATTGGATTTGGTTTCTGTTCCCCCAGTTGAATTGGCCAAATCCAACAATAAATGGAAACAAAAACTTTTGTTTTAAAATGATGTGGTTTATATGTCAACATCATTTGTATTAGACTGACCTGCCAAATGAAAACAAGTATAAAAGATGGATAAGATACACAAAACAGATATTTGGAGTCCATAGAGATCAAGTAGATTAGCCAGAACTTGAAGGACTAAATCCCAGAGAGAAAACAAGCAGTGTGTGCATCAGAGGTAATCTTGATATTAGCCTCCACGTTTTCCCTCCATACCATTTTCTGACTCATTGCACAAGAAAAGAGCCAAACTGAAAGCAGTAGCTTGGAATTTAAAGCAGTCTCACTGAAGATGACTGACTGACTGATTAGTTGATTGATTGATAGCCAAATTTAAGGATTTCGCAGACCAATTTGATAGCATATTTAAAAAGAAAATGAAAAAGATCACTGACAAACTGGAAGATAGGTCTGCAGAAATGTCCAGCTTGAATCTTAAACAGAAAAATGGAAGGACAATACAGAAGAAAGCATCAGATACTGAGTAACACATGATTAAATGCTCTAACATACATATAATTAGAATCTCAGAAGGAGAGGGGAAAGAATGGGACACAGCAACATGGAAGGCACAAATTACCAGCATGGGAACTGAAATGGAGATGTTCCTACAGGTATTACAGAGCCTTAAAAAAACGAGAGGATAGTATGGATACATAATGTTCATGGATTAGTCTCAATGTTGTACAGATATCATTTGTCCCCAAATTGATCTAAAGACTCAATGCAATCAGAATCAAAATTCCAGAAAGAGGGGCACCTGGGTGGCTCAGTTAGTTAAGCCTCCGATTCTTGGTTTCGGCTCAGGTCATGATCTTGGGATCGTGGGATCCAGGCCCACGTTGAGCTGTGCTCAGTGTGGAGTCTGCTTGAGATTTTCTTTCTCCCTCTTCTTCTGCCCCTTCCCCCCAAAAATAAATAAATCTTTTTTTAAAAATTCCAGAAAGACATATTGTGGAAACTTAATAAGGTGTTTAAGACAGATATAGAAAAACAAGGGAACAAGAGCAGCAAAGACAATTTTAGAGAAGAAAACAACAATGTTGGAGGACTTAGAGTAGGAGATATAGGACATACAAAGACTAACTATAAAATTATAATAACTGGTGTGCCTGGCTGGCTCAATCAGTAGAGCACGTGACTTTTTTTTTTTTTTTTAAGATTTTATTTATTTATTTGAGAGAGAGAGAATGAGAGACAGAGAGCACGAGAGGGAAGAGGGCAGAGGGAGAAGCAGACCCCCCGCCAAGCAGGGACCCCGATGCGGGACTCGATCCCGGGACTCCAGGATCATGACCTGAGCCGAAGGCAGTCGCCCAACCAACTGAGCCACCCAGGCGCCCGAGCACGTGACTTTTGATCTTGGGGTTCTGAGTTCGAGCCCCACGTTGGGCATAGAGTTTACTTAAGAAAAAAACAAAAAGCAAAAAAAATAGAAAAATTTTTAAGTAAGTGGTAAAATTATAACAATTAAAATAGTGCATTATTGGCACAAAGACAACAGATCAACAAAACTGAGTCCAGAAACCAGTGCATACATATATGGTTATGAAAGTGCCATCACATTGCAATGTAGTTTAAACAAGTGTTTAGAATAAATGATGTTGGATCATTGGCTATCCATATGGAAAAATGTTACCGTTGATCCCTACCTTATACCATAATACCAAAAAGAAAAAAATCAGTTCCTGTTAGATCATAAATAATAATAAAGCTTCTAGAGGTTAATACAGAATATATTTAGAATCTCAGTGTAAAGAAAGATTTCTCACATAGGACATGGAAGGAACATAAAGAAAAACATTCACAAATTGAATTTCATTACAGTTAAGAAAATCTATACATCAAAAAATACCATTATAAGAGTGAAAGAGACAAGCCGCCAAGTAGAAAAAGATATTTGCAATATTCATTTCCAAGAACTCATATCCAGAATATATAAGGAAAATTACAAATCCACCAGAAAACACAGGGAACCCAATTTTTAAAAATGGACAAAAATTCTTGTATGGGTATTTTGGGTTGTATGTATATAATGTGTTTGTGTGTGTGTGTGGTATATATATATATATATATATATATATATATATATATATATATATAGTCCAAATTGCCTAATCAGTATATGAAAAGATGTTTAACATAACTCATCATAAGGAAAATGAGATATCACTACATAATCACATTTTTTAAATGACAATACCAAGTGTTAGCAAAAATTTCAATCATCTGGAACACTAGCAATAGGAGGATACGCTAGTAAAACCGCTTACTGTCAGTATCTGCCAAAGCTAAACATATGAATCCCTATTATCTGACAATTTTACAACATAAAAGCATACATGATGCACAAAAGACACAGATAAGAATGTTCACAACAGCATATATGCATTAAGTTCTCAAAGCCAAAACCAACCCAAACGTGCATCAACAATGGATAAATTGTTGGAACAATTCATAATAAATGGTGGAACAGTCTTTGAATAAAATGCTATGCAGCAGGGGTCAGCAAACTCTCCAGCCTGTGGATCGAATCCACCCCTGCCCATTGACAGCATCGTCTAAGGCTGCAGAGTCCAAGAGCTGCAACACATAGCATATGGCCTACAGAGCTGGAAATACTGCCTACCACAACCTTTACAGAAGACGTTTGCCAACCTCCGCTACACGGCAACGAAAAGCAATGAGCTACTACTTCTACAGCTACACACAACAAGACAAACCCGAGAGATCTCATACTGGCGGGGGAAAGCCAGACATGAAAGGATGCATGTTAGCATTTAGTTTATACGAAGTTCAAAAAAGTAAAAGTAATAGAAGTGACAGAAGCCGCAATGCTGGTTACATTCTAGGAAACGTCATAACTTGGTTAGAGGGCAATGGAACAGCTGACCACTGTCTTTAAACGTGACCCTGTCGTTTATTTATTTATTTTAGATTTTATTTATTTGTTTGTTTGTTTGTTTATTTATTTAACAGAGAGAGAGAGAGCATGAGTAGGGGGAGCAGGAGAGGGAGAGGCAGGCTCCACACTAAGCAGGGACCCCGATGTGGGACTCTATCCCAGGACCCTGGGATCATGACCTGAGCCGAAGGCAGATGCTTAACTGACTGAGCCACTAAGGCACCCCTGGCCCTGTCATTTAAAAGTGAGGATGAAGCAAGCAGAACTGGAGAGAAGTACCCACACCCGACTACACCTTCCCTGCCAAACCACGGAGGTCACTGACAAATCTCTTAGAGCATCAGATCCCACGATGGCTTCCCAAGTTGGGAAGACAAAAGGAAGCAAAATCAATTATTCAATAGCTCCTGGGCAGTTAAGATAAAATCTTGTCTCAGATCTCCTCTGATCCCCATAGGTTTTAACTTCTTTTTATTTGAATAGTAGAAACACACACACACACACATACACACACACATGCAACATGAACTATAATAATCTACACTAAATAGTGTCTCAGTATCGGCTAAAAGACTATATCCATCCTAAATCCACCTCCTTATTCAGATGCATGAATGAAATTGCCTGAAGCTCGTAAGAGTATTGATTTTGGAACAATAATTAAAATCTAATGGAGTTAATCAGTTTCACATAGAACTATAAGTTTCATCTAAAGACATGATAAATTGCTAAATAAGAATATCTGACTGCTCATCTACTCAATTTTTAAAAATTCAGATTTCATTTTCTGACAATGTTATTCATTTTAACTGAGAGAACTATTCAGACCATCTGAAGTGCTGGACGTTTTATTCTAAGAACGGGAGGGAAAAGAGAATCATTTGGTTCTTTATAGGGGTCAAATTATACATCAAATAAAGTATGAAGTTCCTTCACCAGATACATTTCATAAAGTTAAATGGTTCTTTCAAGATTATGCTGACAATAGAGTCTTTAGTCTTTGTTATAATATAGTCTACGACCTCACTAATAAGGATAATAATGTATCATCAAAAAATGCTGTTAATTGAAAACTGCAAGTCTAATTAACCAGGGATGTGACCATGCATAATATATTATTAATAGAATAAAAAGACTGCATTACACCAACACTACACAGAGAAAAACTACAAGGACAGTCCACAGTTCAAAGACTCTTCACATCCATTTTGGCAAAAGTTACTGATGGTATTTTCCTTTCATTAAACGGTAGGCTTCATAGCAAAATGACTTAAAACCAGAAGAAGAAAGTCGAGCCAGATTTAAAAGATGGGTCACAGGGCAGCTGCTTGGGATCCAGTCTATAAAGGGTCCCCACACATGGCTGGATGACATCAGAAATATGGTGCCAATTAGCTCATGTTTCCATGTGAAACTCTTTACATAACGGCTAAAATGTAAATGGGTCCCACTCCCAATGAATTAGTTCCCTCTAATGAAAAATATAAATACTCTGTCCTTGCACTCATTTCTTTCCATTGAGTATTTTGTGATATACACATGCACATTCACTACTCTGGGGGTCACGACTATGTCTGGAACCAAACCTGGAAAGAGCCAGCTGAGAGTTACCGGAAGTCAGCAGTTATAGGTAATTAAATTTCAACACTAAAAGAACATGTGGTACAAGACTGTCTCTAGAGAAAAATGGATTTATTTTATTAACTAAATTTTAAATTCTATGCCTCTTAGGATGTTCCCTTATAACAGGAAAGGCCTTTTTAAGGATCTAACAAGTCAACTGTGTTATGGGAAAATGGAACTCATTTTGCCAACATTGAAAGAGAGAATCCAGATCAAGATGACTTATTGACAGGGGCGCCTGGGTGGCTCAGTTGGTTAAGCGACTGCCTTCGGCTCAGGTCATGATCCTGGAGTCCCGGGATCGAGTCCCACGTCTGGCTCCCTGCTTGGCGGGGAGTCTGCTTCTCCCTCTGACCCTCCCCCCTCTCATGCTCTATCTCAGTCTTTCTCTCAAATAAATAAATAAAATCTTTAAAAAAAAAAAAAAGATGACTTATTGACAGCATGTTAAAATCTCCCCGTTAACAGCAGCTAGTACTTAAAAACGGTAGGTTAAAGAGCATGGATAAAGATACAGATATGTAAACACATTTATTTGTTGAAGAAAAGAAAGTAAAGCCTCCAAGCGTTAGAAATAGAGAGGAACTCACTGATCGATACGAAAGACTCCGGGATCGAAGGAATTTGGATGTGAGTTTGGGATACTGAGACTGGGACCTCAAAGGTCTCACAGGATCGCTTTCAAATATACCTCATACAAGACAGGTGGCTCACGCCAGGCTCTCCTGCTGTTCAAGCTGGGAGCTGCTTGTCCAAAAATACTCTGCCCACCTGTACACAGATGTGGCTGGGGGAAAAGTAGAATCTCCCACAGGAAACAGAACCCAGGCCTACCCCATGTAGAGTACAGAGCCCAGGGTCACCCCAACCGCACAAAGCGAGAGCCCACACTAAACTCCATTCCAAAGGGCTGGGATGGAGGGGTTTTAAGGACTTCCTAAAATCCAAGGAGTCTCTGTTGATTGAGCAAGAGCTAACTTTGATTCTTTTGAAATAGAGAATAATAATGAAATAAAAGAAAATAATAATAAACGAGGCAGAATTTCGGAATACAGGGAAACCAAAAGGCTAATCCAAAAGTACTTCAGGTGCCCTTTATTTTCTATCATCAATATTTAAGCAATAATCAGATATTACCATAGTATCGCATCACTTTAGCCCTCTGTGAGACGTATTTTGCTTTAGATAATAAAGCAGAAGTGGGGGCGCCTGGATGGCTCAGTCGTTAAGCGTCTGCCTTCGGCTCAGGTCATGATCCCGGGTCCTGGGATCGAGCCCCGCGTCGGGCTCCCTGCTCCCCAGGGACCCTGCTTCTCCCTCTCCCACTCTCCCTGCTTGTGTTCCCTCTCTCGCTGTGTCTCTCTCTGTCAAATAAATAAATAAAATCCATAAATAAATAAATCTTAAAAAAACAAAAGAGAGAAAAGCAGAAGTGGACCCCCATATCTATCACTTTACATTTACAGAGAATAGACAAAAGAGTTTTGCTACAACCAGGAAATGGCGCCAAATTGGGGTAGTGTTCTAATTCATTTTGTCTGACATGTCTTCATCTGAGCATGTTCAGTGAGCATGGTTCTCTCTGTTTCATAGTATGAAAACTAAATAGGAAGCTGGAACTATTTTTCCAGAGAGAGAGTTCTTAATGGGAATTCTGAACTCACTACATGTTTCTTCTGCTGCAATATTTTAAAATTTTATTTCTGGTAAAGGTGCGTATAAATCTTAGTGTGATTAGCACCAATAAAAGAAACAACTACACCAATTGCTACATTCATTTGCTTCCTACAAGGAAAACATATGGGAAGGGTTAGTAGGCTTCAGACCTTTAAATAAAAATTTGACCGAGGATCGACTGAGACAATCCACTTTTTGATGTATTGTTTTGATAAGTTCATTTTTTTATTTTGTTCAACAAATGAACAAGATTTGAAGCTATAGATATATAGATACATAGATATAGATATATAAAATAAAAATAATAGTGGGTGATGTGCTGAAAAGAACTTTAAAATAAGTGTTCAAGATCTTTAAAGATGGGTAGTAAGGAGGGCACTTGTTGTGATGAGCACTGAATTCTACACCTGAAACCAATATTGAACTGTATGTGAACCAACATTTAAACAGAATTTAAACTAGAAATTAAATAAAAACTTGGGGGGTGGGGAATAAAGATCTTTAAGAATGTAAAAGTGGTATTATGGTTCATAAAATAGAAACAGGTGTAATGAAGCAAGAGGTACCTAGAAATGAACATTGTAATCACTGGAATCTAAACATTGGAAAAATAGACCATATCATGCATTGGGCACAGCCAAAGAGAAAAATTGCAAAAGTGGAAGACGGAATTGAGGAAATCTCTCAAAGCATACTATAAGGAGATAAGACACAGATACACAGAAGTAGATCTAGAAGTCCCAAATGCACTGAACAACGCCAGAGGGAGAGAATGGTGGAAAAGCAACATTCAAGGAGATAATTGCAGAGAATTATATAAAATTGAAGAAAGACATAAAACCTCAAGTTGAAAAGTCCACTGAGTGCTACACAAAATAAATTTATTTTAAAAAATCCATGCCTAGGCATATTGTTACTAAAACAAATAAACAAAAAGTTTAAGAAAGTAAAATTCTTAAAAGCTTCCAAAGGGAAAAGGCATTAACTGCCAAAACTGGCAGATTGGTGGTAGACATCTTGTAATAGCAACATCAGAAAAACATTTCAGGAATAGAAGTCAGTGGACAAATATTTTCAAAGGTGTACAGGAAAATAACTATGAACAAATTGTCATCTTAAAGTGATAGCAAAAATAACACTTCAGACTCAGAACTGAAAAAAAACTATCCACAGACCTTCATTGGACTGTGCTATTAGCAAAAAGAAGAAACTTCTAGAAGCAGAAATGGGAAATAGGTACAGTCAGCAAAGACAAGGATAAAACGTACCAGCAAATTTAAATGTGTCAATTTTTCAAATAACAACAATATTATGTAATTTTTTTTAAGTGTTAGAACTTAAATTCTGTGCAATAATCATACAACACTGTCAACCAGTGGCCTGTGAAAGGCAGCTGAAGCTTTTCATTTTGTTCAGCAGTAGCTGGAGATATTTATTCATTTTAGAATTTGTCAGGAAAAAAAAATACTATTATCAACTAATTCAAATTTAAAATAAAAATAGAGGGGCACCTGGGTGGCTCAGTCGATTAAGCATCTGCCTTCAGTTCAGGTCATGATCTCCAGGTCTTGGAATCGAGTCCCACATAGGGCTCCCTGTTCAGTGGGGAGCCTGCTTCTCCCTCTCCCTCTGCACCCCCCCCCACCTGGACTTTCTCTCTCTCTCTCTCTCAAATAAATAAATAAAATCTTAAAAAAAATAAAATAAAAATAAAGAAGGTAAAGAGGGAAAAGTCATACCGAAAAAGAAGAATTTTCCTCTATAGGATACAGAAGAAGAGAATTTTCAAACATATCTTGGGGACGCCTGGGTGGCTCAGTCGTTAAGCGTCTGCCTTCGGCTCAGGTCATGATCCCAGGGTCCTGGGATCGAGCCCCACATTGGGCTCCCTGCTCCACGGGGAGCCTGCTTCTCCCTCTCCCACTCTCCCTGCTTGTGTTCCCTCTCTCACTGTCTCTCTGTCAAATAAATAAAATCTTTAAAAAAAAAAAACATATCTTGGATTATGCAAGTATTTTCTACATGTCCTGAGTATACCAGCCAGTTAAAAGTTAATTTCACGGTCATGAGTCAAAGGTAGTTCTGAATAAAGTACAATATTATATTTATTCTACATACCAAATCTCTAATTTTTTTTAAAGATTTTATTTATTTATTTATTTATTTATTTATTTATTTATTTATTTGAGAGAGAGCGAGAGCATGAGTGGGGGCAGGGAGCAGAGGGAGAAGCAGGCTCCCCGTTGAGCAAGGAGCCCAACATGGGACTCTCGATCCCAGGACCCTCAGATCATGACCTGAGCTGAAGGCATATGCTTAACCAACTGAATTACCCAGGTACCCCTCAAATCTCTATTTTGAATATGTGGAAATATTTTAAACAATTTTTAATGAAATATAATTTGCCAATATTCATATTAAAGCATTTCTAGGTACCCTAGGCCACAGGTGATTCCCTGTTGTTAATATGCTCAGCATCAGCATCACTGAAATATCTCTACTAAGACGAATGAAAAACACAATTCTCCTTTTTCAGTTGTCAATTGAAATATTTTTCTTGTTCAGCATAATGAGGTAAGACTTATTTTTGGTAAAGCCCCTTGTAAAAAATATGCATAATGAGTTTCCTTTTAGAAAATACGTATAATAGGGGCGCCTGGGTGGCTCAGCTGGTTAAGCGACTGCCTTCGGCTCAGGTCATGATCCTGGAGTCCCGGGATCGAGTCCCGCGTCGGGCTCCCTGCTCGGCGGGGAGTCTGCTTCTCCCTCTCCCGCTCCCCCCTCTTGTGCTCTGTCTCTAAAATAAATAAATAAAATCTTAAAAAAAAAAAAAAAAGAGAAGAAAATACGTATAATAGATTTGTATACCAGGATACAGCCACAGAAAAGGGGGGGGGAATCTTACTTGATACAGTACAAAGTTCCTCAGTTAGCAATATCAACACTCAACTAACATTACTGTCCTATTGCTCAAAATGTAAAAAGCACTGTTGGTTTTTTTTTTAAGATTTTTAAAATTTATTTGACAGAGAGAGACACAGAGAGAGAGGGAACACAAGCAGGAGGAGTGGGAGAGGGAGAAGCAGGCTTCCCGCGGAGCAGGGAGCCCAATTCAGGGCTCGATCCCAGGACCCTGGGATCATGACCTGAGCTGAAGGCAGACGCTTAACGACTGAGCCACCCAGGCACCCCAAAAAGCACTGTTTGATCTACCTTTCAACCAGTGTCCTCACATCTTAGCCTTCTTACTAAACTTACTTTCTTAGTAAATTTACTAAGCTTACTACAGGTTTTCATTTCAAGGCCAGAGCGCCTGACGATGAGCTGCCGAAATTGTAATTACTATTCCCACATAAGCACGGTCATACATAAGAAGAATTCAAAGCTCTTTCAAGTCATGAATATTGCCATTCTCTGTTGGGATGAATTTTTCCATTCTATAAAACAAAGATGTGAATGTAGGAGAAATAAAATGAATGTCTATTTCCCACATCACACACTGAGACAAAGAACAAAAGGAAGCTCAAGGCTTTTGCACATTAAGTGTCTTGTTATACTGGATACCATAATAGTACACAGAGATTTCAATGCCATATAGAATATTCTAAATAAAACTAAGTTAAAAAAAAAAAAACATAGAAAAGCAAAGAACCTTTCCAACTTCTTGTATAAAGCAATGTTAACAGAACAGCTCAGCAAAGACAGTTTTCCACCTTGAAGAGAAAAGTTGTAATTCTAATTTTTACTTTTGAATAAGCTCTTGCTGCCTGTATTGAACGTGCTTCAGTCTAATTGAAAATGAAAACGCTCCAAGTTGGAGAAACACAGTGACATTCAGAGCCTCAGGCTTGACTCACAAGTAATATTTTTATGGTTGCAGAAAGTGGAAAAACAGATACTTTGGCTTGTAGTATTAAATTTAATTCATAAAGTTTAGTAGCAATACTTCTGAGGACAGAGAAAACTCAGCTTTCAATATAGTTAGTCCAGAAAAAGAAAGATATATTGCTGGTGCAAAATTGCCTGCTCAAAATTTCAAAGTATAGGCTTTAGGGTTCTGAAACAGGGGGAGATATAAATAGTTTATTATACATCTCAGATTGCAAAAGTATCAAAAAGATTCCCTTGGGTTAATATAGCTACCTAAAATCAAAGAACAAAATAACAAAGAATGGAGTTCTTTAATTTTTGTCAGTTCTCTTGTCATTCATAATAAATTAATAGAATTCTGGTTTTTCTAGTTTCCTGCATAGATATTATGAGGACCATATGAAACAGCTTAGAAACTAGCTTATTTTTACAAAGAAATTATACATTTTTAAGAAAATCAAGGGAAGGAAATTCTTGGTTTGTGAGTATATGCACAGAAGAGAAACCACTTCCAAAGATCGAACCACATTCTTTCATTGTTATCTGCCTATAGATCATTGTGCCGACCCATTTGAGACTGTTATGCCCAATGAGTAAGTATAAAAATGAAGAAAATTTTTCCCAAAGAGTAAATGCACCATCTTGTTCATTTCAGGATTTTATCTATATGGTGTGGGGGAGGGGCAGGGAATGCCAACAACTCCAAATATTCAAGTAATGACTTCAAAAGTGCTTTTCAGTTTACATTATAATGTACACCTGTAATAAAACAACAAAGCCCTTTAAAAATACATTGAGAGGAAAACAATTACATTTATAATTTAAATGAAATTCTGCAATTCTTCATTTTTAAGGGAGTATAATTTTTCCATCATCTACCTGATTCAAATCCTATTTCATCTTAAGAAAGAAAAAAAAAAGACCCTGTTCCATCTTTTCAGAAGGCCAGCAAACATTTTACTTTATTAATGGTATCTAATTTTCAGTCAACAGAAATAGATCGTACCAGAACATTTTTCCCTCACTGTCACCATCCCAAAATTCCTTATTTTTTCTGGTGCCCTCAGTGAACGCAAGATTTGATTAACACCAGTTGCTACATTTTTGTTCTACCAGAATATTAAAAATATAATGTGGCTTCCTCAAATAAATTTGCAGAGGCATAAACCTTCTTACAGCATACATAGCACAAAGACAGAAGTGTAAACATTAAAAACAACTGAAAAGAACTCATACAACACTGTTAACTACGCTGGAATGAAAATTAAATTAAATTTAAAAAGAATATTCTACATTTTGGTGTCAGTGGTGGCTCAAAAGAAGCAGATGTGTAAAATTTTGTCAAACTATACACACAAATATTTTAAAACCACAATTAAGGAAACGTGTGTTTACAAAGACTATCTGATTATAGACTTATTAGTGATTTTTTTTCTTTTTTCTATATCTCTTTTCCAAATTTTCTACAAAGAATGAATGTTTTCTGTAATGAGAAAAAAATGATCAAATTAATAAAACATATCTCTGAAAAAATCCATTGAAGGGATATCCAACAAGAGTTGGTTTCATGGGCGGAGCAAGATGGCGGAGGAGTAGGAGACCTGGATTTCGTCTCCTTTCAGGAATTCAGCTGGATGGGGATCAAACCATTCTGAACACCTACAAACTCAACAGGAGATCGAAGAAAAGAAGAGCAACAACTCTCTCATCAGAAAAGCGACCACTTTCTGGAAGGTAGGACGTGCGGAGAAGTGAATCCGAGGCGATATTCGGGAGGATAGACGGCGGGGGAGGGGCCTCCGTCGGCCGCTTCTGGCAAGTGATAGAGCCGCGGAGCACAAAATCGGAACTTTTAAAAGTCAGCTCCGCCGAGGGACGTCACTCTGGTGGCTCAGCGGGGGGTGGAACCCTCCGGGACAGTGTGGTCTCAGGACCCTCGGGGTCACAGAAAGACCGGGGGTGCCTGAGTGTGGCCGAGCTCCCAGGTAACGGAGCAGGGAAGCCAGCTGCAGAGGCGGAGCCCAGGCGCGGGCTCTCAGCTCGGGGTCGCCATAAACCGGGATCCGCGGCACAGTCGGGCCCCTGCTCCTCCAGCAGGGACCCCACAAGCGGCAGATCCGGGGAGACTCACCTTCCTCCCCCGGGAGGAGCCGCGCGGGAGTGCACCGCAGGGATCTGCTGGGTTTGGAGACTCCAGCTGGGGTCAGGTGCCAGAGATAGAAACGCGTGGTCACAGACCGGTTGAGCACGGAGTGCAGCTGCAGACCGGGGAGACGGGAGTGACTGACGGCTTTTCTCTGGGGGCTCACTGAGGAGCGGGGCCCCGAGTTCTCGGCTCCTCCGGGGCGGAGATTGGGAGGCCGCCATTTTCACTCTCCGCCTCCAAAGCTGTACGGAAAGCTCGCAGGGAACAAAAGCCCCGGAGAGCAAACCTGAGCAGATTACATAGCTGGGAGGGGGCAAGGGCGGGGCTATTCCGCCTCCGGCAGAGACATTTGGAAACCACGGCAACAGGCCCCTCCCCAGAAGATCAGCGAGACCAGCCAGCCAAGACCAAGTTTACCGATCAATGAGAACGGCAGAACTCCAGCGCTAGGGGAATACTGCACATAGAATTCACGGCTTTTTTACCATGATTCCTTAGTCTTTTAAAGTTAATTTTTTTTTTAACTGTCTTTTTGTCTTTTTATTTCTTTTTGAATTTTTCTTTTTCCCTTTTTCAAACAACATCTTATCAATCCCTTTTTTTAAAAAAAACATTTTTATTTTTCATTTTTAGAGTCATATTCTATCCCTTCATAGTAGTTACCCATATTTTTGGCTTATATATATAAGTTGTTCTCTCTTTAAAATTTTGAGATAGTTTCTTCTAAAAGATTAAAATATACCCTAAATCTCTAGTATATGGTGTTCTCTATTCCCCTGCCTGATCACATCCTCTCCCTTTTTTTTTCTTTTTCTTTTTTCTTTTTTTAAATCCTCTTTCTTTTTTCAAACAACTTCTTATCAATTCCTTTTATAAAATTTTTTATAATTTCCATTTTTACAGTCATTTTCCATCCCTTCATCATATCAACCCTTATTTTTGTACATATATAAGTTTTTCTTTCTTTAAAATTTTGGGAGACACTTTCTTCTAAAAGACCAAAACACACCCCAAATCTAGTGTGTGGCACTGATCTATATACCATATAGATCATATTTGATCACATTCTGGTTTTTCTTTTGTTGTTGTTCTTTTGTTTTGTTTGTTGTTGTTTTTATCTTTATCTTTTTCTTTTTTTTTTTTTCTCTCTTTCCCCTTCTTATCCCACTGCTTCAGGTCTTTTCTGATTTGTTTAGAGTATATTTTCTGGGGACGTGATTACTCTGCTAGCATTTTGTTCTCTCATTAATCTATTCTCCTCTGCACAAAATGACGAGACGGAAAAAATCACCTCAACAAAAAGAACAAGAGGCAGTACCGACTGCCAGGGACCTACTCAATACGGACATTAGTACGATGTCAGATCTAGAGTTCAGAATCATCACTTTAAAGATACTAGCTGGGCTTGAAAAAAATATGGAAGTTATTAGAGAAACTCTTTCTGGAGAAGTAAAAGAGCTAAAATCCAACCAAGTAGAAATCAAAAAGGCTATTAATGAGGTGCAATCAAAAATGGGGGCACTAACTGCTAGAATAAATGAGGCAGAAGAGAGAATCAGTAATATAGAAGATGAAATGCTGGAAAATAAAGAAGCTGAGAAAAAGAGAGATAAACAACTACTGGATCATGAGGGCAGAATTCGAGAGATAAGTGATACCATAAGACGAAACAACATTAGAATAATTGGGATCCCAGAAGAAGAAGAAAGAGAGAGGGGGGCAGAAGGTATAATGGAGCAAATTATAGCAGAGAACTTCCCTAATTTGGGGAAAGAAACAGGCATGAAAATCCAGGAAGCACAGAGAACCCCTCTCAAAATCAATAAAAATAGGTCAACTCCCCGACATCTAATAGTAAAACTTACAAGTCTCACAGACAAAGAGAAAATCCTGAAAGCAGCTCGGGAGAAGAGATATGTAACCTACAATGGTAGAAACATTAGATTGGCAACAGACCTATCCACAGAGACCTGGCAGGCCAGAAAGGACTGGCAGGATATATTCAGAGCACTAAATGAGAAAAATATGCAGCCAAGAATACTCTATCCAGCTAGGCTGTCATTGAAAATTGAAGGAGAGATAAAAAGTTTCCAGGACAAAAAAAAACTAAAGGAATTTGCAAACACAAAACCAGCCCTACAGGAAATCTTGAAAGGGGTCCTCTAAGCAAAGAGAGACCCTAAAAGCAACATAGACCAGAAAGGAACACAGACAATATATGGTAACAGTCACCTTACAGGCAATACAATGGCACTAAATTCCTATCTTTCAATAGTTACCTTGAATGTAAATGGGCTAAATGCCCCAATCAAAAGACACAGGCTAACAGACTGGATTAAAAAACAAGATCCATCGATATGCTGTCTGCAAGAGACTCATTTTAGACCCAAAGACACCCCCAGATTGAAAGTGAGGGGGTGGAAAACCATTTACCATGCTAATGGACACCAAAAGAAAGCTGCGGTGGCAATCCTTATATCAGACAAATTAGATTTTAAACCAAAGACTGTAATAAGAGATGAGGAAGGACACTATATCATACTTAAAGGATCTATCCAACAAGAAGATCTAACAATTGTAAATATCTATGCCCCTAACATGGGAGCAGCCAATTATATAAGGCAATTAATAACAAAAGCAAAGAAACACATCAACAACAATACAATAATAGTGGGGGACTTTAACATCCCCCTCACTGAAATGGACAGATCATCTAAGCAAAAGATCAACAAGGAAATAAAGACTTTAAATGACACACTGGACCAAATGGACTTCACAGACATATTCAGAACATTCCACCCCAAAGCAACGGAATACACATTCTTCTCTACTGCCAATGGAACATTCTCCAGAATCGACCACATCCTAGGTCATAAATCAGGTCTCAACCGGTACCAAAAGATTGGGATCATTCCCTGCCTATTTTCAGACCACAATGCTTTGAAACTAGAACTCAATCCCAAGAGGAAAGTCAGAAAGAACTCAAATACATGGAGGCTAAAGAGCATCCTACTGAAGAATGAATGGGTCAACCAGGAAATTAAAGAAGAATTAAAAAAATACATGGAAACTAATGAAAATGAAAACACAACTGTTCAAAATCTTTGGGATGCAGCAAAGGCAGTCCTAAGAGGAAAGTATATAGCAATACAAGCCTTTCTCAAGAAACAAGAAAGGTCTCAAGTACACAACCTAACCCTACACCTAAAGGAGCTGGAGAAAGAACAGCAAATAAAGCCTAAACCCAGCAGGAGAAGAGAAATCATAAAGATCAGAGCAGAAATCAATGAAATAGAAACTAAAAGAACAGTAGAACAGATCAACGAAACTAGGAGCTGGTTCTTTGAAAGAATTAACAAGATTGATAAACCCCTGGCCAGACTTATCAAAAAGAGAAGAGAAATGACCCAAATCAACAAAATCATGAATGAAAGAGGAGAGATCACAACCAACACCAAAGAAATACAAACAATTATAAGAACATATTATGAGCAACTCTATGCCAGCAAATTAGATAACCTGGAAGAGATGGATGCATTCCTAGAGATGTATCAACTACCAAAACTGAACCAGGATGAAATAGAAAACCTGAACAGACCTATAACCACTAAGGAAATTGAAGCAGTCATCAAAAATCTCCCAAAAAACAAAAGCCCAGGGCCAGATGGCTTCCCAGGGGAATTCTACCAAACATTTCAAGAAGAATTAATACCTATTCTTCTGAAACTGTTCCAAAAAATTGAAACGGAAGGAAAACTTCCAAACTCATTTTATGAGGCCAGCATTACCTTGATCCCCAAACCAGACAAAGACCCCATCAAAAAGGAGAATTACAGACCAATATCCCTGATGAACATGGATGCAAAAATTCTCACCAAAATACTAGCCAATAGGATCCAACAGTACATTAAAAGGATTATTCACCATGACCAAGTGGGATTTATCCCTGGGCTGCAAGGTTGGTTCAACATCCGCAAATCAATCAATGTGATACAGTACATTAACAAAGGAAAGAACAAGAATCATATGATCCTCTCGATAGATGCCGAAAAAGCTTTTGACAAAGTACAGCATCCTTTCTTGATCAAAACTCTTCAGAGTATAGGCATAGAGGGTACATACCTCAATATCATAAAAGCCATCTATGAAAAACCTACAGCAAATATTATTCTCAATGGGGAAAAACTGAGAGCTTTCCCCCTAAGGTCAGGAACGCGGCAGGGATGTCCACTATCACCACTGCTATTCAACATAGTATTGGAAGTCCTAGCCACAGCAATCAGACAACAAAAAGAAATCAAAGGCATCCAAATTGGCAAAGAAGAAGTCAAACTCTCACTCTTTGCAGATGATATGATACTTTATGTGGAAAACCCAAAAGACTCCACCCCAAAACTGCTAGAACTCATACAGGAATTCAGTAAAGTGGCAGGATATAAAATCAATGCACAGAAGTCAGTGGCATTCCTATACACCAACAACAAGACAGAAGAAAGAGAAATTAAGGAGTCGATCCCATTTACAATTGCACCCAAAACCACAAGATACCTAGGCATAAATCTAACCAAAGAGACAAAGGATCTGTACTCAGAAAACTATAAAATACTCATGAAAGAAATTGAGGAAGACACAAAGAAATGGAAAAACGTTCCATGCTCATGGATTGGAAGAACAAATATTGTGAAGATGTCAATGCTACCTAGAGCAATCTACACATTCAATGCAATCCCCATCAAAATACCATCCACTTTTTTCAAAGAAATGGAACAAATAATCCTAAAATTTGTATGGAACCAGAAAAGACCCCGCATAGCCAGAGGAATATTGAAAAAGAAAAGCAAAGCCGGTGGCATCACAATTCCGGACTTCAAGCTCTATTACAAAGCTGTCATCATCAAGACAGCATGGTACTGGCACAAAAACAGACACATCGATCAATGGAACAGAATAGAGAGCCCAGAAATGGACCCTCAACTCTATGGTCAACTAATCTTCGACAAAGCGGGAAAGAATGTCCAATGGAACAAAGACAGTCTCTTCAACAAATGGTGTTGGGAAAATTGGATAGACACATGCAGAAGAATGAAACTGGACCACTTCCTTACACCACACACAAAAATAGACTCCAAATGGTTGAAAGACCTCAATGTGAGACAGGAGTCCATCAAAATCCTAAAGGAGAACACAGGCAACAACCTCTTTGACCTCAGCCGAAGCAACTTCTTCCTAGAAACATCGCCAAAGGCAAGGGAAGCAAGGGCAAAAATGAACTATTGGGACTTCATCAAGATAAGAAGCTTTTGCAAAGCAAAGGAAACAGTTAACAAAACCAAAAGACAACCGACAGAATGGGAGAAGATATTTGCAAATGACATATCAGATAAAGGGCTAGTATCCAAAATCTATAAAGAACTCATCAAACTCAACACCCAAAGAACAAAGAATCCAATTAAGAAATGGGCAGAAGACATGAACAGACATTTTTCCAAAGAAGACATCCAAATGGCCAACAGACACATGAAAAAGTGCTCAATATCGCTCGGCATCAGGGAAATCCAAATCAAAACCTCAATGAGATATCACCTCACACCAGTCAGAATGGCTAAAATTAACAAGTTAGGAAACGACAGATGTTGGCGGGGATGCGGAGAAAGGGGAACCCTCCTACACTGTTGGTGGGAATGCAAGCTGGTGCAGCCACTCTGGAAAACTGTATGGAGGTTCCTCAAAAAGTTGAAAATAGAGCTACCATATGATCCAGCAATTGCACTACTGGGTATTTACCCCAAAGATACAAAAGTAGGGATCCGAAGGGCTACGTGCACCCCGATGTTTATAGCAGCAATGTCCACAATAGCCAAACTGTGGAAAGAGCCAAGATGTCCATCGACAGATGAATGGATAAAGAAGATGTGGTATATATATACAATGGAATATTATGCAGCCATCAAAAGTAATGAGATCTTGCCATTTGCAACGACGTGGATGGAACTGGAGGGTATTATGTTGAGTGAAATAAGTCAAACAGAGAAAGACATGTATCATATGATCTCACTGATATGAGGAATTCTTAATCGCAGGAAACAAACTGAGTGTTGTTGGAGTGGGGGGTGGGGTGGGAGGGATGGGGGGACTGGGTGATAGACACTGGGGAGTGTATGTGCTCTGGTAAGCGCTGTGAATTGTGCAAGACTGTTGAATCTCAGATCTGTACCTCTGAAACAAATAATGCAATATATGTTAAGAAAAAAAAAAAAGAAGAAGAAGAAGAAGGTAGCGGGAGGGGAAGAATGAAGCGGGGGAAATCGGAGGGGTAGACGAACCATGAGAGACGATGGACTCTGAAAAACAAACAGGGTTCTAGAGGGGAGGGGGGTGGGAGGATGGGTTAGCCTGGTGGTGGGTATTTAGGAGGGCACATTCTGCATGGAGCACTGGGTGTTGTGCACAAACAATGAATCATGGAACACTTCATCTAAAACTAATTTTGTAATGTAAGGGGATTAACATAAGAATAAAAAAATTTAAAAAAAAAAAAAAAAAAAAGAGTTGGTTTCATGGATGAATTTTTTCAAACCTTTAATAAATAAGCAGATATTTTGATCCTGCTTATACTTTCCCAGGCCATAAAAAAAATTTTACAGAGCTATCGTAAAAATGATATTAAACTTAATAAATACAGCATGAAAAACTACCAACCAATCTTTTCCTGATTATATATGTACAGCTGCTAAATTAAATATTAGCATATAGACTCAAGGAGTTTTATTAACAGATTATTATGCCATGACCAAATAATATTATCAGGAATAAGAGGATGGTTGAATATTAGAAGACTGTTGGATGTAACACTTAATTTTTGTAAAATACATGATTATAGATGTGAAAACTCAAAGATATTTTCTTTAAAAAGCTATTAAAATCATGTGAAAAGATGCAAACTGATTAAAAATCAGTTGCATAAAAAGCAGATTTTCTATGTAAAAAAATCATAAAATGTACTTTAAAAACTTTCAGAAAGGAAAAGAAGACAGTATAAATTAATAAATGAGTAGAAACTACATTTTTTAAGGTTTAATTGGGGATAGTGGGAGATAAAAGTAATCTTAAATGGGAAGACCTATTTTTAGGGGTGATTAGGGAATTATGAAGCCTCTTGAAATTAATCTAAGATTCAATGTAATATAACCAAAATTCCTACAGATTTCTTTTTCTTTTCTTCCTTTCTCTCTTTTTTGTCTTTTTTTTTTGTTTTTTTTTTTACCGCAACAGGAAAAAAAAAAAAAAAAGCCATTCTGAAGTTTACATGAAAGACTAAATGTTTTTAAATGACCAGGAAAAAGTCTTAACAACTAAATCTAATGACAGGGGAGTAGCTCTGCCAAATATAAATATACATGTGACCCTGGAACAACACAGGTTTGAACTGCCCAGATCCACTTATACACAGATTTTTTTAAATATAAATAAAGCACAGTATTGTAAACCTATTTTCTCTTCCTTACGATTTTTTTTTTTTTTAAAGATTTTATTTATTTATTTGAGAGAGAGAATGAGAGACAGCACGAGAGGGAAGCGGGTCAGAGGGAGAAGCAGACCCCCTGCTGAGCAGGGAGCCCGATGCGGGACTTGATCCCGGGACTCCAGGATCATGACCTGAGCCGAAGGCAGTCGCTTAACCAACTGAGCCACCCAGGCGCCCCCCTTACGATTTTCTTGATAACATTTTCTTAAATCCTTTTTTTATTTTTTAAAATTTATTCATTTGAGAGAGAGAGAGAGAGAACAAGCAGGGGAAGGGGCAGAGGGAGAGGGAGAAGCAGGCTCCCCCCTGAGCAGGGAGCCTGAGGCAGGACTCGATCCCAGGACCCTGGGATCATGACCTGAAGGCAGATGCTTAACCGACTGAGCCACCCAGGTGCCCCCTTAATAATATTTTCTTGGGGCACCTGGTGGCTCAGTCGGTTAAGCATCTGCCTTCAGGTCAAGTCATGATCCCGGGATCCTGGGATCAAGCCCCATGTCGGGGAACCTGCTTCTTCCTCTCCCCCCTCCCCCTGCTTGTGCTCTATCTCTCTCTCTCTTTCTTAAATAAATAAAAATCTTTAAAAAAAATTTTTTTCTTTTCTCTAGCTTACTTTATTGTAAGAATGCAGTATATAATACATATAACAAATATATGTTAATCTTTTGTTGTCAGTAAGGTTTCTGGTCAACAGTAGACTGTAAGTGGTAAGTTTTGGGGGAGCCTAGAGTTACAGGCAGATTTCAACCTCACAGGGGGTTGGTGCCCAACCCCCACATTGTTCAAGGAAGGATCAACTGTGTATTATGAAACTATAATAATTAAAACAATATGGTATTGCACCAAGAGAGAAATGGATCAATAGAACAGAATTTTAAAATGTAGAAAAAGACCTAGGTATTATTGCTCATTTATCATCTGATAAAGGAGATATCTCCATTAGAAAATGCTAGACCAGAAAAAGTGTGCAGACAACTTATTAGTTATTTAAAAGAAAAAAAGAATTGGAAGTGAGACACCTACCTTGCTGTTTACTCCAAATTAGTCCCAAATGGATCACACATTTGGAATGCTTTAAAAAAAATAGAAATACCACACAAATCCATGGATTTAATAGGGTATTGGAATGAAGAAAGCCTTTCCAAACATGTCACAACTCCAGAATCCATAAATAAAAAGATAAATAAATTTGGTCACCTATTTGGTAAAAATAAATTTATACAGAAAAAAAGTTTAATAGACACTTAAAGTCAAAACACAGAGAAAACTTGGAAGAATGATTTGCTGCACTGTAATGAAAAAAATTTTCAACTACAAAGAGCACTTACACATCAACAATAAAAAGGCTAAGAACCAGAATGAAAAAGAGGCAAACATATGACCTACAAATGACCAAACAGTCACATAAATATTCAACTTGCCACCTAAAGAGATGTTAATTAAAACAAATATCTACCAGTTTGGCAAAAATTAAAAATCCTTAATACCCAGTGTTAGGAATATTGTGGGCAAAGGGAGGTATAAATGTATTTACTTTTTGGAAGATAACAGGTCATATATATCAAAATATATCAAAATGTTTAGGATACAAACCCTTAGATTCAAAAATTCTATATCCAGGAATTTAACCCACTAATACGTTCACACAAGAGTGCAATTGTATATAAATACATAAATACAAACACACACAAATTTCTTTACTGGAATATTTATAATAATAAAAGATAAGTACATTACTTATCTATTACAGAAATACATAACAAAATTTCTGAAAATGTAGCTGCTTAAAACCACAGTAAACATTTACTATCTTCCATGGTTTCTACAGGTCAGAAATTTAGGAAAACTGCAACAGGATAGTTTGTCTCTGGTTCCTTCATGGGGCTGCAGTCATCTGAAGGCTTTACTAGAGCTGAAGGGTCCACATCCAAGGTGACATGGTGGTTCTGGCTTTTGGTGAAAGACTGGCTTCCTCTCCAGAGGATTGCTTGAGTGCCCTTACAACATGGCGGCTGATGTCCTACATAGAACATGTAGACCATGATCCAAGTTCCAGGGCAAAGCCACAATGTCTTATACGACTGTCTCAGAAGTCACACACTGCCATTTCTACCATATTCTGTTCTTTGGAAGTGAATCACCAAATCTAGCCCACACTCAAGGGGACAGAAATTAGGCTCCATCTTGGAGAAAAGGAATGTCAAAGAATGTGTGGATGTATTTTAAAATCACTACAGCAAAAACCTTAAATGTCTATTAATGAAAGGCTGGTTAAAGGAAGTATGGCCATCATTTCCAAACATTTTTTACAGCAAACTCCTTCAGTTAAAAAAAAAAAGAGAGAGAGAGAATTTAAACACACATGTCTGATATGAAAACATAAATTATATTTTCCAATTATATACATAACATGAATTATAAACTTGATAATATCGTGTGTATGTTACAAAATAGGCACCAGAAATTTTGACTTTTCAATAAGATAAGCATAAGTGGAAGAGCTAATAATATTTTCTTCCCATGATCCAATGAATCATCTTGAGGGGAATGTACATACTTAAGAGACCAAGGAAAGATATGTAGTCACTGAAAAAAGAAATGATTCTATGAATACAAATGAGAAAATGCATCCAAATAAGAAAAGCAAAATGGTAAACATTAGGTATCGGTTGATGTGTATATTCTTTGTTAAATAAAGAATATACACATAAATGCTCACACACACACATAAAATTTATGCAAAACTATAAAAGAAACTTAATAATGGTTATCTCTAGGAAGCAGATTTCATCAGACGGGAGATGAGAAAAAAAGTTGTATTTATCTTTTTATTCCCTTCCATAACCTTTGAACTTAATATGTACATGTTTTCATTTTGATAATTACTTTTAATGTTTAAAAAAAATATATGCAGGGTGCCTGGGTGGCTCAGATGGTTAAGCGTCTGCCTTCGGCTCAGGTCATGATCCCAAGGTCCTGGGATCAAGTCCCGCATCAGGTTCCCTGCTCAGCGGGGAGCCTGCTTCTCCCTCTGTCTCTCTCTCTCTGTCTCTTATGAATAAATAAAACCTAAAAAAAAATAAAAAATAAAAAATAAAAAAATTTTTTAAATATATGCAAATTCGTATAAAATGAAAGCAATGCAACAAAAAATGAGTGAAGGACATGGGAAAATAGTTCTCAGGGGAAAAAAATTAGTAAAAATGTCTCTTAAACATTTTTTTCATGTTCATTTTCACTTATAGTAAGAGAAATGTAAATCAAAACTACACAGAAACAACACTTTTCCTTTATCAGAAAGGCAAATACCCTGAAGTTTGATAATACACTGCCTTGGCAGGGGAGAAAGTCACTTTCATTCAGTGCTGTGAAGGCTCTAAATGGATACAACCCCCGTGGAGGGCCATTTGGCAATACCTGCCAAAATTTAAAATGCACATACCCTTTAACCCAGCAATGCCACTTCTAGAAATTAATCCTACAGACATATGCAAATAACATATGTCCAAGGTTCTTTATTGCAGGATGGTTAATAATAGCAGAAGATGAGTATTAACTTAAATGTCCATGAACAGGCATCAAGTAAGATAAATTACAGTAAATCCTTTCCATGTAGTATGACAAAGAGATTGGAGTAAGGTCCTCCTTACATATATCAGCTCAAACACATTATTAAATAAGGGGCACCTGGGTGGCTCAGTTGGTTAAGCGTCTGCCTTTGGCTCAGGTCATAATCCCAGGGTCCTGGGATCAAGCCCCACATGGGGCTCCTTGCTCAGTGGGGAGTCTGCTTCTCCCTCTCTCTGCTACTCCCCCTGCTTGTGCTCTCAATCTCTCTCTGTCAAATAAATAAATAAAACCTTTAAAAATAAAATTAAAAAAAAAAACATTATTAAGTAAAATTTTTAAAGAAGCGGGCGCCTGGGTGGCTCAGTTGGTTAAGCGACTGCCTTCGGCTCAGGTCATGATCCTGGAGTCCCGGGATCGAGTCCCGCATCAAGCAGGGAGCCCGCTTCTCCCTCTGACCCTCCCCCCTCTCATGTGCTCTCTCTCATTCTCTCTCTCTCAAATAAATAAATAAAATCTTTAAAAAAAAAAAAAAAAAAGAAGCAAGGGCAGGGGCGCCTGGTGGCACAGTCGGTTGAGCGTGTGACTCTTGGTTTCAGCTCAGGTCATGATCTGAGGGCCGTGGGATTGAGCCCCCCATGGGGCTCTGTGCTCCATGGGGAATCTGCTTGAGATTGTCTCTCCCTCTCCCTCTACCCTTCCCGCTTATACACTCTCTCTCTCAAATAAATAAATCAATCTTAAAAAAAAAACAAGGGCAGAACATGGTGTATAGTGTGCTACCATTTGGAAAACAAAGTGGGGAGGATATATATTCATATTTGCTTATTTACATATAAATTCACTGGAAGGAGACAGAAGAAAAATAAATGCCAGTTGTCGGGGGGGATCTGAATGTGGGGCAGACAGAGCAGGAAGGCAGACTTTTCACTCTCTACACTTTTATACCTTCTGATCTTTGATCCATTAAAATAAATAAATAACATAGTATAGGTCAATGATATCGGCTAACACCTAATAGTCACGTGCCTTGTGCTAGACAATCTACTGTTTTACATGTTATTTTATTTAGTTCACACATTTTACAGATGAGGACACTGAAGCCCAGGGAGATGAAGAAGGAGCCAAAGACCTACCATGAATTAGTCAGGGGGTAGGCCTGGTCTATTATCCCCAGGAGATCTGGGCTAGATGCCATGCCACCTCTCGCAACTAAAAGGTGTCAACAGTAACACTTTGTTAGAAGGCACAGTTGTGATCACTTGTTCTTCATACCAGTCAATAATTATCAATACAGAAGTGATTTTTTTCAGTGATATTATCTTAAGACTTTATGGAGAATATTCAAACGGAGTCACCAGAAATGCACTAAAAACAGCAATCAGGAAATGTAGATCTTAGCACAACTCTGCCATAACTTTAATTTCTCTTGGCCTTCATTTCTACCTAGAGAAGATGGACTGAGGAAATATCTAAGTTTCCTTTCAAAATCCAAACCCATTACGGGACCCAAGTCACCTGCACGATCACAAATCTGCCACCATTTTGGGGGAGTCACCCTTTCCTGTAAAGCCAAGTCAAATAATTTATGTGCTTACCCCAAGTCATAACAGACAGAACCTCCCCACCTCTTCCCCCTTCCAGGAGTCATATTTCCAATGTGTATACGGCAACAGGAGTTGTTGCCAGACCGTAAGCCAGATCACAAGGAAGCCTGCTTCTCTGCAGCTGCCAAACACCTGCCCATCCTGCAATCTGCTTCCGTCCCTTACTCATGGTCACTGCCAAGGTCATAAGCTTAATAAGAAGGAGAAAACAGCTTTGCTGTTTCTCCTAATTAAAACATCAGCTCTGTAATAGGTGAAAGCAAAGCCTTCACGTTTCCAAGTGATTTAAAAATCCCTTCCTTCAACAGTGTGACAGAGAGCAAGAAAATTTACACACCCTTGGGGCAAGACAGTGAAAGTGTATGACTGTCCTACGCAGGTAGATGCAAATCACTGGTGGGGATGCACTGGTCAAATCTGTTAACAAATATTACAGGGCACACTGTATATCTTTTCCAGAAACAAAATGACCTCAGATCCTGTATTAACAACAGTAGGAGGAGTTTCATTATGTCAGTGGCAACCTATAGTTAGTCTCTCAAAATCATTTAAAATGATCACATGGAGAAGACACTGTATATCTCTTCCAGAAACAAAATGACCTCAGATCCTGTATTAACAACAGTAGGAGGAGTTTCATTATGTCAGTGGCAACCTATAGTTAGTCCCTCAAAATCATTTAAAATGATCACATGGAGAAGACAAAGGGCAAAATACCTGGCATCTTTCAGGTCTTTAATGATGCTAGAGGCCTCTCAGATTACATCCAGCAATCTGTATGATTTTGCATTAACTCTCCAGATGAGCACCCAAGTCGTGGGAAGCAGTGTCCTTTTAGAATTTCCATCTACAGCTGTTTTAAATTACTCGAGTCCATTCTTCTATGGCAGTTGGCATCCTCCTTGACTCAAACAGATGAAAAGATAATTATGTCAGGGAAACGGATGGCTCTGTTTTTCCTACTTCAGGCATGAGAAGCACCTCTTTTCCTGGGCTCACCGCCTCACCCTCCAAACCGCAAACGAAGATATTCGATGGTATCTCCTTCAGAATGGGCTGGGCTTTTCCTGGTGAGTTCCAAGTGGGTCTAATCCTGCGTCTAGTAATTTTCCAAAGGAGAGCACGCTATATTGTTCCATGCCCAGTGGATTCCAACATGGGTATGAAGTCCAGTGTCCTAGCAAGGATGGGCATGGGCAAGATCCCCTGAAGTCAAGCCTGGGGTTAAGGCACTCCCCAGCCCCTCACCTCAGGGCCGTGGCAAGACAGCGGTCACCTTGAAGTCATTGCTTTGTCAGCAGCTGGTGGACCTTTCGTTAGTTGGGGGGGGGGGTCCAAGATGCTGTGACTGAGCAACCTCTGGGGCCACAGAGTGTACAGCAAGGCAATCAGAACTGATGCCGTGGAAGAAGTATTCTGACTCACACTGACATTCTATGGGGCCAGTGCCATGAACTCTCTGGGGCCAATGCCAGGATTGGATGATATGGTCTTCATTTGCAGATCTCATTTAAAACAGGCAGCAGGCAGGTGGGTGTGGGGAGTGTAGTTACGTACCCATACAAGCCAGGTATGGTATAAGAGCCATGCGTTTCTTCCTTAGCTACTTGTCTAATTCCATGCCAGATGGTTTTCTAAGAATGGGGACATTCGACCATTCTTCGAACTGCAGCTGCTACCCTTTCTTTGCTCCCGTCATCCCAATCAGCAGTTTGGATGGACAGAGAGGGAGCGCAATACCACAGACTCTCCACGAAGTCCGCTCAGGATGCAAAGAGATGCTTTCTTTCTGTCAACTCTGCTCTTCACTTCCAGAGCCTTGCTGGGGAGCAGAGTAGGAGCTCCTTCTTAATGAATACGGAAAGGGGTGGAGGTCTGGCTCTTCCTTGTAAACCTCTGATGGAACATGGGGCCACCCAGTGCCAAATGCCCTCAGCTTGGGGCTTCTAGATCAAAATCATGAGAATTAGCAACTGTTACATTGATACCTGTTTTTTCTGGTGACTTCTTTACCTCTAAATGCATTTGGAAGCTCCAGGTGACCTGCAAAATGTCAGTGAAGCTATACACAATGTCAGAAAGAGCCATGAAGAGTCCCTTTCGGGGTCAGTCAGCAGGGGAAATAGTATAGCATTGAGCGTTAAGAATGGCCGCTGATCAAATTTCACCAAAGGCAAGTTGGCTTGACTCAGAACTTCCCAAAAAGAGTAAATAAGAAATAAATTTGACTCGATTCATTTTGGCAGCCAACAGATAGAATTCGGTTTATTTCCTTTTATCTGACAGAATAATGTTCTTTGGGGTTTTTTTTAAGCAAAGAAAAAAAAAAAAACTAGATGAAAGGAACATGGCAAATTACAGATCGATTTTTAAATAAATTCTCTGCTTCATCCAAAAGCAGTACCGAGTTCACATCAGGCATAAGAAAACCAGGATAAACACTAGACAATTGAAAATTTAATCAATTGTCGATGCCCTTGAAGGCCACGAGGTACTGAGTAACAGCCTGCAGGACTTCGTGAAAAGCAAGTCAAGTCAGAACGCAAACATCCTGTCCTCTAATGGGGACACGCGCTCCAAAGAGAGATGATGCATATTTACTCTGGATTTGCGACAGGTTTTTTTTTTATTCCGTCACACACAAGGTAATAAGGTAGCGATCCAGGCTGCCTCCAGCCTTAGGGTTTAAAATACACCTAAGCTCCCACAGTACACTAAGGAGTTGATTATCAACCATTATTTTAGAAAATATAATGTCTTATGTCTTGAATGTGGGGTTTATACATTTATCATTTCCTACACCAGATACACTGACAACTCTCCCCTCTACGGATAATTAAAAGAAATTATAAATGTCTTATATGTGCAGCATAATTATCACTTTTACCTTACAAAATACAATTTGCTGCCCACACATTACCATCTTATCTGGCCATTTAACTGCAGATAATGATCCTTTATGAATCTAGCCCACAACCTGGAGATTTTCTATCTCATGTTCCTTTGGACCCTTGCAAAAACAATATAGAACGCCTGCAGTGTAAAATTAGGCCTAAACTTAATTATCTTGCAGCCTATTTCCTGAGTTTAATTAACTTTTCTGAGTGGTTTCTCCTGCAACGAGGACTAGGCCCATTTGGTATTATTTAGTGTCATAATTTCTCTTCCTTCTCAGTTCCAAGGACACCACAAGCTTCCTCCAGCCCTAATTGCCATGGCAAATGCAGAGATAGGAGAACTGAAAAACAGCCATAACCAAAATTAAGAATGAGCTGCTGTGCATACTAATAGACGGACGGAAATCTGTGAGTGTGCTATCTATAATCCCTTCTGGCCCCTAAATGAACAGACTTTAAATATTTAATTATCTTGTTAAGTAAATTCAGATTATAGATTCAAATCCTTGTCATTGCAGATCATCGGGCTATTTCAGAAGTAGAATAAACTGGAGCCACACCAACAGCCTTTTATAAAGTAGAATATGACACACAGTTTACAACAGAAGCTGTTCTCCTTCTCCATAGCTGATGGACTCCGAGAAGACTAGACATGGCTAAGACAATTGGCCTCTAGAAAGTGTCTGAACCCTTCCCCATGAGTAATAGAGCGGCCTTCAGAGCCCAGCAGAAAGCAATGCAGACCGTTCCATCATTAGCTCTGCAGGCATGGGCCAGTTACTCATCTCTAGTAGCCTAGGTTGGTCGGCTGTTGAATGCAGAGAATGGTAAGTGCCCCCCTTGTGGGTTTCAATGATTAAAGAGATAACCAGTAGGCTTCCTCTACCTCTCCCCACACCCTCGTATAAAATGTCTTAGGGAAGAAAACAGTTTCCCTCCAGGGAATTTGTGAGTTGACCTTTTTTTTTTTTTAAGATTTCATTTATTTATTTATTTGAGAAAAAGAGAGCCAGCAGAGGGGAAGAGCCAATGGAGAGGGACAAGCAGACTCCCACTGACCAGGAGCCCGCCAAGGCGGGGCTCCATCTCATGACCCTGAGATCATTCCCTGGGCAGAAATCAAGAGTTGGCCGCTTAACTGATTGAGCCACCCAGGGGCCCCATGTGGGTTGACTTTTAACATGCCAATATGTTTTGTGAATGGCTGAGAGGAGATGTGAACAGGAAAATAGACTTGAAAGGGGAGGAGGCCTCTGGTGAGACAGGTAAGAATAAAAAATAAATAAAAAACAAAAAACTAGAGGAAAGGTTGGAGAGACCTAAATGGTATTTGTAACAACAACAACAATAACAACAAATTGATAAACAGAAAAGGCAGTACAGGGAGGAGGAAAAAGAGAACATAAAAAACCTGGATATTCTGACGTAAAGTGCAAGAAAGAAGGCCACTATTTCTAGGATGGTCTGTGACAAAAACCAAGGAGAATTCAGGAAGAACACAGGAGGTCAGTCTAGGTCAGTCTCTAGCATCCATGTCATTCCTCCAAACTTACCCAAGATTTTGGTGTTGCTCTGCCCAGAGCCTCTCTTCACTTTAGCTAGGGCTAGGGAGCCGCTGAAGGCTGGGATTGAGAGATGCTTTAAACCTTTCAGATGCTACCAGGTACTTCACACCTAACCCCCTCTCCACTCATTCACTCATTCTTGCTGCTGGTCCTGTAGTATAACTGAGATTTTCCTTGTTTTATGCTCATTTTGCATCCTTAGTTCTATAATGAGGAAGAATGTCTCACCACTGTCCTGGCTCAGAAGGATGCCTTGACCTGGCTCCATTCAGTGGCTCCTTGGTCCCTCCTTGGCTAGCCATGGGGAATTTCCATCCCACACCGACATTCATCTTTTAACTGTCCAGTCTAGGTACAAGGGGAGGTAAAATGAGGTATGCCTACGATTATTCTGAGCCACGGAAAGGGGCATGTCTACTCACGGAAGATGGGAGACAGACTGACATCAATAGTCATGGGCAGGCATTGGTCACATGAGACACCCCCCCACCAACAGGAGAGCAAAGAAAAGGACAATCACTGTGGATCTTTGGCTCAGGTGACACGAGATGTGACAACTTTGGCTAACACCAATGCTAACAGGTGATGCTTGCGATGATCCTCCCTAAGCTTTCAAGGGTTTTTGTTCAGTCTCTAAAATACTAAGTGTCTCTGGAACCATTCTCTTCCCCTGTGCTCCATGTCCATATCTGAGGATGTCGGGGTTGAACTAGGCAATGACATGGACTGAGATCCTGGTGGTTTTAGTATTGCTACTGTGCTCTTTTCACATCCTCTCATAGACCAGGAAGAATTCTCCTCCACACATTCAACTTCTTGCCACTTTCATTCAGAATTTTCAAATCTACCTTGTCCAGGGAAACAATCCTGAAGAATTAGTCCAATATCTGATTCCACCCTTCAAAAGCAGAGACTCCTGGATAAGAGAGGGCCCCCATTTTTCTCACATTCAGTCCATATCAATGGCTACCAAAGGCCCTCACAATCTACATACTCGTTCCTACTTTACCATAAATTAAAATGCTTTGTCTTGAGATCAGACTGATGCACGGAGGACTTCGGACCTGCCGTGTTCCCGCCCGTGTCTCTTTCCCCAGCCTCCCACACACTGCGCTGCACAGGCCTTCAATCATCCTGCACAACCTGCTCCTGTACCTGCTGACACCATCCACTGTCTAAATGCAGCTAGCGGCTGTTTATTTACAATTAGATCTGTCAGCTGGAAAGCAAACATTCCACGTTACCGAATCAATCAATGTTACAGGGAGAGAAAAAATCAGGTACAGCATGAAATGGAGGACAGGAACATGACCTTATATTGCAGCTGTCCTTGCCCAATGCCATTAGATGTTCTCAGCACCAAGAATTAATATAACCACCATCTATGATCAGCTGTCTTCTAGGCATGGATTGGACACCTGAGAAATACAGCCTACCAGAGGAGCCTACCCACGGACGCCTACCCATGGATGCCCATGACCTTCATCTGATGACATGAGCAATACTGACCTCCAGGCTGGTTCTCTATCATGGAACCAGGGCTTCTGCCCTCAACTAGGTTTATCGATTGTATTTCCTCTTTGATTCCAGTAACTGCCACTGAACCACACATAGTGATACTGGGACTTAAAAACAGTATCATACCACCATGTTGTGTATTTGGAGGCACTCTCTCATTTTGCAAACCTCAGACAATGATGAGTAACTTCTCTTCATCATAAAGTGGATCAGCCTAAATAATCCTCCCATTTTTCTATTGATTTATGTAGTTACTGATGTTCAAGACCCTGATTTGAGTTTGGCTGTTAATTCACCAGCATATGCTTGGTGGATGCACACATTTGCCCGGTTTAGTCCTCAAAATTAGTAAAGCAAAAGGCAGCAACACTTTAGTAGGAATATAGCAACAAAAGCTTAACAGTATGATTGATGAGGTTCTTCACTTACCTGTAGGATTTCTGTTTGGTTTGTTGTGCCATTTTTTTTTTAATAGTAATTGATGGGAATCAAGATGGGGAAGGAAGGGATACTAATTATAAAACTGGAGGGTCGCTAAACATGAGACTCCAGTACACAACCCAATATTTGTAACCCACAAAAATTCCTTATGAATGCATGCATACTGGTCCGCACCCCCTGAAACTCAGTGCACTTTGATTGTGCAGCATTTCAGATAAGCCCCATAAATGTCCCCCTGGTGCGCTGTGAATTTGAAGGTTTCCCCTCTCTGTGCTCTGGCTCCTAACAGGAAACTCCACCACACTCTGTGCAAACACAGAAACATCTGCAGTAGCCAACTGCAGCTTATTGAAAAGGCACAGCCAAGGATACTACAAGACCCCCTCTGCCCTCGTTAGAAAATATGCTGGCAATCAACAGAAATACAATAAAACTCAGAGGGCGTAAGGAATCAGGAAAAGACAGTGAAGGCCTTCGGGACAAAAAATAAAACACTCCCAGCCAACCAGTGGAATTAGGAGTACGGGGATTAGCATTAGTACGTGAAGAGCCCCCCATTTTCTGAATCTGGGATTGCTTAAAACCGCAGGCCGAGAATCCACCCTTTGCATTTCAATACCTCGACCCCAAGGACATTAATCTCCTTTTATACAATCTGGTTCACGTAATGCTCCAAAGCAGCCTTATGAATCCTGGGCTTCCCAGAGTACACAGACGAGGACGTGGTTTTAAATGCTCAGCAAATGCTGGTGGATAGTTACATTGGAGGTACATGTAGGTAAACTCTATGAAGGATCAGACTGAAGGGAAAGCATTTAGACCATTGCAGACCTCTCTGGGTATGAGGGGATAAGGACTTGAACTAAAATGAGATCAATACAAGTTAAGAGAATGGGTCCGGTGCTAGGGTATCAGCCAGAGGGTGCAAAGTATGGGGCAGCCATTCTCCCTGTTCCTAGGACCAAATATGAACATTATGGATTGAAATGAATCCTTTTCCTCTCTCACAACAGCTCACCACATACAAATTTTGTACCATCTACTCAAAGTCACTGTGTTCTTTTTATTTTTTTTAAGTTTTTTTTTTTTTAATTTATTTAAGTAATCTCTACACCCAATGTGGGGCTCGAACTCACAACCCCAAGACCAAGAGTCAAATGCTCTTCCTACTGAGTCAGCCAGGCACCCCTCAAACTCACTGTGTTCTTATGGTTTCCTTCATTCTTTTTGTTTTGTTTTGCTCCTGGAAGAATCCCTCTTTTCCCACCCACCCTATAAACCCACTTCCATCCACCATGACAGCCAAGTAACAACATCATGTTGGTTTGGATTATTTGGGTCAATGTAACAAAAATGGGTTCTGGCTAATATTAGCAAAGAAAAAAAATTAGGTTTGTGGAAGGAAACAAAACAGTATATGAAATGGAAGGGCAAGAAAGATGAGCAACTGGATCTCAGAAAAGGATGAAAAGCAGGGTAATGATGGGAAAGAACAGACAGTCCCTCCACAATCACCAAAAGCATGAGTCAAATCCAACTCTTCCCAGTATTATGTTGTTTTGCTCGGGATGCAATTTCCTAGGTTGAGATCCCCATGGAAACTGCATGGAAGGTCCCCGTTGCCGGTACCAAGGGAGGGTGGAGGGAACCCAGGCAGGCGTTACCAGTGGCTGTCCAAGACAACCATGTGCGGAAGTACTTACACATGGGCAAACTCGTACCCGCAGCAACGGCGTGAAGCTTAGAGAAATGACCTGTCAGGCTCAGCTCTTAAAACGTCAAGTCTACCCAACTGGTCCTCATTTCAGGGCGAAGCATATCTTGCTCCACCATCTGCATTTGATGCATTTTATTCCTTTCTTTAACACAGAAATTTCTTATTTCACCGAACATTCCCTAGTTTTAATTCCCCACCCTTGCCCACTAAGTAATGCTGATTAATTCTGTTTATCACAGAGAGCAAGATAAGGCTACAGGAATGGTCTCAAAAGAAAAAAAAGAAAAGAAAAGAAAAGAAAAGAAGGTGCGCCCGGGAGGCTCAGTCCGTTAGGTGTCTGACTCTTGACTTCGGCTCAGGTCATGATCTCACGTTCATGGAATGGAGCCTGCATCCAGCTCCAGGATCAGCGGGGAGTCTGCTGGAGATTCTCTCCCTTCCTCTCCCTCTGCCCCTCCCCGCTGCTAGCTCTCTCTCTCTCAAATAAATAAATAAATCCTTAAAAAAAAGAAAGAAAAGACATCTTTAACCATATCAATGCTGTCCAACAGAACTTTCTACGATACTGGAAATGTTCTAAATCGAGGCTGTCCAGTACAGTAGTTACTACATGTGTCTATTGAGCCCTTGAATGTGACCAGTGAGCCAAAGAAACTGAATTGTATTTAATTTCAACTAATTTAAATATAAATCTAAATAGCCAAATGTGGGTAGGATCTACCATACTGGACAGTACAGAACAGATGCAGAATAGCCAAGAAATTCCTTGTTCCATTTATTTGGAGACTGTATGGCTTTTATGTCCTACTGTACTCATGTTTGCCGTGCATGTGGAATGTTAAAACCTACATTAAGTATTTTTCCAAGAAAGTTAAAGGCAGCTCTATAACCTTTGTACAAATTCAGCAAGTAAGGCACCTTCTGGGTCAATAACTCACCTGAAATCTAAACCACCCCCAAGGGATGCCTGGGTGGCTCAGTCGTTAAGCGTCTGCCTTCGGCTCAGGTCATGATCTCAGGATCCTGGGATCCAGCCCCACATCGGGCTCCCTGCTCAGCGGGAAGCCTGCTTCTCCCTCTCCCACTCCCCCTGCTTGTGTTCCCTCTCTAGCTGTCTCTCTCTATATATCAAATAAATAAATAAAATCTTTAAAAATAAATAAACAAATAAACCATCCCCAAGTAAATACACAGACTTGCAACAAGTCCTCTAGCTCTGGTTTTCCCTAAGTAGAGACCTTGGGCAAGTTGGGCTTTCTTTTTCATTTCTTGAAAAGAGGAGACCAGACTAGATGTTTTCAAGTCTCTTTTCCAGCACCAACAGCTTTCATTTTTATCTTCTCCCACCAAAATCTAGAAGCTGTAGGGCAGAAGCTACAAACAGAGACGGCCCCAGGGTCCGGGCTGGTACGTGAGTGAAACTTACCCAGTGGGACCGGGAGCCAACGGAACACCACACACCCCCACCAATCCTACAGCTGGGCACATCAGCCCATCCTCTGGAGATTCTGTTTCCCAAAAGACCTCAGAAATCCTTTTTTATTGTTGGAGTCTAACGCAATTTTTAAGAAAATCTCTGTTGGCTACACGAATCTCATCCGTGGACAAGGCGTGACAGAGATTGCTTCAGATACATGACAGCTAAAAATCTGGAGCACTCAGATTCTATTCCCATAAGTGACCCCCCCTTCAGAATTTTCTGACCTCCTCCGTCACCCCAGATTGGTCTCAGTTTAAATTTATAGTTCCAAGCTCCCCTTCTAAGCTCCAAACGCAATTAAAATGTTAGCCAAGCCACAACACCACATGGTTGTGAAAGTGGCTTTGTCTCTAATAACTGGGACAGAAAAGTCAGCCTAATGTGCCAGTGATAAGTGACAGATGCCCCAACTCTCAGTTTTCATTCGTGATGCTATGCGGGGAATTCAAGGATTCTGCGAGCCATTAAAATCTGTGTTTTATGGTAAATACATTCAACTTATGCTCCAATAAAATTGCAAATAATTACTGTCTAGAAAATTCTAACCGTTCACTGAAGCAGTTACTTGTCAAAGCCACAAATATTGCTGCACTAACAGGGCATAAGCACTAGGTGGCAGCATTATATCATTAAACATTCTCCCTACTTGAGATTGAGGTAATGTTTTTTAAAAATCGTCTTGGCACAATTCAAATCAAGCTACATGCCTTCTAGATCTCTTCTTAGCTGATTCATGTCTTTAGGTTTTTTTTTTAAGATTTTATTTATTTGACAGAGAGAGACAGTGAGAATGGGAACACAAGCAGGGGGAGTGGGAGCAGGAGAAGCAGGTTCCCCACTGAGCAGGGAGCCCGATGCGGGGCTCGATCCCAGAACCCTGGGATCATGACCCGAGCCGAAGGCAGACGCTTAACGACTGAGCCACTCAGGCGCCCCTCATGTCTTTAGAATTTATTTTTAATCAATTATGATTATTCAAAGTCTATTATTATCGTGGCTTAAGTCACTCAACCCAAATTAGGCCTTAAAGTTTTAGAAAGTTCAGTTACCTATACCTTCAGGGTTAAATGGCATAAAATTGCATAAGGGGAATGTTTTTTAACAAAAGCCCTTGCTTATTATTAATCTATTTGTGTCAGAAGCCCTTGGGAGTGATGAATGCTGCATTTTCTAAGAGAAATCCTGGAGGGTTAGGATTCATGTTTTAGAGTCCAAGAAGTACCAAACAGTAGTGCAGAAGACAGAGTAGAAAATAAACAAAGAATCTGTTTTAAAGTCCAGGAATCACACCTCTGTGTGCTCTGGAAATAAAACCCATCTTCAGGTCTCAACCGTAGTGCTTAAAAACCTGGCCCCCCAGCCACTCGAGAGTCAGACCGTCCCTTCCCATCCCCCCTTCACCCACTCATCCTCAACTCTGTTTTCAGTTTGCCACTGGACACTGCTCTCTCCTTGCAAATTCAAAACAGAACATATAATTTACCACAATAAAAGTGTGTGTGTGTGTGTGTGTGTGTATGGAGATAGATGGATATTCATTATGCCATAATATCAACAAATATCCAGAAAGGATTCTTTATTTTTTTAAAGATTTATTTATTTATTCATCTATTTATTTATTTATTTAGTGAGCAGGGGGAGGGGCAAAGGGAGAGGGAGAGAATCTCAAGCAGACTACCCACTGAGCATGGAGCCCAAAGTGGGGGGGATTGATCTCATGACCCTGAGATCATGACTTGAGTTGAAATAAAAAATTGGACTCTTAACCGACTGAGCCACCCAGGAACCCCCCAGGAAGGATTCTCATAATTTTCAATTATTTCATAAATGTCCTCAATTCTTTATTTTTTTTTTTAAGATTTTATTTATTTATTTAAGAGAGAGAGCAAGAGTGGCATGAGGAGCAGAGGGAAAAGCAGACTCCCCGCTGAGCAAGAAGCCCGAAGCGGGGCTCCATCCCAGGACCCTGGGATCATGACCTGAGCCGAAGGCGGACGCTTAACTGACTGAGCCACACAGGCGCCCCTGTCCTTAATTCTTTAAAAAAACAAAACAATCGTGCGTTCTTTTTGTGATCGCGGGCCCTCTCTTACACAATTACATCTGGCTAACGTCTACATTTGGACCTGGGGATCCACTGCTGGGAGAAGCCATGCTAAGGCCAATAGGCAGGTTTTTGACCTGGGCCACTGACCGGGAGGGCTCACTCTCTTAGTAACCCCTCCCAAAATGGAGGACAAAGCTGCCCCGTCCCCATTCCTAGAGGAGGCACAGAAGCAAATGCCTGGTCATTTCAGAAGAACCATTTTTATCCCGGATTTCAGGAATCATGAGTTCAAAAATAACACAGCAATTCTCAGAGCAGCCTGATACAAGCTGAGCAATATTTTCATTGTAAAGGAAAAAGATCTCTTTTGCTTTCCTTCCTTTTTTTCTCTTTTCATTTCAGGAGACAAGAAGCCGATATATTGAATCATTCCTTTCATGAGGGACACCTGTCAGCCCTAGAGGACCTTCAGAAAACCTGAAGGAAGTTACAGACACTCTCCGTAAAAAGCTTGCATGCGCTGAAGCTAAAAGTACACATTTTCAGAGGAGTGGGGGATCAGGGACCCACCGTGGCCCCCGTGTGAAGAACCTTTGGCACGTTCAACCTTCATTGTCTGTGAGAGCCGTGCTGTGCACAGATGGAAGATACTAGAACACACTCAGCCGAGCAGAATGCACCCGACCATCTCCCTCTCCTCAACCTAAATACCCACTTCCTAATGCGTTTGTTTGCTGCTTGCCTGGCATTTTATTTTCTATTGTTTGGCCTTCACCACACAAGGCCTGGAGGGGATCTGTAGTGTGTCTCTCAGAGAACCAGCGCCGAAAGCCACATCCATGTAAGTCACAGGGATGAAAGGTACAGCACAGGGGAGTCAACAGTGTTGTGTGGTGAGAGATGGGTCTACAGACTTGTGGAATCACTCTGTTGTACTTCATCTGAAACTAAGTAGCCTTGTGTGTCAACCATAGTCAATAAAAAAACTAAACTAAACAAACGACAAACAAATAAATAAAAGGAAGCTGAGGGGACTAAAAAAAGACAATCGACGCCAAGGCAAAGCGCCAGACTCTGGAGCTTGGCTGGTGGGCGAATAAATTGGGCCACACAGTCTACAGGGCAATTTGGCGATCTACCAGGTGACTTAAAATTCTGCACATGTCTTGACCTAGCACTCCTGCTCCTGGAAATTTATCCTGAGGAAATAATCATGTGGGTGGTGCAGCCAAAAGGGTAGAGTCATAACAGTGGTTCTATAATGGAAAAATTAGAAATAAACTGTCTGACCATGTTGGAAATGTTAAACCAGCTCTGGGACTGCCATTACACAAAATAATATTCAGCCTTTATATCAGGTCGATAAAGGTTAGTGGTACTATTGGGATATATTTAATATATTAAGCAGGAAAAGCAGAGTCTGAAAGAGTTTCTAAATGATTCTATTTTGATAATATCTATTTTGCTAACATACCCTGAAATACTCTGCACAAAGTGGTTAACAATAATGCCTTGGATTCTATAATTATGGTTGGTTTTATATTTTGTCCCTTCTTCCCTTTGATTCTTATTATTTCTATCTGTATTTTTCTACAATTCATACATATTGCTTATACAATAAAGAAAAATAAGTGTGTTACAAACATGAGTACAGTCTGAGGATCCTCGATCATTCAGGTCAGTGGCCCAAAAAGACAGGAAAATTGGAAAGCAAGAGAGGTAGGCACCTGTCAAAATGAGCATCAACAGGAAAACTGAAACCAAGACACTTATCGCCACAGAGCAAAGCTTCAAGGTAGCAGCCAGTCCCCAAAAGGAGAAATTCCATGACGCACAGCGTCCATGGCAAGAACCAGAGAAGCCTGAGGTAACACTAACACCCACCAGTCCCCTCATTTTCTCCTTCTACTAAAGTGATTCTTGATATGGAAGATTTTCATACAAAGCTGATCATGAAATAAACCCAAGTTTCTAGAGCTTTATAAAAAGTGGCTCTAAAAGTCTTAGCCTGGCAAAAAGAAAATTTTTTATGTGCTCAGGCACATCCCTGCCCTAGTCCAAAGAAAACTGTCTCATGTGTAGATGAGAAATCTGTACCTTTTACCCTTTCCTACCTAAAGAAGATTAATAGCAGGATCCAACTTCTCTGTCAATGGTGCTTTTGAAAAAGGGACTTTGTTTCACATAAGAACATTTGAACTTGTTCCGTTGTAAGTGTGAGCACTTTTAACTCAGACACATGTTAAAATCTCAGAATAGGTTCCTTAGATTTGTGAGCCTCCATGATTTTTCCTACTATTATCTATGCTCCCAGTCTTATCTGCCTTTCCACAATCTAAGACCCATCTCCAAAGCATGGAATTCTTCAGGGATAAACCACAAACTCATCAATGACACTCTCATTTTTAAAAAAAAAATCCCAATTCTCTATTTGCATGACTCAAAGACTATCCTTTGTGACTGTATTAGCTGAGACCAAAACCTCAATGTTAAAATTACGGGTAGAATAATTTGACTTATATTTGGAGTTCCCATTTGACAAAAGTAATAAAAACTCAACTTTCATTTATTTGGAATTCCCTCCTTTTCATTGGTTGTATCTAAGTTTGGGGGGGGTTTATGTAAAGCCAAGGTCTTGAGAGGTGTGTTCCATGGTTCTTGGGTCATCATCCATAATGGTATCCCCCAGGCTACACCCAGCTGCCCCCCAAAGGCTGAGATCCGGAGTCACACCTGTGTGCATGCGTGGAAGTTCATCAACTTTGTGCCAATGGTTGTTTTCTCAAACCAAACACCAAGAGGTCTATCCAAATGGGATGAGTTCAGCGTGCTTTGGTGGTAGAGATGAGCATGGCTGCCTTCCAAACGTGATGAGTTCCGTGAATGAAAGAATCTCTAGCCTAGATGGAAAAAAAAAAAATCATTCCACAGATTCTACAACTGGAAACTAATTTTCTTTATCCAAGTATTTTTCCTAGGTCTTTTTATATTAAAGAAAAAAAGCTAGTTATAACTCATCTTCATTCAACTCTCTTAAACCTTCCAATTTTTTTTACATTTTAATGATTCTAAATTACATATTCTGGAGGATAATTAATTTAGACCTAGCATGTACTTATGTGGCATTAAATCACCCTGGTACAATATGCCACCTTCCCCAATGGATGCATTATCCCAGGGTTAACACTATCCTCTTCATAGGGTAATATTGTGCCTCTTTCCTCCTGTCAATCCAAGCTGTAGTAGGTGCTCCATAAACACAGGCCATCCTGTATCCCCTTGTGATGATGGCACATCCCTCCAAGAGCATGGGCACTGAACTGAGTGTTAGATTTGAAAACCAGCTCTGCCACTTAGTAACAAGGTAATCTTGACCAAATTACTTGTGTTCTCTACATCTTAATTTCCTCTTCTGTAGAATAGGGTAATAATAGTACCTGTCACATGGAGTTGTTTAAAGAATTAAATGATAGGGCACCTCGGTGGCTCAGTTGGTTAAGCGACTGCCTTCGGCTCAGGTCATGATCCTGGAGTCCCAGGATAGAGTCCCGCATCAGGCTCCCTGCTCAGCAGGGAGTCTGCTTCTCCCTCTGATCCTCCTCCCTCTCATGCTGTCTCTCATTCTCTCTCTCAAATAAATAAATAAAATCTTAAAAAAAAAAAGAATTAAATGATATAATGTACATCAAGCACACAGAAAAGTGTGTGATATGAATATAGGCCATTTTTAAGATTTCCATGAAATCAGGTCATAAATCAGATCATTCTGAAGTGAATCACGTTTTCTCACGCTACTGTCTGCAAGAGTGCTATGTACTTGTGTCGTTTTCTTAGGTTTTCGGTGGGGAAGGGGGTCATGTTTGTTTGTCTGCTTAGCGTCAAATGCCTAGTGGCTAAACCAGCAAAATCAAAATCAAAACAAAAATAAATTATGAAAATGTAAAAACCTTGTAATTAGACTCAAATTCTAGACTAGTACATCAACAAAACCTCTAATTCTGTAGATAAATAAAACTTCATCTTAAGAAATCTTACCACCAACATCCACTCTCCCAAGATAGCAATGCCCATATATACCAAGAGTGTCTAAATAGAGGCACCTGGGTGGCTCCATCGGTTGAGCATCGGACTCTTGACTTAGGCTCAGGTCATGATCCCAGGGTCCTGGGATCGGGCCCCACGTTGGGTTCTGCTCTCACGAGGAGTCTGCTGGTCCCTCTCCTTCCCTCTCTGTTCCTCCCTCTGTTTGCATTTTCTCTCTCTCTCAAATAAATAAATAAAATCCTTAAAAAAAAAAAAGTGTCTAAATATAAAAAGACCCATATAAAGGAAAAGTCAAAGAATTGTGCATGCCCTCACTTAATGGCACACTTCCAGAGGACAAGCCTCATGTATTCTGTAGACAGTGCAGGCAAAGAGAGCTTACCCTTCCAACAAAGACTCTAAGGAATTATAATTTGCAAGATATATTCCTTTGATACTGTGGATATTGACTCTTTCACAAATGCAAGTTACAATATTGGGGTTTTGTTCTTCTCAAACATCCCATGAAAAGGTCACCGATCAAGTACTCCTTAGCCAGGTAGCTAGATGCGTGTTGATTTAAAAATCCTTCTAAAGATAACTCTCTCTGCCGTGAAGAGGCCTTCTTAGCCCTGGGCGTTTCATTCATCATCCTTAGCTTTTGCTGAAAAAAAGTTGGCTTTTCACCTCTCTCTAAAGATCAAATCTACTGTGCTCAAGACAAATTGCTTCCTTCTTCGAGCCTTAAAAATATATGTTTACTTCTAAGTCCTAATGAAGATACATTACTTCAAAAGCCAAAAAGTAGAGGTCCCAGATACGCCTTCTGAGTGAATCCCAAGAAAGGTTGTTAGGTTGTGGGCGTAAGAGGTTTCTGCTGCCTTGAATCAATCCCTTAAAGTGTTCCTCCAAGGTCTCTGCAGTCGGTGCTAACCAGCAGCCTCAGAGGGTCAGAGAAGGGCCAGCTACTGGAAATGACTTGGACCCCTGACACAGCAACCGAACAATGAAATGATTCTTTTTCCCTTAAAGGAGGATAATCCTCCACTCTTTTCATACAATACGCTCAGAGGGGAAGACCAAAATAGAAGCGGAAAAATCTTTCCACAAAAGATGTAATAACAATTTTCTTTACTTGAGCCCATAGAAGGCAAGTGGTTAAGAGTATTCTACTGAACTAGGAGATACTCAGAGAGACATCAAGGTCCAGAAGAGTTCAAACGTCCTCCACTCAACTGAGAACAAACACATGACTTTGAAGGACAGACACCAGCTTCTTCTTTTCCCAGAACCTCAAAATGATGCACATTGCAGTCAGAGGTCTTTATGGAAAAACGAGGGGGGAATGAGGTGTGATGATCTTGAGCAATTTTCAAAAGAGCACTCAGCAAGACAGTGGCAGGTCAGGAAAACTGCTGTCCTGCCTCTGAGAGCTACATTTCATTTTCTCCAACACAAGAACTGATCCTGGGTGCCCAACTACTAGAGGACCACAGTTATACAAATGTTTCCTGTTAAGAAAACCAGCTGAAAATGTAATGTGGAAAAGCAAAATATCATCTCCACACACGTCTTAACTGTTCCTAAGATACTCCAGGCCACAACAACCTCTCCTGACTCTGGGATGCACAGATTCAGGTCCAGTGGTTTCCGACCTGGCTCCGTGGATGACCCTTTGGGGAGAACTTGGGAGAGTAAGAAGAGCCAGGTTAACTCTGCCTTTCTACCACAACTTCAACCAGCAAAGCTCTAAGCTTACCTGCTTCAAGGGGTCCATGATATTTAATTTTTTTAAACAATCGAAGCTAACCCTATACCTTCAAAAATGAAGGAACCAAAGCAAAGAGAAGTTACATAACCAGAAAGAAGTACTGTTGAAAGAATGAGTGGCAGAGGGGGGCGGAGCAAGATGACGGAGGAGTAGGAGTTCTGGATTTCGTCTCCTCTCGGGAATTCAGCTGGAGAGGGATCAAACCATTCTGAACACCTACAAACTCAACAGGAGATCGAAGAAAAGAAGAGCAACGACTCTCTCATCAGAAAAGCGACCACTTTCTGGAAGGTAGGACGTGCGGAGAAGTGAATCCGAGGCGATATTCGGGAGGATAGACGGCGGGGGAGGGGCCTCCGTCGGCCGCTTCTGGCAAGTGATAGAACCACGGAGCACAAAGTCGGAACTTTTAAAAGTCTGCTCCGCCGAGGGACGTCACTCTGGTGGCTAAGCGGGGGGTGGAACACTCCGGGACAGTGTGGTCTCAGGACCCTCGGGGTCACAGAAAGACCGGGGGTGCCTGAGTCTGACAGGGCTCCCAGGTAACGGAGCAGGGAAGCCGGCTGCAGAGACGGAGCCAAGGAGTGGGCTCTCAGCTTGGGGTGGCCATAAACCGTGATCCGCGGCCCAGTCGGGCCACTGCTCCTCCAGCAGGGACCCCACAAGCGGCAGATCCGGGGAGACTCCCCTTCCTCCCCCGGGAGGAGCCGCGTGGGAGTGCACCGCAGGGATCTGCTGGGTTTGGGGACTCCACCCGGGGTCGGGTGCCAGAGATAGAGGCGCGCGGTCACAGGCCAGGTGAGCACGGAGTGAAGCCGGAGACTGGGGAGACGGGAGTGACTGGCGGCTTTGCTCTGGGGGCTCACTGAGGAGTGGGGCCCCGAGTTCTCGGCTCCTCCGGGGCGGAGATTGGGAGGCCGCCGTTTTCACTCTCTGCCTCCAAAGCTGGACGGAAAGCTCGCAGGGAACAAAAGCCCCGGAGAGCAAACCCGAGCAGATGACTTAGCCGGGAGGGGGCAAGGGCGGGGCAATTCCGCCTCCGGCAGAGACATTTGGAAACCACGGCAACAGGCCCCTCCCCAGAAGATCAGCGAGAACAGCCAGCCAAGACCAAGTTTACCGATCAATGAGAACGGCAGAGCTCCAGCGCTAGGGGACTACTGCACATAGAATTCACGGCTTTTTTACCATGACTCTTTAGTCTTTCAAAGTTAATTTTTTTTAACTGTCTTTTTTTCTTTTCTTTTTTTTTTTTTGAATTTTTCTTTTTCCCTTTTTCAACCAATATCTTATTAATCCCTTTTTTAAAAAACATTTTTATTTTTCATTTTTAGAGTCATATTCTATTCCTTCATAGTAGTTCCCGTATTTTTGGCATATATATATATAAGTTGTTCTCTCTTTAAATTTTTGAGATAGTTTCTTCTAACAGATCAAAATATACCCTAAATCTCTAGTATATGGTTTTTTCTACTCCCCTGCCTGATCACATTCTATCCCTTTTTTTTCTTCTTTCTTTTTTTAAATCTTCTTCTTTCTTTTTTCAAACAACTTCTTATCAATTCCTTTTATAAAATTTTTTATAATTTCCATCTTTACAGTCATATTCCATCGCTTCATCATATCAACCCTTATTTTTGTACATATATAAGTTTTTCTTTCTTTAAAATTTTGGGAGGCACTTTCTTCTAACAGACCAAAATACACCCCAAATCTAGTGTGTGGCACTGATCTATATACCAGGCTGATCATATTTGATCACATTCTGGTTTTTTTTGTTGTTGTTGTTTATTTTTGTTTGTTTTTGTTTGTTTTTATCCTTATCTTTTTCTTTTTCTTTTTTTTCTTTTTCTTTTTTCTCTCTTTCCCTTTCTTTTCCCACTGCTTCAGGTCTTTTCTGATTTGTTTAGAGTATATTTTCTGGGGACGTTGTTACTCTGCTAGCATTTATTCTCTCATTAATCTATTCTCCTCTGCACAAAATGACAAGACAGAAAAAATCACCTCAACAAAAAGAACAAGAGGTAGTACCGACTGCCAGGGACCTACTCAATACCGACATTAGTACGATGTCAGATCTAGAGTTCAGAATCATCACTTTAAAGATACTAGCTGGGCTTGAAAAAAATATGGAAGTTATTAGAGAAGCCCTTTCTGGAGAAGTAAAAGAACTAAAATCTAACCAAGTCGAAATCAAAAAGGCTATTAATGAGGTGCAATCAAATATGAGGGCGCTAATGGATAAATGAGGCAGAAGAGAGAATCAGTGAGATAGAAGACCAAATGATGGAAAATAAAGAAGCTGAGAAAAAGAGAGATAAACTACTGGATCACGAGGGCAGAATTAGAGAGATAAGTGATACCATAAGACGAAACAACATTAGAGTAATTGGGATCCCAGAAGAAGAAGAAAGAGAGAGAGGGGCAGAAGGTATAATGGAGCAAATTATAGCAGAGAACTTCCCTAATTTGGGGAAGGAAACAGGTATCAAAATCCAGGAAGCACAGAACCCCTCTCAAAATCAATAAAAATAGGTCAACACCCCGACATCTAATAGTAAAACCTACGAGTCTCGGGCGCCTGGGTGGCTCAGTTGGTTGGGCGACTGCCTTCGGCTCGGGTCGTGATCCTGGAGTCCCAGGATAGAGTCCCGCATCGGGCTCCCTGCTCGGCGGGGAGTCTGCTTCTCCCTCTCCCGCTCCCCGCTCTTGTTCTCTCTCTCTCATTCTCTCTCTCAAATAAATAAATAAAATCTTAAAAAAAAAAAAACAAAAATTTACGAGTCTCATAGACAAAGAGAAAATCCTGAAAGCAGCTTGGAAGAAGAGATATGTAACCTAAAATGGTAGAAACATTAGATTGGCAACAGACCTATCCACAGAGACCTGGCAGGCCAGAAAGGACTGGCAGGATATATTCAGAGCACTAAATGAGAAAAGTATGCAGCCAAGAATACTATATCCAGCTAGGCTGTCATTGAAAATTGAAGGAGAGATAAAAAGCTTCCAGGACAAACAAAAACTAAAGGAATTTGCAAACACGAAACCAGCCCTACAAGAAATCTTGAAAGGAGTCCTCTAAGCAAAGAGAGACCCTAAAAGCAACATAGACCAGAAAGGAACACAGACAATATACGGTAACAGTCACCTTACAGGCAATACAATGGCACTAAATTCCTATCTTTTAATAGTTACCCTGAATGTAAATGGGCTAAATGCCCCAATCAAAAGACACAGGCTATCAGACTGGATTAAAAAACAAGATCCATCGATATGCTGTCTGCAAGAGATTCATTTTAGAACAAAAGACACCCCCAGATTGAAAGTAAGGGGGTGGAAACCATTTACCATGCTAATGGACACCAAAAGAAAGCTGGGGTGGCAATCCTTATATCAGACAAATTAGATTTTAAACCAAAGACTGTAATAAGAGATGAGGAAGGACATTATATCCTACTTAAAGGGTCTATCCAACAAGAAGATCTAACATTTGTAAATATCTATGCCCCTAACATGGGAGCAGCCAGTTATATAAGGCAATTAATAACAAAAGCAAAGAAACACATTGACAACAATACAATAATAGTGGGGGACTTTAACACCTCCCTCACTGAAATGGACAGATCGTCTAAGCAAAAGATCAACAAGGAAATAAAGACTTTAAATGACACACTGGACCAAATGGACTTCACAGACATATTCAGAACATTCCATCCCAAAGCAACGGAATACACATTCTTCTCTAGTCCCCATGGAACATTCTCCAGAATAGATCACATCCTAGGTCATAAATCAGGTCTCAACCGGTACCAAAAGATTGGGATCATTCCCTGCCTATTTTCAGACCACAGTGCTTTGAAACTAGAACTCAATCACAAGAGGAAAGTCAGAAAGAACTCAAATACATGGAGGCTAAAGAGCATCCTACTGAAGAATGAATGGGTCACCAGGAAATTAAAGAAGAATTTAAAAAATACATGGAAACCAATGAAAATGAAAACACAACTATTCAAAATCTTTGGGATGCAGCAGAGCAGTCCTAAGAGGAAAGTATATAGCAATACAAGCCTTTCTCAAGAAACAAGAAAGGTCTCAAGTAGACAACCTAACCCTACACCTAAAGGAGCTGGAGAAAGAACAGCAAATAAAGCCTAAACCCAGCAGGAGAAGAGAAATAATAAAGATCAGAGCGGAAATCAATGAAATAGAAACTAAAAGAACAGTAGAACAGATCAACGAAACTAGGAGCTGATTCTTTGAAAGAATTAACAAGATGGATAAACCCCTGGCCAGACTTATCAAAAAGAAAAGAGAAATGACCCAAATCAACAAAATCATGAATGAAAGAGGAGAGATCACAACCAACACCAAAGAAATACAAACAATTCTAAGAACATATTATGAGCAACTCTATGCCAGCAAATTCGATAACCTGGAAGAAATGGATGCATTCCTAGAGATGTATCAACTACCAAAACTGAACCAGGAAGAAATAGAAAACCTGAACAGACCTATAACCACTAAGGAAATTGAAGCAGTCATCAAAAATCTCCCAAAAAACAAAAGCCCAGGGCCAGATGGCTTCCCAGGGGAATTCTACCAAACATTTCAAGAAGAATTAATACCTATTCCTCTGAAACTGTTCCAAAAAATAGAAATGGAAGGAAAGCTTCCAAACTCATTTTATGAGGCCAGCATTACCTTGATCCCAAAACCAAAGACCCCATCAAAAAGGAGAATTACAGACCAATATCCCTGATGAACATGGATGCAAAAATTCTCACCAAAATACTAGCCAATAGGATCCAACAGTACATTAAAAGGATTATTCACCACGACCAAGTGGGATTTATCCCTGGGCTGCAAGGTTGGTTCAACATCTGCAAATCAATCAATGTGATACAATACATTAACAAAAGAAAGAACAAGAATCATATGATCCTCTCAATAGATGCAGAAAAAGCATGTGACAAAGTACAGCATCCTTTCTTGATCAAAACTCTTCAGAGTATAGGCATAGAGGGTACATACCTCAATATCATAAAAGCCATCTATGAAAAACCTACAGCGAATATCATTCTCAATGGGGAAAAACTGAGAGCTTTCCCCCTAAGGTCAGGAACATGGCGGGGATGTCCACTATCACCACTGCTATTCAACATAGTATTGGAAGTCCTAGCCACAGCAATCAGACAACAAAAAGAAATCAAAGGCATCCAAATCGGCAAAGAAGAAGTCAAACTCTCACTCTTTGCAGATGATATGTTACTTTATGTGGAAAACCCCAAAGACTCCACCCCAAAACTGCTAGAACTCATACAGGAATTCAGTAAAGTGGCAGGTTATAAAATCAATGCACAGAAGTCAGTGGCATTCCTATACACCAACAAGACAGAAGAAAGAGAAATTAAGGAGTCGATCCCATTTACAATTGCACCCAAAACCATAAGGTACCTAGGAATAAATCCAACCAAAGAGACAAAGGATCTGTACTCAGAAAACTATAAAATACTCATGAAAGAAATTGAGGAAGACACAAAGAAATGGAAAAACGTTCCATGCTCATGGATTGGAAGAACAAATATTGTGAAGATGTCAATGCTACCTAGAGCAATCTACACATTCAATGCAATCCCCATCAAAATACCATCCACTTTTTTCAAAGAAATGGAACAAATAATCCTAAAATTTGTATGGAACCAGGAAAGACCCCGCATAGCCAGAGGAATGTTGAAAAAGAAAAGCAAAGCTGGCGGCATCAGAATTCCAGACTTCCAGCTCTATTACAAAGCTGTCATCATCAAGACAGTATGGTACTGGCACAAAAACAGACACATAGATCAATGGAACAGAATAGAGAGCCCAGAAATGAACCCTCAACTCTATGGTCAACTAATCTTTGACAAAGCAGGAAAGAATGTCCAATGGAAAAAAGACAGTCTCTTCAACAAATGGTGTTGGGAAAATTGGATAGCCACATGCAGAAGAATGAAACTGGACCATTTCCTTACACCACACACAAAAACAGACTCCAAATGGTTGAAAGCCCTCAATGTGAGACAGGAGTCCATCAAAATCCTAAAGGAGAACACAGGCAGCAACCTCTTCGACCTCAGCCGAAGCAACTTCTTCCTAGAAAGTGATATGATACTTTATGTGGAAAACCCCAAAGGCAAGGCCAAAGGCAAGGGAAGCAAGGGCAAAAATGAACTATTGGGACTTCATCAAGATAAAAAGCTTTTGCAAAGCAAAGGGAACAGTCAACAAAACCAAAAGACAACTGACAGAATGGAAGAAGATATTTGCAAATGACATATCGGATAAAGGGCTAGTATCCAAAATCTATAAAGAACTCATCAAACTCAACACCCAAAGAACAAAGAATCCAATCAAGAAATGGGCAGAAGACATGAACAGACATTTTTCCAAAGAAGACATCCAAATGGTCATCCAAAAGACATATGAAAAAGTGCTCAATATTGCTCGGCATCAGGGAAATCCAAATCAAAACCTCAATGAGATACCACCTCACACCAGTCAGAATGGCTAAAATTAACAAGTCAGGAAATGACAGATGTTGGCGGGGATGTGGAGAAAGGGGAACCCTCCTACACTGTTGGTGGGAATGCAAGCTGGTGCAGCCACTCTGGAAAACAGTATGGAGGTTCCTCAAAAAGTTGAAAATAGAGCTACCATATGATCCAGCAATTGCACTACTGGGTATTTACCCCAAAGATACAAAAGTAGGGATCCAAAAGGGTACGTGCACCCCGATGTTTATAGCAGCAATGTCCACAATAGCCAAACTGTGGAAAGAGCCAAGATGTCTATCGACAGATGAATGGATAAAGATGATTTGGTATATATATACAATGGAATATTATGCAGCCATCAAAAAGAATGATATCTTGCCATTTGCAACGACGTGGATGGAACTGGAGGGTATTATGTTGAGCGAAATAAGTCAAACAGAGAAAGACATGTATCATATGACCTCACTGATATGAGGAATTCTTAATCTCTGGAAACAAACTGAGGGTTGCTGGAGTGGGAGGTGGGGTGGGAGGGATGGGGTGACTGGGTGATAGACACTGGGGAGGGTATGTGCTCTGGTAAGCGCTGTGAATTGTGCAAGACTGTTGAATCTCAGATCTGTACCTCTGAAACAAATAATGCAATATATGTTAAGAAAAAAAAAAAGAAGAAGAAGAAGAAGGTAGCAGGAGGGGAAGAATGAAGGGGGGGAAATCGGAGGGGTAGACGAACCATGAGAGACGATGGACTCTGAAAAACAAACTGAGGGTTCTAGAGGGGAGGGGGCTGGCAGGATGGGTTAGCCTGGTGATGGGTATTGAGGAGGGCACATTCTGCATGGAGCACTGGGTATTATGCACAAACAATGAATCATGGAACACTACATCTAAAACTAATGATGTAATGTATGGGGATTAACATAAGAATTAAAAAAAAAAAAAGTAGAGAAGAACGTTAGGGACCTCAGAGAGGGTCCAGTAAAAAACCCTGCTGAGGGGCGCCTGGGTGGCTCAGTCAGTTAAGCGTCTGCCTTCTGCTCAGGTCATGATCCCACGGTCCTGGGATCAAGCCCTGCCATCAGGCTCCCTGCTCCGTGGGAAGCCTGCTTCTCTTCCCTCTCTTGTCGTGTCTCTGTCAAATAAATAAAATCTTAAAAAAAAAAAAAAAAGAATGAGTAGCAGAGATCAATATGTAAACCAAGGCCTGAGATCTAAAAAACCAAAGGAGGTGAATTTAGTTCATCCAAGGACCCAGGAGGATGAGCACTTTCAAGAAATGATTCCTCATAAACACATATTACAAACCCAAGGTGGGCTTGGTTGACTTAATTTAATATTGGTCCCTCTTCCTTTGAACCTCATTTTCTTGTAACAGGAAATACAAAATGGCAGCATGACTACTAACCTTTTTCATCACAAATACATTTATCCCCCTGCAAATTACCTCAGTGATTGATTCTATTCCTTTTTTCTCTTTCTGTCCTAAATCCCTCCTCCTTCCCATAGCTACCTCTTCAAACCCCTACCCTTCTATGAGGTTTTCTTCTGAATCAGTAAAACCAGCTTGGCCCCACACAACGCCATGTAAGGTGTCTTATCCAAAAGCATCAATTCTATCAATCTTGCATCTGTGGGCAATTTTATTTTGTGAAACACACAGAAAAAGAATACTTACAAGGGGTAATATAAGACTATTAGTCCCCTTCATATAGTGGTAACAGTGGAACCAGACGACACAAGGAATCCTACAGCTGGAGGATTTAAGGACTGAAGAGTCCTTAAACAGGCCATTCAAACCACCACCACCACCTTCACAGAGCAACCTCCTTAGGCTCTGACAACAAGAAACAATTCGAAAAGCATCCAGAGATAAACTTTAACATGAACTTTAAATAAAACTGTTTGCATGTCTTCTCTTGTCAGTTCAGTAACCCCATTTCCACAGTCTGTGCTTGTATTTTTATTTTTCTATTTCTGTTTCTATTTTATTTGTGTCTTTTGACCCTTCTATATACTCCTCTTGGTTCTGCAAATCCCCCTCTCCTGAAATGCCAGACTATCCACTAGGTTTCAATAGGGTCTGAATAAGAAAAAGAAAACATTTTTCTAAGCTCCTCCATACTATATTCTTAATTGGGCATCTGAGTTGCTTTTTATCAAATTACCCAAAAGCCTACTAGCAAGTAAATATTATTGTTAATATTTTCATACAGTATATTCTCTGTCTTCTTTCTCTGTAGAGGTATGGATGGATCAATAGGGGGAGGGGGGTTTTCTGAATCGCATTGCTTGTATTTTTGTAAACTTTTTTACTCAACAATATCTTCTGAACATCTTTCTATATCATTAAAATTGATCAACATTATTGTTCTCATGCTCTTACGGTATTCCATCATCTACATGCCATAATTTATTTAAATCCAGGATGAATCCTGCCTTCTGAGAGGTTGCTTCTTTAGTCTGGTTCAAAGTGTTGATTATTCCAACAGTTCCTAAGTGGCCTTCCTGTCTGTTTTTCCCCCTATGGTGCATTATCCACATCACAGCTGACCTTACCCCCTCCTAAAACACAGGGAGGATCGTGCTACTCCCCTTTTTACAACCCTTCTACTACTCTTTAGTAAAATCCAAACTCCTTCCCAGGGCATCCAAGACCCTCCCAGAACCTAACCTGGGATTCTTGCTCCATTCCCAGCATCCCCATCTCTCCCAGCCCGTAACGTAACAGACTTCTCACCACTTCCTGCTCACTCTATGGAAACTCAAGCCTCTGTGCCTTCCTGTAATGTCCTTCCCCACCTGGTCCACATGGCTAATTCTCACTCCTCTTTTAAGATTCTCCTCCACAGCCTTTCGTGCCAAGAGCAGAGTTAGCTGCTTTCTTTTCTCTATGAAGCCATTTCTATATTTCTATACAATGGCATTCATCATATTGTATTATAATTTTTTATGTAAATATTTACCTCTCTCACAATCCTGGCTTTATCCCTAATGTTTTGTACGTTAACCTTCCTCAATAAATGTTTGTTGAGGTGAATTCAATCCCTCAACCTGTGGACCAGGCATACAATTGGATGGGATCAAACATTCAGTGCAGCTGAAGTTCTGAGTCCCAAGGATGAAGTGCATTTCCACCCCTACAGCTGTAGCCCTGACATCAGCAGCAATTGACATTGCTAATATACGTTTTCTCCACTAACTTCCAGCTTGTATGCAAGGGACAGAGTCTAAAGGATGGTATCACTAATAACATTTGAACTCTTTCTATTATAAGGAGGGAATGATGAATTCAGGCATTGTGTCCAACATCCCATGATAATCGAAAACTCTTGGAAGAGGTACACAATTCAGAGAGCCATCAATACTGTTACAGAAAACAATAAAAGTCAGGAAACAATATAGAGGTAACATTTAAATGTGAATACTGGCAAATGTGAAACATTTCATTAACTTTACCAGTCTTTATGACTTCCTTTTCTTTTCGTCTTCCAAGAAATAACACAGAACTTTCTGCTGAACAATCCACCAAGAAATATCAAATGACTTAGTCTTAGACGGTGTTTTCAGGAAACAAAAGAGAGAGAGAGAGATGTCTAGACAACATTGGTTTCGGTGATATCAATATTTAGTTTCTAGTTTCCTCTTAGGCTTAGTGAAGCATGACAATTGTTTTTTCAATAAAATACAGTCCTACAGCACTGCAATACTAATCGTGTGGTGTTCTGCGTTGCTTTGTTCCGTTCTCGTGCTGTTCCTAATTGCCACTGATTTATTGGATGCTTGGCCTCCTAAGCATGTTCATATGGACACTGAAACCCAATGAAATCAAAATCAACGCTGTGATAACGTGAGTCTGAAAAACATATAAATGTTGCCAACTTAATGATCCTTTCCTTAACAAACCACTAGACATACCCAAACTCAGACTTCCCCTAAGTCAGTGAGAAGAACCGTGTTTCGTTTACTGTTCCACTTTTTAAAGAACTGTAACAAAGAAATCGAGACGTGCACAAATCCTAAGTGCACAGCGCAGTAAATGTGCACAAAGGAAGCCCACCAACGTAACCAGGACGTAAATCATACACAACACCCCCAAAGCTGCTCTTGCCTGCTCTCTCCAGCCCACCTACTTAAGTAACTCATATTCTGGTACATTAGCTTTGCGGTTTTCTGAACTTTACATAAAGGGACTCAATACAGCATACACTCTTGTGTCTGGTTTCTTTTGGTCCAAATGATCTTGCTGAGATGCATCTTTGTTTTTGCGTGTGCCAAGAGTTTGCTTCTTGTCATTCCTCCATAGAAGCCCTCTTTTTTTTCTTTTTCTTTCTTTCTTTCTTTTTTGTTTTTTGGGGTTTGTTTTGGTTTGGTTTGGTTTTGGGGGTTTTGGGTTTTTTGTTTGTCTGTTTCGGGAGCATCTACACAAAGAAGCCAGCCTACTGAGGAAAACATTTTGAGACACGTGGCACTCGGTGTTAGAATATAAAAGTTTTTGCCAAAAGAGGAAACAGTGAATAAGATGACCTTTTGAAATAACCCAAAGTCAACTGTTAAGAAGCAACTGTTTGAGACGAGAGATGGAACAGCAAAAAGAGCCCTGTGACATAAGCCAGAAAAATGGTCTTCGAAAGAAATGCCCAGAACTGGAACATCTATCTTGGTTCAAAAGCAAATAAAATTGGCCCTTTGGAAAAGATTTTGATTCAGGCTGTCTTTGCTCTCATCTCTTTCACAAATTCTCGCTTTTTTTCCTGCTTCTGCCGTTCTGCAACTGTTCTGAAGGCCACACCTCCGCGGGCAACCAGGTTTTGCCACACCTTTTCTCACACTGTATGGTACATGACCAACAATTCCTCACATAAAAAGGCATTTTCATTCTGTTTCCTCCTCTTTTATTTTATCTTATTTTTTTCAAGATACTTTCATTTTTAAGTAATCTCTACACCCAACGTGGGGCTTGAACCTGCAACCCTGAGATCAAGAGTCACACACGCTACCGACCAAGCCATCCAGGGGCCCTCTGTTTCTGTTTCTTTTTAAACACAGGTTATTAAAAGCTTTTTTCTTTAAACATAGGTTATCAAAGGCTTTCTTTCTATAAAAAAGTAAATTTTTGTATTTCCATTACAGTGAGCTACCATGTCATAGAAGTTTATAAAATTAATAAACTGTTGCTACCAGCTAATTCTAATATTTAAGATACAGAAATTTTTACTAGTGCTTCATAAAATTACATGCATTTAAAACATAAATTATTTTTATTCCATTATGATAATGTTTATTAGGGCAATTATCAAAATAATCTCATAAATATCAGTGCCATATACCGAATATAAAAATACCCTTTTCTTCTCCCTTACAAAAAATCCAAATTCACGAAAAAAAACTTTCACTAGTTTTAATACAACTCATTTGAGGTACATTTACTATAGTTTTTAAAATAGATTAATTGGGGCACCTGGGTGGCTCAGTCGTTAAGCGCCTGCCTTCGGCTCAGGTCATGATCCCAGGGTCCTGGGATCGAGCCCCGCATCGGGCTCCCTGCTCGGCGGGAAGCCTGCTTCTCCCTCTCCCACTCCCCCTGCTTGTGTTCCTGCTCTCACTATCTCCCTGTCTGTCAAATAAATAAAATCTTTTAAAAATAAATAAATAAATAAGATTAGTTGATTCCAGTGAATCTGGGGAAATTTTTTTTTTAATCTAAGCTTTTCCCTAAACCATTCCACTTAGAGAAGGTTAACTCAAGTTGTCACAGATTTAAACTATTTATCAGGAACGGGAATAGGCATGTTGGGATATTTACCACAGAAGAGAGACGGTAGGTGTGATTGGTCACCACAGGAGTAGTCTGATTTCTGGTTTGTTTGCTTTTATTTCTGGTTTTAAAACCAAATCCAGATATAAGAGGGCATCCAAAGTTCACTTCATTGGCTACCCAAATATACGGTAGTAAATTAAAAGTGGTCTTAAATTATTTTAGCTCTTTCCATCAGGAGAGTCTACTTCCCCACAAGTGAGTCACCTTGTGATTGCTTTGACCAACAGACTGAGGCAGATGGGATGAATGTGGCTCTGAGTTCAGGCTTCAAGAGCCTTGCCACTTTCAGGCCACCCCCCTGGATCTGCTGCTTCCACAGGAGAAAGCTTCTGCTAGCCTCCTGGGGGAAGACAGCATGTGGAGCAAAGACAAGCTCTCTGGGCTACAGTCCCTGATGGGTAATTGTTTGTATCAACCTGACCGACCTCACAGACGCCCAGATAGCTAGTAAAACATGTCTTGGTGTGTCTGTGAGGATGTTTCTGGAAGAGATTAGCATCTGACTCGGTAGATTGAGTGAAGAGATCTGAGCTCACCACTGGGTGCAGGCAGCGTCCAATCTGTTGGAACAAAAAGGGGAAGAAAGGACAGCTTCTCCTTCTTTTTCAGCTGGGACAACCATTCTCCTGCCCTCAGACACTGGAGCTCCTGGTTCTCAGCCTTCAGGCTTGGACTGATTTATACCACCAGCCTCCCTGGCTCTCCAGCTTGAAGATGGCAGACTGTGGGGCTTCTCAGCCTCCGTAACTGCCTGAGCCAATCCCTATAATAAATCTCCTCATGTATATCTACATGTATTCTATTGGTTCTGTTTCTCTGGAGAACCCTGACTGATACACCAACCAACAAGCATGCAGAAGACAACAACTATGTGCATATGCCCCAGGTAAGCAGCAGAAGAAAATGCCCAGCTGAGTTCAGCCTAACTTTATGAAGAACAACAACAAATTTCTCATGTAAGCCCCTAAATTTGAGGGAGGTTTGTGACACATCAACAAGTCAATGAGAGAGGCACCCAGAACCCATTTCATGATGTAACATACCCATTCAGTGAGGAAAACAGCTAGTATAGTTGGGGTTTCACTATCTGGTCTCCTAGCTCACATTTCTACTTCAGTTTTCTGCCTAATTTAGTCCCAATTTATTTCAAATTGGAGCAACTATACTTAACTCCTAGTATCTGCCTCTCCCCCCATTTACTTCCCAAATCAATCCTGCTTCCATGTTACCACCTAAGACAAATACACCTAAGATCCTAATTAAACTTCTCCCTGCCACCACTCTTCCTTTCAACCACACTTCTGCAAATGGGATAGAGTCCTGAGCCTACCCTTCATAACCCTTCATGAGACCCTACCCCAAAGCAGAAAAGGCAGGAGTATTGACCCATTGGTCCCCTTTCCCACTGATCTAGAGTTGCTCCCAGATGTGTTAACCTCCCCTGTGCTTCCAAGCTGGGCATATGCCATAACCTAGAAAGTTCCTTACAGCACCTATAGCCCCAAGGAAATCCTGGGGCATTAGGTGAAGCACTTGAAGGGGAACCTTATCACCTTGAAAGGAGTGGAAGCCTGCATGGAACTGTCCAGGACGGCTACAGCTGAAATCTGAGGGCAGCCAAGCACACGTGAATCACTGTGCCAGCCACACCTGCTATTCTGAGTCTGCAGTCTTATATAAAAGATCTCCTGGGACATCGATGGAGCCCCTGAGGTGGTCATGCAAACTTTGGATCTCCATGAATTACTGAAGCTTCTGCTTTCAGACACTGTTACCTCAATTAAACTGATCTGTGGCCAGGTTGCTCTTTCTAGGACAAACTTACTGCAAGACAACCAGAAACATCTCCATGGAGAGCCACTTGATGTATGGTTATATTTTTTAAAAGAGCAAACCAAAAATTGGGACAGAATCACCTGTCGTTTTCAGAACTTCTTTTCAGAACTCTGATGCCCAAGCCCCGCATCAAACCTGTAGAATTCTGAAATCTATAGGAGTGAGGGTATTTGTACAAGCTCACAGTGTGGTTCAGAGAGCAGAAAGCTTGAGGACAACCCATTAAGAAAATGACTCTAAAACAGGATTCATTCACCACTGGGTGGCACCAGAATTTCAAAGATGAAAATTTCTACTCCGGCATAGTTTGCTTTGAGAGTACAGTAAGCATATTTCCCTTTTCTCTCTATCCTCCACATCTCCCCAATTTTTTGAAAAGGGGTATATCACACCAACATAAATATTCCACTCAATATCAGTGTGGCACTTTCTCCTTGAATTTATTTAGGTTATAACAGTCTTGTTCTGCAGGGACCTTGGAGGGGGCTATTTCAGCACTGTCCCCCCTCTTTCCCTTCTCATCTTCCCTTCCAAGTGCAATGTCTGGAAGAAGAAAATCCACTGTGAGTACCGGCCTCAACAGCAAGGAGTGATTGGACAAAAAACAATTATATGACAAGTCCTGAAAGCCATATTTAGCCATTTGTAGTTTTCAATCCCTGCCCTTTCCCAAAAACCCTAACTTCAAAACTACACCAGAATCACATTTATCCTTTCCAAACTCCCACTGCCTCAGTGCAAAAGTATTTGACAACTTTTTAACAGCTTGGTCCTCTCTTCTTTCTCAGAGCTTTGGCACATTAAAAAATCCCATACAGATAATAATGTCATTTAAAAATTTCTCTGAATAGTCCATTTGTTTGAAATCTGCTTGAGGTCACTGTATGTAGCCTTGCATGCATTTATTTTTAAATGTGCACCGAACAGAAATGGCTGGAAAATATAACAAGACAAATAACATTTATTTTATCAATCCTATAAATATCTACTGAGCAACTGTATGTACCAGGCACTTTGATACATACTAGTGGGGAGATACGGGGTTGAACACAACAAGAAGATGGAAAGTCTCCTGGACTTATATTTCTAGTTGAGAGAAATATGGAGGGGGGTAGCAAATAAACAAATAAAATAATGAGAGTGACAACTCTTCCAAAAAGTAAAGCAGAATGAGGTGATAGTTTCGGCACAAGCTGGGATTAGTGTTGACAAGGTGGTCAGGGAAGGCATCCCTGAGGAGGTAGCATGTGGACCAAGAATAAATGATGATAAGAAGAGCCATCTAGGCAGAGAGTACGGCAAGGGCAGCAATCTGGGGTTGGACAAGCCTGGTACACGGCAGGTCAGGAAGGAAGCCAAGGTAGAGAAGCATCAGCCACATGAGGTTGGAGACATGAGCGAAGAAGACCTTGTCAAGGCCAGAGACCGCAATCTCCATATATATGAAATGGGAAATCACCAGAAGGTTTTAAGGAGGAAAGCAACATGGTCTTATTCATTTATTTATTTATGGTAACAGAACATTTAATTACATCAGTTTCCCATCAACACACTAGTCATTTAATGATGATTACACTGGCCATTTCTACTGGTTGACAGGAGGCTCTTCCACCAAAGGCTCCCGTGGTTTCCAGTGTATCATTTTTCTTGCCAGACTTACTTCATTTGCAGCCTCAAGTATCCCCTCTGGCCACCCTGAAGTTGGTCTTCTAATTTCTTTTTTTTTTTTTTTTAGATTTTATTTATTTGACAGAGAGAGACACAGTGAGAGAAAGAACACAAGCAGGGGGAGTAGGAGAGGGAGAAGCAGGCTTCCCACTGAGCAGGGAGCCCGATACGGGGCTCGATCCCAGGACCCTAGGATCATGACCTGAGCCGACGGCAGACGCTTAACAGCTGAGCCACCCAGGCGCCCCTGGTCTTCTAATTTCTTAACATCTGGCTCCACTTTAACCAGACTCCACTTCTCATTTGCAATCTGTTTTGCATGCGAGCCATAGGCTGCATTTTTAGGAATTTGCTCAAGAACATCAAGAGTCTTTGTGTACAACATTGTTAGCCATTTGTGTGGACTCTCACATATAACCAATCGCACCAGGCAGGCGGTCTTCCTCAGCAAACCCACCGTGACAGCACCTACATATTTATTTTTTAGATCATCTCAGCTCCTGATTGCAAAGGGGACACAAATGGAAGCCGAGAGAACAACATGGCAGTAATTGTCTGCATGGGAGGTGATGGTAGCTTGACTAGAAATAGGCATAGCCATGGAGAGAAGTGGTCACATTCTGGAGTGTTCTGGCAGGACAGACTTGCTGATGGACTGCATATGGGGAATGAGGGCATGAGAGAAATCAGCAACACCTCAATTCCTGTTTGATCAATGAAGTAGATGGGGAGACCAATTATGAAGGGTAAAACAGGCAAGAAAAGTCTAGAGGAAAACTCTCAATTTAAAACACTGGTTTGGGGCGCCTGGGTGGCTCAGTTGGTTAAGTGACTGCCTTCGGCTCAGGTCATGATCCTGGAGTCCCGGGATCGAGTCCCGCATCGGGCTCCCTGCTCAGCAGGGGGTCTGCTTCTCCCTCTGCCCTCTGCCCTCTCGTGGTCTCTGTCTCTCATTCTCTCTCTCTCAAATAAATAAATAAAATCTTTAAAAAAATAAAAAATAAAAAAAAATAAAACACTGGTTTGGTCACACAAAGTTTGAGATGTTTATTTAGTATGGGAACAGTCAGAGGGGAATTGTGAGAGTTAACAGTCATCAGCATATGATACTATTTAAAGCCTGGATAATATCCTATCATATCCTATAAATATCATATCATATAAATATTATTTAACAGCTGGATAATATCACCTAGAGAATGTGTACAGATAGAAAAGAGTATCAGGGACTGAGCCCACTGACTCTACATTGATGCTGTCCTGTTCCTCTCTCAATAAGACTGTACTGGTTATGGAAAAAAATGATGTCATTAAGATCAATATTGGTGAGAATAATAATATTCCATATGGTATTGCAAAAAATAAATAAGGGGGTGGCTGGGTGGCTCAGTTGGTTAAGCGACAGACTCTTGATTTTGGCTCAGGTCATGATCTGGGGGTCATGAGATCGAGCCCCACATCAGGCTCTGCACTGGGGTGGAGTCTGCTTAAGATTCTCTCTCACTCTCCCTGTGCCCCTCCGCCCTCCCACTCACACGCAAGATTTCTCTCTCTCTCTCAAAAAGAAAAGAAAGAAAGAAGGACTACATAAAATATCTAAGTGTCTGACAGTGTAGACAATCAAGAAAATATGATTTTTTTTTTCCTATTTCCTTCCTGGGTAAAAAATGGACTTGGCAGTAAATTGCAATAGAATCAAAATCTTTCTATTAGTTCAGATGTCTTTGCAGCCATAGGAAGTCATGGTAATCATCTGCCTCCACATTTCCAAAATGAGATTCTTCCTATAGGGTCTTAAGAGGTTTCCAGGATCTCTATTAAGCCTGAGTTAATAAAGTTGAACAGATTTCTCGAATGCAGACCTTCACAAAGGTCTTTAAGGGACAGACCTTGTATGCAGCATTTCCTGACTTTCACAAAGGCCAGAGAAATCGTCCACAGAGCACAGTTTAGGAAAACACTGACTGGCTCCATGCACGTATTTTATAGATGAGAAAACTGAGCACAAAGGGGATAAAGTCACCTGGCCTGGAGCTTGTTATAAAACCTACCGTTACTATGAAACTGCTTGCCCCAACTTTCCCATCTGAGTGCCTATTCCTGCTATTTTCCTTAAAGATGAATCAATGAGTTAATGAGGGGTCAACAATAGGCTTCCCAGGTTGATAAGATGCCCCTGGTAGGCCTCAGGTTCCTTCCTGGGTCTGAAGGGCTCACGTGTGATTTATGAGGACCGGCCTAAGAATCACTATGTTACATATCCCTACCAAGAAAAGGGAGACAGATTTTCCATTTTTTTCTAAAGTACAAACTATTACTATATTTATGGCTTTGCTTCCAGTCATGTGTGTGACTTTGGATCCATCCACATCATGTCAAATCTCTGAACTTCCATTTATCTGGCTGTTAACAATAAGGGCAGTAAAATGAGAGTTAATATTTGCTAAAGCTTTGGCCCATAACACAAAGTTTCTAAATCAGCAGAAACTATCTCTACCAGTGATCAAAAGAACCGTGGACTAACTTTCTTAAAAGCCTTATCTTCCCCATCACCGTTTTGCAGAAAAGAAAACTAGAGTACACAAATACTAAACCCTTAGTGGGTCAGAGGGCCTAGTGCCTGAGGCATGAGCAGGGTTGGAGGTCAGATTTGTTGGTGCAGCCCCTTCAATGCAAAGCCCTCCAGTGTAGCTCATGGAGCGGTCAGAAGAAGGACTTCCGTAAAAAGACCTGAGAAGTGGCACCTGGGTGGCTCAGTCGTTAAGCGTCTGCCTTTGGCTCAGGTCATGATCCCGGGGTCCTGGGATCGAGCCCCACGTGGGGCTCCCTGCTCCGCAGGAAGCCTGCTTCTCCCTCTCCCACTCCCCCTGCTTGTGTTCCCTCTCTTGCTGTGTCTCTCTGTCAAATAAATAAAATCTTCAAAAAAAAAAAAGACCTGAGAAGAGCTAGCGGTGGGTACAGCCAAACAGGGGAGTGGGAGCACTACCCGAGAGGGTGGGTATGATGGTTTGGGGATGTCATGTCAACAGTTTGTAGGTCCACCAACTACAGCTTTGAGATCTTTAATACATGTCATCTACCTGATTTTAAAACTGTTTTTTCTTATTTCTAATGATAATCGGCTTCTGAAGTATATGGGACTATTATCCCACGAAGATTCCACTGCACTCCCTAAGTTCCCCATCGTCACTTACTGAAACTGATGACACTCTCAAAGTACATTCATTTAGCTCAAACGGCTGACAACAGTTAAAAAATAATAGCCTATGGGAGGAGCTTCTATCATCTTATCCTATTAGTATTATGAATATAGGATGTGAAGTAGTTAGCTATGACTGCATAACCATCTCAGAACATATGGGTTTAAAAAGCTATTGTTTCGGGACGCCTGGGTGATGCAGTCGGTTAAGTGCCTGACTCCTGGTTTCGGCTCAAGTCGTGATCTCAGGGTCCTGGGATCGAGCCCAGCTTCTGGTTCCGCACTCAGCGTGGAGTCTGTTTGAGATTCTCTCTCCCTCTCCCTCTGCCCCTTCTGCTCATGCACTCTCTTTCTAAAGTAAATAAATAAATCTTTTTTAAAAAATAACTTGTTTCTCAGGAGGCTACGGGTTGGCAGGTAGTTCTACTGATCTAGTTTAGCCAGATTTTTGCAGGCTCAGGCTGTGGCAGATGGCAGGTCCACTGGGAGCCGAGTGCTCCATGATGGCTAAAATGACTCAGCTCTCCTCCATGTGGCCTCACATGGAGCATGCCCCAAACTCAGACATGTTGTCATGGTGACCAGAGGGAAGCCAGAGAGGAAGCAGAAACATGCAAGGCTTCTTGCGGTCTACACTAAGAATCATCACATCATCACTTCTACCGCACTGTACTGGCCAAATCAAGTCACAAGACCAGCCCAAGTTAGGGTGGGCAGGAACTACAAGGTTACTGGACAGGGATATGGATAGAGGACATTAAATTAATTGAGATCATCGATGCCTTCAATCTAACACAGGGTGGAAGGGCAAAATTTGATTCAAAGAGTAGAAAAGGGAGGATAGAGAATAAAAGTTATCTGCATTCTTAATAATCTCATGCCTGGAAATCTCATTCTGTTATCGAGGCCTCAAACTCAAGCAAACTGGACTCTTCGTATGTAAATCTTCGTCTCAGTTTTTTCTATGCAAGTAAATCATCTACAGAGATGATTGTGTTTTACAATGGTCTCAGATTAAAATTCACGAAATACTTAAAATATTTTATCACTTGAGTTCAGCCCAATAATTGTTTGGATTTTTGTTTGATACAGAATTAAAAAAAAAAACTTTAACGTCCTTTTTTTATTCTTCTAATTAATGAGCAACTGTAGTATTTGCATTAGTGATATGGTGGAACACCTAAAAAGAAAGAAAAATAAAAAAGATTAACTTCACTGTGAAAGAGCCTTCTCTAGTATGACAGATTTATCATCAGTCAATATTTATATTTGAACCCCCACTGTGAGCAAAGAACCATGACGAATACAGTACAAAACACATTTCTTTAAAAATATACTCTGAAAAAAACAAATAAAATAAAAATAAAAGTATCTTCTGATTATAGAAAGTGCAGATGAGGCAGGGGTGATAAAAAACACTGCTAATATCATTTAACAATGAATATCAAAGCTGTTGTGTTGGGCATATTTTTTTTAAGATTTAATTTTTTATTTGGCAGAGAGAGAGAGAGAAGCACAGCAGGGGGAGGGGCAGAGGGAGAAGCAGGCTCCCCACTGAGCAGAGAGCCCAAGGTGGGGCTCCATCCCAGGACCCCAGGATCATGACCTGAACCGAAGGCAGATGCTTAATTGACTGAGCCATCCAGGAGCCCCGGGCATGTTTAATTTAAAGAAGGTCTAGTCATGCAAACAGGAGGAAGCTGAAGCCCATTTAGGGAGAATGAGGGAGGAATCTCTGAGGTAGCACATACTCAATATCTTCTAAAAGGAGGAAAGACAACAAGATTGGAATAAGACCTAGGTCCCCATGAGTAAGGGGTCAGTGTAAGTGACCCACACCAGCATCAACATAAGATGAAGTTCTTGAGGCGAGAAGGTAATGTGATCTTAGGAATCACAAAGAATGTCGCTGTGGTCATTTACTGAACCACACATGTGTGTTTCAGGTGTGGCTGATCACGTCTGTCTGAGCAGAGTCTGAAAGAGAAACCTTCTGTTGGAGCTCTTAGTATAGTGAGGGAAGAACAGGCCACTTGGCTGAAAGGGCTGTCACTGGCCAGATCAGGAGTAAACTCCAAGTTCCTTCCTGGTACTCCCCAGAGTTTCTTGGAGATCAGGTGGCCTCTAAAAGATGTGGAAAAGGGAGCAGGCCCTGCCAACAAGGAGGATCATCCAGCAGAACTTTCGAGCACAGATCATTTTCTACAAGAGCCTGCTCCAGAAGAGGGAAGTGAAGCCAACGGACCCAGACCAGGAATTGTAAGTGTCAGGTCTCAGACCTAGGGCGGGGGGAAAAACAGACGAGAAGGGACTGCTGCCTCTTTGTATAGAAAAGGTCTCTTTAGCATCTCAAGGACAGGAAGCCTCCATGTGACCGGAGGTCTGTGGTTGCCCACCTTTATCATCAAGGGCTGGAGAAAAAACAAGAGTGATCCCACACACTTTAGGAACCTAGGACATATTAACTTATGACACAAGTGTATTTTGCTTATAGGGTTATTGCATAGAAGAACTGGCAGGGTTTGAGGGTTTTCATGTTATTCAAGCTGAAAAAAGAAAACTCAAGCAGAGGGGGACAAGAAGCAATGCTAGGAAAGCCTTGAAAAGCATAGTTGCAATCCAGGACTCAGTTTGTTCAAGAGAACTCAGGATTTTCCAGTGAAGGGAAAATGGGATAGAAGGAAAGAAGGAAGGAAGGAAGGAAGGAAGGAAGGAAGGAAGGAAGGAAGGAAGGAAGGAAGGAAGGAAGGAAAGAAAGAAAGAAAGAAAGAAAGAAAGAAAGAAAGAAAGAAAGAAAGAAAGGAAAGAAAGAAAGAAAGAAAGAAAGAAAGGAAAGAAAGAAAGAAAGAAAGAAAAAGAAAGAAAGAGAAGAAAGGAAAGAAAAGAAAGAAAAGAAAGAAAAGAAAGGGGAGGGAGAGCACCAAATCCTAACCACTAGACCACCAGGGAGCATCAGAAGGAAGGAAGGAAGGAAGGGAGGGAGGGAGGGAGGAAGGAAGGAAGGAAAAAATACAATTAAGAAAAAAGAAAGAAAATGGGATTATAACACACTTGCACTGTCCTGTCACACTTACCGTGTCGACCTGTAAGTTTTGGTTTTAAGTTCCTTTTAATCTAGAAAGATAGGTTTGGTTTTAGGTTAGATTTCTTTGACTTCCTTATAAGCAGGCACGATGGTTGGGGCTTTTGGTCTTTTGACTTCTGCTTTGTTTTCTACTTTAGATTTAGCAAAACTGCTAGCAGAGTACCAATTATATGTAGAGGAATTTAATTTTTTAAAAATTCCTCAGGAGTTCCAACTATAATTGCTCCAAGAGTCCTGTCTTAAAAAGAAAGAGAATTTTATAGGCAGGTTGTTAGGCTCAGCCCAGACCTAGAGCAATCAAGAGAAAGCCTCCAGAAACCCATTTAAAGGCATCACCATGGGTACACACAAACACTGTGAAGACACTGTCCATGACACGCGACGGGGGAACAGAAAATATAATGTAAAATGTAAATGGATTGAGGGGACAAGGAACCATGTGCTTTACTTTACTTCCAGGAGACTGTGTGTAAATAATTGAAAGACACAGGGCTTTGGATTCCACAATCCTGCCCTGAATCCCAGCTCTGCAGCCGTTTCACTGAATGTGTGGACTAGGAAAAAGAGACAATGTATTTTGAGTTTGGTTATCTTATCTTCAAAATGGTGAGAAACATACCTATTCCCTAGCGTTATTAAGAGGATTAAGTAAGTTTCTCTGTGTAAAGTGCCAGGCATATAGAAATTTAACAATGATTAAATTCCCTTCCAGTCTTTATCCTCTGCCCCTAGAAACCCAACAAAAACACTAGAACACAGTTTCACAGATAAACAGCCTATGTCTCCGCAGCCATCAAGAGATGGTTCAGTCCAATCACCAAACTCCACCTTAATTTACAGCGTTTTCATGGGTGTGTCAAGCAGAGGTAGAATTCAAACTCTGGTTTACCAGAAATCTCAAAATGACATCTGAGCTGTCTGGGCTAAATGCTCACTGTGCCTGTGGGGGAGATGGTAAGCATCTGGATCTGTATTTGAGTCTCAGCCTTGTCACTCACAAGCTAGGAGACACGGGATGAGTTCATTAAACTCTCTGAGCCTCAGCCTTCTCCTCTGCAAAATGAGGACGATACCTCTCTTCCAGACTCACCTCCGGTACTGCACACAAGCGTGTTAGGAAGCCAACCACCATCACCACAAACATGGTGGCCTTTCAAAAATTCTGCCCCAAAAAACAAAAAACAAAAAAACGAAACAAAACCTGCCCATTGGCCACCCGACTGGGTCGTCTTCTGCATTGTTTGATAACTAGTAGAGAATATTTTTTGTTTATTAGCCATGTGCATTTTTTCTTCCACAAATTAATTGCACGCTTATGACCCAACTCGTATCTTAAAAGATCCTATGAGCTCAATTCTCAAGACCAAACCATTACAGATAACACTGTCTCTGTCCCCTTCCGAAGTCAGCCCAGCTGCTCTTCACTGTTTTAAAACCTTGGGGGATGAATGGCAAATTGAAGACATGTAATCAACAGTAACACAGAAATGCATTAGTATATGAATCTCTATCTCTCTGCCTGTCCTTAAGTGATGGTAATTCATGCTCTTCTAAATGCCTTGGAGATTCTGTAGAGAGGCATCATTATTAGTGTTCTTTGTTATTACCATTGTTACAAACAGGTGAAATAAACAACCATCTAAAAAACAGAATGTCAAGGGGCACCTGGGTGGCTCAATTGTTAAGCCTCTGCCTTGGCTCAGGTCATGATCCCAGGGTCCTGGGATCGAGCCCCACGTTGGGCTCCCTGCTCAGGGGGGAGTCTGCTTCTCCCTCTTCCACTCCACCTGCTCTCCCTCTCTCTCTTTTTCTCTCTCTGTGTCAAATAAATAAATCTTTAAAAAATAAAAATAAAAAACATGATGTTGGGATTATCAAGAATGATAGAGGGAAAATACTAAAAACTCTGGCCCTGGATTTACATAGAGATGCATAAAAAAGATAAAAGTCCATGTCTTCAAAAGGAACAGTGATGTAGAATAAGTCGCTAATTATATTGTTAAAAGTAATCAGTTAGCCAGAGACAAATCCTAACATTTGTGGTCAATTCATTTTCAACAAAGGGGACAAGACAATTCAATAAGAAAAGAACAGTCTTTTCAACAAGAGTGCCAGCAAAAACTGGCAAAGGAGTCAAGTACCAGGACAATGTACAAAAGAATGAAGCTGGACCCCTACCTCACAACACACATAAGAATCAACACAAAATAGATCCAAGACCTTCTGCTTACATAAATGTTAAAACTATAGTACTCTCAGAAGAAAACATAGGAGGAAAGCTTCGTGAGCTCAGGTTAGGCAATTATTTCTTAGGTCTGACACCAAAAGCACAAGTGATAAAAGAGAAGACTGATAAATTGGACTTCATCAAATTTAAAAACTTTGTGCCTCACTATCACCAAAGTGAACAGACAAAACCTATAGAATGGGAGAAAATATTTGCAAATCACATTTCTGAACAGAGACTTATATCCAGAACACATAAAGCATACAGCTCAATAATAAAAAGACAACCCAGTTTGAAAATGGGCAAAGTATTTGAATCAGTTTTTCTCTAAAACAGGTATGCAAATGGCCAATAAGCACAGAAAAGATGCTCAACATCATTAGTCATTAGGAAAATGCAAATCAAAAACATAATGAGATACCAGTTCACATCCACCAGAAGGGCTATAAGCAAAAAGAAAAAAAAATAGTAAATGTTGGCAAGGCATACGGAGCAATTGGGACCCTCATCTATTGCTGATTGGAATGCAAAATAGTGCAGCCACTTTGGAAAACAGTTTGGCAGTTCCTCAAATAGTTAAACATAGCAATTTCACTCCTAGTTATGTAACCAAGACAACTGTGCATACAAAACGTGTATACACATTTCCATAGCAGCATTATTCATAATAGCTAAAAACTGGAAACAATCCAAATATGCACCGACTGAAACATGGATCCATAAAATGTGGCATATCCATACAATGGAATACTATTTGATCATCAAAGGGAAGTACTGATACATATTACAACAGGATAAAACTTGAAAACACGGTAGGCGAGGGATGCCTGGCTGGCTCAGGAAGTAAAGCATGCAACTCTTGATCTTGGGGTCATGAGTTCAAGCCCCACATTGGGTGTGGAGCCTACTTAAAAAACAAAACAAACAAAAACAAAAAACCAAAAGTATGCTAGGTAAAGGAAGCCAGTTACAAAAGATCACATATAGTATGATCCCATTTAGATGAAATATCCAGAATAGATACTTTCTGTCTCTATATGAAGTGTTTCATCCATAGACACAGGAAACAGTGATTGCCCAGAGCAGAGAAGCAGGGAGGTAGGAGGATGGAGAGTTACTGCCAATGGGTACAAGGTTTCTTTTTGAAGCAATGAAAATATTCTAAAATGAGAGGATGGTAGTGGTTGCATACCTCTGTAAATATGCTAAACATCACTAAGTTACATACATTAAACAGGTGGACTTTATGTTATATAAATTCTATCTTAAGCTATTTTTTAAATCCTCAAAAACAGTTACTTTAACTGAGACCCTCTGATTTTATTCTAAATGCTGGTAACAATAATTATAACAGCTTACTGAGTGCTTATTATGTGCCAGGCAATATTCAAAATCTTTACAAGGACTAATTCACTTTTCTGAAAACCTGTTAGGCAAATACCATTATTATTCCCATTTTACAGATTAGAACACTAAAGCTATTAAGTAGCATCCTAAGAATTCAAACATAGAGAGTCTGTGTTTTTAAATAAAATATGGACCTGGCCCTGTAATCCAACAGCAAAATATGGGGAAGAAATCCCTGAAATTCAGAGAGTTGGGGAAATCTTAAAATATTATAACAAACAGGGGCGCCTGGCTGGCTCAGTGGGTGCAGCGTGCAATTCTTGATCTCAGGGCTGTGAGTTCAAAGCTCACGTTGGGTGTAAAGATTACTTAAAAATTTTTAAAAATCTTTAAGGGACACCTGGGTGGCTCAGTCTGTTAAGTGGCTGCCTTCAGCTCAGGTCATGATCCCAGGGTCCTGGGATCGAGCCCCGCATCGGGCTCCCTGCTCAGCGGGAAGCCTGCTTCTCCCTCTCCCAATCCCCCTGCTTGTGTCCCCTCTCTCACTGTGTCTCTGTCAAATAAATAAATAAAATCTTCAAAAAAAAAAAACCACACATATTGAGTAAATGTTGGTTATATTTCCAGGATTACCAAGCTATTCTGACAATCCTTTAGAGTAAGACATAATTTTGATAATGCTAACAGTGTCAGTGGTGCTTATCTCTGGAGACTGAAGATTATAGGGGCTTGCTTAATTTTCTTTTTTATATTTTGTGTATTTTGTTTTATAAAAAGTGTATTTTAAAAAACTATGGCCCAACATTATGAATGTAGTTAATGGAACTAAGCTGTGCACTCTAAAACAATTAAGATATTATGTATATTTTGCCACAATAAAAAATACCAAAAAAATCCATTATGGAGACACTAAAAATAATACAATGTTCATATAGATATTTCTCTGGAAATAATTGTCAATTTGTATAAAATCAAACAAAGGCAGAATAGACGAGAACTATGCAGGAGGTCTAAAGATACTGATACTTAAATCAAAGAACACAGTTTCTTCAATCTGGTAACTCTGGAGCTAAATTCATACATTTTGCCAAATACTGCAGCTGGGATGTCTGAATGTCTGAAGTGCTGTGAGGAAGTCAGCTCCTACAACCTCACAAGAATTAACTGTCAGCATCTCTTCCCAAAGCCACATTCAATGGCACCACGTTGGTAGCTTAAAACCAGCCATGGTGGGAGCATTTACACTCTGGCAAATGCTACAAATCAAAGCTTTGCTTTTCCTCGAAAATCAGCTGACCAGCACATTGCTGTTTAAATTATAAAAATGTAAATTGACAGAAATGTATACTAACAGAATGCCTAAAATCAATGATCTCAACTCATTTTGTAAATTTAAATACAGTGAGGAGCAGTGAAAAACATACCCAAGTGAGTGGCGGAGCAGGAATAGGAACCTGGGTTTCCAAATTTCCTTCCCTTACATCATAAAGACCAAATGCCCAAAGACAAAGGTTCCCCACCCTTTACCTAACCGAACACCAGCAGGCATATCAGGTCCATATTTCTGGACTTCAGAACGGCTGGATATAATAACCAAAGATTATCATCATTGCACAAGACTAATTTCTGGAACTACGGACCTTGTTTCACTGAAGAAAGAAAAACATTCTGGGGCACCTGGGTGGCTCAGTCAGTTAAGCATCTGCCTTGGGCTCAGGTCATGATCCCAGGGTCCTGGGATCTAGCCCTGCATTGGGCTCCCTGCTCAGCAGGGAGCCTGCTTCTCCCTCTCCCTCTGCCTGCCACTCTGCCTACTTGTGCTCTCTCTCTCAAATAAATAAATAAAATCTTTAAAAAAATTTTTTTAAAAAGAAAAAAATTCTTACAGTGAAAATTCAGTGAGTCGAGTTTAAGGAGCTAGAGCTAGAGAAGACTTTCAACATTATGTAGGCTGGGGGTTTAGAACCCAAAAGCATATTTTGAGAACCCAGTGAATCAAAGCAGGCAGAATGAGCAATTGGGGAGAGCTGAGGACAGAGGCAGACTGCAGAGATCAGCCCCACCACAAGGGGACACTATTACTTAGTATCTGTCAACTATTACCACACGGATCCTATTTTTTAGGCAAGGTCAGATAACAATGTTCTATATGAAATGTTTAAAAAACTTCTAATTATGAAACATGGCAAAGGCCAAAGAGAAGCTGTCAGCAGGCCAAATCTAGCCTAATATCTTTCATTCGGTAGAAGAGAAAGAAGTCCAGAGATGTTAACTCAACTTACCAAGTGAGAGAGCCCAAATTCATTGTTCTGTTTTCTAGTTCACAAGCTCTTCACAATCTCTACTGATAAAGATATAACATGTGACTTATTGGAGAGCATCAGCAAAATAAGACATTTGAATCACTGGTGGTCTTGCTTCAAACTGCTTGCTAATTGTCAGTTTCTGTGTCTTGTTAGGTTTCCATAATCTCAGTTTCCATGGGAGGAGATAATAAAGTCTCTGCTATCTTTATTTTAGTTGTATTCTACTTACTATCATTTTTTTTGCCAGTGTGTATGCTCTTTTTATAGCTATATTTATATAAATGTCCTACACCAGTTGTTTATCTTTGATCGCCTGGCCTTTGTTTTAATCTTCACACACAAAAATGAAAGCTGAGGCAAAGGCTAGGAATGCCTTGAGCAGAGGCCATGTCTAAACAATTGAAGGGGTCAAACGGTGGTAGTTCGGTGCCTGCTGATGTGGATTACTATCCAGCAGTCAACTACCATTAATCTTAAAAATAAGGCATCAGAAGTCACATTTTTCTCTCTGTGGTCGTATGCCTTCAGAACCTCATTCCTGTTTGAACATAAGGTCCAAACATAATCTGGATGTCTTCTTTGGAGAAATGTTTGTTCCTGTCTCCTGCCCATGTTTTATTTGGATTATTTGGTTTTTTGGTGTTGAGTTATGTAAGTTCTTTATAACCAGTGGTTACCAGAGGGGAGTTAAGTGGGGGAATGGAAGAAATGGGTGAAGGAGATTAAGAATATACTTATGATTGGGGCGCCTGGGTGGCTCAGTCGTTAAGCGTCTGCCTTCGGCTCAGGTCATGATCCCAGGGTCCTGGGATCGAGCCCCGCATCGGGCTCCCTGCTCGGCGGGAAGCCTGCTTCTCCCTCTCCCCTTCCCCCTGCTAGTGTTCCTGCTCTCGCTCTCTCTCTGTCAAATAAATAAATAAAATCTTTAAAAAAAAAAAAAAAAAGAATATACTTACGATGTCGAGCACTGAGTAAGGTAAAAAATCACTGAATCTCTATATTGTACACCTGAAACCAATGCAACACTGTATGTTAACTATACTGGAATTTAAAAGAACAAAAACAACAACTTGAATGTCTCTGGGGAGAACATGCACACCGCCCCTTTCTACCACTTTCTGCTTGCTTCCATCCCCACCTCACAGTCTTACCTTTCTGGTTCTTGAAGGTATTTGAGTTTGTGACCCCTGGGTTCTAGACTTTCAGCACACCCCATCTTTGACACAATTTCTTATGATTAGGAATCAACTCAACATCTTACATAAGAGTTCAGCCAGTACTGTTTCAATGACTTCAGAGTTGCCTCCCATAGACTGGTAGCTGCCGCCTAAGTGAAATAACCTATCATCAGATGATTGCAGTCATTTTCAACTTTCAAAGCTTCATCTACGTGGCCATGAAATTCAGCATTCATCTGTTTATTCCTATTACCTGTAAGATAAAGCTTGACCTAGCCACTGGCATGCGAGGTCCTTCATCATTCAGCCTCTACCTAAGTGTTCAAAGCTACTACCTTCTTCACCAACACAGTCTCCCCTTACACACACACACACACACACACACACACACACACACAGCTGGCCCGTGTACTTACTCGCTGGCTTCTCTCTCTGCTTTTCCAACCTCTCCTCACTCTTCAGAGTTTAACACAAACTCCACCTATTCCTGTAGGCTTTTCTAAATCATCCCAGATTCGAAAGATCTTGCCTCCTTTTAAATGTAAATAAACATAGTCTCACTTCCATTTAAATGCTCAATAAACATTTGGTAAATGAATGAATGAATTCCAGCACGACCACATTCTTAGGGCCACTTAATCATGGCCAAGTTGCTTAACGTTTTTAAGATACAGTTTCATCATCTGTAAAAATGTGGTTTGGACAAGAAGAGACTGAGATATTGTTTTGAAATTATCTAGCAGAGATGCTACAGAGACTCAAAAGATATTAGGCAGTATCAGCCTGATTTACTGCCTCCCTCCCTCCTGAGTTAATTAACTTTTCCACTATGTATGGTGTCTCTCCCTAGTTACATTATTGGATCAAGAACCCATTTCTTATAATTTTTTTCTGTCATTCACAGTGGCTAGCATGGAGTTTTGCTAATAAAATATTGTTGATGAGTCAATAGCTTCTCTCTTGAAAAATATGTCCAAAGATTGGTGACACTGGAATTCCCTCCTTTAGAGACATTCTCTCACAAGTTAAGCATTGCCCCACCTAAAATCCAAACCTGCCTGGGAGACAGTAACAAATAATGTTGCATTAACATATAGTTATTAATATATGCACTGGTGATACTTTTTAGTTTACAAGGAGCAGAAACCAGCTTGCAGATTGTTGCTAGTATGCGAAGTATGATACGGGCTTGTTTAACCCAACACCTTAGTAGAACTTACTTTATTTGATGTCTTTCCAACACAACTGCAACACAGAAATAAGGGGGACAAGAACAATACAGATACGGCACTATAGAGGAGGACAAGGAGCGAAGCGGGATGCAGGTAGCATCAGAATTGCAGCAAGATGGCACCAGGAACCACGGTGACCAGCTGTCATGGTTTGCCTCGCTGGTTATCAGCTGGTTAGGGCAAAGAGCTCACAAGGCCAAGGCTAAAGGTGTGATTTCCTAGGAAACTTTGCTCTCTTCCACGGTCAGAGTCCGTGTGCTTCACTTGAGCCAGCCGTCCTCCAATGTCACTGACCAATCACAAGGGGAATAAGGAGAGAGAAAGCGCAGCTACTTTGGACCAGATCCTTCGCCGCTGCTAGGAATGTTGGTGGAGGGACGCTGATGTTCTCCTTGGGCACGAACACTGAGTGAGGGAATAATGTCACACAAAAAAACTCTCCTTGTGAGCTTCCTGCTTTATATGGGTCTGAAATAACAATAATATGTAGCAGAATCTCCTCGATTTCATTCTAATATTGTGAGGCAGGCCTGGCAGAGAGCAAGCTCAGCAGGTCTGGTCTGGGATCCCCTACGGTTCCAGAGCCAGAAAGCAGCAGAAATGCTGCTGGAACCCTCACGTCCTAGCGATTCTCTGTCTTTGTGGTGGTGGCGGCGGCGGCCGTGATAGAGGTCACAGCTGCCTGTGACCCAGCAAAATACACAGCCTGAATGTTGAGCTTGACTTTGTACGTTTTCCTTCCATCTGAATTCCAGAACTCTTCAGGTCCCAAGAACCACGCGGGGCAGCCCGAAAGCTCTCGTGCATCTTCCCAAACATCAGCTGTGGCATGCTTGTGGGCTGATTATTTCCTGCATGTGTAAAGGCTTTACAAAGCTCATCCACATTCTCCACCCTGTTGCTCAGGCCCAGGGGATCCAAGAAAAGCATCCCCACTTTAAATGTTTAGATGCTGCAAGATTCTGCACCTCACTCTTTCACGTCTTTACCTTCCCGTGGACTTTTCTGCCTAAATCCACAGTTGTGCGGTGTTCATATTGGTAAACTGAAAGGTGCATTTCTCAAACACATTTATTTTTCCTTTAGAACAAGTGTGGGTAGGATGAAAACCACTCTGTGTCATACTTACATGTTACTCATTAACTGACTTAAAAAAAAAAACAGCCTCAGCTAGATTAGGAGTCATGTGAAGAAAGAGTTTCCTGCAATGTGGGAACGGAGCAAAGCTAAAACGCAGAGTTTTTCACATGATTGGGGGGATTCAGAAATGAGCCCTTGAGCTTGTTTCCTGACTTGGTGATCAACACGCGCACAATGGTGAAGAAAATTCTGTTTCCCAGCGACCCAGTATTCCAGTTTGACATTCCAGGCAGCCCAAGAAAGGCAAGCACCGAGGCCCCACACAGCTCTACAGACAGCCCCGGCTCTGTGTTTCTCAGGTGGGTACATCCTATGGGTCGCCCCGGTGGCCTCAGCCACCCGACAGGTGTTCCTTGGAGAGCTCCGTCCCCATCCCCAGAGGCCGCAATCTGCCGAGGGGAAGGAGAAAGCACAGCCTAGGCATTTGGGCCAGGGGAGAGAGGGGGTACAGAGCAAAGAATGTGACTTGCTAAGCAAACAGAACTATTACCACTACTAAGGGAAAATAATGGTTAGTGCCTTATTTAGGACGTCTTTAGTACTGGGTGACTGGCCAACTCTGCCCTTTTTTAATTCTTGATCACTTTCAGGTTCATAGGAAATGAAGTCAAATAGTTGAGCCAAAAACTTACTTGGGTGTCAGAATTACCTGTTATTATCAAAAGAGTAAATGTGGGGGCTTTCTAAATTAATTATCAAAATAGTATTAGCTGTACTGTGGGTTCAACTACTTATTCTACAGTGATTTAGAGCAGCTTTGGCCTGATTGAGAACACACTCTTTTTTAGCTATAAATATTAATATCTATATAAACGTCACTCTGATTACATATTTTTTAAATTTTTATTTATTTATTTGAGAGAGAGAGAGAGCACAAGCAGGGGGAGCGGCAGAGGGAGAGGGAGCAGCAGGCTCCCCGCTGAGCAAGGAGCCCGGTGGGGCTCGATCCCAGGACCCCGGGATCATGACCTGAGCCGAAGGCAGACGCTTAACCGACTGAGCCACCCAGGTGCCCCGATAATTACATATTTTTAATAAATTCAGGTTATCAACTCTTTATTCATTTTGGCCTCCTAATAATTCTCTAGGAACTTACAAAATGTAGAAATCAAATCCAAATGGAAATCAATTACAAGGAAAAGTTTCTCACCCAACTTTGATGTAAACTTTAATGTTACTTCCATGTGAACCTCCCAAGTGAAGCCAGAAAAATGACCTCCACCCTGGAAGTTTACTTTTACACAACACCGTAGCCAGAAAGTTGACCATTTCTTTTGTTTTTTCACCATTTTAAATCATTTATACAAAAAGGTGCTCCTCAAAATTACAGCTTTTAAAAATTAAATGGAAACCAAGAAATCCCATTTCATTTAATGGTGTTTGCATATCAGAATGTCAGGTTACAAAAATAAGTGAAATAATTTTAAAAAGAAGTTTTGGGGACAAAGAGCCTGAATTTATGCTAAATGTTGCATAATACCTCTATTTTTAGGTTAGCTTAGCTTTTCCATACATTATGAAAATGAATCTGACTTGCACTGTCTGAGCAAGAGCACCACTCCTGTGATTGAGAATGTAAAACCTCTGTATTATTTCCATATTTTGCTGAATTTCGAATGTTTCTCAAATCATTTTGTCTGCTTAATCCACCTCTTCTGTAGATAATGCCAACTCTTCTAGGAACTCAAGGTGTAATCAGGAAAAACAAAATTAAACTGCAAAACAAAAAAATATTTAAAATATATAAAATACAGAAAGTATAATTTAAATAAACATACATATTATTTCAATAAATTTAAATAAATAGAATAAAAATAAAATAAAAACCTGCATCAACCTAAATTCAAGCCTCTTTCAAAAACAGCCCAGGCCTATTTTACCTACATATTAGAATACTCGATATCAAATGTCTATATTAGTATCTATAAATGGTTTTTTTTTAATGTGTATTGGAACCCATCTAAAAACATTACATGTATCTCCAAACAGTTTGGGCACTGAAGGACTTTCTTTTTGGTTGAAAAATCTACTTAATGTATTATATATTAAATCATTCAAAATATATCGTGGAAGCATTTAGACACATGTTGGTTAATTATTTGAGGTAAAAAATAACACCAGGTAAACACTTCCCTTTACCTTCTAAAGAAATACTAAGAATTTATGTGGCTGATGTGGTATCCCATTATCATCTCCCAAACCAGAAGTAATAAAATGTACTCTGAGATCAACAAACCACTTCAAATAGGTACAATTTATGCAGTGCTCTTATTCAATCATTCAACAAAGATTTATTAAGTGACTATCATATGCCAGGCTATGTGGAACATACAATGGACAATCATAAGCCAGACAAACCTACTGTCTACTTTCAAAGAGGTTATTAGTTTAATGTCAAAGAAAGGCTAAAAAATTATGAATGCATGAATGCATACACCCATATATACATAATTCTTATATTAACATTTATTATCATAGGCAACAAGTACAGGGCTGAGAAAGAGAAGCAGATAGGGTAAAACTAACTTAATGGGATGGCAAGTGAAGGACTCTTTAAGGAAGTGATAATTCAGCTGTCTTAGAGGATGAGAAAAGAGCCAACCATGGAATGACCGTGGAAAGGACATGTTGCCCTGAGTGGGGGAGGGAAGATCTTAGGTCTTGAGAAACCCCGGGAGAGTGGCATCTGATGAAACTGGAGAAGGGGTTTAGAATTCTCTTTTAACTGCAGTGGGAAACCACTGGGTGGTTTAGAATAGGGGAGTATCGCAACGTGTTATTCCCTTTAGAAGGGCATTCTGGCCCTGCTCTGGGTGATTTCCAGGTTTCTGCTCAGCCAAGCAATACTGCATCTCACCCACGTCTCCATGTGTGCTTGGGTAAGAGTGTCTGTAAGCTATGGACCCAGCAGATTACAGGCACAATTAACCCTGCTCATGATGTCAATTTGTGTCCCGAAGTGTTGTGTCATTTATGCTCCTACCTGCAACAATTCTGCTGTCCACACAACATTGGCAGTGTCTGACTTTTTAATTTTTTCTAGTCCAGAAGCTGTGAAATAGCATCTCGATGGGGTTTTAATGTTCATTTCCCTTATTAATACAAAAGGAGCATCTTTTCAACATGTTTATTGATTATTTTCATTTCCTCCTCTATAAAACATCTGCTTATGGATTTATGACCCTTTGGGGCAGAAGGCAGGCTGGAAGATGCATTATTATCTTTTTCTTATTTTTAGATAGTTTTAAAAACACTCCAGATACTAATTTTCTGTTATATGTGGTGTAAACATTTTATTCCAGCATATGATTTGTCTGTTTGCATTCTCTATCATATCCAAGTTCTTATTTTTAATTTATCAATGCCTTATTTTTTTAATGATTTGCACTTTGTGACTTGTTTACGAAATCCTGCCCAACCCTGACTGAGGTCATTAGAATGTTCTTACATATTGTCTGTTAAAAGTATGTTTTCTTACTCTGTCACACATTGCTCTCTTAATTAATATGACTTTATAATAAAAGCTTTGCTGTCTGATAAGACAGGACTCCTTACCTAGTTCAAAAATGACTGGCTATTCTTGACCCTTTCACTTTTCCATTTAAATTTTAGAATCAGTTTATCAAATGAAGACTTATTCTTAGTTGAAATTGTATTAAGTCTACTACTCAATTTGAAGAAATTACTTTAAGACTACTGATCACTTTATTGTGTTAAATATACCTATTCATGCACATGGTATGTCCCTCCATTTATTTAAGCCTTCATTAATATTCTTTGATAGGGGTGCCTCGATGGCTCAGTCGTTAAGCGTCTGCCTTCGGCTCAGGTCATGATCCCAGGGTCCTGGGATCGAGCCCCACATCAGGCTCCCTGCTCTGCGGGAAGCCTGCTTCTCCCTCTCCCACTCCCCCTGCTTGTGTTAACCTCTCTCGCTGTGTCTCTGTCAAATAAATAAATAAAATCTTAAAAAAATATATCCTTTGATAAAGTTTTAGAATATTCTATGCAAAGACCTTACACATTTGTAGATTTATTCCTAGGTACTTTATACCTTTTTTGCCATTGGAAATAGCATTTTCTTTTGTTGATGTTACATAGAAATGTAACTAAATTTTGGGAGTTGATCTTATATTCAACATTCTTGCTAAATTATTATTAATTTTAACAATCTGTAGACTAAGAGATTTTCTTTGTAGACAGTAACATTATTTGAAATAATAAAAATTTTGTTTTTACATTTTCATTCCTTACTCCTTTTAAATCTTTACCACACAAGGACGAAACTCCATGATAATGTTGAGTATAAGTAGTAATTCCAGACATTCTTGTTTTTTTTTTTTTTTTCTGATTTTAAATGGAATGCTTTTAACATTTCAGGTTTTATCAGTCCTTCTCTCCCAGATTAAAAAAGGTCCCTTCCAATTGAGGTTTTCCAAGATGTTGTTGAAACTACTGAGTGTTTTCCTGGCCTCCATTAAGATGATCCTCATTTGAAAATCTTTGACATTCACAATGCGCATAATACCTCAACGTTCAAAACCACAAGAAATCATCATTTCCCAAAATATAAAAAACATTGGGCAGCCTTGAAAAATATAAATTACCCTAACCTCTTCTTTTTTTCCTGGGAAGAGGTTTGTTTGTTTATTTTTAATGAAGAATAACTGACAGACAATACTGTATTAGTTTCAGGTATACAACATAGTGATATTTTTATACATAATGAAATGGTCACCATAATAAGTCTAGTTACCACCTGTCACCATACAAAGTGGTTACAATATTACTGACTATAGTCCTTATGCTGTACATTACATCCCCATGTATATCTTATTTATTTTATAACTGGAAGTCTATACCTCTTTTTTTTTAAAGATTTACTTATTTATTTTTAGAGAGTGTGTATGCACACACGTGCAGGGGCAGAGGGAGAGGGAGAGAGAAAGAAGCAGAGTTCCCATGGAGCCCAATGGCAGGGCTCCACACGGGGCTCCACACAATCCCAGGACCCTGAAATCAGGCTCAATCCCAGGACCCTGAAATCATTCTTGATCCAAAATCAAGAATCCACTGCTAACCACACAGGTACCCCTGGAAGTCTATGCCTCTTAATCCCCTTTACCAATTGCATCCATTTCCCTACCTCCCTCCCCTCTGGCAACTATCAGTTTGTTCTCTGATTCTATAAGTCCGTTTCTGTTTTGTTTTTTAGAATGCACATATAAGTGAAATCATATGGTATTTGTCTTTCTCTGTCAGACTTATCTCACTTAGCATAATACCCTCTAAGTCCATCCATATTGCCACAAATGGCAAGATTTCTTTTTTTTTTAATGGCTAAGTAATATTCTGCTCTGTGTGTGTGTATGTGTGTGTAACCTCCATACTGTTTTCAATAGTGGCTGCACCAATTTACATTCCTACCAACAGTGCACAAGGGTTCCCTTTTTGCCACAGCCTTGCTAACACCTGTTATTTCTCATCTTTTTGATACTAGCCATTCTAACAGACATGAGGTGGTACCTCATTGTGGCTTTGATTTACATTTCCCTGATGATGAGTGATGTTGAGCATCTTTTCAAGTGTCTGTTGGCCATCTGGATGTTTTCTTTAGAAAGATGTCTATTCAGGTCCTCTGTCCATTTTTCAATGGGGTTGTGTGTTCTTTCTGCTATTGAGTTGTATGAGTTCTTTATATATGTTGGATGTTAACCTCTTGTCAGATATATCATTTGTGAATGTCTTCTCCTATTCAGTAGGTTGCCTTTTCATTTTGCTGATGGTTTCCTTTGATGTGCAGAAGCTTTTTAGTTTGATGTAGTCCCATTTGTCAATTTTTGCTTTTGTTGTCCTTGCCTGAGGAAACAAATCAAAGGAAAAAAAAAAAACCAGAAAGATGAGGCAGCACTAAGCTGGAATGTGGGACCAGGGTGGGACCAGCCCAGGCCTCCTCAGACTCCTTCAGCGCTGGCTTGGGGATCACCCCAGGCTGCAGTCAACAATGACCACAGCAGGTCCAAGGTAGCCCTGCAGTCACATTCATGATGCTTCCACCCAGTGGCCCCACTAATTCTGTTTCTGTTCATCTACTGTCCCAGCTGCCACCAGTAAATGGCAGAGGAAATGTTGGTCCTTCTCTCCTCTCCCAATAGCCTTGATTTTTCTTAGCAACACCCACTTCTCCTGCTAGTAGGGAAAGAACAAGAGCACTTTTGGTACCTGAAGAAGAGGAACACTATAGACATCATATTATGACCCATTTTCACTCGATGAGCCCATCATCCCAGCTCCTGTTTGATGGAGTTGTAGAGATAAGGGTATATTTAGAACCTGGAGGAAGCTGAATTCTGAGAAATGGGTTTCCTTCTCCAGGAGAAGGGATGAGGAGGTAACAATCAAAGAAATCAGGACTGTGTTAAGATCATAGATTAGAGGGGCACCTGGGTGGCTCAGTCGTTAAGTGTCTGCCTTTGGCTCGGGTCATGATCCTGGAGTCCCAGGATCGAGTCCTGCCATCAGGCTCCCTGCTCAGCAGGAAGCCTGCTTCTCCCTCTCCCTCTCCCCCTGCTTGTGTTCCCTCTCTTGCTCTCTCTCTCTCTGTCAAATAAATAAATAAAATCTTAAAAAAGAAAGGAAGAAGATAGAGTAGTAGTAGTCGTAGTGTCAGAAGCGTGGAGTGAGTATTTCAGTGAATGGCATACCTCTATTCTTAGTGGGCAAGGTTCATCGGCAGGACCTGGGAACTCTGCTGAGTCTCAGAGAGTGAAAGACAGGTTTCAGAAAGCAAAGAGATGATGAAATATGCCAGGATGTAGTGAAATGGGGCTGTGGAAGTTAGAATGAGGAGGTAAAGTACACAGGAACAGGCATCTCTGACAGGAGGGTTACAATTTTCCAAGCAGGAGAGAACAGAACTCCCCAGCAGCTAACCTGGCCAGGAGACACAGACCTGCAGTCTCCTTCCCAAACTTTGCCAGACACTTACCCACAGTCTTCATATACCAAGCACTCAATATTCTCTCAATACACATGTTCTATCCTCGCACCAGGCTTTTGAACATGCTGGGAGCCCTCCCCTGACCGTCTCAAAAATTCCTATTCATCTTTCATGTTGTACCTCCAGAACGGTCTACTCTAACATCTGGGAAGACTTTCTATCTCCAACCCTCAGAAGTAGTCACCTTTTTTATTTGTTGGCACCATATCCAATATTAACCACTTATCAGAATCAGGAGGGTGTATTTATTACAAAATCAATGAAGCTTAAGCTTCCACCCTCACACAAGCCCCTTCCAAGGCCCTGGGAGTGTCTGTAGCAAGCTCTTCACATAGCATACCTTTCTGTAAGCCTTCCGGACAATACTTTAACTACAATTATGAGTGCAATTTTCTCTTTACAGCAATTTTCTGTCACACTTGCCCTCCCGTCAGGTGGGCAAGGGCTTTTTTGACATTACGGACTAAGAGGAAGTTGTTTGGAGATACATTTAGTTTGGGATTGCTGGAATTTGTTTATGCAATTTGTCGTGTGTACGTTAAGTTGTTCCTAGCCAACCTGGCTTCCTGGAATATTCCCACCACCCACTAAGGGCCAGAGATAATATCATGATAGGAATACGTCCTCCCGGTACGGTTTATCAGCAGTATGTAGGCAGTGAAAGAGAAACAAGACTGGAAATGCATAAGACCAGAAGCTAGTTTCTGGTAGATTCTTCCAGTCATCAGATGTATAAATTTTAAGTGGTGGACTCTGTCCTCATTAATGCCAATACGAAACAGAAGTTCTCTCCTGTTAGGACCATAAACTCGATAATGCAGCTGCTATCATTACAAGTTCACCAAACCTTTTTTTTTTTTCTTCCTTGGTGGTAATCACATGATTTATCAGAATTTCTGGTTTATGGGATACAAACCCAAGGTAATACTAAAAACAGTCACTGCCTTTCTCTGTGTGTCACATAATAGATCACATCTTAGTATGACATTATTAAGAGGGGGCTAGAATCCAAAAGAAAATGTCTAGCTTATCAATAAAAATTAAGGTTTTTCTAGAGAAAAGACTAAACTATCTCTTTATTGAAAAATATTACAAAACTGTTGCCATGTGAAGACACCAATGAGTATCATCTAAAAATTATAAATATCATATAGCACATCAGGCAGTTAGTTCATAAGAGTGTTAAATTACTTTTCTGAATTGGGAGCTCTTCATGGAATTTGTTGGCTTTTTCAAATTAATAATTTGATTTCTTTCTGCAGTCTAAATATTCACTTTCATATCTAATTTTTTATTCATAATGTTTCTTAAAGAAGACCCTAAAGTTGTTATTAGCTTCAGGACCACAAAACCTGGATCTGCCCCTGATTCTAACTACCTCTGTATCTGTGTTCTCCAACAGATCTGAGCTTTTTATATCTGTAGATGTTGACACAGACTATGTACTTATAGTCTGCTGAGCAAAGGAATGGATGTGATTCCCCGGGAGTGAATCCCTGAGTGGAACTCAGGCTGGCTTATAAGTGACCACCTGTTAGAAGTTTCTCATTTGGGGTGATCTTAAACATATTTATAGGAAAACTAAGTTTATAAAAATGTTTCTCGTCAGTGTTCACTTCATTAAATTTTTCACAACACCTAAACTTGTTTTTAAAAAACAATTTAAAAAATTAATAACCTATGCTTTAAGCCTTGACTTACTTTTTAAATAACGTTTTCAAATGTCATGAAAATCTATTTTGGATGAGCATATCTTTAAGTCCCTACTTTGATTGAAAGCTTTTTATTGTAACAGTTTTTTTTAATAATCAGTCAGGTTCATTTACATCCCTTCCTGTCTGTCTGTCTGTCTCTCTCCCCCATGTCTAACGTGAAGCCAGGGAAGTGTGCCTGAGTTGCAAGTTCTAGGAGTTGCCTCCACGGGTAACTATGTGGAGTTACAAGAGGGCAAACTGGCCAGCCCTGCCAAGAAGTACAGGAGTGATGATGAATGAGGGCTTCTTTACAGCCAATAGCATGAAAATAACCTCTACTATTTGCATACTGACTTACTCACGGGAACTTTTTACAGATGGGACTTTACTAACCTTAGTGGCTTTTTGCTATGGTGGAGGGATTATGGTAGTTGCTGCCTACAGTGCTTAGATAATGAAGAAAGGAACAGAAAAAGGGAAAGAAGTTTTCTCCTGTGGCTGTTTGGCAAAATTAAGCTCATGAAATTAGGTCAGGTAGTGAATGCACAGCCAGAGAGGTGGCCAAAATGGCATTATCCAATGTCATTGACCAATTTATTCACTCGACACAGCTTCAAATTATGTGGGCTCTTTCAAAAAAACCAAATCCATCCTCAAGGGTCATCTAATTCAGTTTCTTTAGCCCACCCAAGGTGATTTTTATAACCTCAGAGGGGACACTGGTTTCAAAAGTATGTAGGCGACTCTCTTTGAAAGAACAAAGTTAAGGAGACCTACCTGGAATTCTCTATTCTCTACTGACCCATGATGTGATTCTCTGGGTTTCGGTTCAATTTATTGGTAAAAAAGACAAGGGTACTTGTCCTAGATACTTTTCAGGAGTGGTGAAAGAACCAGTATGGTGGGTAATTTCATTTAACAAACAGTTATGGGATACTTTCTATAATCCCTGTGTAGGGATATTTTACATGGAAGACTTCCTGGTGTATACGTGGTTTCGACACTCACTAGCGGTGAAAACTCTCTGTGCCTCACTTTCCTTAATGGTAAAATGGGGACAATCATAGGACTGTAGATAATATTAAACAAGATAATACATGAAGTGCTTGGGGGCATAGCAAATGTTCTAACAAGGTTATTATAAGGCATTAGGGATGATCCACAGAGGAATAATGGTATATTCACTCACTACCTAGAACTCTTAAAGGCTAGAAATACAACCTTTCCTCTCTATCTACAGCATCTGGTACAGAGAAGAAACTCTATAATGAGAAGGGAGCCTTGCAAAGTAAATAAATGGCTACAAACCCAGCTCCTGATTTTAGGCTCCGATTTCTGTGGGTGACGGACACACCGGCAGGCTCCCATACAGACAGGCAATGTGCATGCACTATGAAGATGAAATTATTAGCCTAACTCTCCCATCTATAATTTCCCTCTGCATGTTTACGGCTGATCCCCATGTTGCAAAACTTACATCTAGAAATAACTGCACATTTCAAATGCTTAGCGCCACAAAATAAACCTTACCTAATGTGAAAAACTAATGGCTGTTGGGACTCTCCTGGGGGGGGGGGGGGGAGGGAAGAAAAAACAAACCTATTTTATTAGTTCCAATAAATGCATAGGAGCAGAACAATGTGCCATGAATAAGCCTCACTCCAAACACGCTCCTGTGAAAGGGAAATAAAGCCAGAAGCAGGAATGGTGAAGTCATACCAGTGCATGCATTTATCTCCCAGACTTGTCCTTTGGACCCTGGGAAATACTGGCTTCCTTGGTCCTCCATCTTGCTCCAGAGAAGCCTCCACCCCAGGCATGCACGCGAGTCCTGCCTTTGCACGTTCTCATTTGGCACAACGCTCCGGCAGAGTGAATTCTGTGCGGTCCTTCAAGAGTGGACCAGACATCCCTGCCTTCAGAGAGACTCCCTTGACACCCTCTCCTGGGCTACGTGATATCTTTTGCTTACTTCCATGACAGCATTTATCACACGCTGCATTCCTTACTCTTGTTATGTTTGTCTTTCTTCCTCACTTGGCTGCCTTGTTTCTAACCAACCGTTCCGCACAGTTCCTGGCACAAAATAGACAACAAAAAATGTCAGATGGTGGTGGGCGACAGAGCAGTGAAGAGCTCCCCTGAGATGACAGGCAAAGCTGGTCCTTGCTCGGGGGCTGCTGGCCTGGCCCCAGGAAGGCTGAGGCTCAGCAGAACAGTGAAGGCACACAAGGGAGGAATCGGCTCAGTGCGGGAGAGCAGCTAAAGGCAAAGCCAAAGGATGGAGCAGACCCTCTGACTCACCGTCCCGGACCCTCTCGCTGTTCCACAGTGATTTATTATTAGATCTGAACTAGCATTTGCCTATACCGTGGTCCCAAATGTTTTATCCTTGCAACGGGGAAAAGGGAGAGGAAGAATTACAAGGAGCCATAGAGGCTGAGATTTCTATCTTCATAAACTGAAGTGCAAACTTGATTGTAACTTATTTTCACACCGAATTCAGTTCACAAATAAACTTAAGGACTGTGAAATTGAATTAAACTCGATATAAGTGAAAAAAAGAATGTAACAAAACATCGGTTCTTAATTTAATGAATAATCCCTCACATATGCCACACGCTTTCCTACCTTTGCGCCTCTGCACTTGCTTTCTCTGCCCCGGAATAACATCTCCCCCCAACGACACTAAATCGACAAGTGTTTCTTGTGCCATATGTCACTAGAAATCCAGTGGTGAACACAAGGGCGCTCTATGTTCCTACACTACGCTCATCAGAGGAAGTCCCACATGAACAGGGTTTTGAGCGTCTTGCATAGAGGAGGATAGGGCACAGGTAAATGGAGAACAGGGTATCGACCCAGCCTCCAGGCTGTAAATCGATGGCAGAGGAGATGCGGTTCCCAGCACGAAAAAGAAATGGTCATTCTGTGACATGATAAAGGTGTCAGCTGACTCTACTGAGGTAATCACATTGCAATACAGAAATGTCTCAGGTGAACAGATCACACACTTCCAACTTACACAATGTTACCTGTCAGTCATATCTCCATAAAAATAATAATACCTTATTTAAAAAGAAATGAAACGTAAGAGGGGAGCTGAGTGTGAGGTGAGGGAGCGGCAAAGAAAGAGCTAGAACCTGAGCGCCTGGGTGGCTCAGTTGGTTAAGCGACTGCCTTCGGCTCAGGTCATGATCCTGGAGTCCCGGGATCGAGTCTCACATCAGGCTCCCTGCTCGGCAGGGAGTCTGCTTCTCCCTCTGACCCTCCATCCTCTCATGCTCTCTGTCTCTCATTCTCTCTCTCGCAAATAAATAAAAAAAAAAAATTAAAAAAGAAAGAGCTAGAACCCAACATTGAAGAAATAGCATCTTAACTATTCTCTGTGGAAGGGAAGAACACGTTTCAAACTACTGACAGGGTGGGACAATCAGAGGAAAGGACACCGAGCTCAGACACACTTTCCTCAAAGAGTAAAAATGAAACTCAGAGAAGCTTAATTTTGTCCCAAGTTCCAACAAAATAAAACACCCTCCAGAAATAATATCATCCCTATTTCTCCCCCTGTCAGAGGGAGTATCCAGTTGATGCAAACCCTGAGTTAGCAGTTACTCTCTCCACATGCCACCTTTGGAGAACAAGAGATACTCACTTCTCCCTTATGGCTGTGCCTCATCAGCAGCACTCAAGCTCTGCCCGCGGACCCCTGCATGATTCCACAGCACCCAACATCCAAAGGCAAATCCAATTCCAAGCCAGCCATTTACGTGAACATGAAGTCAACCAGGAGGCTCACTCCAAAGTGAGGAAGAATGGCCAACAAAGGCTGTATGAGTTACCAACTGCCTCCCATCCCAGTTTTATACCAAAAACTCTGCCTCTTAAAACCATAAGCATTTACTATCTCACCCAGTATGTGTGTGCTCTGAATCTGGAAGTGAAGAGCTTGGTGGTTCTAGCTCAGGGACTCTTGTGAGCTTGCAGCCAGCTATCAACCACGGCTGCAATTACCCAAAGGCTTGACTGGGGCTGGGGGTGCGTTTCCGAGTGACTCCCTCGCACACTTGGTGCATCAGTGCTGGTGTCTGCAGGAGGCTTCAGTTCCTCTCCAGCTGGAGAGAGGGTTATTTACAACATGGCAGCTGCCTTCCCCCAGAGCGAGTGATTCATGAGACAGGACCGGGAAAGGCACAGTGTCCTTTATGCCCCAGTTTCTGAACTACACCACCGTTTTTGCAATGTGTTGTTGGTGAAACAGGTCAGCCCTGTGTGTTCAGTATGGAAGGGGACAATACAAGGGTGAGAATGCCAAGAAAGGAGGATCATCTGGAGCCGTCTTGGAGGCTGGTGACCACAAGAGCTGTGGGGGTGACACCAAGGCTGCCACATAGTTCTAATGTGAAGGTAGCAGGTGCCGAAAGAACAGCCGGCTTAGAGTTGCACAGGCCTGTGTTTGTGTTTTGTTTTGTTTTGTTGGCCCAGGCCTGTATTTGATCACAATGCAGGCGCATGCTGTGTCACCTCAGTCCAGTTACCTGAACTTTCTAAACCTCAGCTTTCTCATTTGTAAGATGGAAAAATAACACCCACGTCTGAGGACTGTTTTGAGGATTAGGTATGGAGAACCTATACGGATGAATACCGAGCACTCAGCGCTCGAGAACGGTGAAGTATTATAGTTTTAGGCTAAATGTTACTATAGCAACACAGTTGGAAGTCCTTACCCACACAACCCTGTGTCAACTCTAAGGGTTTGTTTCGATTCGTTTCTTTATCCTCATATATTCTTTTGTAACTTACAAATGACTTAAAGCTAAACATGGGGTGGAGGCGGTATATAAAGCTAAAAAACACTTATTTCTGTTTATATATTTGAATAGAAGTAGAAACCATGAAAACTTTAAGATCTAAACTTGAACCAAACGGCTGTCAGGCTATTGCATTTTTCCCATATGACCTTAAAGAAACACGGAAATTAGGTAAGGGGTAGGGGGAAATGTACTGTGCTCAGGAGTTTTCTCAAAATCACAGTTTTTCTGTAAAAAAAATGTGATTGTCTCTAGAGAAAAACACAAGTCCAGTGGTCAAGTTGTGTCTCATGTCAAAATGAAACATTTTTTCAACAGGGCTACTGGTTTATAAGGTTCAAGTATGTTCTTTACTCAGAAATTTGAGTTTGGGCTTTGCCTTTGATGCAAATTTCTCCACCCTTAGCTTCTTCCCCAGTAAAATAAGAGTAAGGACACTATGCGAAGAAGCTTCTTCATGTGTGTACTCAGAATATTAACTCTCTAAATTCATGCGCCGAAAGTTTAAGTGGAAAAAGCCCAGGCTTGGCCCTGACAGCCCTCTGTGACCGGGAACAGATCACTGACCCTCTCCTTTTCCTCATCTCACAAAATGGAGAAATCTACCAGTAAGAGGATTTTTCCAGACAATGGAGAAGTTAAGGGGGGGGGGGGGATGAAATGAGATGAGATAAATAGATTAATATATAGAGATAGATAGATATATAGATATTTAATTATAAGCTCCTTCTGGGAAAAAAAAAATGAATTCTTTTCAGGGATTACTTTATTCTTACAGTATCTAAGATTTATTTTAGTTGCTATCTGAAGTGGTGGATTTACCACAAAGCTAATGAAGCTGAACTTTCAGGGCTGATCACCTGAATTAACCTCTTCTAATTCAATATTCTCTGTCTGCACCTAATTTTCTTTTTTTTTTCTTAAAGAAGTCCCCCATATCATATAAGCTGCAGGCCCTACAAAATTGAATCTGCCGCAGTCGCTGCTGTTAAACAAATACACATTTTTCAACCAAGATCAATTTTCTAATATTATCACTGGTGTCTCATCATTATCAGTAAATGAGATAATATCCTACCAACAGCTTAACAAATCTATACAAGAAGCTATTACTACAGTATGAATGGGTATTTCCAAAATGACTGATTCCTGGAATAGATGGAAATGAAACTTATCCCCTCCACGCATGTATTATTTTTCAGAACATTCATATCGTCATTTATACAGGATGGTCACATTACATAAACCATATAATTCATGAACCACATATACTAGAGTATATAACATATTTAATGTAGAACTTAATTTTAGTGTAAAACATAGATAAAGGTGGTAGTATCTTTATTTTCCTTCTCAAAAGAGAAGAAAAATATTACCGAATCTTTTATTTATCTGTATTATTATAGCCCACATTTTGGGGAGTTTGAAGAAATACAGATTCCAGAAATTCAAAAGTTGCTGTACCGATAATAATTCCTTTCTGAGCTGAGAAGTAGCATAGAAGAGTAGTTAAGAAGAGCAGCTCCTTGGGGCGCCTGGGTGGCTCAGCTGGTGAGTTTGAGTGTTCCATTCTGGGTTTTAGCTCAGGTCGTGATCTCAGGTCCTGAGATCCAGCCCCACTTTGGGCTCCGCTCAGCTCAGTGCAGGGCAGGCTTGTCTCTCTCCCTCCCCCCACTTGCACGCACATGCACTCTCTGTCTCTAAAATAAAGAAATAAATAAAATACGAAAGAAAGAGAGAGAGGGGGAGGGAGGGAGGAAGGGAGGGAGGGAGGGAGGGAGGAAAGAAAAGAAAAAGAAAAAAGAAAAGGGAGGGGAGGGGAGGGAGGGAGAAAAGAACAGCAAGTAGACTGACATGGGGTCCCATCTCACTGAAGTGGTTTGAAAGTCTGAACTTCAGTTTCTGCTCCTCTTAAAGGGGGAGTGATAGCTTCTACTTCATGAGGTTCTCACAGGGATTGAATGAGTTACCCTACTTGTGAAGTGCTGAGAAACCTACCTAGGATAGGCAAGCACTGAGTAAGTGTTATTTAAAAACACTTTAGGCTGATTTCTGCCTTAGACTGTAGTCTCACAAACTGCCTTAGCACCCTGGGCAATGACTGAAAATTTCTCATCTTATTCCACTGTCATTCTCCCACTAGTGATAACACCATGCTTCTAGATCACGCACTGAATTGCCTCATTTCTACTGGAAAAGACTATATGATTCATCTTGGTATCTCCCAAAGGTATTATTTAGTCTTCTGTCCTTAGCAAGGACAGGAGTAATCCCTGAGAGTATTTCTGGATTGCAAATTAATCTAGAATTAGCTAAAACAGAAAACCATGTAGCTTCATTTAAATGTTTCACGGCATAGGATTATTATGTGTTTTTATTTCAAAAGGGTTTTTAATATTTGCTGAATTGTCCACACTAGGAAATATAATTATGAATTAATAAGCATATCTCTACTGGAAGTTGCCTCCTTTGTCAGCCTGTAGGAGCAGCTTACTGAGAGGCTGACTTGACTTTGAACTTCCAACAATATCTGGATTTACAATAATAAAACACAGTGTGTTTTATTGTGGCCCTAAACCATGATGTACCTGTAAACACTAAATGATTGGGCCAATAATATGTAAATTCTGAGGTAATGCTATAAAGCATGGTAAATATTTAACTGAAATATCAAACCACCTTCCTTAAAATCTTCTATCTGAATGACAGGGAAGGAGTTTGGTTAATTTCCTTGTAATTCTATCAGTGGCCCTTAATTAATGATAAATAAGAGAAAACACACATTGTGCTGAAACATTCAATCATGCTGATCCCAGTTTTTCATCTCTTCTTTGGATACCAAAAAGCAAAAGCATTGTTTATTCCTGAATTCAAAAGAAATAAAATCTTCCTACTATGTGCCTATTAGGTTTTTCCATGGTGTCAGAGGCTATATAACCATAAGCAAACCTATAGCTTTATGTAACCCTTGCAGCCTTTCAAAAAAGCATGGTTAAGAGCAGAGTGATGACCCATAGTTCTGCGAGGTAATTCTTAATATGGCCCAGCCTTGATTCCATAATCTTGTCACAAAAATGACAACAACTTAACATTTATTATATGCTTCCTATGTGCCAGGTACAATACTAAGCCCTTTTCACAGATTAGCTAATTCAAACTTCACCTTAACCTCATGAAATAGGAACTATTATTACTGCATTTCCCAGATAGAAAACTGAAGTTAAAAAAAAAAAAATGAGGGGCGCCTGGGTGGCTCAGTCGTTAAGCATCTGCCTTCGGCTCAGGTCATGATCCCAGGGTCCTGGGATTGAGCCCTGCATTGGGCTCCCTGCTCAGCGGGAAGCCTGCTTCTCCCTCTCCCACTCCTCCTGCTTGTGTTTCCTCTCTCGCTGTCTCTCTGTCAGATAAATAAATAAAATCTTTAAAAAAAAAAAAAAATGAAGTACTTAATTCGCACGATGTAAGAGTTGGACTCAATCATAAGACTCTAAATCCCATGTTTTTCCTACTTCACTGTACTCCAGATCTTGTAACCTTTAATCTCCTTCCAATGTGGAGTAACAGAATTGGGCTAATGGATGTAGACCTTCTAAAGTAAGTGCGGTGCTTAACATCTGATGTGAGAGTTAGATGTGACACCAAAAGCATAAGCTACAAAAGAAATAATAAATATATTGGACCTCATCAAAGTTAAATACAAAGACACCAACAACAAAGTGAAAGCCAATTCACAGAATGGACAAAAATATTTGCAAATCATGTATCTGATAAAGGTCTAGTATCCAGAATATATAAAGATTTCTTACAACTCGATAATGAAAACAACACATTTAAAACTAAGCAAAGGTGGGGACACCTGGGGGGCTCAGTCAGTTTAAGCCTCTGACTCTTGATCTCAGCTCAGGTCTTGATCTCAGGGTCATGAGTTCAAGCCCTGCACTGGGCGCCACACTGGGTGTGGAGCCTACTTTAAACAAACAAACAAATAAATAAATGCAAAGGATATGAATAGGGTTTTTTTCTCCAAAGATATGTAAATGGCCAATAAGATGCAATATGGTGCTCCACATTAGTCATAAGGAAAAAGAAAAGTAAAACAACAATGAGAGAAAAAATCCCATAATGAGGTAGGTACCACTTCACACTTACGAGAATGACTATACTCAAAAAGACAGAAAATGACAAGCGTTGGCAAGCATGCAGAGGAATCAGAACACTTCTACAAAAGTTGGTGGAAATGTAAAATGGTAGGACCACTTTAGAAAATAGTTTAGTGGTTCCTCAACAGGTTAAACATAGAGTTTAACAATATGACCCAGCAATTCCACTCCTTAGTATATAACCAAGAGAATTAAAAACCCATGTCTATGCGAAAAACCTGTACATGGATATCATAATAGCCATCTGGAAACAACCCAAATGTCCATCTACTGATGAATAAAATGTGGCTTGGCCACAGAATGGAATATTAATTGGATAAAAGAAAAAGGAATGAAGTACTATTCTATGCCACAACGTAAATGAAAGAAACTAGTCACAAAAGGCCACATGATTCCATTTTTCAAGAAAGATTTTATGAATTAATTTGAGAGAGAGAGCACGCACAAGCAGCAGGGAGGGGCTGAGGGAGAAGCAGACTCCGTGCTGAGCAGGGAGCCCGCCCGATGCAGGGCTCGATCCCAGGACCCTGGGATCACGACCTGAGCTGAAGGCTGACACTTAACCCACTGAGCCACCCAGGTGCCCCAACATGATTCCATTTAAATAAAATGTCTAAAATAGGTAAAGCCACAGAGATAAAAGATTTATGGTTCCCAGGGGCTAGAAGAAAGTATAATGGGATTGACTACTAATGGTTACAGGGTTTCTTTTTGTCATGATGAAAATGTTCTGGAATTATTGGTGATAGCTGCACAACCTGAACCATTGAACTGGAGACTTTGAAAGAGTAAATTTCATGGTATATGTCAAAAAGCTGTTATTGAAAAAAAAGCTAATGAAAGATTTTAAAAAATCATTCTTTTTTTTTTTTTAAAACTCATGCTCTGTAAGTACAAAGCATAAATGTAATTTTTCCATGACAGACAAACTGGCCTCTTGATTTTCAAAAGGAATGACACATTTTTATTAAACTAGATATTATAGATCAGTATTTTCTTTATTTGCCATTTAACTTTTTTTTAAAAAGATTTTATTTATTCATCAGAAGGGGGTGCTGTGTGTGCATGCTGGGTGAGGGGCAGAGGGAGAGGGAAAGAGAGAACCTCAAGCAGACTCCCTGCTGAGCACAGAGCCCAACACAGGGCTCGGTCTCACCACCCTGAGATCATGACCTGAGCCAAAATCAAGAGTCAGATGCTTAACTGACTGAGCCACAGGTGCCCCTAGGATTTTATTTTTTTAAGTAATCTCTACTCCCAACGTGTGACTCGAACTCACAATCCCGAGATCAGGAATTGCACACGCCATTTAACTTTTTGAAAACATTTCCCTTTCATCTTTTCCCTGAAACTCTGCCAGGTTAAGGTAAAGATGTGGGAGAATAAGTTAATAATAAGAAAGGGTTTGAGCCAGGGGCCCATAAGACCGCCCCACACTGAGAGATTCACTAGATGCACTCACAGAACTCAGCATACAGTAGTACACAAGGGTAAGATTTACTACAGTGACATAGTAAACTGGGTCATAATGGGAAAAGATGCAGGTGGAGTCTGGGGGAATCCATGTATAAGCTTCCTTATGCCCTTTCCCTACCATGAAGGGTCACAGAGAATAAATAACCCTCTTCCCCAAGCAAGGAAAATGTAACAACAGGTATATAATGTTTCTGACCAGGGAAGCCCTGCAGCGAGGTGGGATCCACAGTTTTTATTGGAGGCCGGTCACATAGGCACCCTCTGCCTAGACATGCTCCAAATGGAATCTCCCAGAAGGAAAGCAGATGTTGAGCATAAATCATATTGCTTGCACAGCCTAGGCCCAGTGAGCCACTTTTATCAGCCTGGGAAAAGTGGGAACACCCCCAAAACCTAAGTTCCCAAGGATCAAGTTAAACCTAAGTTCCCAAGGATCAAGCTTGCAAATACGCCTTTCTAAGAAGACCTGTCCCAGGTTTGCTACAGTAACTCTATTCTGCAGAGGGGTGGAAAACCAGGACCTCAAAACCACCGTCCAATGAAACACAGATTCTTGAGGGAAAGACAAAGAGGACTAAGAAGCTCTGGAAGGGTTAGCAGGGATTCAAGGCCAAGGAGACACCATAAGGTTTGGCTCCTAGATCTAAAGTCTACCCATATCCATGACCTGGGAAAAGCTGGACTGGTTCAAGGAATAGCCTTAGGGTCAGTTAGGCCTGATCACTTTGAAGTGATCCCAGGATTTTCTAGCTTCACTCCTAGTTCCTACCACCATCCTCACCTTCCACTCTCTAGTCCTCCAGGTGAAGGCACCCCACCCCCCCTTAGTGCTTTCCTGGAATTGGTGTGTCTTTCACAGGAGAGATAAAATGACAGAGAGACGAAGTGCAAAGGTCTCTGACCTTTACCTTCCACCTGTGGTATTCAAGAAAGAATCCTCACAGATGTACAGATGTTGAAACAGTTTATCACCAAGAACAGAGTTCATGAAACACTTACCAGCCCAGGTGCCCCTGTAGCCCAGATGTAAAGGTCACAGGGACAACCCTGAGAAATAAACCCTAAGCAGGGGGGACCTCGTGTCATCCTTTTCTCTCCTGCAAATGCTTAGTAAGAATTTATCTCATGGAAGACTGGAAGGATTTACTTGCTGCCTGAACTCTTTTGGGAGTCGGTAACCACCACAAATCAAGTAGAATATATTTGAAAAATAAAGTGGAAGAGGTATCTTTTTTTTCCCCCTGGAATATATTTCTGTTACATAAGAATTATTTAATTTTGACCAGTGAGTTACAAAATGCATCATTACAGGGCAGGACTCAAAGCGCATGCCATGCGCGAGACCAGTTTAGGTTTCTGCGGCTGCTTGGAATCGCTAAGACTTTCTACTTTCTCTGTATCTTTTTCTTTTATCACGGGTTCATCATTTTCCTTCTACTTCTTTCTTTCTTTCTTTCTTTCTTTCTTTCTTTCTTTCTTTCTTTCTTTCTTTCTTTCTTTCTTTCCTTTCTTTCTTCCTTTCTTTCTTTCTTTCTTTCTTTCTTTATTAAAATATTTATTCCACCTCTTTTTATAGTAGTAAAAGACAAGAAAGGACCAAGTGCCTTAGAACTAGATATGCCCTAAGTTTGGTATATCCAAACAATGGAATAACACGTAGCTTTCACCCATCAGCCTCCTCCACTTTCCCCCTTTCCCTCACTCTCATCTCCCCCAAACAATTAGAAACTGACTGGAATTTCAAAGCATTCAAATATCTGCAGCCAATTGTTTTCTTTGACAATTTCGTTTCTCCGATTACCCAGATATAAGATGGTATCTCACTAACAGATGATTTCTAATAAAAATTCCTGCATGTTAGCATATGCGTGTACCTGTGTCTTCCACATGAATAGTTTTTTTTAAATGGTCCCTTCCATAAATATTAAAGTTCATGAAAATCAGTAAATTCTTTTTTGCTAAGTTGTACTTTTAGCCCTATGAAAAAATAGACAGTAAATTCTTATTTAGCAGCCACCTTTCAAAATCTTCAAAGCTCTGCCTTCAAGATCAGGCAGCTATATAGGAAAATCAGAGTTTCCCAGAATCAGACTTGGTAGCCCCCATGATTGGCTTGACAGAAGGGAGGAGACATTCCTGGCAGAGATCAGTCACCCAGGGAGGGACCCTGCATCTAACTATCCACGTTTAATCTACACAGAAAGTCAAACTGTCTTGAATCTAAGAAAGTCAACTTAGATAACAAGACACAACAGATGAACCATTAGCAGGTAAGCCTGTCCCCAAGATAATAATAGCCTTCCATTTCATTTGCCTTCCAGTGAGGCAGGGTTTTACTAGGACTAAAAGAGAAGTTTTCTCTGAAAAGCTGAAAAAATTGCTTCCTCCAGAAAATTAAAAAGTTAATTTGATATCAAATAGCATTAAGTAGACTTTAAAATAGGTAACAATCCTATGTCTCTCAGGCCTTCCCTGAACCATCGTGGGTTCTATGGAAAGGTGATAATCTGGAGTGTACTCAGAGATCTGAGAGCATGAGTGAACATGCAGATCTCTGTCGGCTGTGCAAGAACCAGGGCTATTAGTCTGCAGAAGCAAAGCTCAGAAGCCAGGTGGGGAGAATAGGGCATTGGAGGGTCAACTCAGATATTTAAAGGTTTGTCATGTGGTAGAGTCAGTGTATATGGCCCAAAGGGCTAAAAAGGAACAACTAAGAGAGAAGAGATGACATTCCAATCATCGTAAAAGAGAACTTGGAACAATCAGAATTCCCAAGGATGAACTGGACTGCTATGAATGATAATGAGTTCCCTGTAACCAGAGGCATTCAAGCTTTTGATAAATTCGTTCAACTTCTGCATTCCTTTATCAAGTGTTCACTCTAGAGGCTCAACACTGGCTACACAGAGGTGAATGAAATGGTTATGATTCCTGCTCTTATCCAACTGAGAGTCTGGTGAGGTGATTTGCTCAGAGGTAGACTCTGAGGGAATCGCTAGAGAGGACTCAAAACATACAACCAGACAGGACCTGTCAAGTTTTTCTGAATCTCAGGAAACATCCCATGAAACAAAGCCATGGGTTTTTCTACATTTGGAGAGCCCCAAATGTGGAATGAGCCAGCCAGATTAATAACTCTTAGCTATGGAACAGCTTTCAGCTAGCTTAGAGAATATTTGGGAGACTGTTGGGATTAGGGCTTTAAACTTTTAACTGTGGGTCTCCAAAGTACCTTAAGGAAGAAGCCTCAAATCCATTTTCCTAAAGTGAACTCAGAATCATCCTTTTGCTCTTGGTGACAGTTCTTGTAACTTAGAGTTACATATGCTTTATGGTTAGAAGATATTTGGCCTTTGGAAAAATGGAATGACAGTATTTTATAATTAGGAACATCACATAAGGCTGGTACACACTGAAGAAACAGACGAAAAATGATTCTTTTTAATGGTTTGCATTTATTCTCACAATTAATTCCTTAACACACAATGCTGATTAAGTACAATCTAGTCTTGCCTATTAGTTATAATTAGTGAAGTTCATTTTCTAATCACTTTGGTAATCAGCACATTTCAAGATATGATCATTTTACCTTAATCTTAATTTCACAACTGTGATCTTGGACTGGATCACCTGATGATTTGGAAAGATCACCTGTTGTAAGTACAAGGCCCCTTCGGGTTTGCCTAACTTGACCAGGGGGCAGAGGTGAGAAGCTTTGGGAAAATTCCAGGAAGTTCGCTTTAGTGAACCTCCCAGAATAGCTCCAGGCAACACAGAATTCACAAACATGTCTTCATGGAAAATAAACTGGCACTAACAAAAGCTCCTTTCACTTTTATTTTAAAGCATATTTTAAATACTAAGACTAATCAAAAAAAAATCTATTAGCAAATTATGTATTAATCAATGCTAGAATGCTAAAAGCTTAAAAAACAAGAAAAAGAACAAGGTCAGGGACTAAAAAGTCATAAGCAGCAGGAGAGACCTTGTCACTCAGTTTCCAGAACAAGAAGGAATGCTTTATAGAAACTTCTAGATACAGACCTGTTTTACCTAGTACTTAAAGAGAAAGGTTTACTATCAAATAGAACAGTGATACTTTACATTATTATACAGTTTTCTAACCATATTCTTGAGCAGACCATATCTCTGCTGCTGGTTAGGCTCAGACAATTAAATACTGAGATAACCCTATGACCCCTAGTCATACACACGCACAGGATCACAAACTAATAAATCACAGAAGTAAGATAATAAGGATCACAGGGCTAACAGTAAATTGGCAAGTTTTCAGTTCATTGTTAGGCTTTCAAAATCTAACAAAACACACTGTTTGGCATACTTAGCCGAGGGTCACTATTTCCTAACAGTGGAACCAGCCAGAGAGAAAATCAAAAGTGTAGGTGTGGGTCCTTGAATCAGGTTTCAGGCCCAACCCTGTCCCAGTATTAGCCCTCTCCTCTGGCGTATTCCCTTGCATCTTGCCTTTTCCTCTGTCTGTGGGGCTTCTGCCAACATGCCCAGTGGGGCTCCAGGCCATCCATGTGCCTTCCGATCGCCCCACCCCAAGTGGAAAGAAGTCTTCTCTCCAAGTATGACAGTTCTTTCAGCCAACTCAGAAAGCCTGGCTTCATGAGTGAAGAGGCCCACCAATAAGAAATTTACAGCTAACGAATCTAAGAACTGGCAGAACCAGGAAGTACTGATAAATACCAGCGAGACAGATATTCTCAGCCTTCTGGTCCAAGGAGGTGATTCTCCTCTCTCTAGGTGGGATCCCTGCTGCTCAAGAACACATCCAGCATGCTGAGACTAGGACAACCTTCAGTGGTTTCTTCTCTGAGGCATAATCTCTATGGTACTACAGGCCCACAATCTACTACCAGTGAATCTGAGGTAGAAAGAGCCTGACACCACACAACTTTTATAACTTTGCTAGCAGAACCTGAAGTGAAGTGATGTGAGACCCAAAGCAACATCTATTTATCTCACTCAGTGGGAATATTCACACGTTTAGCTGAAGAAATCTTATCTGATTGAATCACAAGCTGGGGATATTTTGTAACACACAGCATACGTGTTTCCTAAAATCCAAAAATCCCTCTGTATCCAAAACAGATCTGGCCCCACGGGTTTTGGATCAAGGCCTGGGCATCTGTAGTAGCTTCAAAATTAATTCCAGAGTTTTCCTTCACTATTTCCCTCGGGGGGCTGAATGAATTATACAGGATATTGTGGCTAAAAGGAAAAGGTCACATACAGAAACTAGAAGTCCTCATAATTTAGTGGGGAATTTAATGGGAGGGGAGTACTTTTAGAGTGCCAGGGGTTAGGGCAGAGTCTCCCCCAAAGCCCTAGAGAAGACAATATTTACCCCTTAGCAGTCTCATCTCTTTGTCTACCTTTGGCTAATACTCACCCAGGAAGGAAGAGTACAGAGAGGGAAATCCATTCCTGAATTCAGTGGGGAGCTCACCATAGGGTAAGAACTGCCTTCACCATACAAACAAGTTTTTAAATGATGATTTGATTCCCTCACTAAGCCAGAAAAGTTTGCTTATGGAGTAGCAAAAGCAATAGAATCCACAATATGGAATAAGCTCACTTTTATGAGCCAGCCTTGGAATCCAAATTCTTTTTACATTACTCTTTTACACGAGAAAATATATTCTGCATACAAATGCCATGTGGAACACGATGCATTTCCAAGTTGGATGCTAGCTGTAATATGTAGTGTTCTTCTAAGCATCATCACTTATTGTCCAAGAAATATTTATTGGGCACTTTTATTAACAGGTTCTAGGAACAGAAGGTTCAACAAGAGACAATGAACCAGTCTTCACACTGTTGAGACATGAGGGAGAAAGATGAGAGGGGGAGAAATGTAATACAGATTAAAGTAAACATCTCTCGATGTAAAATCAAGTACTCAATAAAGTCACAGTTTTCTAGTTATAATTCTATACATCCAAAGTCTCCTAAGATGAGTTTCATCTTTTTTTTTTTTTTAAGATTTTATTTATTTATTTGAGACAGAGAGAATGAGAGACAGAGAGCATGAGAGGAAGGAGAGTCAGAGGGAGAAGCAGACTCCCTGCTGAGCAGGGAGCCCGATGCGGGACTTGATCCCGGGACTCCAGGATCATGACCTGAGCTGAAGGCAGTCGCTTAACCAACTGAGCCACCCAGGCGCCCCAAGATGAGTTTCATCTTACTTAAAAGCAGCTGCATATTTTCTGATCCAGAGTTTGACATGCTAAAAGTTTCACAGTGATTAACATAAAAGCCTCCAAATCTTCACAAGTGTAAGAAACTTTCTAATTACATATATTTATCCTCCAAGTTCTGCTAGTAAGAAGGAAGCTACCCAGGGGCACCTGGGTGGCTCAGTCATTAAGCGTCTGCCTTCGGCTCAGGTCATGATCCCGGGGTCCTGGGATCGAGCCCCGCATCGGGCTCCCTCCTCAGCGGGGAGTCTGCTTCTCCCTCTCCCACTCCCCCTGCTTGTGTTCCTGCTCTCGCTGTCTCTCTGTCAAATAAATAAATAAAATCTTCAAAAAAAAGAAAGAAAGAAGCTACCTGGAAAAGAACAATTTACAAAGTCTCAGTAGAATAAAAGCATCATTTTCCCAAAAGTGAGACATGGAGCACTATTTGAATCTTAAAACAACAGTGCTGAAGTTCATCATTAAAAAAAAAAAATTCCAACTTGCCAAAAGAAGATGGAATGTTAATGTCTGATCAGATAGCTGCAGTCCACATTTTTAGAAAACCTGTCTCAACATTCTACATACCAACCTTCCAAAAACAATAGTCTAGTGCTATTGAAATGCCAAGGTTAAATTTTCTAAGTGGAAACCAAAAAAATAACAGCTACCTTCCCTGAAATCAGGAAATCCCAGTATCCCACAACACAACCCAAGGAAACAAAGCCTTGGACTTACACGCATCCTTTTTTTTTTTTTAAAGGATTTTATTTATTCATTTGTCAGAGAGAGAGAGTGTGAGCACAAGCAGGGGAAGTGGCAGGCAGAGGGAAAAGCAGACTCCCCGCTGAGCAGGGAGCCTGATGCAGGACTCGATCCCAGGACCCTGGGATCATGACCTGAGCCGAAGGCAGATGCTCAACTGACTGAGCCACCCAGGCATCCCAGGCATCCTTTTCACGATAGTAGTATTTGGTAGAAGGGAAGCAAAAAGAGCAAAGGCCTTACTTCTCCACAAGGCAGCTCTCAGGAGGGTAGTTGAAGGCACCAGGGTCAACAGAAATGGGAAGCTGTATGTAGAAAGCACATAGAAGAATTACGTGCTTGTTACCTTAGCCCAGATTGCATCAACCATTAATGCCAAGGACAGAAAGTCAGTCCATACTTAATGTTACTCCCCTGAAGGAACAACAAAGAAATAACCAAGTTTTGAAATGAATCATGGGCATATGCAACTCCCTCTCTACTTCGAGATTTCTAAATGCAATGACAAATCCCCAGGGATAGAAATGCCAGCCTGGAAAGCAATAATCAGGATCCTCAAGAGTAGCAGAATAAGGTCTGGGAGGTGTGGATTCTGTACTTGATGAGGTCTTTCACTGGGGAAATTTGGACAATGTGGAAAATTTGGAAGGTCATTAACTAGGAAAGTGAAATCAATCCAGTAGGCCTTTGTTCAGTGTCTCGAATTATGAGACACTAATTTGGCACTGAAGGGAGAATTACAAAGATGTCCAACACATCACCTCCATCTCTTTGGGGAGGTAAGCCTCTACACATATAACCATAAATTGAGTATTGTGTGTTATAATAACAAAAGCTAATTGCTAATACTCATGAGACATCCATTACATGCCACACTCCATTCTAAAGGGGTTTCCATGTTTTATCTAATTATCACAACCACTCCATGAGACAGATACTATTATTCTGCTATTTTACAGTGAGAAAACTGAAGCTCAGAGACATTGAGTAACTTACCTAATGTCACACAGCTCCTAAGTGGTATATCAGCGATCTAAACCCAGGCTCCAGAGGCCATTTACCCCTGCCCACTACACAGTAGAGCATGCAAAGGATTCTAATTCTGTCTGTGGTAAATTATGGGGGCAGGATGAGGTAGAGAGGTGGGGAGAGAAGAGGGACCTTCCAGAAAGTAAGGGCAATTGAGGTGTGTGGTGCCTCAATGAACACAATATAACCTCCCACAAAATAACTGGGTCCCCTAGACCTAGTTTCCTTATCGCCGAGCAAGACTCATGAGTTTCTCTCTCAGGTCCCTTTGAATCTTTTAATCACTTCAGAACTCAATGTCACCTCTTGGGACATCACCAGAGACAGTACAAAAAGAGCTTGGAAGAAAACAAGTGAATAACAGCTATGTGACATTAGGAGAGTTGTGTACCTTTTCTGAATCTTAGTTTTCTTCATTGACTCGATGGAATAATCTTCATAAGGTTGTTGTAGAGATTCAGTAGTCTACACAGTGCCTGGCAGATAGGGGGCACTCGATTAAATTTAATCTCTACTTGCCCCCTTCCTTTTGCTTTAATTGCAAAAAAATCTCACAAGTTATTGAACTCCCCTGAACCTTAGATGAGGGACTTGGATGTGTGACTGGCTACACATTAGTAGAATACCCTTTGGAGGGAGATTAAAAAATAAAAGATAGGATATTTGAGGCCATCAAATATTTTCTAAAATATCTGCAAGGTTTAAATTTGCAAATGCATCCATTTTATATTAAAACACTTTGTCCTTCTCCTGATCTCCTTCATTACCCAACTCAACTACCTTACTGAAGTCACGTGATAAACTGGAAACCAAGAGGTGAAGACTTGTACTATTTATAAGCCATGATTCATATGGCCTAGGAAGCTTTCAACATTCCTTAAGTCATGCAAAAATACATAGTTTAATTAAAAGAATGAAGAACTTTGTAATGTTACATACTGAAATAAATGTGAATGGAAGTGGACAATAAAGTCCTATCCAAAAACACCTGCCATAATTTGAAATTTTATTACCAAAGATTAAGTAAAGATAGAGATCATGACACATACCCATAGAAAAGAGTAGACAGATGTCATATTGATATCCAAGAGAAAAAAAGAGTATACAAACAGAGGTTTTGTTTCTTCTTTCATTAACTCAGAATACATTTTTTTAATTAGCGCTGGCTCAAGAGATTTGAGACTTTTCGTCCCTTTTTACTTCTTTTTAACTAAGGTTTAACTTACATACATTAAAGTACGCCAATCTTAAGTGTACATTCAGTTAATTTTTACATATGCATTCACCTATGTAACCATCTCCCAGATCAATATATAGAACATTTCCAGCACCCCTGAACATTCTCTATCCCCTTTTCAGATACGAAAAGGTAACTTCTATCCACACTTTTAAATACAGCACTGTAACAAAAATAGGCAATGGTCAATGAGAAAGTAAAGGAGCCCTAAACCTAACTTGTGTCTTCTGGTGTGTGCTAGAGTTTTTCATTACAAAGAATACTCATGGGCAGTTTAGTAACCAAGAGATACCCAAGACTCTAACGATTTTGCTCACTGGATGATAAACTGAAAGCCACAGCCTGGGACATTCTTACTCTGGAAGAGTCAAATGACCCATTTCTTTCTTCTAGAGGAAAATGATTAAAGAACGCATTGGGAGAATTAAGCCAGACTGTTTGCAAACTCCGTGTCAATATGAATGACTCATAAGTGACTCAAATTCTGCTTTGTGGTTAGCCAAGCCAAGATAGGTAATAACCATGAGTCAGTTAGGGCCAAACTCTTGATTGGATCATGAAGCCATCAATTGTGCACAGAGATGCCTCTGATTTGACATCAATGGAGCATGAACTTTGAGTTGTTTTCTAACTGTGATAATTTGACATTCTTGCATACATTTCTTTTTTGCAATACATTTCTTTTCAAATTTTTTATTTAAATCCTAGTTAGTTAACATACAGTGCAATGTTGGTTTCAGGAACAGAATTCAGTTGTTCATCACTTACATATAATACTCAGTGCTCATCATAAGTGCCCGTCTTACTACCCATCACTCATTTAACCTATCCTCCCACCCATCTCCCCTCTAGCTATCCTCAGTTTGTTCTCTATTGTTAAGAGTCTCTCTCTCTTTTTTTTAAGATTTTATTTATTTGACAGAGAGAGAGAACGTGACAGAAGGAACACAAGCAGGGGGGGAGGGGGAGAGGGAGAAGCAGGCTTTCCGCTGAGCAGGGAGCCCGATGCGGGGCTCCATCCCAGGACCCTGGGATCATGACTTGAGCGAAGGCAGACGCACTCAACGACTGAGCCATCCAGGCGCCCGAAGAGTCTCTTATGGTTAATTTCCCTCTCACCTTTTCTTCTTTCCCCCTGCCCAAATGTTCACCTGTTTTGTTTCTTAAGTTCCACATATGAATGAAATCATATGGTGTTTGTCTTTCACTGATGGACTTATTTCACTTAGCATAATACAGTCTAGCTCCATCCATGTCATTGCAAGTGGCAAGATTTCATTCTTTTTGATGGGTGAGTAACAGTCCATTGTGTGTGTGTGTGTGTGTGTGTGTATACACACATACCACATCTACTTTATACATCAGTCGATGGACATTTAGGCTCTTTCCATAGTTTGGCTAATGTTGATGATGCTGTTATAAACATTGGAATGCATGTACCCCTTCAAATCTGTATTTTTTTTATCTTTTGGATAAATACCTAGTGGTGTAATTCCAGGAACATGGGGTAGTTCTACTTTCAACTTTTTGAGGAACCTCAATACTGTGTTCCAGAATGGCTGCCCCAGTTTGCATTCAATAGGTGCAAGAGGGTTCCCCTTTCTCCACATCCTCACCAACACCTGTTGTTTCTTGTGTTGTTAATTTTAGCCATTCTGACATGTGTGAGGTGGTATCTCATTGTGGTTTTGATTTGTATTTCCCCGATGATAAGTGATGCTGAACATCGTTTCATGTGTCTGTTAGCCATCTGGATGTCTTCTTAGGGAAAATGTCTATTCATATCTTCTGCCCATTTCTTAACTGGATTATCTGGTTTGAAGATGTTGAGTTTGGTAAGTTCTTTATAGATTTTGGATACTAACCCTTTATTAGATATGTCATTTACAAATATCTTCTCTCATTCCCTAGTCTTTTAGTTTTGTTCATTATTTCCTTCACTGTGCAGAAGGTTTTTATCTTGATAAAGTCCCAACAGTTCATTTTTGCTTTTGTTTCCCTTGCCTCCAGTGACATGTCTAGTAAGTTGCTATGGCCAAGGTCAAAGAGGTTGCTGTCTGTGTTCTCCTCTAGGATTTTAATGCTTTCCTGTCTCACATTTAGGTCTTTCATCCATTTTGAATTTTTGTGCATGGCATAACAAAGTGGTCCAGTTTCATTCTTCTGCATGTGGCTGTCCAGTTTTCCCAATACCATTTGTTGAAGAGACTGTTTTTCCATTGGATATTCTTTCCTGCTTTGTCAGAGATTAGGTGGCCATATAGTTATGGGTCCAACTTCTGGGTTTTCTATTCTGTTCCATTGATCTATATGTCTGTTTTTGTGCCAGTACCATCTGTCTTGATCACTACAGCTTCGTAATGTAGCTGGAAGCCCAGAATCGTGATGCCTCCAGCTTTTTTTTTTCCAGGATTGCTTTGGCTATTCAGGGTCTTTCGTGGTGCCATGCAAATTTTAGGATTGTTTGTTCTAGGGCTGCGAAAAACTCTGGTGGTACTTTGATAGGGATTGCATTAAATGTGTAGATTGCTTTGGTTGCCTAGACATCTTAACAATGTTTGTTCTTCCGATATATGAGCATGGAATGCTTTTCCATTTCTTCGTGTCCTCTTCAATTTCTTTTATAAACGTTCAATAGTTTTCAGTGTACAGATCTTTTACCTCTTTGGTTAGATTTATTCCTAGGTATCTTATGGTTTTTGGTGCAATTGTAAATAGGGTTGATTCCTTCATTTCTTTTTCTGCTGCTTCGTTATTGTTGTATAGAAATGCAACATATTTCTGTACGCTGATTTTAAATCCTGTGACTTTGAATTCACATATTAGTTCTAGCAATTTTTGGGTGGAGTCTTTCATGTTTTCTACATAGAGTATCATGTCCTCTGGAAATAGCGAAGAGTTGACTTCTTCCTTGCAATTGGGATGCCTCTTATTTCTTTTTGTTGTCTGACTGCTGAAGCTAAGACTTCTAGTACTCTGTTAAATAGTAATGGTGAGAGTGGATATCGCTGTCTTGTTCCTGACCTTGGAGGAAAAGCTCTCAGTTTTTCCCCACTGATGGTGATACTAGCTGTGGGTCTTTCATATTTGGCCTTTATGATGTTGACTTATGTTCCATCTATCCCTACTTTGTTGAAGGTTTTTTTATCAAGAATGGATGCTATATTTTTTTTGCATCTATTGAGAGGATTATACGGTCCTTATCCTTTCTTTTGTTAATGTGGTGTATCATGTTGATTGATTTGTGAATATTGAACCACCTGTGTAACCCAGGAATAAATCCCACTTGACTATGGTGAATAATTCTTTTAATGTATTGTTAGATCGGATTTGCTAGTATCTTGTTGAGAATTTTTGCACCCATGTTCGTCAGGGATATTGGCCTGTAATTCTCCTTTTTAGTGGGGTCTGTGTCTGGTTTTGGAATCAAAGCAATGCTGGATTCATATGACTTTGAAAGTTTTCCTTCCATTTCTATTTTTTGGAACAGTTTGAGAAGAATAGGTATTAAGTCTTCTTGAAATGTCTGGTAGAATTCCCCTGGGAGGCCATGTGGCCCTGGACTTTTGTTTGTTGGGAGATTTTTAATTACTGATTCAATTTCTTTGCTGGTTATGGGTCTGTTCAAATTTTCTATTTCATCCTGTTTCAGCTTTGGTAGTTTGTAGGTTCCTAGGAATTTGTCCATTTCTTCCAGATTGCACAGTCTGCTGACATTTGAGACTTTTCTTGCTCCTTGAGGTAGACCTGTATTGCTATATGCTTCCCTCTTAGGACCACCTTTGCTGCATCCTAAAGGTTTTGGACCGTTATGTTTTCATTTTCATTTGCTCCCATTTACTTTTTTATTTCTTCCTTAATGCCCTGGTTAACCAATGCATTCTTTAGTAGGATGTTCTTTAAACTCCATGTATTTGTGGTCTTTCCAAATTTTTTCTTGTATTTGACTTCAAGTTTCATAGAGTTGTGGTCTGAAAATATTTTTCTGCAACACATTTTTTTCTGGTAACTTTCAGGTCATTTAGTAAAAGTTGGGAATACAATGAGTGACAGAGCGTGGTCTACTGGGCAGCAAGGCAATCAGATCCAAGAGTTTGGTTCATGCTTAATCTAAACACCTGAGCTAATACAATATTTTAGTTTGGTCAAACCTTAGATTGACTGTCAGTAAGTTTTCCAAACAGGGACACCTTTAAAAGGGGACCCTACTGTAAATAAGCCATAATAGTGTGACTAAACCAGGACTCTCTCAAGCAAATGAGAATGTACAGTCACCCTAGCTATCATAAGCCTTCACAAGCCTCAGAGTTCATATTGATTACCTCTTAATTCCAATGACTTCTTTACTATTAAACTAAGGCTTTTATGGTGGCAAAGACATTTGAGAGAGGAAAAAACCTAGGACACATGAGAGATTACAGATGAGATCTAGCAAGTTAAACATATCAATGTCACTGATCTAAGGATGGAGCCTTAGCTTCTGATACAAGGATATCAGCCTGAAGAGGGTTGAGGACTCAGAGGGGAATAGATGTTACACCTTCTACCGCTTTAGTAATACCTTCTCGCACATGACATAATACTCCACACACTGTGGGTTGTCATTAAATAATGAGGGCTGATGATCTAAGGGAGGGCAGTAGCCTCCATTTGTCAAAATACTATTCTGGTCAAGAATAACATGATGATGATAATCAACAGTTTAAATGAATTGAGTGTTTACTAGGTACCTGGCATGCTTTACTAATTCCTTTACATACATTAGCTTTCTAAATTCCCCAGCGATCCTATAACATAGATACTGCTGCTATTCCTATTTCTTCTCCCAGATGAGGAAATGGAGTTTTACAGGAGGTAAGCCAGGTGTCCAAGGTGGTCAAGTGTGTATTAGGACTCTTAGATCAGTCCGAATCTCAATCACTTCACCTCACTTCATCCCTGCCCCTCCCCTGCCGGGACTCTTTTGCTGCAGGGCAAATTCCCTGAAGGAGCTTCCACAAGGGGGGTTGTTTACTGAAAGGACACCATGGACAATCCCTCAGACTCAGAAGGGGCAGAAGAACAAATACTGTAGGACTGCATGAACAGTGCATAGCACCTACTACTAATTTATACATTTTTTCGAAATCTGGAGGCTTGGGATTCTATAGGACCAAGCATTTCCAATGTCTGAATCTCCCTCTAATGTGTGTTTTACTAACGAGCTTATTATTTATCTTTTTGATAAAAAGGAAAGTTGAACTTTTGTTTCTTGGACTACTACTAAAAACAGAAAATAAATTCTGATTTGAATCAGCCTGGGATCAAAACACACAGGGAAACATTCTGTTTTCACCTGGTAGGCTTTTAAAGGTAGAAGTCTGTAAAAAGAAGCAAAAAGCCGTATAGGAAGGAGGTAAATGCACTTACGTTTCCCCAGTGAATAGATCTGAATAGCTACTCTTGCCTCATGAAATTTATTTAAAACTGTCATTTCACAATAGGTACTTCCAACATTTCTGTGTAAAGCAGTTTCTTCCCCCTTCCCTCTTTTAGTCTCCATAAGATAGAAAGTGATACAGCTGTAACCATGAAGTATACAGCCCTTTCCTTGAGGCCAGCATTCTCTTACTTCAGTGCTGTGTTCCATTAATAGATGCACATTCCAGCACAAAGCACAGTACCTGGACCAGAGCCCAGTGCTGACTTCCAGCCTAGAGCCTTTTCAACAAGTTGTGCGGATATGTAAGGGGGCTAGGTAGGGAGTGGGTATGACTTATGTGTAACCCAAAACAGAAGAACGTGAAGCATCCCATAGCCATCCCCTGCCCCTTCCCACCACCTGATACCCAAGTGTCTGGTCCACGTGTCTGGTTGTGATATACAATTGTGATAGGTTTTGACTCAGGTTCTGTGTATGTACATTTTGTAAATAACCATTTACTGAACTCTTTCCCAGTGGACTATGAACTCACTTACAGCATGTAGGGGCTTATTTATGTTTACATCTCCATCACGCAGAATATAGCTTGGCACATCAAAGGCACCAGAAAAATATTGGTTGGAAGTAAAGAAGGCAGGAAGGCAGGCAGGCAGGCAGGCAGGAAGGAAAGAACGGACGGACAGACCGCAAAATCTACCTCAAATGAAGGGTCTATTTATAAAATTCAAACAAAAGCAAAGTAAAGCTGTGGTTACTTGAAAATAGAAAAACTTTCTTACTTGCTTGAGGTGTTTTCTGCATTCACTCCTCCCCTGTTCCTCTTTTGCTCTCTTTTTTTGTTAAATAATTCTTAAAAAGGAATGCTACTAGAAAACAAATTGGAAGAAAAGATAACAAAATGCTAATAGGAATTGTCAGAAAGGAATAATAACAAGAAAGTATGTAAAAAGGAATGAAAATTAAAAAAAAACAATAGAAAGTACACAGTAGGTGATATAAAGAAAAAAACGTAACCTGCAGAAACTCCTTGAATAATTAAGTATTAACTGCTTCCAAACCGTGTATTAATTGCACAGTGCAGACTGCATCGTCAGAACATTTCCCAGGGAGGAAAAGAGAGCACGCAAAACCTAGACGCAAGGGAAGAGAAGGGCCAGTCCTCATAAGCATGGCATGATTAGTTCCCAAAACAAGCAAAGGAAGTTGCTGTATGGATGTTTCTCTAAGAAAACATGAAAGATTCCCTAACTTTAAATCACTGCCTGTGGATTATAAACAGTGATTCTTGGACTTATTTCAGAGCCAGACCATCTGGGAGTCATGGGACCTCTCTGACCTGTTTGAAACACTTGCAGTCAACTAGCAGACAACTGATAAGTAGCATGAGCTACTTTTTTTTTTTTTAGTTGGAGGTCTGAGGTGGGAGGAATTTGAGTTAAATTTCTTTTTTTCATTCATTCTCTTTTTCCCCTGCAAATTGCAAAAAAAAAAAGAAGAGGAAGGAAGGAAGGAAGGAAGGAAGGAAGGAAGGAAGGAAGGAAGGAAGGAAGACTAATACTACTCAACATTAGAACATCCCAGGTCACCTAGAGTTCCAGAAGATCATGGCTGAGCAACACTGGTTGGAAACAACCACCCAATGATTCCTTCACTCATTCAACACATATTTATTGAGCATCTAATAAGAACCAGGCATTGTGGATAGAATGGCAGACACAACACACGAGTCCCTTGTTTTGGGGAAGATTCCAATCTTATGGGAGTAGACAGATAACAAATGGACAGAGAAGATAGTATCTCTATAAGACCATCTCCTGCCAACCTCCTCTTCCCTCCTTTTACTCCAGGCACAGTAGAGGACAGGAGACTTCTTGCCGTCCCTAGAATGTGCTGAGCTCAGAGTTGCCTCGACACTTTACCCATGCTCTCCCCACTGGCTGCCAAGCTTTGCACCCAGACTTCACACGCTCCCTCCTTCCCCTCCTTCAATTCAGACACATCACCTGTCAAAGGGGCTTCCTCCGGCCTCCTATGTAAAATAGGCCTCCCTCACTCTCCACCGTTTTCTATTTTATTTTGTTTGTATCTCCCATCTGTTGAAACTGTGTTCTTTATATGCTTACTTTTCTCATTTTCAGTTCCTCCACTAGAATGCAAGACTCACAAACACCATGGGTTTTGCCTGTATTGTTCACTTGTATATCACATGCATTTAGAACAGTGCTGTTAGAAATGCTCACTTATTCACATCCACATTGACCAAGTATCTAAAGTCAGAGGGCCTCATCTATTATTACCATCTGCACTACGGTAGCCAGTCTTCAGAGACGGTCCCCAGTGAACTGTATTCCTGCTATTCACACCTTGAATGTGGGCTGGCCCTGTGGCTCACTCTTGACCATGAGAAAGCAGCAGAGGTGAAGCCGCCTGACGTCCAAGGTTATCACATAAGAAGCCTTGCAGATTCCCCCTTAGCATTATAGAACACGTGCTCTGGAGGAAGCCAGGCACCAAGTAAGAAGTCTAAGGATACTGAGATGGCCGTGTTGTACGGAAGCCCAGACTAGCCATGTGGTGGGCCATGGAGGGAGACGAAATGCTCAGCTAGTCCCCACCTGCTCCAGCCATCCCAGCCGAAGCACCAGACATGGGAGCGCACCTGTAGTTCAACTGAGTCTTCAGATGGTGCTCCAACCCTGGGCACCATCTGACAGCGACTGCATGAGACACCCCTAGTGAGGACCATCTAGCTGAGAACCCTGTCAGCCCACTGTACCATGAGCAGAAATAATAAATTACTGTTTTAGGCCACAAGCTTTGAGGTAGTTAGTTATGCAGCAATAGATAACTACAAAGTGCAGCCACCAAAGATAGCTCTAGATTCGCACATTTCCTTCCCGACGGACATTACGGATGTGTCAGGGTCCTTGGGCTTTCCCTCACACAAGCTCTCCAGTAAGCGTGCGTCTCTGCGATTAATGAACTTTCCTTTTGCCCTGTCCACTCTCCTGCACCCCGACAACCACCCAGTTGAAGTCAGGAAAGCTGAATCTTCATCCTCAGGGGATCGCTGTCATCTTGGCCAAGCCCCTACACCCTCTGAAGCTCAGGCTCTTCTCTGAAAAATGACTGTAGATTTTATTTTTCGATTTTGTTTAGTGTGTGGCAGGCAGCCCTCTCCCCCTCCCTGAAATAGAACCCAATACAGAACATAAATGCACAAGAGAGATGAAGTGGAAGCGGTCTAGCAGAGGCAGGAGAGGCCGTGTGTCTGAGTGGCGGGATGAGGGAGGCTGGCGTTTTAAGACCTACATTCAAACACCAGCTCCTTCTCTCTCTGGTTCAAAGCACCCCGACTCCCCCGGAACCTGGTGTGAAAACCGCGATACTGGATGGTCTCAGAGGCCTCCTTACATCACATGTGATCCGTGACATTAACCATGTAGAAAACACATCTACTTTAAAACTTCAGGATTGATTTTAATGTCTTACTTATGGGGCATGGTGTATTTTAATTTTTAAATAATACTGGACTGGAAGAGTTTTTTATTGCTTCTGCTTTCTCACAGAACCAGATTTTATGCTAATGTGTGCCAACTACCTATTCCTAGACCAGTAAACCCTTACCACCTTGTCCATTTCTCCAAACACGGGTGCTAAGCTTGGATGGTGCTTCATCCCTAGAGAGGAAGAGAGTACTTCAAATTTCTCCATCTGCAGTATAACCTGACTTGGGAAATACTGGTTTACAACCATTCTATATAGTTTTTCTTTATATTATTTTCAAAAGCTACAGAGTAGCAGATTCCATGCCCTACTATAGATTCCCATTGCAATGTTTAATGGCTGTACTCATCAGGAATGCCCTTCATCTCAGTAAAGGTCCCCTTCACATAATGCTTCTCAACTTTCATTCTTAAAACTCTATTTAGAAGTCTGAAAATCAAATTCTTCAGTGTCACTGTATGGCTCGCTTCTGAACTCTGTGTTTTTCCATTTTCTCCTTTGAATATTGAACTTAAATTGAAAACAGGAATGGTCTGATGAGTGCTCATGAAATTCTTTGACTTAGGACACTGATACATTGAATATTATGCATAGTTAAATTATTACAGGTTATACCTTGATAAGAGCATCAACCACCTTCTTAAACATGTCATCACACAACAGGCACAAAATCCCAGGTATGTGATGATACTTGATATGTACCTACATTGGCTAATAAGTACATAGCCTGCCGTGTGTTATAAATTAGGTAATTACTGGACCCATACATTGCACCATTATCTTCACTCAAATCTCCAAGCTCATATTTGAACTCTGCCTCTGAGACTATGGACAGATGTACAGTGTATCTGATCAACGTGAAAAAGAAACCAATTTTGATCGATATTCCAAGCAGTTAGGTAGAACTCTCCTACCTCCTGAAAAGTGATGGATTAGGCATTTTCTACTGGACCTGGTTCGGTAACTGGAAAAAGTAACAGCCAGAACTCCTCCCCTAATGTTTGCCAATACTGCCTTTTAAATACTGCATTCCATTTTATTGTATAATAACCCTATGAATAATCAAATTAGGAAGCTGTTTGACAATGTCTTTTAAACACAGGCAAATGTTACTAAGTAAAATAATAGTTTACTTGCTCCTTTCTTTTTTTTTTTTAATTTTATTTATTTGACAGAGAGGGAGAGCACAGGCAGGGGAGTGGCAGGCAGAGGGAGAGGTAGACTCCCCTCTGAGCAAGCAGCCCGATGTGGGATCAGATCCCAGGACCCTGGGATCATGACCTCAGCTGAAGGCCCATGCTTAACGGACTGAGCCACCCAGTTGCTCCTTACTTGCTCCTTTCTAATTCCTCCCCACTCTAGGAAAGGACTATGTGCTATTTTTTCCACCTGCCCCTACACCCATCCCCCTCCCCTCCTTTCTCATTTAAGACCACATTATTGTAAGTCTTCATCCCACACACTACAGAGTAAGTTTTAGGGTACTCACGTGCTCATTAATTGAGCTGTAAGCCCATGCTGAGGAAGTTTTGAGCACTTGCCCTTATTCATGCATCCAAAGGGGCCTGACTGAGGTTTCTCAAAAGGTTAAACATGTAACTACCATCTGACCAGCAATTCCACTCCTAGGTATTTACCGAAAAGAATTCAAAGCAGGGACTCAAACAGGTATTTGTACATCAATGTTCACAGCGGCATATTCACAAGAACCACAAGGCAGTAAACTCAGCCCAAGTGTTCATCATCAGGTGAACGGATCAACAAATGGGGAATATACATACACTGGAATATTATCCAGCCATAAAAAAGAATGAAGTACTGAGATATGCTACAGCTTGGATGGACCTTGAAAACATTATATATAGCGATTATGAGTCAAACACAGCAGGACAAATATATGACTGCACTTTCATGAAGTATCCAGAACAGACAAATTCATAGACACAGGAAGTAGAATAGAGGTTACCAGAGACAGGGAAGAGGGGAGGAGGGGGTATTGTTGAATGGGTATAGAGTTGATATTGGGTATGACAAGACGTTTTGGGTATAGACAGTGGTAATTGTTACACACACTGTGATTATATTTAAAGCCACTGAATTGTTCAGTGGCATTAACTGTATACTTAACAAAGGCTAAAATGATAAATATTATGTATATTTTACTGCAATCAAAAAAAATATTTGGGGGCAAAAACTGAGCTCTCCTTTGAGCTGTAGCAGACACGTGAGATTTAGGGAAAGAGTCACTACCCAGAAGTTAGGAGGATGATAACCTCACCTACATTTCAGGCCCACACCTATCCCCTAGTAGGAGGGGTAGCTAGAGAAGGGACCTGGAGGCTGAAGGTGTAATGTCCCCAGGAAAAGCCAGCTAAGGACACCTAAGAGACAGCTTGCAACCTTCAGGTCACCCAGAGCCTTCCCCACCACACCCAGCCAGGCTTCCACAGGGGTCACTGGTCAGGAGCTCCCCCCCCAAAAAATGGGGGGGCACCTGGGTGGCGCAGTCGGTTGACTTTCTGACTCTTGGTTTCCCCTCAGGTAGTGATCTCAGGATGGTGAGGTTCAGCCCTGCCTCCAGCTCCATGCCGAGCCAGGAGTCTGCTTGAGATTCTTTACCCCTTTCCCTCTGCCCCTCCCACTCCTGCCCTCTCTCTCTCTCTCTCTCTCCCCCCTCACCAAAATAAAGAAATAAATCCTTTTTTCAACTAACATCTTCTTTAATTTAAAATCAATTAATTAACCTATAGTGTATTATTAGTTTCAGAGGTAGTTTAGTAATTCATCAGTTGCATATAACACCCAGTCCTCATTACATCAAGTGCCCTCCCTGATGCCCATCCCCCAGTTACCCCATCCCCCCACCCACCTCCCCTCCAGCAACCCTCAATCTGTTTTCTACAGTTAAGAGTCTCTTACGGTTTGTCTCCCTCTCTGATTTTGTCTTATTTTATTTTTCCTTCCCTTCCCCTATGTTCATGTTTTGTTTCTTAAATTCCACATATGAGTGAAATCCTATGATATTTGTCCTTCTCTGACTGACTTATTTCGCTTAGCGTAATACCCTCTTGTTCCATCCATGTCATTGCAAATGGCAAGATTTCATTCTTTTTGATGGCTGAGTAATATTCCCTTGTTTATATGTATACACCCCCTCTTCTTTATCCATTCATCTGTAGATGGACATTTGGGCTCTTTCCATATTTGGCTATTGTGGCCATTGCTGCTACATACATTGGGGTGCATTTGTGTCAATAAATAAATCTTTTTAAAAAAATAGGGGGTAGGGAGAGAGAGAGAGAGAGAGAGCACGCACAACCTATCAGGCCAACTCTCATGGAATCTACATAAACATTTTTCTTCTACTTTTATTTTTCAAGTGTCAAGAGAATCCATTTTGGAGCAGGCAGGCTACAAAAAGATGCTTTTGTTCTCTCAGCCTAATCACACAGCTACTAAATGCAGAGGGAAAAAGAAAGCTTTGGACGGGAACTGATCCCCAAAATGTACGCAATCATCTGAAAGGGTTGGTGTTTTCTTTTACACACACCATACATACACACATATACATACACACACGTAAACACTAGGATTCTGTAGTCTTTGTACTTATTCTGAAACCTAAAATCAATTTTAAAAGAAAAACGAAGGACGTGCCGTCCCGGCCAGAGCAGAGTTAGTGATTTTTTTCCCCCAGCCACGTCACGAGCTACTGTCGCCACTTGTCATTGTTTTAAAGTAAATGCGGGCTTCCAACAAGTAGGTTTTACACTACTCTTCTTCTCAACTACTCCGCAGAGAAGTAGAAAACCACCAACACATACTTTACTTGGTATCCTAAGGGCATGCGTCGAATGATACCTGGAACGTGGTGGTTCTCAAAAATCTGTGAGATAAATGATGTCTGAAATGCAAAACTTCAGGGCGCCTGGGTGGCTCAGTTGGTTGAGCGACTGCCTTCGGCTCAGGTCATGATCCTGGAGTCCCGGGATCGAGTCCCGCATCGGGCTCCCTGCTCGGCGGGGAGTCTGCTCCTCCCTCTGACCCTCCTCCCTCTCGTGCTCTCTGTCTCTCATTCTCTCTCTCAAAAATAAATAAATTAAAAAAATCTTAAAAAAAAACAATACTATGAATGGGGCGCCTGGGTGGCTCAGTTGGTTGGGCGACTGCCTTCGGCTCAGGTCACGATCCTGGAGTCCCGGGATCGAGTCCCGCATCGGGCTCCCTGCTCGGCGAGGAGCCTGCTTCTCCCTCTGACCCTCCCCCCTCACATGCTCTCTCTCATTCTCTCTCTCTCAAATAAATAAATAAAAAATCTTAAAAAAAAAAAAAAAACTAAAATGTATTCCAGGCTTGAGAAGAATAAATAGGGGTGCCTGGGTGGCTCAGTCGTTAAGCGTCTGCCTCCGGCTCAGGTCATGATCCCAGGGTCCCGGGATCGAGTCCCGCATCGGGCTCCCTGCTCGGCGGGGAGCCTGCTTCTCCCTCTGACCCTCCCCCGTCTCATGTGCTCTCTCTCTCTCATTCTCTCAAATAAATAAATAAAATCTTAAAAAAAAAAAAAATGCAAAACTTCAGACGGCCCCACCACGTCCAAACCTCACCAAACAGCTGGAAGAAGAGGCATTCGTGTCCGTGGGCGGGGGCGCAGTCCGAGCCGAGCGGCTAAGGAGGTTGTGATGAACGCCTCCCCGCCCCCACCCCGCCCCCGCCCCCGCCCCCGCCCGGGGCAGGGTTAACCAGACAACCACCAGGGACCACCACGTCTCGCGACCTATCGTTGAAGCCCCGACGGAGCAGGCCCCAATGAGGCAACATCCTGTTTGAATCATTTAGGCCGGGCCCCAGGCCAGCCCACACGGCGCATCCGTGTGAGAGAGCGCCTCGCTCAGGCGTAACCATTTCCTGGCGCTGCAGCCAGGCCGCCCGTTTCTCAAACACCCCCCCATCCCCCCCCCCCCCCGGTTACAGTCGGGGAGGGCAAACAGCCCCACTTACCAGGAGGCTAAGTCTACGGAGCCTAGTTAGGCCACTGTTTCACCTGCACGGCCAATGAGCTTCCTTCCCCGAGCCAGACTCGTTCAACAGGTTTCCTCGCACGCGGCCGGGGCCTCCCGGGTTGGGGCGGGAGCCCGTCACTTGGCTTCGGCCCGCCCCCTCCCTCCCCCGGCTCGCGCGCCGGCGCCGACCAATCGCCGCCGGCCGGACGTGTCCAGGTAGGCGGCGCCGCCGGGCCGCGCCGCGCCGCGCCGGGCCGGCCTGGAAGCGCCGAGCGCCTGAGCGCGCGGGGAAGGCGCGGGGAAGGCGCGGGGAAGGCGCGGTTCGCAGGGCCTGCGCGCCGGGCGCTGGCAGCCGCTGGGGGGGGACGCCTGAAGGTGCCCTCCGCGCGCGGCCCCGATGACCGAGCTCCAGCAAGATGTGGAAGACCCAAAGCCTGCCAAAGTGCTCGCGAAGAGAGAGAGCAAAGTTGGCGCAGCCCAGTAAGTATTCTCCGCAGGGACCCGGCCCCGGCGGCCGAGAGCGCGCAGCCCAAGCGTCTCTGCCAGGGACCGGTTTCGAGTGGGTCTTGAGCGTGGACGGACGGCCCTGTGGCTGGAATTCTTTCGGGGGCGCCCGGTCGCTTTTTTTTTTTTTTTTTTTTTTTCCCCCTCCTTCTCTCCGATGCTGTGTTAGAGGAAAAGGCACGGCAGCCCTTTAGGAATGAACTGCAGCTTGCAGTCCGGTGGGGATGTGAAGGATTGGAGCTTCATCATTCCCAAGGGAGGTCTGGGGCAGGCGGTCAGACCTCTGAAGCAGGTCAGGAAACAGCGCTAAGCTTTATTTCTGTTGCCCTACTTCTGCGTGACGTGTGTGAAGATGAAGTTGCCACCTGGATGTCATCCGGTCGTTACCTTCACGGTGATGGGTGTTTTGTCATTTGATTCAGAGCTTCAGGGTGTCTTTCTCCCATCCCTTCACTGTTTCCCCTCAAGAGAGGGGAAACGTGGTGGAAAACATGAAATATGATTTATCTTTCCCCTTAAAGACTGACTTTGCTTGGGAACTTGATACAAAGTTGTTAAACATTCTTTTTTTGTTTGAGAGAGAGGGGGGGTTTAGGAGTGGGGTGGGGGAGCACAATGAATATATAATAATATCAAACACTTCAAATATTGGGTTGTGACTATCCTCTTAACAGATTCATGTTCATAATAGGATTTGCACATTGTTGGGCCTATAAACTCTTCTGGTTTCGGAAACTGAAAACTGAAATATTTGGATCACAAGGATTAGCTTCCTGTAATAAAACTTATTTATCTTCCCCTGTACTACTTTTTTTTAATCCAAAAGTAGTATTTCCATGATTGTTATTCCCAAACATTCTTGTTTGAAACAGGAAAAGAATCTTTTGGTATTCGCTTCTTTTCTATATACTGTAACTTTAAGTGGTACTAAGATAAATATATAAATTGTTAAGATGAATAAATAAGCCCAATTTTTTTTTTTTTTGGTACCAACCTGTTGGGGTACCTAAAAAATAGTTAAAATTCTATCTGCTTCATTTCAACATGTACTCATTTTTTATGACACAGCCTGGTTCCACTTAAAGACTGGTGTTTATAAAAGCATCTTCCATCTGTGTATCAGAGTTTGGGCTGAAGTTTTGGAAGAAGACTAGCTTTTTTTTTTTTTTTAATTCTTATGTTAATCCCCATACATTACATCATTAGTTTTAGATGTAGTGTTCCATGATTCATTGTTTGTGCATAACGCCCAGTGCTCCATGCAGAATGTGCCCTCCTCAATACCCATCACCAGGCTAACCCATCCTCCCACCCCCCTGCCCTCTAGAACCCTCAGTTTGTTTTTCAGAGTCCATCGGGAAGAAGACTAGCTTTTATTAGCTGCTTTGATTTATTATTTCAGAGGCTTTGGTCATATTCTCTTCCAGTGTCTGCTTTCCTTGGCTACCCTTTCTTCTGCCCCTCAAGCTTTGTCAACTTAAGCTGATACTCTTTGCTCTTCAATGATAGATAACACATGATTGAGGAAAAAAATCCCATAGGTATAACCCTCACAAAATGTTTTTGTTTTCTTAGCCCAAAATAAAATCCTAACTCTATTCTAATCATTCAAGCCCAAGAAAAAGGTAAACTAGCAAAGGACATCTCTCTCCTTTGCACTTAATCATTCTTTTATAATCTTCTCTTAAAAAGAGGTATTGTGGCATTCTTAAGCAGCCCTTGATAGATGTTTGAGGTGACAGGAGTGTTAAGGGGCACAAACAACGCTGGAGCCCAGGACTGTGAACCCCTAGTCCAGAAGTCAGCCCCAAGCAGTGTTAAGTTCCAGTTACACAAAGCAGAATGAGTCAAGTACACCCAACAGCTCCTAAGTTTTTACATCTTCACATTCCCAGTAGTCTGCTCAGTTAAGGAGATCACGTTTTAGTAGATGGAGAAAGTCTGTTACCTGTTTAGATGAATTCTCTTAACTTAAAACTCTTCAGGGGCGCCTGGGTGGCTCAGACGGTTAAGCGTCTGCCTTCGGCTCAGGTCATGATCCCAGGGTCCTGGGATCGAGCCCCGCATCGGGCTCCCTGCTCGGCGGGGAGCCTGCTTCTCCCTCTCCCACTCCCCCTGCTTGTGTTCCCTCTCTCGCTGTGTCTCTCTCTGTCAAATAAATAAATAAAATCTTTAAAAAAAAAAAAAAAGTTTGGCTTATAACTGAATCTTCTCCACAGTTAGGATGTTTGCCCATTTGGCAGTCTTCAGTAAATTTTTCTTGATTTATGGAGATTTTGTTTGTTTTGTTTGTTACAAAGTGGTAATTTGCAAGCCTGCTAAAGTCACTTCTGAGTCAATCGAAGACTTAGACACTCTCTACTTCCTGAGCTTTTGAACTCTTGCTTTGGTAACAGAATAAGAGTGATTTTAAGAGGGAGGTAGATACATTATCAGTGTTATATGTATTGTGATAATTGCATGTTTGAAATCATTTGAGGAGCACAATTTTGATGCTTAGAAACCCAGTCTAACTTCTTTGTTTTGAACTTTGTAACTTAGATTATCACTAAGCTCAGAGTCGTTGGGAGTCCGAGTGTCCCAATGGACGTTTTCTTCTCGAGTGTTAGAATGACTTGCTCTTCCTACACAGCCCTCATCACCTAGAACCCAGACTCGTAATGAATAATAGCTGGCCTTTACTGAGAATCCTCGCTTTACTGAAAGGCAGTGTGCTCAACACTTAACGTTCATTTTCGTACAGGATTAGGCAGATACTGTCATCTCCATTTTACAAATAAGAACATGGAAGGTCTGAGAAGTTAAGCTACTAGGCAGAGACCCAGTGAATAGAGGACAGCTCAAATTCAAGGCCAGGACTGCTTGCTCTAGAGCCTGAACTTGAATACTTTATCCCTACTGTACTCCACAATCTATGATGGCCCTCCTGACCTCCTCTCCTCTGCCAAGAAGTTCAGACCTTTCATGATCTGAGCACACGTAGACCATTTCAACCTCAATCCTAATATTAGCATGCACATCTTTTATAGCTAAACACTTGTGCTGTCGGCCCTCTACTTAGGAGGTTAGGACGCAGAAGAATAAGGAACAGGTATGCCAAATGTACTTCTGAGTAAGGTTCCCTTCATTCTCTCCTTCTCACCTCTATTCCTTTGCTCAAGCAATTCCCTCTCTTCTTTGTCTCAGTATACTTCTACAGATCAGCTCAAAATTCCCTTCCTTTAAAGCCTTTCCTTGTCACTGGCCATACTTAGCTCTTCCTTATCTGGGCTCACCTTGCATGTTTGTGATCTATCCCAGAGAATTTAGCTGCCACTATTATTGCTGTTAATTAACAGTAATGTTTATTGAACATTTACTATGTACAAAGTACTGTTTTAAGTTGTTAACAGATATGAACTCACACACTAGTCCAGAGTATATTAGTTAACCTTAAATTGATTGCAGACTCTGATCACATTTTTTCTTACTGAATTTCTCAGAGGGCCCAATGAATAATCTCTTCCAATAACCATCTGTTGGTGAGCAAGGGAGGCTGAGACCCCAGCCCCCTAATTAAGGTATATAATATACTTAGAGCTGACATTCCGCTTGACTGTCTCCGGGGAAATGTTACTCTTTGAGAATTTCTTAATCAAATTTTCTATCAGTAGCATTTTGAATTTTTAGATACATTGACTTGCCCGAGAATTTTGACTTAGTTATTCATCTTTATGTTAGCAGTGAGGTGAGGCTGCCCATTTACTCATCACCAAAATGCATATTTGATTTAAAAATACTCCCTTCCTTACCAAGAACTGTTAATTTAGCTGTATATTTCCTTTTGAGATCCTAGTTTTCCCCTTTCAGTACTTTTTTCATTCTGAATGTTATGTTCCCCATATATAGACATTTCTAACAAACCCTTTTTTTTTTTTTTTTAGGTTTTATTTATTTGAGAGAGAGAGAATGAGAGACAGAGAGCATGAGAGGGAGGAGGGTCAGAGGGAGAAGCAGGGGACTCCAGGATCATGACTTGAGCCGAAGGCAGTTGCTTAATCAACTGAGCCACCCAGGCGCCCCAAACCCTAACTTTTTTGACACACATTTTCTGAGATACACTTTTATTTCATAAACTCTCTTGTGGATCTGACTTATTAATAGCTAAGTTATTTTCAGTGAATTGCAAAAAGTATCTAAAATGACTGATATATTTCTGGACAAAAGTTATCTTGATTCATATTTCAAATAATGAATTTTATCACATGTAACATATTTATAATGAAATTTTAATTTTTAACATACTTTAATAATTTGAGACGTAAGAATTCTAGACATTTATTCAACTCGATATATATGGAGAAAGAGAGGATGGATGTAGACAACATAAACATTTACCTTAAAAGGAAACTCTCTTGTATTAGCAAGAAGAAATAATGATTTTAGGGACATGTCTGACATTAGTGAATTCAAATAAAACTAAGTGACCGTGAAAGCATTTATCATGCAAACACAATAAGGGTTGAAGTTAAGAATTGGTCTTGCATTGGAAACAAGAGGAGCAAAGACAAATAATGTTTGAGGATAGCTTGATTTCTTAGTGCTTGCTTAATTCCAAACTTCCAAAGTGCTCATTTAGGAAGAAAATCTCCATATTGTATATTACCCACATATTATCTGTCTTTCCGAGTGTGTATGTGTGGGTATGTCCACATTTTTCTAAAATTCTAATTTCCAGGTCACCAGTTCTGACAGGTTATCCGGTGTACTTTTTAATAGAAACTTTGGAATAGGAAGAAAAATTTGTAACATTAGAAACTATTAAAATTTTATTAAAGTGAAACAATTGGAAGAGTTTGAAAAGATGGAGAAAAATTAAATAGTGTGCTTATCTAAAATGTTTTTGGAGAGGAATTTAATGAATCAAATGAGTCCTCTAGCTAGAGGGTACTATCCTAGGAAATCGCTGATTTAAGGTAGGTCATAAAGATGTTTTGAATGCAGGCTTGGACCTACTTTACAATAAAAAAATAAAGCAATGATTTTTTTTTTTTTAAAGATTTTATTTATTTGAGAGCGAGAGAATGAGAGAGAGCAAGCACATGAGAGGGGGGAGGGTCAGAGGGAGAAGCAGACTCCCTGCCGAGCAGGGAGCCCGATGCAGGAGTCGATCCAGGGACTCCAGGATCATGACCTGAGCCGAAGGCAGTCGCTTAACCAACTGAGCCACCCAGGCGCCCCTAGAGCAATGATTTTTTAAAAAAATCCTAGTGCAACCCACATATGTATCACAATTAAAAAAAAAAATTTTTTTAACTGATGCCAAAAAAAAAAAGACTCTAGGAGACAAGGATTTGAAATCTAACTTTCCTGTCTCCTGAAGTGTGATCCTGGCCAGTTACTTAACACCACTAAGTCTCCCTTTCGTCATCTGTAAAGGGGAATACTTAAGTCAGCTGTTTCGTAGATGCTTGCTTTCATGTTTAAATGAGAAATGTAAGAAATTCACTTCACCTAGTGCCTGACATCGTGAGCTCTCAATAACGGTAGCTCTGTTCACCTTCGCTGTTGAAGGTCTGGGACTTGCTGTGGAGTGGGGGGTGGGGGACGGAGGCTGACATAAAAGGTAATTAAATTAGTCAAAATTCAACAGGTCTGATTCTGACAGTCGCATGCCCTCCATGTTGTAGTCAGTGAGCCTCTGTTACATCAGCTAGACCTTGAGGACACTCGGGACGGTACCCAGGCATTTCCATGAAACCAACATGGCACCTTGGTTTTTAGTTTATGCCAAGAGGATCTCCTATTGTAACTGTTTAGTGACCTACCAGCTTATTTAAATATTGCTTACTGCTTTGGTGTTATCCCATCTGTGGTCCAGGACTGTTATCTATGAGCCATTGATTTTCACATCCTGCTTCCTGGCACTGAGTTTTATCTCATGGCTCCTCATCTTTAAACTGCTGATTGTTTTTCATTTGCTACACTCCAGTAGAACTCTCCCTCACCGTCTTTCTAATTCTTTAAATGCTCAGCTCTAGGCATTTCACACATTTTCAAATGGTGTAAAGCAGAGGTCCTCGAGAGAGATTCCTCCACAGTCACTTTAATGACTGTTCTTTCTCCTTAAAGGAAAGCGGGTGTTTTTATCTGAACTTCAATTTGATTATTTACTCCTAGCAGAGAAGCCGAACCAACTTAAACTGCATTCCATAAGGGAGACTAATTTGTGTGCTGTCATTGGTCATTCTGTCCCATTCAGGATGGGACATGATGTCTCAAGAGGCAGATTATTTTTAACAAATTCATTGAGATACATATAACATATCATAAAATTTACCCATTTCCAGTGTACAATTCAGTAACGTTACTGAGTGGTGTGCCATTGGCATACCTGGTTTTAGAACATTTTCACCTCCCCCCCAGTAAGATTCCTTACACCCATTTATATTTAATCCTCATTCCCACCCAGCCCCAGGTAACCACTTGTCTACTTTCTGTTTCTAGAAATTTGCCTTTTCTGGGCATTTCATATAAATGGAATCATATAATATGTCCTTTTTTTTTTTTTTTTAAGATTTATCTATCTATCTATTTAATTATTTATTTATTTGAGAGAGAGAGTGTGTGTGAGTGAGAGGGAGAAGCAGGCTCCCCACTGAGCAGGGAGCCCGATACAGGGCTCGACCCCAGGACCCTGAGATCATGACCTGAGCCGAAGGCAGATGTTTAACTGACTGAGCCACCCAGGTGCCCCAATACCTGGTTTCTTGTATCTGCCTTCCTTCACTTAACACTGGGTTTTTGAAGTTCGTCTGTGAAGTAGCATGTCAGCAGTTCATTCCTTTTTATTGCTGAATAGTATTCTGCTATGTGGATATACCACATTTTGTCTGTCTCTTCATTTGTTCATGAACATTTAGCGTGTCTCCACTTGTTGGTTATTATGAATAATGCTATGAATATTTGCATGCAAGCCTTTGTGTGGACATATACTATTAATTCTCTTGAGTATATATCTAGAAGTGGAATTCCTGGGTCATACCGTAATTCTGTGTTTAACTTTTGGAGGAACTGGCAGAGTTTTTCCAAAGCAGCTATACCATTCGATGTTTCTCCTAGCAATGTGTGAGGGCCCATGGTGTAGATTTAAGAGAAAATGCTTTCACAGTGCAGGGAAACAAGATTGTAAGCACTTTAAATGTAGATGGGTGGCTTATACTTTGTAACATAATGAATATCTGTTGATTGCTGACTAAGCAACATTCATACTTAAAATTTTGAAAACTCCTCCAAACTGCAGTGTTATCGAAGATGTGCACAGATGTTACAATGTTAGCAAAGATAACTCTGGCTGTCATACTTGGGTACATTTTTTTTACAACCTCTTAAAATTTTGCATGTAACATTTATCACTGTTTTTTAATGACAGAATAATATAAAGAAGAAATTTAAAAATCGGACCATAATCTCCCCCATCTGGGTTGACCTATTTTAAAGCAATATGTGTATAAGGTTAGAAAAATAAAACCATGTAAGCTGTGTACAAAATGAAAAATGAGAGCTTTATTTCTGTCTCCCATGTTCACGTCCTTGTCTCAAAGGTAACCACTTGCTGAGGTTCTTGTTTTGTACTTTTGCTGTTGGCACTTATGGCCAGAATCAAGTTTTTTGTTGGTTTGATTTGTTCTAGACTATCCACCTCCCAGTATGCATGTAAGTATGTTGGACTTGGTAAAACGAAAAACTGTGGGAGCATTACGAGTGATCATACTCTACTTGGACAGCATACCGTAGGAGAGCTCAATAAATGGCAGACGGTATTCTCATAAAGCACGGTTTTCTCAAACTTCTTTGCAAAATAGTCATCTACCAGTAAAGTGGCCTTCTCGGTTTTAGCATTGAAGGATAAATAAATCCCATCAGAACATGACTTTCTTGAGTGGACCTTAGGAACATGGCATTAAGTGGAGGGTCAGATTTCTGACTGCATCATCCTCCAGTTATCAGTTCATTTTCTCATCTCTTCTGTTCCCCTCTCCTAAATGAGGGACCCTAGACAGGCCCCTGATGACATGAGGTAGCAATACCTGGGCTGCCTTGTGAACAACTAGATGGAGGTCACAGTAGTGATGAGATGGGTTTAAAAAAGAAGTAATGGAGCGGAGAAGTGGAAATGTGAAGGTGGCGACAATGAGTAAGGAGATGAGGAGCGAAGAAAGTCAGAAAAACTCAGGAGGGATATCAAGTTACATGGAAAAGAGAAAAAAAAAGTTAATTTACCATTAATGTGTGCGATCTTCCATTTGTTTCCTAGCAGATGTTTCTTGTCTTCTCTGCATATGCTGTTCGGTAGCCTGTTGGTGAAGTCTCTGGCACTGTGATGGGGAGCAGACATGCCTCTTCTTCCCTCATGGAAATACTGAGCTGTGTATAAATGTTGTTGTTTTCTTTAAGTCCCTATATATCAGGTTTATTATTATACCCATTTTTGTTATCCTCTAGATTTTTTGAATTATGTCTTCCATCTTATGCAGTGAGTTAAAAACTGGGAAGAACCTTAGAAATTGGCTAAATTTTGTGTCATTTACTATTAAGAATTATTACCTGAAAGACAGTGATCTTGGGATCCTACAAATTATTTTTTTTTTAAGATTTTATTTATTTATTTGACAGAGACACAGCAAGAGAGGGAACGCAAGCAGAGGGACTGGGAGAGGGAGAAGCAGGCTTCCCACTGAGCAGGGAGCCCAATGCAGGGCTCGATCCCAGGACCCTGGGATCCTGACCTGAGCTGAAGGCAGATGCTTAATGACTGAGCCACCCAGGCATCCCATACAAATTATTTTGAAACCCCTAGGATGTAGTGCTATAAAGGGTGTATTGCGAGTTGAGTTGCCATAGGTTAACAGTGATGAAAAACGAATTCATCATGGCAGCTTTTATTATCACAGTATTGTTTCTATAATTCTTTGGAAAATAGCACCTCATTTGATCCTAACAACTTAAATTTTATGCTACATAACATATAATGTGGTCTTCTGAGAGCTTAACATCAAGAATATTTTCCTTTCCTCTTATAATAAAGTTCCGTAGTATATAAAGTTAAACTAGTTTTCACAGGAAGTTGGTAGATTTCTTACATTTGTTTTTTATTTGATCAGAATCTTTTCTGAAAATTTTACAAAGAATCACAACACCTTTGTAGAAATCTGATACTAAAATCACAGAAGATCAGACTTTTCATCAATACCTGAAATGAGAGAATAATCAGTGGCAAATGAACTAGGAGAAAGGCAATATTTAATAACTGAGAATGACCAGAAAGATTTGCTCATGTACTCAGCTGACATTGACTAAGTAATTCTGTATGTTGGGCACCATGTTGGGTGTCATGGCAGTCCCCAGTTGAAGAATATAAGGCCTTTGCCCATAAGGAAAATAAGAGCAGAGGAAAGGAATATTTTGAGATCAGATCTTTTTTTTCAAAGAAGAGACAAGGTAGCTTCAGAAAATATATTAAAGCTTAGATGAGGTGTGATATCATTGTTATGTACTAGACACCATTCAGAGTGCTTTTATATATATACATGCTATGAGGTAGGTACAGTTCTCATCACAATTTTATGCCTAATAGAGACTCAGCGACTTGCCCAGGATCATAACAGCTTGTGAAGTGTTGAAGCCAAAATTCAAATGCCCAAGCATTCTAATCTGAACCAGCCCCTCAAGATCATTACTTACACAAACAACCTCAGTAGATTTAGGAGGGTAAAGACACAGAAGGCAGAGTACCTCCATGAAGTGTCTCTGATCCCTGAGTAGATCTCTTAGCTTTGATTGGTCTGTTTCCTCAACTATAAACCAAGATTCCTTTCCATTCAACATTTCTAACATTGAAAGGATTTCTAATGTTATGTAGAGGACAGGGTAGAGGGAGCACCTTTAGCTAACTTTGGGGCACTGGGACTTTCTCTGTGTGTTGTCAGACACAGGTCTGACTCTCTGGCTCCTTCTGCTCAGACCTGACCACAGGGAACTTAATCATAGCAGTTTCAGCTTTATACTGTGATCTGTGCGACAGTCATTCATAGATTCCAGTTTTTAAAAACTGTGGTTGGGTTCTTCTTTGCATAAGCACAGAGTGTTTCTACAAAGTAATGTGACTGCTTTGTTATAAAAACATGTGAATGTTGTCTCTTTAAAAGTAGTCACCAAAGGAACCCAAGAACTTTTCCAAAAATGCTGCAATTGCACAAAACCTTTTTGAAACTCTTCTTACAGAGTTACTTTCAAAGCTTGGAACCCATTCTTTGAATAGTCATAAGGTTGGCAAATCCTCGTCCTTTGGGAATGAATTCAATTTCTGGAAACAACCTGAAGCCAAATGTGGTGAATACGGTGGATAAGAATAAATTAAATACCTTTAAACCACTCTTGGATAGGATCATTTTTGATCCAAAACCAAGTTGTGACTATAAAATAATAAGACCGAGTTTCTAGTGATATTTACAAACTAGTTTCTATATGTCCAACTTCAGGTTATTACTTTGTAACCTCATTATGAAAACAGGAAAATGTTACAGTTTTTATTCTGTCCTAAAATCATTTTTCAGTGTTTATAATATACCCAGGTAGGTGTTAGACATATCATAAGCATTAAAAAAATACATTGAGTATGCAAATGTAACATGTGATATCTTTTCATTGAAGTGTATTCCCTATGTATTAGGGAAAACAATTTGTGAAAAACTTGCCCTGAGTTTAGTTTAAAGTAAGTGAAATTCAGCTGTCACAATCTTCTTGTATTATCTTGTCCTTCATTACAGATTAAGGGAATATGTATGCTAATTACATTTTTTCAGGCCCTCTCTCCATATCAGAACTTTACACCAGATGAACTTTTTTCATGTATTCAAGGCATCACTCCTGACTTTTCCACAGGATGGCTATCAGTTCTCAGCATGAAACTTTCCACTTTTGTCCAAGTGTCCCCTGTTAGTTAATATCTGTGAGATGATTGATCTACTACTACCTGTTAAGTCCTAGAGCATTAAAGATAAAATAAAGATAAAGAGCATTAAGTCCTAGAGCATTAAAGATAAGCATCTTTTCTTGTTCCCAATTTTTGGTCCAAATGGGTTTATTAGCATAGCAGTTTTATCTGAGATCTGATTTTAGTGCTGTAGTGTTTGGTAACTTGTATGTGCTTTGTCTCCACTCTTCTGTAATCCACTGGAATTCAACAGACATTTCCCTACTGCTTACTCTCTGCTGGGCATACTAGGCTAAAGGACATGTGTGCACTAGCCTCAGGAGCTCACAGGCTGGGGAGAGGAGAGTGGGGATATGGGCACACACACATATAACTAATACCATGTGATAAAAATTTCACAGTAGTTGTCTGCTGCTAATGGGAACAGAGATGTAGGCAATTTGTTTTCCTTGAGGTGAGCTGAGGTAAGAAGTGATGTTGAAACATGGTTGAGGGGCAGTAGAGAATTTGGCCTCAGCTGAAGGGAGAAAGTTATTCCAGGCAGAAGGAAGAACAAAGATAGGTTGCTTGAGAGTTCAAAATCATGTTTTTGACACATATGTAAAGGTTTCCTGTGGCTGGAATGGTGGGGGCCAGGAGAACTAGGAAGAGCAGACTGGGGGCAGACCTGGAGCCCCCATTTAGAATGCTCTTCCTTGCTTTGTTCTCTTTCTTCACTTCCGGCTTTGGCTCTGCTACTGATTCTTTGAAACTTTAGGGAAGTCATTCGCTCTGGTCTTCACTTTCCTCCTCTGTAAAGAAGGAGAGCTGAATGACCTGATTTGTTAGATTCCTTCCAATCTGAAGAGGAAGAGTCTTTGAAGAAACTGCCCTACTTCTCTGCACTCTTCTGTAGCCTTTGTGTAAAGAATTCTATCAGACTGCAACAAACCAAGGAAAGCTTTTTGAGTATGACTAGAATCCTTGCTTTCTTACTTGGTGTTGTGCTCTTTTATTTTTTTCTTTCCTTTCCCTAGGTAAACTTACACCTGGTTAAGGCAGACCTGCCACTGGAACATACCTAAACTGTCCTCTCACAAATTTGTAGATACTTATCAGCATTCATGTTGCATTTAGACATCCCTGCTTTGCCCTTTGGCTGCAGCTGACAGGGTCACAATGCCTTCTGGACCAGTCATAGTAGAAATGTCAAATCAAGTAACTTAATGTCAAACCTATAGCACACATGGAGACCAAACTTCTTACCAATAGAATTGCAAGCTTCTCAGCTATTGTTCGGGTCTGAAAATAATGGTATATTGCACTGGAATACAGATGACAATTTAAGGTTAAAAGACCTTTTTGCCTCAGAAATGAAGTCAGGGATATTTGCTTACCACTTCAACTTAATAATTATTTTAGCATTTAAAAGCACTTTATATTTTTTAAAGTACTTTCATTTACACCAGTAGTTGAATTTAACACACATATTCTGAGAACTTACTCTTGTTAGGTACTGTGCTGTCCATCTTAAAAGTAAAACAACCAGGGCGCCTGGGTGGCTCAGATGGTTAAGCGTCTGCCTTCGGCTCAGGTCATGATCCCAGGGTCCTGGGATCGAGTCCCACATCAGGCTCCTGGCTCAGCGGGGAGCCTGCTTCTCCCTCTGACCCTCTCCCTTCTCATGCTGTTTCTCTCTCGCTCGCTCTCTAAAAAATAAATAAAATCTAAAAAAAAAAAAAAGCTAATGGGCGCCTGGATGGCTCAGTTGGTTAAGCGACTGCCTTCAGCTCAGGTCATGATCCCAGGGTCCTAGGATCGAGTCCCGCATCGGGCTCCCTGCTCTGCGGGGAGCCTGCTTCTCCCTCTCCCACTCCCCCTGCTTGTGTTCCCTCTCTCGCTGTGTCTCTCTCTGTCAAATAAATAAATAAATAAAAATCTTTAAAAAAAAAAAAAAAAGTAAAACAACCAGTTATTTTTACCATCAGAATGGGTTTACTCGGGAACAGCAGAGGAATTGCAGTCTGGCACGAGCAAGCGATAGCAAAAGCCACTGGCAGGTCCACAGAACAAAGGAAAGGAATGCTTCTTTATAGAGAAAAAGGAGAAGTTGGGAGGGGCTGTTATAAACAAAAAGGCCATTGGTGTAAACTGGGAATTTGAAGCGTAGTGGCTTTTCGTTGGCTGATTGGCAACAGTCTCTCATTGGCTGGGCTGTTGCCAGGCCAGGAGAAAATCTAGGTTTTCCTTTTGGGAATGCAAGGTCTGTCTCTTTCTGTTGAGTCTGCAAAGTGGGGCAACTAGTGGTACAACTTGGGCTCCCCGCCTTCTGGCCTCCTGACTCCATTTTCCATGAAGTTTCCTTTATTAAGTTTCACAATACTATGTTATAAGGATATTAAGTTGTATTAGACATGGACCCTGCCCTCTAGAGCAAATTTCTCTATAATTTGAGCACTATCTTACTATGACATTAAGTATGAATTTCAATCTATTGTGATAAATAAGAATACGTACAAATTCTTTTTAAGAGAATAGCGGAAGAGAAAGTAGCCCAGTGTGGGGACTGAGTAAATAAAGTAAATCATGAGAATGGTTGGAATTTTCCAATGGAGAGAAGAGTAGAGTCCCAAAGAGAGAACCTAGGAATGATTTTATGTTGGAATGAAGGACAAAAGAAGAGGCCACAAAGGTGATGGAAAATAAATGGCACAGCAGAAAAAAAGCAATAATAATATTAAATGCTTGAAATAGAATCATGAAAAAAATGACCAAGGGAAGGAGACTCTCAAGACATAGCAAGGGCAGATGCTGCCAATAGCCGCATTAAGAGAACCCCTGAAGGGCCCTTGGCATTTAGCAATACAGAGATCACCAGGGAACTCTGCCAGTGAAATTTTAGTGGAGCATTGAAAATGGAGGCCAGACTTTAGTGAATTGGGTTAATGGGAAATGAAGAAGCAGACACAGCATGGGTAGGCTATAGCTTCAAGAGATGCCACTGAGAAATGAAGGAAGGGGAGGGAGGTCACTGGAGGAAGTGAGGTCAAAGGAAAGTGTTGTGCTTTATTTATTTATTTTTTTAATTTAAATTCTAGTTAATATACATTGCAAGGTTTGTTTTGTTTTGTTTTTTCCCCACACGCAAAGACATTAGAACTTTATTTTGAAAAAATTAGGAAGATAATGACCGTCCTTGAGCAGTGACATGATCAAAACTGGGCTTTTATCCCCACAGCTGTGCATGACTGAAGCTCAACCAAGAGTGAGTGTTGAAGAATCATGGTAGATTCAGCAGCAGGACCTGTGATTGGGAGCTGAGGGTTTAAAGTGATGGGCTCAGAGATGAGCCTTTCTTTATCTCAGCTTCATCATGGGTGATAGATCCATTTTTTAAATTTAAATCCAATTAATTAACATATAGTGTAGTATTAGTTTCAGAGGTAGAGTTCAGTGATTCATCAGTCTTATATAATACCCAGTGCTCATTATAGCACATGCCCTCCTTAATGTCCATCACCCAGTTACCCCATGCCTCCACCCCTCTCTCCTCCAGCAACCCTCTGTTTGTTTCCTGTGAGTCAGAGTCTCTTATGGTTTGTCTCCCTCTCTGGTTTCCTCTTGTTTTATTTCTCCCTCCCTTCCCCTATGATCCTCTGTTTCATATCTTAAATTACACATATGAGTGAGATCATAGGATAATTGTCTTTCTCTGACTGGCTTATTTAGCTTAGCATAATACCCTCTAGTTCCATTCACATCATTGCAAATGGCAAGATTTCATTTTTTTTGATGGCTGAGTAGTATTCCATTGTCTATATATATGTACATTGCATCTTCTTTATCCATTCTTCTGTTGATGGACATCTAGGCTCTTTCCATAGTTTGGCTGTTGTGGACATTGCTGCTATAAACATTGGGGTGCAGGTGCCCCTTCGGATCACTACATTTGTATCTTTGGGGTAAATACCTAATAGTGCAATTGCTAGGTCATAGGGTAGCTCTGTTTTCAACTTTTTGAGGAACCTCCATACTGTTTTCCAGAGTGGCTGCACCAGCTTGCATTCCCACCAACAGTGTAGGAGGGTTCCCCTTTCTCCACATCCTCGCCAACATCTGTCGTTTCCTGACTTGTTAATTTTAGCCATTCTGACCGGTGTGAGGTGGTGTCTCATTGAGGTTTTGATTTGTATTTCCCTGATGCTGAGTGATGTTGAGCACTTTTTCATGTGTCTGTTGGCCATTTCAGTGTTTTCTTTGGAGAAATGTCTGTTCATGTCTTCTGCCCATTTCTTAGTTGGATTATTTGTTCTTTGGGTGTTGAGTTTGATAAGTTCTTTATAGATTTTGGATACTAGCCCTTTATCTGATATGTCATTTGCAAATATCTTCTCCCACTCTGTTGGTTGTCTTTTGGTTTTGTCGACTGTTTCCTTTGCTGTGCAGAAGTTTTTTATCTTGATGAAGTCCCAATAGTTCATTTTTGCCTTTGTTTCCCTTGCCTTGGGAGACGTGTCTAGCAAGAAGTTGCTAAGACCAAGGTCACAGAGGTTGCTGCCTGTGTTCTCCTCCAGGATTTTGATGGATTCCTGTCTCACATTGAGGTCTTTCATCCATTTTGAGTCTATTTTTGTTTGTGGTATAAGGAAATGGTCCAGTTTCATTCTTTTGCATGTGGCTATCCAACTTTCCCAACACCATTTGTTGAAGAGACTGTCGTTTTTCCATGGGATATTCTTTCCTGCTATATCAAAGATTAGTTGACCATAGAGTTGAGGGTCCATTTCTGGGCTCTCTATTCTGTTCCATTGATCTATGTGTCTTTTTTGTGCCAGTACCTTCTTGTCTTGATGATTACAGCTTTGTCTTAGAGCTTGAAGTCCGGAATTGTGATGCTACCAGCTTTGGTTTTCTTTTTCAGCATTCCTTTGGCTATTCGGGGTCTTTTCTGATTCTATACAAATTTTAGGATTATTTGTATCCAAATTTTAGGATTTTTATTCCAAAAATAAAACAAGAGGAAACCAGAGAGGGAGACAAACCATAAGAGACTCTGAATCATAGGAAACAAACTGAGGGTTGCTGGAGGAGAAAGGGGTGGTGGCATGGGATAACTGGGTGATGACCTAGCAATTGCACTACTAGGTATTTACCCCAAAGATACAAATGTAGTGAAAAAAGTTGATGGTATTTTGATGGGGATTGCATTGAATGTGTAGATTGCTCTAGGTAGCATAGACATTTTAACAATGTTTGTTCTTCCAATCCATGAGCATGGAACATGTTTCCATTTCTTTGTGTCTTCCTCAATTTCTTTCATGAGTATTCTGTAGTTTTCTGAGTACAGATCCTTTGCCTCTGGTTAGATTTATTCCTAGGTATCTTAATGGTTTTGGGTGCAATTGTAAATTGGATTGACTCCTTAATTTCTCTTTCTTCTGTCTCATTGTTAGCGTATGGAAATGCAGTTGATTTCTGTGCATTGATTTTGTATTCTGCCACATTGCTGAATTCCAGTATGAGTTCTAGCAGTTTTGGGGTGGAGTATCATGTCATCTGCAAAGAGTGAGAGTTTAACTTCTTCTTCGCTAATTCGGATACCTTTTATTTCTTTTTGTTGTCTGATTGCTGAGGCTAGAACTTCTAGTACTATGTTGAACAAAAGTGGTGATAGTGGACATCCCTGTTGCGTTCCTGACCTTAGGGGAAAGCCTCTCAGTTTTTCCCCATTGAGAATGGTATTTGCTGCAGGTCTTTCGTATATGGCTTTTGTGATATTGAGGTATGTTCCCTCTATCCCTACACCGTGAAGAGTTTTAATCAAGAAAGGATGCTGTACATTGTCAAATGCTTTTTCTGCATCAATTGAGAGATTATATGGTTCTTGTCTTTTTTTTTTTTTAAGATTTTAGTTTTTATTTATTTGAGAGAGAGTGTGAGAGAGAGAGCACAAGAGGGGGTAGGGCCAGAGGGGGGAGCAGACTCCCTGCTGAGCAGGGAGCCCGATGCGGGACTCGATCCCAGGACTCCGGGCTCATAACCTGAACCAAAGGCAGTCGCTTAATCAACTGAGCCACACAGACACCCTGTCTTTTCTTTTATTAATGTGATCTATCATGTTGATTGATTTGTGAATGTTAAACCACCCTTGCAGCCCAGGAATAAATCCCACTTGGTCGTGGTGAATAATCCTTTTAATGTACTGTTGGATCCTATTGGCTAGTATCTTGGTGAGGATTTTGGCATCCATGTTCAACAGGGATATTGGTCTGTATTTCTTTTTGGTGGAGTCCTTGTCTGGTTTTGGGATCAAGGTAATGCTGGCCTCATAGAATGAGTTTGGAAGTTTTCCTTCCATTTTGTGTTAAAACAGATTCTGAAGAATAGGTATTAATTCTTCTTTAAATGTTTGGTAGAATTCCCTTGGGAAGCCATCTGGCCCTGGACTCTTATTTGTTGGAGATTTTTGATGACTGCTTCAATTTCCTTAGTGGTTATAGGTCTGTTCAGGTTTTCTATTTCTTCCTGGTTCAGTTTTGGTAGTTTATATGTCTCTAGGAATGCATCCATTTCTTGCAGATTGCCTAATTTGTTGCCATATAGTTGCCCATAATATGTTCTTATGATTGTATTTCTTTGGTGTTGGTTGTGGTCTCTCCCCTTTCATTCATGATTTTATTTATTTGGGTCCTTTCTCTTTTCTTTTTGATAAGTCTGGCCAGGAGTTTATCAATATTATTAATTCTTTAAAAGAACCAGCTCCTATTTTTGTTGATCTGTTCTACTGTTCTTTTGGTTTCTGTTTCATTGATTTCTCCTCTAATCTTTATTAATTCTCTCCTGCTGGGCTTAGGCTTTATTTGCTGTTCCTTCTCTAGCTCCTTTAGGTGTAAAGTTAGGTTGTGTATTTGAGACCTTTCTTGTTTCTTGAGAAAGGCTTGTATTGCTAAGTACTTCCCTCTTAGGACCACCTTTGCTGCATCCTAAAGGTTTTGAACCGTTGTGTTTTCATTTTCATTTGTTTCCATGATTTTTTAAAATTCTCCTTTAATTTCCTGGTTGACTCATTCGTTCTTTAGTAGGATGCTCTTTAACCTCCATGTATTTGAGTTCTTTCCAAATTTCCTCTTGTGATTGAGTTCAAGTTTCAAGGCACTGTGGTCTGAAAATACGCAGGGAATGTTCCCAGTCTTTTGGTACCAGTTGAGACCTGATTTGTGACCCAGTATGTGATCTATTCTGGAGAATGTTCCATGTGCACTCTAGAAGAATGTGTATTCTGTTGCTTTGGGATGGAATGTTCCGAATATATCTGTGAAGTCCATCTGGTCCAGGGTGTTATTCAAAGCCCTTGTTTCCTTGTTGATCTTCTGCTTAGATGATCTGTCCATTGCAGTGAGTGGGGTGTTGAAGTCCCCTACTTTTATTGTCTTATTGTCAATGTGTTTCTTTGATTTTGTTATTAATTGTTGTATATAATTGGCTGCTCCCATGTTAGGGGCATAAATATTTATAATTGTTAGATCTTCTTGTTGGATGGACCCTTTAATTATGATATAGTGTCCTTCCTCATCTCCTATTACAGTTGTGGTTTAAAATCTAATTTGTCTGATGTAAGGATTGCTATCCCCTTTTCTTTTTGATGTCCATTTGCATGAAAAATGGTTTTCCACCCCCTCACTTCCAATCTGGAGGTGTCTTTAGTCTAAAATGAGTCTCTTGCAGACAGCATATTGATAGATCTTGCTTTTTTATCCAATCTGATACCCTATGTCTTTTGATTGGGGCATTTAGCCCACTTACATTCAGAGTAACTATTGAAATATATGAATTTATTGCCATTGTATTACCTGTAAAGTCACTGTTTTTGTATATTGTCTCTGTTCCTTTCTGGTCTGTGTTACTTTTGGGCTCTCTCTTCGCTTAAAGGATCCCCTTTAATATTTCTTGCAGGGCTGGTTTAGTGATCACAAATTCTTTCAGTTTCTGTTTGTCTTGGAAGCTTTTTATCTATTTTGAAAGACAGCCTTGCTGGATAAAGCTTTCTTGGCTGCATATTTTTCTCATTTAGCACCCTGAATATATCATGCCAGTTCTTTCTGGCCTGCTAGGTCTCTGTGGGTAGGTCTGCTGCCAGTCTAATGTTTCAACCCTTGTAGGTTACAGACCTCTTGTCCTGAGCTGCTTTCAGGATTTTCTGTTTGTCCCTGAGATTTGTAAGCCTCACTATTATATGTCAAGGTGTTGACCTATTTTTATTGATTTTGAGAGGGATTCTCTGTGCCTCCTGGACTTGAATGCCTGTTTCCTTCTCCAGATTAGGGAAGTTCTCCACTATAATTTGCCCCAGTATACCTTCTGCCTCTCTCTCTCTCTCTCCCCTTCCTCTTCTTCTGGGATCCTACGTATTCTAAAATTGTTTCACTTTATGGTATCACTAATCTCTCAGATTTTCCCCTCATGATACAATAGTTGTTTATCTGTCTTTTTCTCAGTTTCTTTATTCTTCATCATTTTGTCTTCTATATCACTAATTCTCTCTTCGGCCTCATTTATCCTAGCAGTTAGAGCCTCCATTTTTTATTGCCTCTCATTAATAGCCTTTTTGATTTTGACTTGATTAGATTTTAGTTCTTTTATTTCTCCAGAAAGGGATCCTGTAGCATCTTCTCTGCTTTTATCAAGCTCAGCTAGTATCTTTATATTCGTTATTCTGAACTCTAGTTCCGGCATCTTACTTATGTCCATACTGATTAGGTCCCTGGCAGTCAGTAGTGCCTCTTGTTCTCTTTTTTGAGGTGAGTTTTTCCATCTTGTCATTCTTGCAGACAGTGGTCATTTTTCTATTTGTAGAGGTGCATCTGTTCTTACCTTAGATCTCTGGTTGAGTTCACAGGTGTTCAGAATGATTTGATAGCTATCTAGCTGGATTCCCGGGACCAGACAAAACTAGGGTCTTCACCACCTCGGACTCTTCTTACAGTATTGGTGTTGTTTTTTTTTTTTAAGATTTATTTATTTATTTGACAGAGAGAGGCACGGTGAGAGAGGGAACACAAGCAGGGGGAGTGGGAGAGGGAGAAGCAGGCTTCCCGCAGAGCAGGGAGCCCGATGCGGGGCTCGATCCCAGGACCCTGGGATCATGACCTGAGCCGAAGGCAGACGCTTAACGACTGAGCCACCCAGGTGCCCCGACAGTATTGGTTTTTAAATGAGAGAGCTTTGTGAGGTTGTACATAAACTCCCAGAAAGCAAGCAGAGAGGGGAAAGATGAAGATGTACCACAAAGGTGGACTGATAGAACAAGCCCAGAGGTGTGGGAACATGGGCTTGAACGTCAATAGGAGAGAGCCCTTGTCTTCTGAAACTGGGGGAACGCACAGATGCAGTAGATGCAAATACACGCCATTGTAGATCAGGGGAACACACATGGCTGCACTCCTGTGAATACTTCAGTTTTCTGTTTTCCTAACTAAGTCATGATGTGGCCCCTTTCTTCCAGAGGGATGGGTTGTGTGTGGCTAGGGTCTTGGCAGCATGGAGGGTGTTTAGAAAGCAAGCTGAGGGAATAGGAAGGGAGGATGGCGAAGGGCTGCCAATGGGCCTGTGACAACAGCATCAATCCACAGTAAGGGCTAATTTTCCCCCTTCAGCAGTGCTCACCATTTAGGGTTGAGAAAGTAAAAAGGCTGATGTTGAGCTGATCTTGTGGTGTTGATGCTGGCAGAAGGACTGGCATACCTGGAAACTGAGGGTGAATCTGTCACAGAGGTTGTCTGAGCTGCTTCAGGAAATAAGTCCAGAAGGCATTGGTCAGCTTAGGAGAACATGGAATATCAAAGACTGTTATCTGTATCTGAGGCCAAAAAGTACCTGGGCGGGAGTGGTGAGGGGCAGGAACTGGGGTGATAGAAGATTACAGGCAGACAGCAAGAGAGAGCATTTTTATATGGAGCAATCTGAGCAATGACTTAATGGAGTTAATACCAAGTGGGCAGATGGCATTCACGTGGACACTGAAGGATCCAAGTTTCAGAGTTCTCCAGGAAAGGGAAGTGGTCCATATGTTGGAGGATGCAGGCAATAAGGAACATTAAATGCAGCTCTGTCAAGACTAACCCACAGGAGGTTGGACTTTTTGTATGCCAAGTAGAGGTGAAAATTGACTTCATTTTTTAAACACAAGTGAACTAACACAATCAGAAACAAGAGTAGTCAATACATTAACTGGTCATCAGAAAGTATTTTAAAATCAATTACCTTCTTACCAACAGTAACAAATTTAAAAAACAAATTGGAAGAAAATGTACAAACAACAAGAAATATGAAATAGCCAGAAATAAGTTTAAGAGGAGTTAAAAATAATATAGCTACTACAGGAGACAACTTAATTAATGGAGAGATTTACCTTCTTTGAAAGGAAAGAAAAACTTAACATCATAAAGATAGTGTGTTCCTTAAATTTTAAGTTCAAACAGAATTTCAGTGACTCTGCAACGTTACAACTGAATCGAAAATTCCTCTGAAAGAATAAGCATGTAAGAATATGCAGGCTAAATCTAAATGATAGAAGGTAGACTTGTGGTTTGTCATGATGGATTCTCAAGCTCTAAGATTGATTTAACTTTAACACATCTAATCCGTTAGCTCCTGATCTCATCACCAACCACCTTCTTTCATTTTTTTTTTTCATTCATTTGAGAGAGAGAAGGGGAGAGCAAGCACAAGTGGGGGGAAGGAGAGGGAGAAGCAGACTCCCTGCTGAGCAGGGAGCCTGATGCAGGGCTCGATCCTAGGACCCTGGAGATCATGACCTGAGCCAAAGGCAGACGCTCAACTGACTGAGCTTCCCAGGCGCCCCTAGGATTTAACTTTAGCACATCTAATCTGTTAGCTCCTGATCTCATTGCCAAACACCTTCTTTAACTGAATATATCACTCATAATTTTGAAACAAACCATTCAAAACCCTATTTAAAATGTATTTTCCAAGGTGTATTCAAATTTATGCATTATAAAACTTAGAGATTTTCCTGTGAGCCTCATGTGTAAAATTCCTCCCTAAACATTTACTTGAAATATGCTCTGGTTTAAGACATTGAGCATACCTAGTGTCCCAAAATACAATGTTATCCCTTCTCTTTCTTCTTTTTTTAAAAGATGTTTTAAACAAATTAACATATGTGATTAGAACAAGCACACAGTAGTAACCTTGACCACCACAGGTCATAGCAAAAAATAAAACAAAAATCACTAGTAATTTTATCTCCAAAAGAAAATTCAAACATGGTTTGTATTTTGATTTTGGATAGTGCATTTAACTAATATTGGAACTTCATTCCTGAAGGTAGCATTACATACTCATCATTAATGGGGACTATTTTTCCTTTTTCTTTTTCTCCTTTTTTTTTTTTTTTTAAAGATTTTTATTTATTTGACAGAGAGCACACAAGCAGGGGAGCAGCAGAGGGAGAGAGAGAAGGGGAGCCCGATGCGAGACTCGATCCCAGGACCCTGGGATCATGACCTGAGCCGAAGGCAGACACTTAACTGACTGAGCCACCCAGGCGCCCTAATGGGGATTATTTTTCCAGAAGTACTAGTTTGTGCTGATAAATTTACCCTTCTTTGCCAGCCCACATTGTAAGATCACTGCAAGAAAGAATCAAAATTGACCAATTTGCTTCTCACTTGGCCTAATAATCTTTGGCTTGGTTTCTATTCACCTCAGTAGTTCCAAGATTTTAGTGGGCACAAGACTTAAGTCTTAAAACAGTTTGAAATAGGGGCACCTGGGTGGCCCAGTTGGTTAGGCATCCAACTCTTGATTTCGGCTCAGGTCATGATCTTAGGGTGGTGAGATCGAGCTCCATAGCAGGCTCCACATTCAATGTGGAACCTGCTTAAGATCCTCTCTCTCCCTCTTCCACTGCCCCTCCCCCCACCTCCTCCCTCTTTTAAAAAGAAAAACGGTTTAGTAGGTTTAAGTGTGTTCATTTTTACAGGCCACCCACCATCTCCCAGGTGGTTCTGATATAGAAAGTGCTTAGGCCCCACTTTCAGAACCACTCATTTATGGAGTTCACAGACAGATTTTACCAGAAACCATATGGCTTAAGCCTACCCAAAATGATCTGTCATGGAAGAGAGGAAAGTGCTTCAGCTTTTTTTTTTTTTTTAAAGATTTTATTTATTTATTTGACAGAGAGAGATACAGCGAGAGAGGGAACACAAGCAGGGGGAGAGGGAGAGGGAGAAGCAGGCCTCCCGCCGAGCAGGGACCCCGATGTGGGGCTCGATCCCAGGACCCCGGGATCATGACCTGGGCTGAAGGCAGACGCTTAACGACTGAGCCACCCAGGCGCCCCAGTGCTTCAGCTTTTATTTGTATTCTCTGTCCTGGTTTTGGTTAAGTATTGTCTCATTCTGTGTGTTCATGTCTTAAGCCCGGCTTCCATTAGTTAGTAAGAAAACAGGGCCCCCCAGGCAAAAGCTTTGAGGCTTCAGAGCCTGCTCACACCCTTTTCCACATCTTCCTCCTTCTCTGTCTCCAAAGACACCCTTTACCTGGTCACCTACTGCTGTGCCCCCTCTGTAAAACCAGCTTTCTCTCAGCTATGGTGGGAAGACGCCACCAGTGACTTCATGAGTTGGTGGTGTTACTTCATAACAGTAAAAGAGAGAGATGCCTTCCAGTACCCCCTTCCCGGTTCTGGCTTACCTTTACAGAGATTGCTGCAAAGAAATATAGGGGAGCGTAATGGGGTGGGGGTCGGAGGAGCAAGCAGGGATGGTGGGAAGGGGATTCAGGTATACTACAAAAGACAGGCTTCCCATTATCTGCCATGATTGAGCCAACAAGTCTCTGCAGGTAGCTGCCCTTCGAACAAGCTAGGCTTCAGCTTAGAAAAGACATTGCCTCAGCATTCTTTCTAAGATAACCTGACAGCTTGGTATCTGGAGCTGTTCAAGGAGAGGAATTACTGTTACATTAAAGCTCTTTTTCATGGACAGGATTCTAGGGTTTTTGTTCTAAGAATTGGCAAGAACTTCTTGTAAAGATAAGGAGGCAGCTGGCATTTGTGGCCTGTATTTATAATGGGACAAAGTCTGAGAACCGAATACTTTTTTTTTTTTTTAAGATTTTTATTTATTTATTTGACAGAGAGAGAGACAGTGAGAGAGGGAACACAAGCAGGGGGAGTGGGAGAGGGAGAAGCAGGCTTCCTGCGGAGCGAGGAGCCTGATGCGGGGCTCGATCCCAGGACCCTGGGATCATGACCTGAGCCGAAGGCAGACGCTTAACGACTGAGCCACCCAGGCGCCCCATGAGAACCGAATACTTTTGAGAGGGAGCTGATCTTTGCACCTAGAAGGCCATGTTTTGTTTCAGACGCACGTACTGCTTGCTTTTCAGATGCTTACTTTCCATCCCTTCCCTGTGCCCAGGAGGGCTGACCTAACCCTGCAAATTCTCAAAGGCCAATGAGCGCATCTATGGGAAAGCCCAGACGACCTCGAGTACCAGCACAGCCCAAGGCCTCACTGACAAATCATATTGATGGGCCAGAGGAAATGGGTGGCTGCGCTGTCACATCACCATGTGTGTCTGCTGAGCAGCATGTTTCTCTCAAGAATATCCCTTGGGTTTTGAAAGGCAGGGTTTGGGTGGGCGGGTAGGGTGGAGAGAAGCAGGTGCAGCATGAGCCGCAAGCAGGATACAGGTGTGGCACCTACTGTCGTGGGGGCTCATCCATTTAGATATATTCTGCTCTCAATGACAACCAGCTTCTTGTTGACCCATGTAATTGCAAATCTCTTTTCCTTCATCCCCAAGAAGACCTAATTTGGCCCAGGTGTTGAGATTAGGGGCTATTTCTGTTTCTTCTCCCCAGAGTAGCCAGATCAGCTAGGCCCTCAAGAAAAGAGACCCCAGTGGGCGCCTGGGTGGCTCAGTTGGTTAAGCGACTGCCTTCGGCTCAGGTCATGATCCTGGAGTCCCGGGATCGAGTCCCGCATCGGGCTCCCTGCTCGGCGGGGAGTCTGCTTCTCCCTCTGGCCCTCCCCCCTCTCATGTGTGCTCTCTCTCATTCTCTCTCTCTCAAATAAATAAATAAAATCTTAAAAAAAAAAAAAAAGAAAAGAGACTCCAGCACATGGAAATACCAAAGGGTTACCTCCTACTGCCAAGCTGGTAACAGCCATGGGGATTAATGCAGGGAATGTGAACTCTTCCAAGTCCCATATGGATACTCAGAAAATCCAGCATGTGCCCGGAGATGATTTAGTTCATTCTAACCCTAAGTACTGCAGAGGGGGGAAATAATTTTCCCTTTACTCTTCTGAGTTCTTAGCTGAGAGTCCCATGATAAAAGGTAGATTCACAAGAGAAGAATATTATTAACTTGTTTGTGTTATGTATATGTGGGAGATACCCAGGGAAAAATGAGTAACTTAAAGAGGTGGCTTTAGAACTCAGTATTAAATTCCATCTTTATAGGGAGAGGGGAGGGAGGATGTGGGCCTCTCAGGGGAGAGTAAGTGATTTTTATGGAAGATGAAGGGCCTGAAGAAGAATAGGCAGGGGACGCCTGGGTGGCTCAGTTGGTTAAGCGGCTGCCTTCGGCTCAGGGCATGATCCCAGGGTCCTGGGATCCAGTCCCACATCGGGCTCCTTGCCCAGCAGGGAGCCTGCTTCTCCCTCTGCCTGCCTCTCCCCCTGCTTGTGTTCTGTCTCTCTGACAAATAAATAAATAAAATCTTTTTTTTTTTTTAATTTTTAATTTATTTATTTGAGAGAGAGAGAGAGAGAGAAACAGCATGAGAGGGGATAGGGTCAGAGGGAGAAGCAAGCTCCCCGCTGAGCCGGGAGCCCGATGCGGGACTCGATCCCAGGACTCCGGGATCATGACCTGAGCCGAAGGCAGTCGCTTAACCAACTGAGCCACCCAGGCGCCCAATAAATAAAATCTTAAAAAAAAAAAAAAAAGAAGAAGAATAGGCAGGAGGTATGACATTTTCTGACAGTTTATCTGGGTGGGTGTGGTGTGAACTTCTAGTCTACTCTTTTGTGATGAGTCAATCCTTCATGGTTGATGAAACTCCCAGGGAATTCCTTCTGGAGAATCTGTCTTTAGGCAGGGAAGGGGAGTTCAGAGAAAGCCTCTCCATGCATTTCCTCTCCTTCAAATGCCTACAGCTCAAAATAGTCCACACACTGAAGCCACATCTTTTGGGATGACGTCTCCTGCTACTCTTCAATAATAATACATAATGTTAATACCTTCCCTGAACAAGAGCTAGATTTCACTTTTTTTTTTTTAAGATTTTTATTTATTTATTTGTGAGAGCTAGAGAGAGCATGAGTGGGGGGAGGGGCAGAGGGAGAGGGGGAGAAGCAGACATTCCGCTGAGCAGAGAGCCCATGCAGGGCTCCGTCCCAGGACTCCCAAGATCATGAGCTGAGCCAAAGTCAGACGCTTCACCGACTGAGCCACCCAGGTACCCCTCACTTATTTTTTTAATCAGTTATAATTGTTAATCCTTTTTGGGTTTGATGTTGGTATTATGTTTATCTTTTTTTTTTTTTATTCAACTTCTAGCATGCATACTGCAGTGATTACAGATGCAGTGATAATGTAGGGATTTGCTTCAAAATAAATGGGAGTTGGGAGAAGAAGGGGAGAGAGAGATGAAACGAGATTGGCCATGAGTAAATAATCATTCTTTTGTCTACTTTGTGTATATCATAAAACTCAGAGTAAATAGTTGGAAATTTTTTCTAATTATTTATGAAAATAAATAGGAACTTTTACTCAATTAGCTGTGATGTAAACTAAGTATTAATCCCCAAAAGTAGGCCAGCCTGAGTTTTTCTAACAAGATCTTTGACTGATCTTCAAACATTGTCACTATTCTATGAACACCACTTAGGTTCACTGGTCAAATAGAAAATGCATACACTACCCTAAGCTCCTTTACCCCAGATTTTTAAAAATGGGGAAAAATTTTTCTAAATTCAAGTGTGATAGGACAGAGAACAGCTCTGTGCAGTGCAGCTCTGTAGTACATGCTGTGGGAGTGGAGACCTGATGTGGAGGCAAGAAAGCCAGAGTCTCATTCAGACACTGAAATGTGATAAACAACCCTTATATGAAGATGCCCCTCCCAGAAACCACGTGTTGGGCTGCTCTTAAGAAGCCACAGATCCAGGAATAGATTCTTTTCCTTGAGCCTCATTTTCAGAGGTATAAAATGAAGACAGGCAATCTTGTGTTCTTCAGGTTTCTTGGAATCTGCAATATCTAAGCATTGCCCTTTAGACTCTTAAAAAAATAAAACCAATTAAGGTGTGATGGCCCCTCCCAGTAGCAGTGATGAGCTCATGCGGGCTTAGTAAGGCCAACTCTCCTACATTTCACCCAGTTGCCTGAGAAGAAACAGTAAAGCTTCCTCAACGGAAATATTCCTTCTTGACCCACAGTATTTGCTGTATCCTTTTGTCAGATCTTTTCCTGGGAAAATTGCAAGGGCAGACCATCACCTCACTAAAACGCCCCTGACCAGTTTGGTCCAAGTTTGCCAGAACAGGATCCACCCTCCAGTAGAAAATTTCTCTGGCCTTTCCCATGCCAGTCTTCCCAGGTCCAGGAATCCCCAGTGAAATACATCCCTTCCTGTTGCTATTTATGCTGTCTGGTGTAGCCAGAAAGGGCTCTGGGCTGAAATCAGAATGCCCAGCCTCTAGTGCTGATTTGAGGAACATGAAGTACTTAAGGGAAATGAGTAGAGCCCTTTTCCCCAAGGGATACAGAAAACCCTGGACCCTGCCCTCCAGGGGCTTATGATCCAAGGAGGGAAAACACAAGCAAACTGTAGGCATTCATAATTTTAAAACAAACCCCCCGTTAGGGCATGCAGTTGCCGTGGCAGTCATACCTTATAGAGTACTGGGAAGGAGCATTCTGAAAAGGAGGGTCAGCCCTCAGGGCACACAAGGCACTGGGCAAGATTCCCTATAGGACGAAGGCCAGCCAGAGCTAAATCTTTGAAGATAATCAGTGCTTGCCGGGGCCAGGAAAGATGTCTTAGGCTGCCTAAGTGCACGACTGGGGTAACATGATGGGAGGTTAAAAGCCAAAGAGGGAGGTTCCAAATTGCAGAGGGCCTCCTTAATTCATCTTCAGCTGCATCCTGTAGGTACTGGAGAATCGGAAGTGTTTCAGTGGGGTGGGGGTGAGGAGATGATGTAACTCTCCTATCATATTTGGGTTTTTCCAAGATCACAGGGTAAAGTGATCTTCCATATAGACAGAAGGCATGAGATGGAGGAAGGGTCTCTCAGAGCTCACATGAGGTAGGGAGGTACAGTGGTCCAGGCAGAAGACCTTGAGGACCCTGGCGAAGCCAGCAGACCTGGGAAAGAACAGGAGGGAGCGTAACTGGAGAATATTAAGTAGATAAATTCCACAGGTCTTGGTGTCTGAATGAGTTTGGCACGAAACAGGTAGTCAATGTTTGGGAGTAATGGAGGTTCTAGGCACTCAGATTATTGTGTAGTCAGTCCCTCAGTGCTCTTATTTAGCTTCCTTATTTGTGAAGTGGATAATAGGTGTGGCACACACTCGCCTTGTCCAAGTTTCATGAGCACTGGTATGGTATCATGCACAGTATGGTTATGCGTGCTCTTTGCAAACAGCAATGCAAATTTAAAGTCATTTGGAAAATCCAGTACAAAGGGGTGGCAAGAGGGAGGAGGCAGAGAACAGGTGTTTGGCCAACCAGTGTATTTTTAGCACAGGTAGAGAAAATGCATATTTGGTGTGGGAGAAATTAAGAACAGGAAATAAAGATGTCAAATGTAAGATCTGTTAAAATGTATTTAGGGGAACCTGGATGGCTCCGTTGGTCGAGTGTCCAACTCTTGATCTCAGCTCAGGTCTGGATCTCAGATGCTTGAGTTAAAAAAAAAAAAAAAATCTATTTAGGCTTACTGCTTATATTTTCTTGAAAGAGGTACTAATTTTCATTTGTAAATTACACTAATTCTAATTCTTCCATCCTGTGCAAGTTAGTTATCTTTAAAATACTGGGATAAACATTTCTTCTCAACAGCAGTGAGGAGTTACTCTATAATTATTACATATGTTAATACATATAATATGATATATATTTGATTATATCATGATATTAACAAAATATGATATATGCTATATTGCTGTGTCCTATATGATATATAATGATATAAATAGCAAATAATTCTCTGACAATAATACATATAAAACACAGGGATAGATTCCAGGGGAGAAAAACACAGATAAGAGACAGTTAATGGGTTTACTTTCATGAGCAGGTTACATTAATACTTTTGAATCTTACAACTAAAAATAATCCAAAAAAGTACTCTTTTATAATTTTTTGCCATAGAGATAGCATGAACTGTTCTTTGCTTAAGTATCTTGTTTGGAAGTGTTTTAGTTAAACCAAGGCTTCTTAGAGGAAACTGTTCTCTCTACTGTATGGATATTGCATTTTTAAAAAGTGAGAGGGGAGCTTGGCTGGTGCAGTCGGTTAAGTGTCCAAATCTTGATTTCCGCTCAGGTTATGATCTGAGGGCCATGAGATAGAGCCCTGCGTTGGGCTCCATGCTCAGCGGGGAGTCTGCTTTTCTCCCTCTCCCCGGCCCTCCCATCACTCGCACGCTCTCTCTCGCTCTCTCAAATAAATAAATAAATCTTTTAAAAATATTAATTTATAATAAAATAAAAAATACAAAGCGACAGCGCCCTTCTTGTCTAGTGGTTGAGTCGCATTGATTTTGATTAGAAAGAATCCTGAGCCTCAGTAATATAGAGCACTTAAGCAAAGAGAATTTTCTCATGCCCTGATGACCTCCAAAGGGCCCGTGCCCATTTCGATCACTGGGGGTGATGTGGCAGGAAGTCTGGAGCCGACTTCTGGAAATTCCTGTATGGCACAGCCCGGTGAACATGCTGAGCTGTCCTCACACACACGCGGCTCTGAGCCGTGAGATCAGAGTAAAGAAGGCTGAGCAAGTAGTACAACTGAGCTCGAGTAGGGGAAACGACGGAGGGACAGTGTGCCCGAGCTCTCGCCAGTGCTATTTTGGAGTCTTGCGGCAACTTTTAACTGCTGCAATGCCCATGTACGTGGGTCTTTTAGCTCTTGGGCTTTTGATGTTTTGGGGGGGGTTTTTTGCTTTTTTGTTTTAACCTGTCTAGAACAGAAAGAGTCCCAGGAAATGAAGGGTGTCAGAGGAAAGAAAGCACTTTAGTCATCACAGATGACAGCCAGGGTGCGAGCAGGCAGCCCCATCTCCTGTCTCCGGCGTTTCCAGTCCAAATGCCTCCTCCAGCAGCTGAGGACCAAAGCAGCACAGCACGTTTCCACGGACACAGTGGGGGCTCCACAAAACAAGAACAAACATTGCTCTTTAAGTCGGCTTCCAGTGGCCCTGGGTCAGGGTGGGGTGTTGTGTGTGTGTGTGTGTGTGTGTGTGTATGTTTTGTTTTGTTTAATTTTAAATGTAACTGTGCTATTAATAGGTAAAATATTCCCTTCTAGTTAAGTACATGTATTTCTGGCATGGTACATTCCCTCTCTCTCCGGAATAAACGTCACTCTCATGCATGGTAACAAGAGAAATGAAACTTAATTCAGGAGGCATTCATTTGTATTAACACAAAGTCATGTTCTGCCCACGTCATTTATTAGGGATGTCCTGCTTGGGGGCGGCGGTGGGGGGGGGGTCTGCCTTGTCCCCTTTCTCTCTTACCACCTAGTCCTCTGCCTTCTCTTTGCTGGAAGAGTACCTATAAATCCCGACTCCCTCACATTCCTCTCGTCCAGTACCCATCTATCAGAGGAGATGAACGTCATTTTCTCAGGAGTATCATTTTTCTTAAAGATTTTATTTATTTATTTTAGAGAGAAAGAGCGTGTGTGTGCGAGCAGGAGGGAGAGGGAGAGAGAGAGAGAATCTCAAGCAGACTCCTCGCTGAGCACAGAGCTGATCTCGCGGGGCTTGATCTTGCAACCCTGAGATCGTGACCGGAGCCAAAAGTAAGAGTCAGGCGCTCAACCGACTGAGCCACCCAGGCGGCCCTCATGAGTAGCATTTTAAGAAAGTTGTGCCTCGTCTTAGGGCAGGGCCCTCTTATTTTCTCAAAATCTTGAGGCTCCTCTGCTCAGCAGCACCTTTCTACCTCAGCCACTTGATTTTTTATGATTCTACTCACCTCTCAGGCTCTTCCACTAAAAACACCTTCTCTTTAGAGCTCCATGTTAATTATTCCTTTCTCTTTCCTTGCACGCTGTAACGTTTTAGGACTTCTGCCTGAAGCCTTTGTCCTCCCAATTTTGTACTATCCTTGGTCCTCTTTTCCTTTAAAATGCAGTTCCAAATTGATATTTTTTGATGGAACCCCACATAGGCATTAACATCTTTATTTGGGTTTTAATGAGGTTGATAGAACAGTGGGTTTGGTTTTTTTTTTTAATGTGTGCCAGTTGTCTTTATTTCAAATGTAAATCTGTTCAGAGCAGGGACAGTCCTTACATATTTGTTCTTTCCTTCTTCCTTGCCATGTTCGGGATGTGGTAGGTTCAAAGACTATGCATGTGGCTATTTATCTTGGATATCAGATCTCTTTTGGTGTAGAGGTGTTTAAAAATTGTGGCCCTCCCCAAAGCTAGTTGAAAGAACTTAATTTTCCTTAAATTCTAGCATTCCTGCTCTGGGCAATAGGCACATTTATGAATTTGAGCAGTTCCAAGTCCAACGTATGTAAAACAGCTTTGCTTTTATCATTCAGAATTGCCTGTAATTGCAAATGGCTATTTTATTTTAGGACATATTCTTTTTCTATACCGTGTCCTGTAAATATATTCCCAGTGATCCAGTTGCTCTCCATAATCTAGGTTTTAATTTATAGTTGTTTCTCAAGTACCTCAGGTACTTTCTGATCTTATTTAATATTTATGATGTTTTTGAGTATTTTCCATAATAGCTAAAGATTTGTTAATATTGTACGTAATCTAAGTATTTTTTCCCTGGATTTCATGCCCTTTTCTTTTGTATTCCTATCTTTCTGTTTTGCTAAGTGTTTCATTCTGCTTTTAAAATTTATTTCTTCCCCAAACACATCCTTCAGGCCAAAGTTTTCATAAATGTCCTCGAATGTATCTTAGGTACATGAAAATGGCTTATTCTGACATTGAGCAATTGCTGGTAAAAAACAACCTCAAAAAAGGAGTGGAGATAGAAATACAAAAACTATTTAAAGTCCTTGCCCTGAGAAAATTATATTCTTGTTGAAAGGAGCTGTATTAAACATATTTTTAGAAATTTTGTTAGCACTGAGCAATGCAACATACAAAATACTATTTACATGCCAAGGGCGTAAATAACAGGGAATTCACCGTCAGCAACATCAATTTGCCTTTTCTGGAAATTGGAAAAGTCAGTTGCTGTCTCCTTGATGTATTTTCTTGTCATTTTATTTTGTTGTTTTCCATTTGTGCTTGGCCTCAGAGTACCATCACTGAGAAGTTACTTAGTTTGATTATAATTTTGCTTGCGATCATCGTTTCTTCCAACAATGAAGACAGTCTGTTTGAGTTGTCACAGGGATTCAAATTATCGCTCACCTAACTAATGATCAGTGTGAGGATTAAGTCCGTACACAATGCTGATTCATTGTAAGGGAAAGTGGGAAGACAACCTTTTTCTCCCTTCTTGCACATTCAGCATGGCCCCCTTCCAATAGAAGTTGTACGGCACGCCTGGGAAGGGGGGTTTACCATGTAGGTTGAAAGAAAATGTAAATCCAGGCCCTTCTTAAAATGCTGATTGTTGGGGCATCTGGCTGGCTCAGTCAGTAGAGCATGGGACTCCAGATCGGATTGAGATGAAGCCCCATGTTGGGTGTAGAGATTACTTAAAAAAAAAAAAAAAAAAATGCTGATTTTTTTTTTTTTTTTTTTTGGCCTGTGCTACAAATATACTCAAAGTTGTCTGGTCAGTAAGTATTAATTGCACAATATCTTATATCTAGACACTGGAGCTAAAGAGATGGGGGCCAGTATCAGAAGGGTCTATAATTAGACATGCCCCGGGCATGGAACAGTGTGTGGTTGTGGGGAGTTGGGAAGGAGCAGAGAGGATAGCCCAGGCTGGAGCCGAGGCCCAGAGGGAGGATGGAACACGATGTAAGCGAGGCCGCGGGGAGAAGACCAACATGGCTGGAACACAGAACTCTTTTTGAAAAGTGGAGGAACATGGCAAAACTCCGGCAGTGCTTGGCTCATATCCAGATGCCACAATCCGATGCCCAACAGAAAGCCATTGTGGGTTCTGGAGCGGCAGCCTGATGCAACGGAGGTGGTGTCTCAGGAGGATGAATCGGGCATTGATGGCCCAGGCGACTTGCAGAGGGGGATCCCGGAGATGACTGCTGTGTGTTCAGAGGTTGAAGGGAAAGGTCCGCAGCTGCAGCTCGTCTGCACTGGTGACTTCATCTTGAAGCAGGGACAAAATCCCTCTCGGGTTGGTTGGGTTTTTTTTTTCCTTTTCTTGTAAACATAAGCTAGTTTGAGTTGGGTTTCTGTCCCTTTGGAACCAGAATCCTGATGATCAAATGCTTTTTGGAATTGAGTCGCCTTAGGCTTTGGAAGCAAAGCAGTGATGTGGGCAAACAGAATTAGGAGAAGGTAGAAAGGCGGGAGTGACTCCCGTGATGGCTCCTGGGACAGAGACTTGTCCATTTGAATGCGAGCAGAGGGGAGCTCTGTGGGACCAGTTTAAAGAGGTGTGTTGGGGCCAGTTGGTGGCCCGTGGTGAGCCATTCCTCCATGCCTGGGATTGCAGCTGAGCTCGAGCTGTCGCTCTTGGCTATGGCCATGTGCTTGGGACTCAGCAGAAAGAGTTTCCAGCTGGCAGAACCTCTCCTCTGCAGTCAGATACTCCTTTTGCTGTTGTTCTTTTGGGTTCTCTTGGTTTCTTAGATACAGCTTTTTCACGATATGTTAGACGTCTATTGGTAACAATGGATATCTGTTATATCTAAAACTAGGTTTGCAAAATCCCTCCCACCCAACTACATTTCCTCTTGCATTCCCTGTATTTGTTGGTGGCAGTCCTATCTTCTCCATCCCCCAGATAACCTTGGGGTTATCTTGGATGTTGCTCTCTTCTCTCTTTTGGTGTTATCTCTGGATTCATTCTCCGTGCAGTCTCCTGCCTCTTGCCTTCACCCTCAGCCCCCCACCCCCACCCCCTGCTTGGCCACTGATGTAGTATAATCCCCCCAAAGTCCATAGCTCTTTAGACCCTCACGATGGCTGTGTGGGAAAAGATGGGCACTTCACACCCTGCCGCTTCATTCCTTCTGCTTAAAAATGTTTCATTTATCCCTGCTGCCAACGAAATGAAGTCTAAAAGCAGCCCGCTCTCATTAGGAATCAAACTTTCCAAGGATGTAATTGCCACTTCTGTCTGCCCCCTATACTCCAGAGAAAACCAGACTGCTCGATTTCCTTGTGCATGTGTGACTCTTCCTTGTCTGCCTGTTTTTGCTACTGCCTTCCCTTGTATTTCTGGTGCCCTTTTGGTATCTCGACGAGTCTAAGTTGTATGTACTCAGCTCAAACGTCAATCCTTCCCCCGTGACGGTTGCACAAATACAATGTCTCCCCGGACAGAGAGGTGGCAGAGATGAGTACAGTGTCGTAATGGGAGGGTTTGATTTTCTCCATCCACAGGAATGGATTTATTTTTTTAGTTATTTTTATGTATTTATTTAAAGCACAAATAGAAATATCATTTACACTTCTGGTTTCTTGTCCTGAAATGTATTTCTGACAGCTAATGAGAAAAATATTGCCTCCCTCATACATAACACACAATGTCATGCTGATTTCCTCCACAAATCTTCTCTGATTTTCCTCTTCACAACTAGATTTCTTTTTTTTTTTTTTAAGATTTTATTTATTTGACAGAGAGAGAGACAGCGAGAGAGGGAACGCAAGCAGGGGGAGTGGGAGAGGGAGAAACAGGCTTCCCGCCGAGCAGGGAGCCCGATGTGGGGCTCGATCCCAGGACCTGGGATCACGACCTGAGCCGAAGGCAGACGCTTAACGACTGAGCCACCCAGGCACCCCTCTTGCTTATTAATTTTCAACCTTATCTCTCCACTTCCTGTTTTGATGGAACATAAGAGTCAAATCAAACTAACTCCCTGCCTCTGTCTACCTACTTCTGATGTTACGTAGGCATACCTCTCTTTCTAAGTCCTACTTTCTCTTTTATCTCTTTAAAGAATACATCAACCTACACTTGATGAACAGCCAGTGCACAGGTTTTCTTGTGAGAACTTGGGGCTGTGGTTGGAAGGATATGAGTGAGGGGGTCAGGAGCTGAGGAGGGGTGAACAGGGCAGGTCACCAAATGTCTGGAAGGCCACTGAGGACTTGGACTCAAGGAGAACTGAGGAGTCCAGGGAGGTTTTCCCTTGCCATAATACTGTGATCCATTTCATGGGTGCCATCTTCTCTCTCTGAAGATGGGTTTTGCTTTTCTTGTTCACTTATTTAAGTTTTCTTCTGTTCTCTGAAGTCAGTTTCCTAAGGAGTTTACTTTCCTGTTGGTTTATCTCAGTCTTGTCGTTAAGACTTCAGGTTTTCAAGGGTCTGGCAATCCTTTGTTGTCGTATCATATTTCAGAAAGAGGGACTAGAGAGCTCTTCTGGGATCTATGGACATAGATACGGGTAGTGGACATGGGTAGTGGATTGGCACCTAGCCTGGGGACTACTGATTCCACATGGAGAATGAGAAGGATTTATTGTAGGGCTCCACCCTCCATACTAGGTACCCTGGCTTTCTGCAACTAAGTTTGCTCTGTGTTTTCACTGACTCCCCTTCTGATGTTTGACCTCCATAGCTAAGTGTCTGTCTGCCTACCTGACGATGGGTCTGACAATGGGGGCTAGGGTCAAGAGGAGGCAGTCAAAGATCTCTTACACACACCTTTAATTTAATATAATGTATTCATCAACTTCTTAGTCCTCCTCCTATAGCATCTCATTGGACTTTGACGGACCAGATTACTGTTCTCTTACCTTCCACTGATGCCCATATTCTAACTACAGCTTCCTTACTTTGCTGCACGAGTTAATACTGTACTTTCTACTTCCCATATTCCAGAAATTTGGGAACTTACTCAAAGTAAGTTGATGGTTTCCCTCCATGATTATAAGCAGGAGTATTATTTGTTTTATACTTATTTTAACGGGCCTCAGAAAGGAGAGGCAAACATTTGCGCTCCATTCCTCCCTTTTGAACTAGAAGCCGGTCAGGTTTCATTAAAGGTTTTGCTGAAACCAAAGAATACTATGTTTTTGGCATTTTTTTTCTCCCTGCCTGTAAGCCTATCATAAAAAGGTTAATTTGTCATCGACATCTTATTTTAATGTTAGGCCAACCCCTAATATCCACTTAACTTCTGATTGTTTAATATCAGTTATTTAAAAAGTCAATTCTGGAATATTGCAAGAATCCGTGATATAGTTGTGATAGGAAGTGTTGCTCCTGAATGTTTTGATCAACAGCCCAATAGAAAAATTGGCAAAATGTACATACAAACAGCTAAATCACAAAACAGGAAATTTCAAAATACATGAAAATACACTCAACCTTACTCATAGAGAATGGTAAATCAAAACTATAATGGAATTTTTTTTTACCTCTCATATTTTCAAAGATCAAAAATTTAACACTCGTCTTCATTAAAATTATTCTCATTATCATATGTGCCAGGTACTCTGCTAGGGACTTGGAAAAAAAATTTTTTTTTTTGTTTAACACTTTATTATTAAGAATGTGTAAACAGGGGCGCCTGGGTGTCTCAGTTGGTTAAGCGACTGCCTTCGGCTCAGGTCATGATCCTGGAGTCCCGGGATTGAGTCCCGCATCGGGCTCTCTGCTCAGCAGGGGGTCTGCTTCTCCCTCTGCCCTCTTCCTTCTCGTGTTCTCTGTCTCTCATTCTCTCTCTCTCAAATAAATAAATAAAATCTTTAAAAAAAAAAAAAAGAATGTGTAAACACTGCTTTGTTTTGTGGGTGTGGGTTACAGAACCTCTACTGAAGGCAGTTTGGCAATAACTATACGTTTTTTAAATTGTGTGTGTTTTGACACAGGTATTTAATTTCCAGGAAGTTATCCTATGGATATACTGACACACAATAAACATACACAGACATTTGTTGCAGTGTTACTTGTATTTGTAGTAATTCTGACATCCACCTAAATGTCCGTCAATAAGGAACTGGTTAAATTATAATTTATCCATTGCGGTGGAACTCTATGCAGTCATTGAAAAGAATGCGGAAAGCTCTGTGTCTACTCACAGGGAAAGAGAGCCAAGATACATAGTAAATAAAAAGGAAACAAAAGCAAGCTGTGAGAGCACGCTCTCATTTGTGCTTAGACAATACATAACCTCATTTATGTTCACAGACTCTTGCTGGAAAGACACACAGGAGCTAGGAACAGTAGTGGGTGCCTCTTGGGAGACAAACAGGGCCACCATGAAACAGGGATAGAAGGGAGATTTGGTTTCTGATTTGTAAATTTTTAATTGAAGTGGAGTTGATACACAATGTTACATGAGTTGCAGGTGTACAACATAGTAATTCTACAGGTCTATACATTATGCTGCGATCACCACAAGCATAGTTCCCTGTGCTGTACCTTTCATCCCCCTGCCTTATTGACTCCATAGCTAAAAGCCTGTATCTCCCACTCCCCTACCTCCATTGTGCCCATCCTCCTGCCCCTACCCTCTGGCAGCTATCAGTTTGTTCCCTGTATTTATGGGTCTCTTTCTGCTTTTTATTTGTATTTATTCATTTGTTTTGTTCTTTAGATTCCAAATATAAGTGAAATCATAAGGTATTTGTCTTTCTCTGTCTGACTTATTTCACTTAGCAGAACACCCTCTGGGCCCATCCATGTTGTGACAAATAGCAAAGTCTCGTTCTTTTTAATGGCTGTGTAATATTCCATTGTGTGTATATACTGCATCTTTTTTTTTTTACCATTAAATTCTTTTTTTCCCCACTGTAGTATCTTTTTATTTTATTTATTTTTTATTATTATGTTAATCACCATACATTACATCATTAGTTTTAGATGAAGTGTTCCATGATTCATTGTTTGCGCACAACACCCAGTGCTCCATGCAGAACGTGCCCTTCCCAATACCCATCACCAGGCTAACCCATCCTCCCGCCCCCTCCCCTCTAGAACCCTCAGTTTGTTTTTCAGAGTCCATTGTCTCTCATGGTCCATCTCCCCCTCCCGATCCCCCCCCCTTCATTCTTTCCCTCCTGCTATCTTCTTCTTTTTTTTTTTTTTTAACATATAATGTATTATTTGTTTCAGAGGTACAGGTCTGTGATTCAATAGTCTTACACAATTCACAGCGCTCACCATAACACATACCCTCCCCAAAGTTCTTTATTCATTCATTTATCAGTAGATGCTTGGGTAGTGCTACCATAACTTGGCTCTTGTCAATAACACTGCAGTGAACATAGGGGTGCCTATATCTTTTCAGATTGGTATTTTTGTTTTCTTTGGGTAAATACCCAGAAGTGGAATTACTGGGTTGTGTGGTATTTCTATTTTTAATTTTTTGAGGAACCTCTACACTGTTTTCCACAGCGGCTGTCCCAAATTACATCCCACCAGCAGTGCATGAGGGTTCCCCTTTCTCCACATCCTCACCAGCATTTGTTATTTCTTGTCTTTTTGAGTCTTAGCCATTCTGACAGGTATGAGATGGTATCTCATTGTGGTTTTGATTTGCATTTCCCCAATGAGTGCTGATGATTAGACACATCTTTTCATGTGTCTGTTGGCCATCTCTGTATCTTCTTTGGAAAAATGTTTATTCGGGTCCTCTGCCCATTTTCTAGTCAGATTATTTGTTTTTTGGTGTTATGTGAGTTCTTTATATATTTTGGTTATTAACCCCTTATTGGATATATCATTTGCAAATAGCTTCTTGCATTCAGTAGGTTGCCTTTTTGTTTTGTTAATGTTTCCTACACTGTGTAAAGGCTTTTTTATTTTGGTGTAGTCCCAATAGTTTGCTTTTGCTTTTGTTTCCTTTGCCTAAGGAGACATACCTAGAAGAATGTTTCTAAGGTCAATGTCACAGAGATTATTCACTGTGTTTTCTTCTACTAGCATTATGGTTTCAGGTCTCACATTTAAGTCTTTAATCCATTTTGAGTTTATTTTTGTGTATGGTGTAAGAAAGTGGTCCAGTTTCCTTTTTTCACATGCAGCCGTCCAGTTTTTCCAGCACCATTTATTGAAGAGACTGTCTTTTCCCCATTGTACATTCTTGCTTCCTTTGTCATAGATTAATTGACCATCTAAGTGCGGGTTTCTTTCTGGGCTCTCTTTTCTGTTCCATTGATCTATGTGCCTGTTTTGGGGCCAGTTACCATACTCTCTTGATGACTACAGCGTCGTAGTATATCTTGAAATCTGGGATTACCATACCTCCAGCTTTGTTCTTCTTTGTCAAGGTTGCTTTGGGTATTTGGAGTCTTTTGTGGTTCCATACAAATTTTAGGATTATTTGTTCTAGTTTTGTGAAAAACGCTCTTGGTATTTTGATAGGGACTACACTGTGTAGATTGCTTTGTCCATACCATTGTGGACATTGTAACAGTATTCTTTCAGTCCATGAGCACAGGCTCTCTTTCCATTTGTTTGTGTCATCTTTGATTTCTTTCATCAGTGGTTTATGGTTTTCAGAGTTCCATTTGTAACTTTTGAATTGTGTACTTCTGTTTCTAGTACTTATTCAGAAATGAATATGGAGACAGATACATAAAATTTAAAGTTTCTAGACAAAGATCTACTGTATCAAAATTGTAAATGAAAGACTTTTTTCCTGGCTTACAAAATCTAGTTTGGGAGATTTTGCATTTACTTTGCAGTTGGAGAGGCCGAGGGGTCTTAGAGAGGCCCTGCTCTGCACCCTTCTTACGGTTACCATGATGTCTCGATCTGTACTACAGCTGCTGCCCAGCCACCCCCAGAGCCCTCCTCTCTCCTTGTAGTCCATCTTGTTCCCACATAGTGCCGCCCTCGTCTGCCAGCCAGCCTTAAAGCCACTAAGCAAGCAACACACCCAAAACAGGGGTTTGGTGGGGCGCCTGGGTGGTTCAGTTGGTTAGGCGTCTGACCCGTGATTTGGGCCCAGGTCATGATCTCTGGGTTGTGAGACCGAGCCCCACGTTGGGCTCCATACTCAGCAGAGAGTCGTCTGCTTGAGATTCTCTCTCTCCCTTTTCCCCGCCACCCCCCCAAATAAATAAATCTTAAAAAACAAACAAACAGGGCGCCTGGGTGGCTCAGTTGTTAAGCATCTGCCTTCGGCTCAGGTCATGGTCCCAGGGTCCCGGGATCGAGTCCCGCATCGGGCTCCCTGCTCCTCGGGAAGCCTGCTTCTCCCTCTCCCACTCCCCGTTTGTGTTCCCTCTCTCGCTGTGTCTTTCTCTGTCAAATAAATAAATAAAATCTTTAAAAAACAAACAAACAAACAAACAAACAAGTGTTTGGTGCCCTCCCCAGGTGTACCCTAGTTTCCAGTCTAGGGTTTCAGCACAACACTGTATTGTGACAGACCTGGCCTTAATCACAAGAGTCCCACTTCCAGGATTTTATCCATTTAAGATCCTCTGGTGAAACATAGCCTATCTTCAAGTCACTTCCAGACCTTGTTGGTCAAGACTGTGGTTTCAGCATATGGTGATCAGGGATTTTTTTTTTAAGTGACAATGGATCTGAAACTACCCTCATCCATGCTACCATAAGGGAATTGATGACATTTTGTATGCTTTAGCTTAGACTGATTTAACTTGAAGGTAGATTCGAACACAGGGATTCACCACTGTGATCAGAAAGGAACACAACTGCCTGGACTGAACCATAGGAGGTACTTGTTTACCTGAGACGCCACTTAATCACTCACCTGAGATGCAACTTAACCATCATTCTGCCCAATAGCTACTTACCTTGACTTGCTTGGGATGATGGCCGAGTACAGCTCCTTCTCAGCATGAGGGACAAAGGGCCTGGGAGATTAATGGGACAGGAGAAAGGAGAGCTGAGTTTACCTTAAACTCAGAGAGGACTCTTTCCAGGAGGAATGGAAGAATTCCAGTTCTGAAAGAAAAAAAAAAAGAATTCCGGTTCTGAAAAATTGTGAAATCTGAATCGTCTCATCATCAGATTAATAAGGTCTGGAAATTGACTCATACTACAATCTCAATAGGGACTGACTGTCCAACCCGTTTTTTATTTATAGATTGTGTGACAGTATGGGGCAGTGTCTTATTGAAACCAGCACTTCCTAGCTGGTAATAAAAATGCATTCCCCCAAAGGGTAACATCAGGCTTGGTTGGTACAAGCAGGACTGTCTCAGTGCCCTGGAATTCCCACTGAAAAGCTTTCAGGGCCCACAAGTGATACTTACATTGGGTTGGAGATGGGAGAAGAAAAAACTTGCCAAGGCCGAGTGAAGGTTGATCGTGTGTTTCCAGCATCTGGTTCTTCTGAGGCTACTTAAAACTGTCAGTCACTTATCTGTGTCACCTGCCCAGCTCAGCATCCTGCCCTGCCAGCAGGGACCCTTCGAGTAAACATTTGTTGAAAGAGGAAGGTTGGAACACCTGCCATTAGGGTCACCTCTAGGGCCATGTCCAGTGATCCCTGAGAGACTCAGCACATTTTGCAAGTACTCAGTCGATGGTTGGGCAGAAAAGAGGCTTTGCCATCCCTGCAGTTAAGGGTGTGGGGCAGAGACAGGCCCACGTGGTGCTGTGGCAAGTAGACACGGACCTCACCAGGAAGGCAGGAGAACTCACGGAGGAGGAGGTGGGATGGGTGATCACCATTATACAGAATCCTTACAGGGTAAGATCGCAGACTGGTTCTTTTTTTTTTAAGATTTTATTTATTTATTTGACAGAGAGAGAGACAGCGAGAGAGGGAACACAAGCAGGGGGAGTGGGAGAGGGAGAAGCAGGCTTCCCGCCGGGCAGGGAGCCCGATGCGGGGCTCGATCCCAGGACCCTGGGATCATGACCTGAGCCGAAGGCAGACGCTTAACAACTGAGCCACCCAGGCGCCCCGCAGACTGGTTCTTGAACAGACTAAAGCATGTCAAGCATGGAAAAAAATACAGCCAGGTCCTGGCTCATGGTCTGGACAACAAACTCCGGGAAGACCTGGAGCAACTGAAGAAGATTTGGGCTCACAGCGGGCTGCGCCACTCATGGGGACTTCGTGTCCGAGGCCAGCACACCAAGACCACAGGCTGCGGTGGCCGCACCGTGGGTGTGTCCAAGAAGAAATAAACCTTTAGGCCTTGTCTATTAGTAAATCAAGAGAGAGACAGAGAGAGAGAGAGAAAGGAAAAAAGAGGAAGATTGTTCTTTTGGTTTGGTTTTTGTCTTGTTTTTTAGTTGACTCTTGTGGTCAGTGTCCCTGAAAGGCCTTGTCTTCTTGGTTATAAAAAAAAGAAAGAAAAATACCTGGTTTCTTCTTTTTCATGACTTAAACAAGACCTGTTATTTCATCTCCCTTGCCGGTGAGTTCAGCTTTACCGACAGTAACTTTAAAGTTACAGAGGGGCCTTGCAGAACCATCTCATTGCCCTCCCACACCTGGCCAGTCTTTGCTGTTTGGATTCTATTATAGTTTCAGTCTGCTGCCACAACACCTCAGCGGGGAGGGGTGCTTGTGGGAGTGAGCTCTCCTGTGTTAGGAATTCACTTGCTTGAGTTTCCATAGCATCTTTTTTTTTTTTAAGCTTTTATTTATTTGAGAGAGAGAGCACTAGCAGGGCATGGCAGGGGTTGGAGGGGCAGAGGGAGAAGCAGGCTCCCCGCTGAGCAGGGAGCCCCACATGGGGGGACAGGGACTGGGTAACAGGACCCTGGGATCTTGACCTGAGCCAAAGGCAGATGCTTAACCGACTGAGCCACCCAGCCACCCCTGTGGCATCTTTAAGTCAACAAAACTCTAAAATTGAATGGGCCCCTACATGAATTTCACTTCCTCTGTGAGACACTGCAGAACGAATCCCACATCAGTCAACACGTATAAATGACCACTAGGAGCATCAAATGCTGAGCTGAGCACCGTGGAAAAACTCAGACGTTCCCTGTTCGTAAGGAATTTAGTCTAGGAGGTGGATAAATAAGACATTTGCCCAGAGCTAGGGGTACCTTGGATCTGCCAGGCCATGCAGCAATAGGGCTACCTCCAAACAGAGGGGCAGCTTTTGGTGAGTGCCTCTTGGGGGTAGGGTCCTTTCTCAGTACGCAGAGGTGCTGTGCAGGAGAACAGCGGCTCTGGCTCGTGCATAAAATGCAGCAAATACATAAATAAATGCCAAGTGGATGATTGAGGTTCCACACACACTCATTCTCCCTACTTAAAGAGGGCCTCACAAGTGGATTACCGTCTGATGCTTTTGAAGAACTCGAATAATGTGTGTGTTTTGGGGAGGGCGGGTGGGCAGAGGTATGCTGTAAAGCCCCTTAACCGTTCTACGAATTCAGCTTGATGCTAAAATTAAATAGAACCCTCTATTCCAAACCGAAGCAGTGTTTTCCTGTTAATATTGCAAAGACTTCCATGTGTCTTTTGTCACATCACACAATTCAATTACAGACTGAGCTCTTCGAACGTACCTAAGTGCTTTTGAGCACTTTGAGAACTGAAGAAGTGGAAGGTGGGGGAATGCCGACGTACTTAGCAATGCTAACTACCATGTAAGAGCATCCACTGTCTGTAGGGATTGTTAACTGGCTACGTTGTCAGATACACTCGGTCTTGATTTTGACCCTACTGCAGTCTTACTGGAATGGGCTGGAACTGGTACACACTGTGAAAAGTGGTAAGCAAGCAACCACAAAGCTTCAACTAACCGCTCACATTTCCTGCCCGTGCGTGCGGTCCTGTGCAGGTGAAGACACCAAATGGTGGTAAATTAGGATTCAAAGTAGCCGAACTGTCATTGCAATGCTATCTTAATATGTTTTCCTTTATGTTCAGCCTCCCTGGAGCTCTCACATTCCCAGAAATGTGTCTTGTAAATTCTGTGCTTTGCAGGCTGGCACGGAAGAAGGCCTGGCCCATGTAAAACACCACATATTCTCCCTTCCCACGTTCCTCGCCCTCCTCTTTCTTTCCCAAATTGGAATTCGTGTCCCCGGTCCCTAAGATTGAGGGAGCTCAACTCCTGCATCCACCCCACTGGTTACCTCCATTTGTTAGTGGTGTCGTGTGCAAACCCTCCTAACTTGTTTTCCCCTCTAATCCTTCTTTCACCAAAGTCAGCCTTAGTTTTCTAAAAGCCTGTTGATGATGATTAGATACCAGCACTCACCTAGACCCTGTGGTCAGTATAAAAATCATTAAGATCCTCACCCTGCCGTGGAGACCTCTCGCACTGAAGAGCTAATGAGGGGGCTAGATGGAAGGACAAGTGGTTGGGGGCGGGAGGTGGGTGGATGGCAAGCGAAAGAGAGAGAGGATCTGAGGATGGGTGTGTACCCAGAGGCCTCCTCGATGGACAGACCTAAGCTTGACAGATGCCGGTTCTGTGAACTTGGGCAAGGTGGATGATATCTGAGAGTTTCAGATTCCAGATCTCTGAAGAGGGGGTTGTCATAATTCCTACCCAGCCTGGGTGACTGTGTAGATTAGAGACTGCAAACGGCTTAGAGAAGTAAGTGCTTGGTTAAAATACCAACAACCCGAAGTGGAACCTATATATAACTACAACAGTGGGTGGTAAATGACACAAGAGAAATGCAAACAAAGGGGTGGGGGCTCGAAGCAGGAAGGCTCACACCTGGCAGAAGGCCACGCGTGAGCGTGTGCGCCGAGCACGTGTGTACATAGGCCCTCCCAGCCTCCGGGTGATCTGTCGCCCCGGCACGCAGTTAGCAGGGCAGAGCTGAGCAGTGCGGGGCCCACGGGCGCACATCTGGGAGCCACCCAGTTCCCACAAAGTCGGACATTTAGCTGCCACAGCAGGCATGACCTGGAGCTCATGCCCTTGAGGGGCCAGCCGAGAGGCGGCAGAATGGAGATCTGGAAAGGGCACGGCCGTCCAGGTTGACTTCAGCCTGCTATGGGGATTGAACATCATTCCCTTCTCCAGAAAGCAAGGTGTTTTCATCGTTTTTCTTTCCACCCCCTTCCCTGGATGTCTAAGGCCAAGCGTTCTTCTCTCTTCTCCAGCTCAGAGGCTGAGAATGGTGTGGAGGAGAAAAAGAAGATCTGTAAGTCGCCAGCAATCCAGTCCCCAACCCCGTCCAGCGAGGCCGAGTCCCCAGACCAGAAGAGAATCCTTTCCTTGTGGTGAGTTCTGGCAGTGACAGTTTGTTCTTTGGGGCCTTTGGGGACAAGGGGTTGCTGGGAGGAGCCCGTGTTTCTAGGTTGGTGGTGGTGGTGAAGAGTCAGGATCTACTGTAGGCAAATAAACCCCTGACAAAGAAGTGGGGTGCCTGTCTTTGAAGCTGAAGCTTGCCTTCCTGCCTCGTCTCTTGCTGGCAGCATCCTTCCTCCTCCCTGCCCCAGCCCACGGCAGAACATCTGCCCCTTTCTTCAGGGACAGCTCTTGCTACCCGATAAAGCCAGGACAGCCCCCTGTCTGGCACAGACCTCGGAAGCACCTGCAAAGGTGGCCAGGGAGCCCGTGAGACCTGCCCAGGTGGGAGTGCCCATTCCACCTGTGTGAGTGCTCACCTGCTGCCTCGCCTTCCCGGCAGCCACCCGCTTGGGATCCCAGGCCGGGCTGTGCCTGTCTCGGGGGGCCGCTGCTTCCTGGGGGCTGGTGCTGGGAGCCAGCAGCAGTCTGGTCATGAGCCTGAGAGGAGCCACGCTCCCCGGCACTCCCAGAGCCTCCACTTACATGCTTGCTTTCCCACAGAAGGAAGAAGTAGGAACTTCACATTGCCTTTTTTTTTTTTTTTTTTTTTTTTGCCCTGAAAAGAGAATGGCTATCCCCGTGGTCAGTTACGGGGCAGTGTGGCCGGGAGTCCTTACCGAGCGGTGGAGGGATTGCTCTCCTTTCTCCTCCCTGATCCGGGAACTGTCAGAACTGCACCTTTCGGGGTCTCCTGGCCTCTGCCAAAGGGTAATTAAGTAACTCCTGCCTTTCCCTTTCCTTCCTGGCTACCCAACCCATTCCTTCTCTCCACATCCTTACTTCATTCAAGACCAAGCGTAAGTCTCATCTCTCTCTCCCCCAGATTTTTTCCTTTCTGTCGCTTCCAGTTCTCTCGTCTCCGGTTCTGCATGGCTGGCTTGACAGCTCCCGTTCGACCCTCTTTTCTCTAGTTTCCTGTCCGCGCAGCTGGCCGCGCTCACCGCACGAGTCTCTGGGCAAAGGCACAAAGCATGTGGTTTCTTGAATCTTGCACCATTACTGGCCGGCTCCTGCGGGAGCCTGAAAAGGGTGCCTTGCGCCGCCCCCAGGCTTGGGATGGGAATGGCGCACCCAGCACCCACCGTGAGAGCATGCTTGTTAACCGGCGCGGGCGGGGCCTCGGTGTGGTCGCAGAGAGCCCCACGCTGGCTTTACTGTTCCGCTCTGGCCGGCTGGAAATTCCTGATTTTTGAATAAGAGGCCCGACATTTTCATTTTGCACTGGGCTTTCCGTCCAGCTCATAGTCACCTGTGAGAAACGAGAGTACCACAGCTCAGGAGACACAAAGACAGCAGCACTATGTAAATCAGCACCCCGTTCACAGAGCGCCGTGCTCTGCAGACGAGTCCATCCTGCTGTGGCTATTGAATCCGTCAAGGGTACAGCTGCCCTCCTGGTCGCATTTGCTGCCGGTCCTTCGAGAGGCCGTTGCCTTGGCAATTCCGTTAACGTTTGCAAACGTGAATCCGTAGAGGTGATTGAATCAGATCAGTGGATAGTATAAGTAGTAGGTAACCTGACATTTGTAAAAATAGTTTTATTTTTGAGTTCAGTGTTTACTCGTAATTTCAAAGAAAAAACAAGTGATTCCTAGAATTCAAAAGGAACTTGTATCTGTGAATAGGGTCACTGATCTGTAGCTAAGTCCAAATCTTCACCTGTGGTTAGAGCAACATGGACCCAAACTGTTGGGGCTGGCAGGGACCCGGAACATCAGATAGCCCGTCTTTTCACAGCTAGAGAAACCCAGAGTCTAAAATCTGACTTCAGTCATTTCTGTCTCTGAGTCATACCCTCATACCACCTGAATTACTCAAGATTCTTACATTTGCTTTGAACCAAGTGGTAGTTGTAACTGAGCCTCTTTGTAAGGAATCATATTGTGGAATCATGGATTTCATGTGTCATTTTTCCCAATAATAATATAAAAAAAAAAAACCTATATAATTGTATCCTAAAACTTGGTCCTATGTAGACCTCTGAAAAATCACACATATATAGACCACGTGCATTCCACTTTGAAATGATTCTGTGTGTCTGCAGGGCTGAAGACATGTGTAAATTCACACATGTACTCAAATGGAGAGCCAGGACCAGAATCCCCTTAGAAACACAAGCTGGAGCTCTGCCCTTACTAGAACAAAGGAAGACTTCACTTGCAAACACAGTCTTCATTTTTATCCTGATTTCACTTCTGTTTTCCCTACTCTGGGATGTTTTGTCTCTCTTTCCCTCATACCCACCTCCTGCTCATCTTCTGAGTCCCAGTGTATTAAACCCAAATTGCACTATTGATCTCCTCTTACCTCCTGATGGACTTAGTGCCTCTTTAGTTCCTCCTAACACCCATGGTATGTATTATTTGGTGCTAAGTCCTTGTACTGCCCTTTTAAAAAGTTGTTTGATGAATTCACAGGCTCCTTAAGGAAAAAGACCATCTTGTGTGCCTAATGGCCTTTAATACAGTGCCCTCCTCAATTAACACATGTTAAATATTAATAGAATTCTGAAACAAAAATATTCTTTGATTGAACTGTAGCTGTAGTTTTGCTTAATAATTTGCCTATACTACCCCTCTTTTATTGCTTAGAATGCTTTTGAGATGGTATTCATGACCTTCATAATTCAGTTGATATTTCTCCCTTCTACAAGTCCACATTTCTCTGCAGTCTGAGATTTGTAGGCTGGTGAAACCATCCTGGTCTCCTACACACTGTACTGTGTAAATGCTCCTAGAGTATTATGAGTGATCACTGAGGTTGAGAAAAGAAAAACGAATGTCAGGTTTTCTCGTGAGATGGTATAACAATCAAGATTTATTACAATACAATTAATGAGTAGCGTACAAAATTCATCTTACCAACTCCCTTGATTCTCTTTCCTCAGGTCAAAATCCAGTTTTGATGGTGCCTCTTTAGCAAGTGATAAGAATGACTGTAAAACAGAAAGCAAAAATGAATCTAAGATGGGCAGGAAGAAGTATTCGTCTTCCAGCCAGGTAACTTGGGAAGGCGGTGTGCGTCATGTCAAGGCAGGGCACTAAACCCAAATGTGCATCTTCCTGCTGGCCAGGACTCACGTAGGCAGAGATGGCAGAGAATCTGGAAGAAAGAACGGGATGCAGTTCCTTCGGTTGATTTTTTAATCAATATCGTTATTTCACCACTGACCTTTCGGTATATTCTGGGCAGTGGTGAGTTCCATGCCATGACCCCTAACTCTGACAAGCGCCCTGAGAGCAGGGACCCACACAGTCATGTGCTGGTCTAATAATTAGCCGAGATCAGGAGAGCTGTGATAGCCTTGCATTAAAATTAGAGTCTGATACAACACCCGTATGAATAGAAGGCTACCCAGCTGCACGCGGAGGGGGGAAACCTGTGAACAGGGTCATGATCCTCGTCCAGGAGTAGTTTAGTTCTGCTCTAAAACACACCCAGATGGGTGTCAGAGCCCAGTTCTGTGTCTTAGAGTGTGGCATACTTACTGGGGTCAATGGGTTGAGGTGGTTATTGACACTTCACCCCTAAATACTTGAATACGTGTTTCCTAAGAACTAGAACAAAAACAACAACAAAAACCCACTGGCACACACGAGAAATGTAACTAAATAGTAAATATACCAAAATATTATTAATGTAAAATCCATTTTGGATTTCCATAATTGTCCCAGTACTGGATGCCTTTATAAATGTTTTTTGCTCGTCTATCTCTAGAATCCAGTCAGGAGGCACGTATTACATTTATCTGTCACTTTTAATATAGATCATTCCCACCACCCCCTTTTTTTTTTTTTTGCATTTTACGTTCACATTTTTGAAGACTCCATGTTCTAGGTTTTTTGTATTATGGATTTTTTTTTTCTTTTGGGCCCAGGTTTTGTTGTTGTTGTTGTTGTTTTAAGATTATTTATTTACTTATTTGTCAGATTGAGAGAGAGAGTATAAGTGAGGGAGGGGCAGAGGCAGAGGGAGAAACAGGCTCCCTGCTGAGCAGGGAGCCCCATGTGGGACTCGATCCCAGGACCCTGGGATCATGACCTGAGCCGAAGGCAGACGCTCAACTGACTGAACTACCCAGGCGTCTCTGGCCCAGATTATTTTTAAACCAAGTTATGCAGCCGATTCTCACTGTAGCCATTAAAAACAAAACAAAACAAAACAACAAAAAATCTCAGGAAAGCGCTCCTGGAATACCTAGCTTTAATCCAGGTAATGTTCTAGATTCAGACTGTACTTTTAGGACGCAGCATGAGGAGACCTACTTTACATGAGGTGTTTATAAAATAGCTGACTTGTGGGGACCACCTTTCATCTGCAGACCTCTCTAAACTCTTCCTCGGAGCAATACTAGGGCCAGTCCTGCCATTGAGACCACTCCCAGTTTGGATAATAAAACATGAAGGGCCTGCTTGTACTCTCTGTTCTGCTCACAAGACTTTTTTTTTTTTTTTTATCAAAAGTGTCCTGTCAGGCAGAGGTCCAGTGGAAGGAGGACCAGTTCCACCTCTTAGCTGTGTGGCGCCAGTTCAGTGACTCAGTTTCCCTCAGGCACACTGTCCAGACCCATGGAATGGGAACATCAGCTCCCCGGGTTATTTTGGGGATGGTATTTGTGAAGGCAGGTGACCAGATGGAAATTGCTGGCTGTCTATTGTTGTTACAGCTGTGTAAACACATGCCTTCTACCACCCTAGAGAGTCATCTCCCCCTGACACTGGCTAAGGAAATGCCCTTACAACAAAAGTAGAGGGAGTGACAATACCAGGTGGTGGGTCTTTCGGATGAATTGTCCCATTTAAGCCTTATGGCAGCCCTCTGAGGCAGGGAGTGGATTTGCCCTCAGGCACAGAAGAAGAATCTGAGGCTCAGCAAGCCTCCCTCACTTGGCCACACACACCCAAGGAGAGGTGTAGCCAAAACTTGAACTCAGGTTTATGTGACCGTTTAACCACTGCCCTCCTCTGAGAGTCCTTGTATCTGTAGTGCCCTGGGATCTCCTGCCTTCTTTGGTGAGATCCCTTGGAGCTTCAGGTCATTTTTTTATTAGGGACATCCTTGTCGAGCCTCCTGGGCAGAACAGTGACCACCAGCTGCAGCGTGGTCCCAGATGTCTGTCCAACCGGCAAGTCACTAATCCTGTTGGAAAATGAAACCTTTGTGCCCTGCCCCCTCTGAAGGCTTGTGCTGAAGACTGTAAGATCAGACAGAAGGAATTCCTAAAGAGACTGTATCAAAGGAGGGGAAATTTGTTATGTAATTTATTTATTTATTCTAAAATTTATTTATTTATTAGAGAGAGAGAGCGGGGCAGGGGCAGAGGCAGAGGGAGAGAGAATCCACAAGCGGACTCCCTGATGAACGCAGAGCCCTCCGCGGGGCTCGAACCCAGGACCCTGAGATCATGACCTGAGCCGAAATCAAGAGTCGGACTCTTAACGGGGCCGAGCCACCCAGGCGCCCCTTGTTATGTAATTTCAATTGAAGTTCAGATTTACGATGTTTCACCAAGAAATGCGAGCAGTAACGCCTGTATTGTGTTCTCACCGTAGTACAAGGCGAATATGCACTTCCACAAGTTGTTCCTTGATGTCCCAACTGAGGAACCACTGAGGCAAAGTAAGTCCCGGCCTGTCTGACTAATTTGACAGGATGCTAATTGGTTTGGGGGAAGAAAGCGGGCTCTGTCTGGGGCCTGAAGCACCCAGGCAAACAGGTCTTTTGAAAGTCACGATGCAACGGGGGTGCCAGCATTCAGCTGTCACCCAGCTCCTTGAAGGACAGTGGAAGGGGAAACCGAATCCCTCCCCATGACAGGGAACCCTCCAAGGTGATTCTGGAATGATCTCCTCACCTTCTGTATTGACTGCTGAAATGCACTGTGTGGGGGTGGTCCTGAGATTTGGGATAACAAGACTGGAGGAAGAGGGGCCGCTGAAAGAAGGCTGAAAGGAAGCGCAGATCCTAGTGCACAGACGTGTGTCCAAGCCTATACGGTGCGGGGCGCTGTGATCACCCCCAGACATCCTGCCCGGCATGCCAGTGAAGACCTCCTCTGCTCCTCTTAGGTTCGTTAGGACCAGGGTTCCATTGTGGCCTCTCAGTGTACCCATGTTAAGCAGGAGGCTGGATTCCTGCCATGATGCCCACACATGTGGGTCACATGCTCTTCCCACACTGAGACCATCAATTTCAAAAGGAGTCATTAGTGACAGTCCCAGGGAAGGAGGGGCAGGAGTGCCACCACGAGCTCAAGGTGACACGCCTTCCTCAACAGAGGAGATTTTGAAACTCCATTCTGGAACTCTCGTTTGTAGTGATAGACTTGCCTGGCCATTTTGACTTCCATACTAAGGCATGTAAAGACTTTGAATTAAATAACAAACTCTCATCCCCATAGCTTTATGCCCTGAAAGATGGCTGACGAACAGGTGAAAGATCTTTTGAGTATGAGTGTATTATCTCTGCCAATCCTGGGGAACCAACATACTTACATAATTTTTATTTCATATGGAAATTCTAAGTGCTCTTATACCTGTGTCTATTTTCCCAGGTTTTACCTGTGCTCTCCAGAAAGAGATACTATACCAGGGGAAGCTCTTTGTATCAGAAAACTGGATTTGTTTCCATTCCAAGGTCTTTGGAAAAGACACTAAGGTTGGTATAATTTTTTAAAAAGGAAGCTATGCACTTTATTATATGTTGTGAATATCAATTGTTTTAAGCATAGCAATGTTGATAAATATTTACTCTTAATTAGACCTTTATATCTTTATTTCCTTTATCATGGTTCCAAATATTACAGGTTCTAAATGCCTCTAAATGACACTAACTTCCCTTTTTTCCTAAAGACCACTCTCCGTTTATTTCCTTATGTACATAGATCTCTCCCACAACCCTGCACTAAATCCGTTCTACCCAGATGGCACCAGAGAACTCTCAAAGTTGTCCATTTGGAGAGCATGCCACGATTTGTTTCAAAGACCTATATTAAACCCAAGACCATTTTTTTTAAATAAATATCGATTTTTACACCGTGTTCCTATCAGTTACATCAGACATGTAGAAGAACAGGCTTAAAAATAGGCCACTTACTGGAGCTCACTTTGTACCATCACCAGCACCAAATGAGCAGGAATTGGAACGCTTAAGGCCTGGTCTGAGAGACTCACACATCCACATTCCCCAGGGGACAATGACTGAAAGTTCTCATTCTCATTAAATTGATTTGGGGGAACACAGGCCCAAGATACCTGAGCTGTTCAGGAGGATAGCCCAGAGGAACTGGCAGTTTTCCCAAGCCACTGCCTTCCAAAGCGAGGACCCTGGGACTGTGTCATAAGAAGGGAAAAGATAATTCCATCCCACTGACATTCTTTCCCTTTGTCCTCCAATGTCACACCACAGTTCATTCAGGCCACCAGAACAAGGAGTCCGAGAAAGTCCTTTTTAGGTTCGCGTGACCTAATGAGTTCTTAATCCTTCTGATTCCTGATTATTATTAAGCAGCTTTTATATTCATGAAGTCGCTGACTGAAAACTTTTTGTTTTGAGTGGTAGTTATGTTTTATTTAAATATTCTCCCTAAAGCCCCTGGCAATCTTTTAGATAATGACTATGTAACAAACAATGGAAATTCTTGATTTTGTTGGTGTTGGGTCAGCCGACTAGCACACTGTTCTTTAGGTCAGACATGTTATTTTAATGTTGTTTTGTAATTATGTAGAGTTGTGTTTAGACAAACATATTTTGATAAATAGTATCACCTGAATCAGTATAATGCAAAGCAATGTTAAGCAGTATTCCACTGTATTTCTAGATTTCTCAGTTACAAGAACTTGTTCATGGAATAGGGAAGGGGTTGGGTAGAAGGGATCTCCAGTTCAATGGGATAAGATAATTCTCAGGAATTTAGAGCCAACGCCTCTGACCAAAGCAGCAGGGTTGGAGATATTAGTGAATGAAGAATGAGTCTTTGTTAAAGGATGAGGGAGTTCTAAAACTCAGGAAGTATACTTTGAAGCCAATATGATTCTAGCAGTGGTTTTAAAATCCAACATGTACCTAAGAGAGAACTGACTGGCATTAACACACTGGTTTTCTAAAGACATAACATGGTGGATCTTGGTAGACCTTACTTTTTTCCCCCAAAGTTATCCCAGTGTATAACTTCTGAGTTACCTCCTACACTTCAACATTTGGGGCAGTAGAGTTCTTTGGCAATTTTAGGAAATGTCTTATTAAGATTAGCCCCTCATTCTTCCCTGGTCTTCCCATCTGGAACTTGGAGGGGTAGTAGAACATTTCTGTCTCATGAACCTAAATACGGGAATGCAAGTGTTCAGAATTAAAAGCTTGTTTTTCTTCCTCCAAGCTGGCAGCTCTAACCTAAGGCCCTCCTCTTCCCCACCGACCCTGTTCTTTTAGAACCTGCAAAGCGTTTTTACAAAATAAATGTTCAAGTTAGCGTGGGTACCTGTGGAGGGAGTCAAGTCATTTTACCGTGGATGTGTGTGACTCTGTTTTCCAGGATCAAAGTGATATGATCCTTTTCTCTTTGAAACAAGACTGGCTTGGGGGGATATAACATAAAACTATTGGAACATCTATTCTTCATGTTATCTGGTACATGCTTGTAATACATTGTATGAAAAAGAACCCACATTTTGGATTGGATTGGTTCAAATTCCATTGTTGTAACCTATTATTTTTATGACCTTGGACAAGCACCTACCTCTGAACACGTCCTAATCTCTTAGAATATGTACTTCATAAGACTGTCCTAATTAAATGACTTTCTCATCTGTTGTAATTCTCTATTGTTTGAACCAGAAAATAAAGTTAGAGTTCATTTCACCCATCCTCTTTTTATGAGACGAATGAGGAAATGAATGACTTTTTTTTTTTTAATATGGAACACTTCATGAATTTGCACTCATCCTCGTGCAGGGGCCCTGCTAATCTTCTCTGTATCATTCCAATTTTACTATATTTCCTGCCGAAGTAAGCAGAATACATCACTTTCTTAATGAGTGCTAGGCATTTTCCATATATTACCTCACTTAATCCACAGAAAATCCTGGGAAGCAGGGCAGATTATCTCCATTTTACAAATCAGGAAACTGAGGCTTAGAAAGGGTAGCTTGTAAGGTCGAGTAGGTCACGTAGAGTGGACCGTGAAAAGTAAAATAGCCACTTGTTTTATCAGCAAAACGAGTTTATTCAGGAATAGGAGAGAAATCACAATTTGAGCCATGCAAGCTACCGCAAACCGTAGGCAAACCACAGGCAAGTCGAGATCAAAGGAGAGAAATGTTAAATTACAGAGAAAAGAAGGAAGTTGGGAGGGGTCGCTTTAGACAAAAGTCCATTGGAGAGAAATGAGTGTTCAGGCCTTCTCATTGACGGAGCTTGTTGCTGGGCAAGGAGAATCCGTCCTTCCTCCTGCTGGGTTGGGTAGTCAAGTGGGCTTATTCCTGTTGGGGTCTGCAACTGAGGAGCAGAGGTGGTGCATGAGAGTGCCCCCTCCTCTAGCCTCCAGGCTGCATTTTGTTTTATTTTTTTATTTTTTTAGATGAAGAGGTTCTTTTTTTTTTTTTTTTAAGATCTTATTTTTATTTATTTGACCGAGAGAGACACACGAGAGGGAACACAAGCAGGGGGAGCGGGAGAGGGAGAAGGAGGCTTCCTGCCGAGCAGGGAGCCTGATGCGGGGCTCGATCCCAGGACTTTGGGATCATGACCTGAGCCGAAGGCAGATGCTTATGGACTGAGCCACCCAGGCGCCCCTCCAGGCTGCATTTTAAATGAGGTTTCCTTTATTCAGTGTCATGAAAGTAACATAGCTGAGAATTGAGGTCCCAAGGTTTTCCCTACCCGCACGTACCTAAAGGTAGAGGAGAGCCAGGAGTGTGCGGAGATTAGCCCTAAGTGGACGACCACAAACACACAATTTCTTTAGAGCCCTGGGCCTATCTTTAAGATGACTGTGCATTTTGCATTCATTCCCTCACCTCAAGACAAAGGTTTCTCGCCCAGCAAGTAAAATTAATGATGCAGATTTACCCTCTGGCTTTGTAAACAGAACTTTGAGGAGACTCGCTTTTCATCCTGGAGGCTGGAGAGCTCCCTGGTGGTTTTGATTTCTTTGTTAAACTTCAAAAAAAATTTTTTTTCCTTCAACATAAAGATTTGAAGTCGTGTTCAGTGAAGCCTGAACCAGTCTTAACTGATTCTGTTTCAGATCTCTATTCCGGCATTCTCAGTCACCCTAATAAAGAAAACCAAAACTGCCCTCCTGGTGCCAAATGCCCTGATTATAGCAACAGTCACAGACCGGGTGAGTAGGCCTTGGAGCGAGGGCACCTTCGCTTTGTCCTGTTTGTGTATTGTCTCCCCTCACAAGGTGCTTTATTCTAATATAATTGTTGACAATTTTGATTTTCCTGCTGACTTAATTCTGCTTGCTTGACCAAGGTCGAAAACATAAAATTCTTTCCCAACTTCCCTTGCCCTAATATCTCTTAGAAGAGGCTAAGCTGATATATTGAGTTTCTTTAATATTTAAAACAGCCATAGCCACCACATGGTTGAGGGGGTGAGGTAGGCTGAGACTGAGGAGTCTCTGGGGTGGGGTGGCCACCCTCCCCAAAACCTTACTTGGTCCCTCTCCAGAGCCGTCCCAGATACGTCAACCCAGTGCTTGCCCTGCACGGTCAGCTTCAGGACCAGTTTCTAGTCCCCCTGTGCTTCCAGGTTGCTTCAGGTACTGTTCTGTATAGAAATTCTAGAGCTACTCCTGACTTGGGCTGCCCCACACACGTGCAACCAGAAGTATTTGCATTGAGAGTGGTGTTCATTTCAGTTTGGCCAGAAAGAGGGAGTGGAATAGTTCGCCTACTCATTTCTCACTTGAAATTATTTTTTTAAGATTTTACCTACTATTTCAATGAAAGCAAAAAAGCTGCATTCCATTTCTAACCCTACTGGGTAACTTGAAGAGGGAAGGTGGGCGGAGAAAAGACAAGAGAGCCTAATCTGATGAGGTGGGAAATAGGTTAATATTTTGAGGGAAAAAAAAAAAAAAAGGTGTTTTAATACTAATGGCTAATGAGCATCAAGTACTTCTCGTCAGGCACACTAAATGCTTTCCTTCTGTTTTTACATTGATTCCACACTGCCACCTAGGAGGGGTAGGTGTTGTTAAAACTGGAGCCAAGGGTCGCTTGAGTATCAGACTCGATTTCGGCTCAGGTCACGATCTCAGGGTCATGGGATCGAGCCCCGCACTGGGCTCCGCAGTCAGTGTGGAGTCGGCTTGAGATTCTCTCTCTCCCTCTGCGCCCCCATCCGCATACTCTGTGTAAATAAATAAATAAAATCTTCAAAAGAAAAGAAAAAGTGAAGCCAAGAGTGGTTTTAGCAGTTTGCCCAGTACCCTCTTGAAAGTGGGAGAGCCAGACCTAGCAACTAGGTCTAACAGCAGAATCCACAGTGTTAACTCCTTTGGAATACGTGCTTGCTGGGAAAGCCTATCACGTGCTCTCGTCGATGAGTGACAGGGATAATCACAAACTTGTGGAAAGGGGCTCTGAAAAGATTCTGTGGCCCAAACAGACAGAGGAAGACTGAGTTTTAGTATTTTCTTAACATCCTGTTCTTGCTAAAATCGTTTTTCCTTATGTCCTGTGTCTCCAAATTCCTTGTCTCGTCTGATTTCACTTCTTTCCCATCGCTTACGTATACACATCCACTCGAAAATCTCCGTATTTGTACAAGGGAGAATCTGGAAGTGGCTTGAAAAAGAACAAGCCTGTGAGAGCCTCTGGGAAATTGTTAGTGGAAATCTAGGTCAGAACAGAGAGGACCCTTGGGACTTGTTAAATACCTTAAAAGAAAGGGGGCGGGGAACAAGCTTTAAAGAGGATCTAGCAAATATCACTAGCCTTTTTTTTTAATTATCATTATTATTTTTAAGCCTGCCTGGGCGTGTTTGGGGCATCCATGTTAGCGTATTAGAACCTTCATGATGCTTTATTACTTAAATGAGGTTTGACGGTTTTGTTGCTGTTGTGGGGGAAGAGGTTTGGTTTATTACAGAAAATGGAATAAAAAAAAAATGTGTGGGTGCATGAGAGTGTAGACCAAAGAACAGTCTCCATCATTTGAAAAGGAAAAAAATTATATACAGATAAATTGTTTGCACTCTGAACCCTCACATCTTTCCAGGCAGTATTTGTTAATAATGACTCTGTCTTGTTTTTCAGTACATATTTGTCTCCCTACTCTCCAGAGATTCTACTTACAAGCTACTAAAATCTGTGTGTGGACACTTAGAAGTGAGTACAACATTCCTGAGCCTCGGTTGCTGTCTCTCTTTTCTATTTCCTCTGGTTTCCTAGTTGATCTGGTTTTTCATTTTGTTTCATTAATTTCAGAACACGAGCGTCGGGAACAGTCCCAACCCGTCTTCTCTTGAAAACAGTTTCCGGGCAGACCGCCCTTCATCTCTGCCTCTGGTGAGTTGCCTCCGTAACTATCTAAATCCAACAGAAAGGGCATGTGTCCCACAATGACACTTCTCCTTACACCAGGATCAGGGGATGGAAGGAGTGTAGACCTTAATATCTGAGGGAAAATGTGAAGACACAGGGCATTTCTGTGCTGAAGTAAAGGGGGGCCATAGGAGGCTATAAACTTTTTTCAAGTAACTAAAGAGCCGTCCTATGAAGGAAACAGGATAATGGACTGTCTGGGCGAGTGAGTGGTCGGTGGAGGTGTTTGTAAAATCTTGCTGTCTTTGTTTGTCAGTGTTGTTTTAGAGGGATTCGCCAGTCTCTTAGGGTAGGGGCATGATTCATCCCCACAAATCGTTGATTGTCTTCTATGTTCCAGGCACTGTGCTAGTGTAAGGACACCAAGAAAAATCAAAACTAGTTCTTGCCTTTGAAGACTTTATAGCTTAGTAGAAAAGATGAGGAACATCCAGAAATAACTGTGAAAGAACTCTGTAGTGACCAAGTGAAAGAGGTTTTTTTTTCCGCCTTTAGATTTCGTTGACTATATAGTAAATCTCCAGCGGAAAGTAATTCCCCCCATTTGTACAAGATTTATACCTATGATGGTATAATGTCGGCCCAAGAGAGTCCTCGCCATATTTATTCAAGTGCTTATTACCAAAATAATTACTGTTAAATGCTGGAATACCCGGGCACCTGGGTGGCTCAGTTGGTTAAGCGACTGCCTTCAGCTCAGGTCATGATCCTGGAGTCCCGGGATCGAGTCCCGCATCGGGCTCCCTGCTCTAGCAGGGAGTCTGCTTCTCCCTCTCCCTCTCTGAGCTCTCTCTCTCTTGCTCTCTGTCAGATGAATGGATAAAATCTTCAAAAAAAAAAGAATGTTCACAACTGCACTGTTCGTAATAGCCTAAAAATAGAAACAATTCTAATGTCCATCATCTGCTGGATGGATCAATAAAATGTAGTATGTCCATACAGTAGAATATTATTTGACCATATAAAGGAAGGAGTACTGACATATACAACATGGAAGAACCTAGAAAACATGATGCTAAGCAAGAGAAGCCAGACACGAAAGGCCACATATGGTATGATTCCATTTATATGAAATGTCCCAAACAGACAAACTGATAGGAAAAGTAGATCAGTGGTTGCTGAGGGATGGGGGAGGGAGAAATTAGGAGTGGCTGCTACTAGGTAAAGGGTTTCACTTTGGGGGTGGTGGAAATGTTCTGAAATAAGCTGCTTGATGTTGTGATTATTCTAAAAACCACTAAATTATATGCTTTGAATGATGACTTTTATATTACATAAATTTTTATCTCAATTAAAAAAAAAAAAAAACACCTTGGGCGGGGGAAAGGAGTGGGAAGTAGTACAAAATAAAAGCCAACACATATGATTTGGAATCCACCAAACTTGGGCTCCACCCAGCTGAGTTATGCCATCAGACAAGCTCTTTAACTGCTCTGACTCAGTTTCTTCATCCAGCAAAATGCCAACCTCATGATATTGGGGGTGAAGATTAAGTGCAGTCACCTGTCTAACAAGGTCTGCATCCTGCCTGATACATGATAGGCATTCAGTCAGTAATTATTAAATCGAAGAGACTTGAATTCTTCAACTTTCTATCCCCTATATATTCTTGCATGAAATTGAAATGAATTTTTGAAATGACCAAAAGATAGCTAGTATAAGACACCTGTGGTCCCTTCAGTTCTTAAGCATTTGGGGGATATAAAGTAAAACATCCCTGCTTTTTCCCAACTGCTCACCCTTCTATCCTCCCTCTATAATTCAAAAGTGATAGCACAGACTCTCTTTTAATTTGGTTGAGGGGGGTAAGAAAAGCTAAAAATTTGCTTTCAGTGTCTAAGTTGTTAAAGCCATTTTTTCTTCATTTCCAATACCTTTTTTTAAACTATGATTTAAAGAATACCTTCACATTTAGAACATGGATTTAGAAAACTGTGCGTCTATTTTTTTCTCGTATACGTCTGCGTCATTCACTTTTTCTCATGACAGAGTGCTAATGAGACTTTTCCAGTTTGACTCTGGAAACTTTACAATCATCAGCAGTTCTTTTTCTAGACATTTGTTGTTTTCAAACAAGTTGACCACTGCTGACAAGATTTTAACTGCCCAGAAAAATCTGTTTTGGTCATCAAATACTCTGATCTGTTGGGGAAATCCCAGCGGTATGGAATAATCCTCTCTTCTCTTTCAGTATTTTATAAGTGAGGCCTAAGTGAAAGGGCTGGTGGTTACAGAGGCCTGCCTGTTTACTGAGGGGAATTGGACTCTGTACACTTCCTTGTTTCCCTTCAGGATTTCAACGATGAATTCTCAGATCTGGATGGAGTGGTTCAACAAAGAAGGCAAGACATGGAAGGATACAGCAGCTCTGGGTCTCAGACTCCTGAATCCGAGAACTCGCGAGGTCTGAGAAATTTCTGTATGTTAACTAAAATGTAATGCTCCACCAAACATCCTCATCTCCCCCCTTTAAAACAAAAACAACACCAACAAAAACCACCTTGTCAATTAATTAAGGGACTAATTAGCAATTAATTAACAATTGAGAAGGGACTCTGGAGAAAGGGTAGTTCAAAAGTTTTAGGGAAAGGACGTGTCTACATGGTAAAAATCCATTTCTTTATACACATTTAATAAATGTCTCTTAAATCGACACAATATTAGAGTGATTGAAAAACACAAAATGTCTTTTTTACCTCTTCTTTCAGTCATATTATTCACTGTTCTAGCTGCACGGTCCCCATGAGTCAGTGGGCTAAGGACAGACTGTCCTTATATAATTTTCTGACTTCCTTAAGCATTGAATTTCAATACCTAACCATTAAACCAACTTGTGAGAAGATCCATTTATATTCTCAGCCATTATGCATGTTGTGAGATTGATTTGCTTCGTGGTTGATGCTGTGTTTTTAAATGCATTGGGAAGAAAACTTAGCCAGCCCCATTTTGGCTTGATAGATTTCCATGTGACAGAATCCCAGACAGTTCTGAATGTCTCCAAGGGAGAAACAAAACCAACTCGGGCAGATGCCCATGTGAATAGAGTGCCTGAAGGAAAAGCCAAGAATCTCCCTGTACATGGTAAGGAACAGAATGTCTTGGGTAAAGGGGGTGGTGGCGGTCATCTGCTTGTAACTTTTAAAGGGCCCTCAGAGGTCAGGGATACCTGGGTGGCTCAGTTGGTTAAGCACCCCACTCTTGGTTTTGGCTCAGGTCATGATCTCAGGGTTCCTGGGATCAATCCCCCTGCATCGTGCTCCCTGCTCTATGGGGAGTCTACTTCTCCCTCTCCCTCTGCCCTTCCCTCTACTCGTGCTCTCTCTTCACTAAAGAAATAAATAAAATCTTCAATAAAAAATAAAAGGCCCTCATATTTCACTTTATGACTGCCTTTCATATCCCCTCCCTTCTTGCTGTAGGTCTTTGTTCTGTGCATATTAATTCATATACTCATTCACCAAATAGTATCCAGTTCTGTGCTTTATTGTGAGGGATACAAAGGTGAATAGCCTTCCTGGAGGTCCCTTCATTATTTTTAGTATTTTGAGAATGTTATCCAAAAATTGGTGATAAAACTCAAATTATTAAATTATTGCTTATTTAGTAAGTATTCTAATAGCTGTTTACCGATTATATTGATATGAGAGCAAGGATAGACACCTGGAAGGCTTCAGTCAGCGTTTTCTTCAGTGTCTGTTATCCGGGAATAATTGCCTCTTTCAAGTACCTCTTCCCCATAGGGACTTTGCTGGATGAAGGAGGTGTGTTGTAGTTTCAAAACTGTCTTGTTTTTTTGTTTCTTCCCCCACAACAGGTCAGTCAGAAACCATTGGAGACTTACACAAAGTCAGGTCTCAGACATGTATGACTCTCCACCATATTCTTATATTTTACGCAATCATGTAAGTAGATGAATTTACTATGAGTGACTTAAAATCATTCATTTCTCTAAAAGAATAATCTCACACTTCCAAGAGTCATTGTAAATCTCTCATGTGACCCACATCTTTCCTTTGACAATTTTTATCTCCTATTCCAGCATTTTGTTTTCCTTAGGCTTAGGTCACATTTTCCTATTCATCCCCTTATTTAAATAAATAGAAGGGGGGAGGGAAGACCAAATTGGGTCAATTCCAGCAGAGGACTACATTCTGAGTGGATACTATTACTACGGAAATTGTTCTGTGGATGATGAAGCATCTTTGGCCTTACTATTTATTTTCTCATCTATCCCATGTTCTCTGGATGGAGACCAAAACAATGTCAAAATGCCATCATCCCTTTTACTGTGAAAACTCAGGCATAGACTTTAAGACATTTCCCCTCAGCTTCCAGCCTTTCACCAGTTGTTTTTCTGAAAATAGGCTGACCCAGTTCTAGGCTGTTCCTTACTACCAAGGAGGATGTGCCCAGTTTTGTTTGCAGATAATGAAGGGAACTTGTGAGTCACTAGAGAGTAAGACTGGGCACTCACTGGCCAGGCCCTCCTGGTAAGGGACACAGCACCACAGGGGAGAAGGAGCACAGCTCGGTCATCCACCTTGGGCAAGGCTTTGCGAGACCCTAGTAGAATGGCCATTGTTTGTAAGTTGAGGAACCTGGGCCAGAAGATTTTAAATCCCGTTCTAGCTCTCAAGTTTTTGACAAGCATCAGCCTGTTGAAAAAAGACCTTTTTCAAGTCTCTGTGGCAAGTTAATTTTGGAGAATATCTTGCCTTAAAGGTACCACACTGGCTCTGAGTTGATGGTTTCAGGTCAGGTCATGAGCCTATTGAGAATTTCTCTTTTATCCCTTTGCAGTGTGTGTGCACTAATCATCTCGACCTTCTACATGAGATACAGAATTAATACTCTGGAGGAGAGGCTGGGGTCACTGACCTCCATTGTGGACACTCATCATCATGAGTAAGACGATTCCCTCCCGTGCTGTCGTCTGCTTGCTCCTGAGACTAGCATAACGTGGGGCGCTTACTATCCTTCTTAGCAAACATGAGTCGAGGTTACATTCTGTATGGGACATTTTGTTAAGCGTATCTGTGGGAAGTAAAGGGGTAGGTGGGAGGGTCCTAGAGATGAATGCCCTGACTCTGAACTGTTCTTGCTAGAGTGTTGCCAGTTTATCAAGAAACAAGCCTGACTTTACATTATCTTGTTCTGGTAGCCTAAGACTCAGTTGTGACCTTGGCCCATTTATTAAAATATACCAGTTTATCTTAGTAAAATGGCAGTGGGTGAAGACATTAATAGGAAAGAAGCAGTTGAAGTAACTCAGCTCATTTATCATGCATTAACTCTTTATATTGACGAAACTCTTGACCACTTTTAAGATCTCTGTGACTAGTAATTAGCTGAATGCATCTGTGAAGATTTTCCATCACTGTCATTTTTAACACGTCTGACCTAATTAAACCTTTCAGACATAGAGCTCTTTCCTTCAAATCCATATACATAAGAATTTTGATCCATTACCTAAAAAGTGAAATAAATTACCCCATGTTAGAAAGCATACTTTTAACCCAAGTTCTTTTTTTTTTTTTAACTGTTGGGTTTTTGGGGGGGTTTTTTAGTTTATTTATTTATTTTAAGTAATCTCTACACCCAGCGTGGGGCTCAAACTCGTGACCCAGAGATCAAGAGTCATGTGCTCTTCTGAGCCAGCCAGGTGCCTAACTTAAGTTCTAAAAGTAGAGATACTCATTACAGAGTTTATACCATGTGCTAGAGACTCTGTTAGAATAGATATATATATGCACAATTTTCTCTCATTTTATTTACCGTAACCTTTTAAGATAACTTTTATTCCCATTTTACAGACGAGGACAATGAGACCAAATAAATAATTTAATGTCATACAGTTTGTAATAAAATCAGGATTCAGATGCACATCTCTCTGACTACACGGAGGACAGGCTTTCCAGTCTACCAGTGACTTGGTTGTAAAGTCAAAGCCTAGGAATTGGATTAGGCTGTTTAGAGTGTGCTTCGGAATCATCTGGATAGCTTGTTAAAACAGATTGCAGGGCCCATCCCCAGAGTTTCTGATGAACTAGAACTGAGGACCCGAGAATTTGCATTTCTGTCAAGTTCCCAGGTGATGCTGATGGTGCCAGCCTGGTTCTACACTTGGAGAACTATTAGACTATACCATTCTAGGGCCTCTTTATGCTCAAACAACTACCTAAAAGTCTTGTCCCGTGGCTTACACGTCTGCTGGCATACAGGTTCTTTTTGAACCATAATGTATACCTTTGAGCCAATAATACGGAAACATAAAGAACAGTCTAGAACAGATTTATACCCTTACTCTCTCCCATCTTGTTCAAGATGTTAACATACAGGGGCGCCTAGGTGGCTCAGATGGTTAAGCATCTGCCTTCGGCTCAGGTCATGATCTCAGGGTCCTGGGATCGAGCCCCATGTCAGGTTCCCAGCTCAGCGGGGAGTCCGCTTCTCCCTCTCCCTCTGCCTCTCTCTCAAATGAATAAATAAAATCTTAAAGAAAAAATGTTAACATACTTTTTCTACACTAATCTAGCATGCCCTCCTAGTTCACTATCATATATAGGGTTGTTGTTTTTTTTTTTTACACAAAAATGTACCTCATGTCCTGTTATCATATGTTAACTTGGTGATGATGAGGGGGGAAACTCCACGAACAAGGACAAAAGGAATATTCAGTCCACTCTTTAAATAATCAACTTAGGGAGAAGTACAGTCTGAAAAATTATCATTTGAAGGAAAAATCACAAGGATTATTTTTGACACGAGACCAGGAACACCCATGACAGGAAGATGTTCATAAAGTAATTTATAGGACCTGAGCTTCTCCCATGTCTCTCTCTCTCTGCCAAGGTGATCCAGCCATGCTGCCCAGTAGCTAGACCCGCACTTGTAAGTGGGTTGGTTAGTTGTCGCAGAATCCGTACCTTTTACGGGCTTTGTTAGTGTGTCCGTAGCTTGTATGCTGTCAGAATTACATGTTGACCCATCAGCTCTGTGGGTCTCCGTTCTTGCCTCTAGACACCGAAAGATTCCCCTTCAGGTTCCTGTTTGGGATCTAAGATTTTGATGGTGTGGCTCAGGGATAAAGAAGGAATTGTTTATTTTTAGTAAGGGTAAACAGAAAAACATCTGATTGCTTTCTTAATGTTTAGACGATCATCAGTCATTCACCAAGTACCTGTGTAAAATAATTAGACCCATCACTGCCACCCAAAAACTTAATGGCTAAATAAATTACAGCCAAGAAATATGGAGAAGATAGAGACCAGGGTTGTTAACCTTAACATGAAAATCTGATCAACGGCTTTTTAGACCATCTCTCCAGGAAAATGTACATACAGCTCTCAATTTCCTACAGTTTCAGCTGGTATAGGACCCCACTGGGCCCTGGGGAAGAGCTCATGCCGTAAATAGTTCAAGTGGTGCACAATGAATACATGTTCCATTATAAGACAAGGGCAGTTACATGGGCATGGCAAGTCTCAAAAAAAAACTACAAAAGTCTCACACTTGAGCAGCAATTTGACTAAAATTCCTATACATTCTGAAAGCTCCTGTGTAAAGGGTCCCTCCTCCCATGAGAAATAAGCCTGTGACTGAGAAGAGCAATAATTCTTGCCCATTTCTGCTCCGGTGGGGACAGCGAGGATCCGAGGGGACCAAGAGGTCTAAGAAACTATGTGCTTGAGCAGAATCGCCTGATTTTTTTGTTCGGAAGCCAGGGCATAACACTGCCACTTCAACGAAAACAGCTCAAGAGACATCCAGCTGAGCTTTTAAGATGCAGTCCCCTCCACGTCCAGTCAGCCTTGGGGGATTACGACAGGGCCTTCCCGACGTTAACAAGTGAAAGGCTCATGCTCGACTACTGTAACCGAGTTTTCTGTTCAGATAAATTTAAAATGTGTTCATTCTACTTCTTCCTTTGCCATCCGCTGCCCACAATCATTTTTCTCTTTGTTCTTGCAGACAGACAGCACCATCTGGCCTGGGGTCACAAGTACAGTTAAATGTGGAGGTCCTCTGCCAACAGCTGACGGCTAACATAATGAAATTAGAAAAGGTGACTCATTTATTTCCTGGGTTGGGGCGGGAGCCGTAAGTGCCTCTTGACGGCCAGAGAGCAGGGGTTACGCACGCAAACACCTTCGGGGCGTAGCAAGCAGCCTGTGTGACCAAAAACCCAGCCAGGGGATGTCACGGTAAATAGGAAAGAGTATTTTATTTTTTTATTTCCACCAAGAAATTGGTTTCAGTCTCATTCTCCTTGTGGGTGTGTCTTTGGCTTTTCCTCCTTAGTTAGAAAGATTTCTGTCCACCACAAGCGCCCGCCAGCCAGTGACCGCTGACACAGGGCTCAGTGGAGGGACACAGCCGGCCCCACCCAGGCTGATGGTTGCCATACGTGAAATACTGTGTTCAGTCTCTGTTAGAACCCTGCCAGATGGATGTCACTCTTCTGACAGACGAAGAGTCCAAGTTTCCAAGTAACTGGCTCAAGGAGACACGCGGAGAAAGTTGGCAGATCTGGAATTTGAACCAGGTCGGATTCCAAAGTTGTGTTTGGGGCTCCTCACAGTCCAACCTGAGGCCTTGCCAGGAAAGCCACCGATGTACCTTTACCCTCTAGAAGTATCTAACAGAAGGGCAGTTCTCGAGCAAATCTGTCCTGAAGCCTCTGTCATTCTTCAAAGCCAGGAGGAGGGTGGACAGGAAGATGGGCACAGGAGAAAGGGCCCAGAGTTAAACCTAATTAACATTTCTTCACTTCTCCTTCCAGTATATGTCTATCTCTTCCATCTGGTGGTTTGTTTCTGCCCTAAACCTTAAGGACAGGTTTCAAGTGCAGGGTTCAGTTCAAACTGTTACTACAAATGCCCAGCATGTGGTGGGTTCCCCTAACAGTGTAGTCATGATTACTCGGTAAGAACCATGAAATACAGGGGCGCCTGGGTGGCTCAGTCGTTAAGCGTCTGCCTTCGGCTCGGGTCATGATCCCAGGGTTCTGGGATCGAGCCCCTCATCGAGCTCCCTGCTCAGTGGGGAGCCTGCTTCTCCCTCTCCCACTCCCCCTGCTTGTGTTTCCTCTCTCACTGTGCCTCTCTTTCTCTGTCAAATAAATAAATAAAATCTTTTTTAAAAAATGTGAAATACAAATGAGCCAAATGAGGTTGGTTTTGCTAGACTAAATGGTAGTTAGCATTCAGCTACTGAAGTATTGAGCGCGAAGGAGTTTCCAAAGTTCAGTTCTAAACCAAAGGATGACCTAGAATTCCTATTGAACCTGTGGACAAACTTGGAAACTTTTTTTTTTAACCCAAAATCATCCTAGAGAAGGTCGGGTGTAGCCACCCAAAGTGTTTTCTTTTCTAAAATGTGAGTTGCTGAGAATTGAAGAGAATTTCTTTATGTTTCATGACATGCTTACCGATGTGTGGTTTCTGGGGCATCTGTGTGGCTCAGTCTGTTAAGGGTCTGCCTTTTTGCTCAGGTCATGATCTCAGGGTCCTGAGATCGAGCCCCGCATTGGGTTCCACCCTTAGTGGGGAGCCTGCTTGAGATTCTCTCGCTCCCTCTGCCCCTTCCCCAACTCATGCTTGTGCCCTCTCAAATAAAAATATATATATAATCTTTCTTTTCTTCCGTGGGGTTCCTCACTCCCATCACAGTATTGCTTGTTGAGAATTCCTTGCTCAGAATTCTTGAAAGTTCACTTACCCAACAAACATCTACTGAGCACGTTTTTGATGCCCAACACTGTACTGTAGTCTCGAGATCCAAAGATACGTCACGGACCCTGGGCCTTGAAACTCAGTCTTCTGGGAAATGGGTAATATCTAAATGGAGTGTTAAACATTGATGGTTTGAATCAGACACCACATGACACACAGGCTCTGTAAGGATCGGTTTCCCATTATCTCTGCATTTAGGTCACCCTTGGTGTTGCCAAGGCTTTGTTCTTTTCCTTCCATCTGATTTCTCTTGGTCTTTCCTGACACTTTCATCTTTGTGCCACTCTTCATTTTTAGCCCTCTTTTTTTTTTTTTTTTTCATTTTAAAGTGGATTATCAACGGAGTTGGAATCCATTAAGCAGTATTTGCCTGATCTAAATTGAACCCAGGGGGTTGCTTTTTTTTTTTTTTTTTTTTTAAGATTTCATTTATTTGACAGAGAGAGAGCAGGAACACAAGCAGGGGGAGTGGGAGAGGGAGAAGCAGGCTTCCCGCGGAGCAGGGGCGGGACCCAGGGGATCCCAGGACCCTGGGACCATGACCTGAGCTGAAGGCAGACGCTTAAGGACTGAGCCACCCAGGCGCCCCAGTGGCTTTTTATTCAAGGTAGAATAGATTCATCTCGAACATTACACAGGTCATGGCAAACGGGCCCTTGATAGACTCCATTCTATTTAGTAACAGGAACTTCTCTTCTCATTATTTCCAGATACAAAACAACCTACAGAAGCTGCTTGAGAATGGTGACTGACAGACCGGATTGTTCAGGCCAACATGATACCTCGAGCTTCCCTTTGAAGAAGGTGTTCCCCTCGGCATTCTGGCGGAGCGCTCCCTGCTGGCCAGAGGAGCGGGCAGACCGGCATCCCCAGCCATGTTTGCACTTGAAGGTCTCCAGCTCAGCAAGGGGTGGGGGCGGGATAATTCTGGTTCCTGTGCAATAAACATTGACCCTCTGTCTCTGAGGAAGTTCTCAGTGCTGCCACCTGAACACAGACCCATCTCTGGAGGTCTCAGGACGGGCCTGGTGGACACTCTCTCGGATGATCGTGGTTCCACGGTTCTCCTGTGTCAGCAAACACACTCCACTCCGTGCCTTCTTAGTCCTTTCTGTGCTCCTTTTCTCTCCTTTACACCCCTCTGAACCAGCCTTCGAACTAAGGGATAGATCATGTGCCAAAAACCTGATACGGTCCTTTCAAGAATTAGCCCTGACTCTTCCAAAACAGACTTGCCTCAAACAAACACCAGCATTTTTTCTTTTCCGCTCTTCTGTTGTTCTGTTCTGCTTGAAATCACCCTGTGTATCTTCTCAATTCAGGATGGGCAGGAATACCACAAAGCAGATTAAAAATAATCCTGTTTATGTTTTGTTTTGTTCCTGTAACTAATACTTAATTGGACTGATCATCACCCACCCCAGATCAAGAATCTATGACCACATGTGACTGAAGTACTAAATTAAACTTACTCTGAAACCAAAACTAATCTTTAAACCAAAAAGTACAATATGATTTGATACTGGATGAAAAACACTGAATTTTTAAGTTTATAGGTGGACTATGTTATAGTTTTGAAACAGGATGCCTATATGGAATGCTGAAACCCCTCTCAGCATGACAAATGCATGCTTCTCTCTTTTGCTGACTAAAAGAAGTAACTGGTGGTTTCCTAACTTCTATTTACGATATGGGATGGCTGGTTTTTATTAATAATTATTTAGGTACCATAAGATCTGTAATATAAATGATATTCTGTTTCTATTGGCAATGCATTTTATAATCATTTCTATGAAATGTATTTTGTTTAATCAGATAAGCTAATAAATGAATAGGTTACATCTTTTGTTATTTGTTAGCCTGCTGGACAAGAACTGTGCCTGGTGCACCCCCCTGGCTTTTAATAAATCCTCACTGGTTAAAATACCCTGCTAACACTGTGTTTTGTCAGTTTGTAAACTCTTTTAACTAAGACAACATGGCCTTTTTAACTGCTTCTCACCTCCTCTCTACTATTTCCAACTCACCCATACTTCTCTCCTCCCAAGTATCCATTTCAAAACTCAAAAATGATCTAAATTCTGGGGTGGCATTGATATAGGGGAAAGAAAATGAACTTTGAAATCAGAAAAATAATGCTTTATTCCTGGGTCCACATTTTATGAGTTATGTCACCTGAAGATTTTTGGCCATTTTCCCCCATTTTATTTATGTGACTAAAAGTACCAACAAGGGCGCCTGGGAGGCTCAGTCATTAAGCGTCTGCCTTCGGCTCAGGTCATGATCCCAGGGTCCCGGGATCGAGTCCCGCATCGGGCTCCCTGCTCGGCAGGAAGCCTGCTTCTCGCTCTCCCACTCCCCCTGCTTGTGTTCCTTCTCTCGCTGTCTCTCTCTCTGTCAAATAAGTTAAAAAAAAAAAAAAGTACCAACAAAAAATGTCATTGGGAGGATCAAACGTGATGATGTCTCTAGAGCACATCAGGGTCACGCGAATAGTACACTCTCATAACAAGGGCCATATTCGTTATTTTTAGAAATGTTGTCTGACATTCCAGTTCCATAAAAGTTCTGTGTCAGTATAGTCCAAACCCATTAGGGATTCAAGAATGGGTAAGCCACCCATACAGAGAAATTTTACAACCTATGAAAAGCTTTAAAAGGTTCAAATTTCACAGCAAAGGGAACAAAACTAAAAGGCAACCTTCAGTATAGGAGAAGATATTTGCAAATGACACATCCGATAAAGAGTTAGTATCTAAAAAATATAAAGAACTTATACCAAAGTTCTTATAAGGAACTTTGTCCCAAAAACAAATAATCCAATTAAATGGGCAAAAGAGACATGAACAGAAGTGTCTCCAAAGAAGACATGCAGATGGCCAACAGACACATGAAAAGATGTTCATCATCACCACTTAACCATCAGGGAAATGCAAATCAAAACCACAATGAGCTGTTACCTCACACCTGTCAGAATGGCTAAAATCAAAAACAAGAAACAACAAATGTTGACGAGGATGTGAAGGAAAAAGAACCCTCGTGCACTGTTGGTGGGGATGCAAACTGATGCAGCCATTCTGGAAGACAGTATGGAGGTTCCTCAGTTAAAAATAGAACTACCCTATGATTCAGGAATCGCACTACTGCATGTTTACCCAAAGGATACAAAAACACTAATTCAAAGGGATATATGCACCTGTTTGTAGCAGCATTATTTACAATAGCCAAATTACGGCAGTAGCCCAAGTGTCCACTGAAAGATGAAGAAGTGATATATAGGCAAATAGTGATATATATGAGATTATATATATAATTGTGTGTATACATAACAATGGAATATTATTCCGTCATAAAGAAGAATGAAACCTTGCCATTTGCGATGACATGGATGGAGCTAGAGGGTATTATGCTAAGCAAAATAAGTCAGAGAAAGACAAAACTGGATGATTTCGCTCATATATGGAATTAAAGAAATAAAAGAACAAAGGGGAAAAAAACAGACAGACCAAGAAAAAGACTCTTTTAACTCTAGAGAACAAACTGATGGTTACCAGTGGGAGGGAGATGGGTGACATAGGAGACGAGGATTAAAGAGTACACTTACCAAAAAAATAAAATGTTTGAATTTCAGGAATTAGTAATCTGCTCTCTAGAAATTTATCCTGAAGCAATAAGCAGAAATCTAGTCTAAGATTTATATGCAAGAATATTCTTTGAAGAATTATGACAGCAAAATATTCGAGATTCTAAATATTCAATAACAACAATTAAATAATACAACTATTTAGAACTGTATTGTCAAAGAATGGCATTAAAAATACCATTAAAAGGGCGCCTGGGTGGCTCAGTCATTAAGCGTCTGCCTTTGGCTCAGGTCATGATCCCGGGGTCCTGGGATCGAGCCCCGCATCGGGCTCCCTCCTCAGCGGGGAGCCTGTTTCTCCCTCTCCTACTCCCCCTGCTTGTGTTCCTGTTCTCGCTGTCTCTCTGTCAAATGAATAAATAAAAATCTTTAAAAAAAAATACTATTAAAAAGGGAAGCACAAAAACTATATGATATGATCCCAATTTTGTGAAGAAATTCCTACATATATGTGTATATACACCTATATATACACATGGAAGCACACACACACACATTGACCTTTTCTATATTCTCTAAAGTTGGTAGAATGAGCAGTTACTACCTTTTTTTAATCAGAGAAGTTGATTAAAAACATTAAGTGACTCTCAGCAGGGAATGAGGTCTTACAATTGTGCCCACCCTGCCCAATAACACTGACACTAGTTCTGTACCAGGAGCGACTTCATCAGTGGCTTTTCCAACATCCACTACAGTGTTTTCCAAAGAGAGAGAACACACATCATCATTTCTAAATTTCGTGACTATTTTTGCTCTGGGTATGCTGTTACTTGGTTTTGTTTTGTTTTGTTTCTCGTTAGTAGCTCCTAAGTCTAAATCTGGTACAGATGAATCTGAATGATGATGTCTGGTCATATGTCCGCATATTAACTCCAAAGCAGCATGGGAAAGCAAGCATCTGGAGTTTTTCAGCCTCTACCACCTAGATTAAAAAAGCAGGGAATTCTAAAGTAGAAAAGAGTTTCAGATGTTGAGTGGTCAAAATAACAGCAAATGTCCACCATATGCCTTGCCCTTTAAAAACTTTAGCATTACCTTTCTAGAATCAGAAAAAAAAAAAATCTTTTCTTTTTTTTTATAATTTTTTTTTAAATGTTTTATTTATTTATTCATGAAAGTCAGAGAGAGAGAGAGAGGCAGAGGGAGAAGCAGGCTCCCCGCCTAGCAGGGAGCCCGATGTGGGACTCGATCCCAGAACCCTGGGATCATGACCTGAGCCGAAGGCAGACGCTTAACCATCTGAGCCACCCAGGCGCCCCCAGGAAAAAAAAAATCTTAAGAAGAGATTAACTGGTTGAAATTCTATTTCTGTGCATCCTAACATTTTCATCTATGATGAAATATATACTATTTGGATGAATGGAAATCATCAGTCTCACATAAACTGAAAATGCTATTATTATTGACCTCTCAAGCTTTGTGAATATTTAAGATACTTTCCTACATAGACTCTACAACACTCCAAGGCATTTCCCAGGTATTCATTTATGCAATTCTTTGAAACCCTCCCGGACACATTTTTCTTTAAGATTTTATTTTTACATAATCTCTACACCCATGGTGGACCCCAAGAGTCTCATGCTCCTCCAACTAAGCCAGCCAGGCACATCTTTTTTTGTCTTCCACAACTCATGCTAATTCATAAATTCATGGCATCAGATTGAAAATTTTCCAACTTAAATGTGAATTTTCTCTTCTTAGGTGGTTTCGTTTTATGTATCCTAATAGTGAAATTCAGGTGATGCTCTCCTTGTTTATCTGTTTGTTTCTGGTGATCTAAAGGTCATGGACACTAACAGACCAGGTAAGTTTTGCTCTCAAGCATTTTTTTTCAAGATTTTATTTTTAAGTAAAAATACACCCAACATGGGGCTTGAACTCACAACCCTAAGATAAGGAGTCATATGCTCCACCCACTGAGCCAGCCAGGCACCCCTCAAGCATTTTTTTAAGTCAAAATTCTACATACTGGTAATAGTTATGCTGTCATTTGGGATCCATAAGCTGATCTTCTCACAAAGAAGCCCAGTGGTATAATATTCTTTTTATGTGCTTCTTTTAAGCCTATCCCTACCAATAATGATAATTTTACCAGTTCTTGATTAAACCAAAAAATTAGAGACATTAAATGAAGCATCTTTGACCACTGAGTTTCTATCATTCTTTGTTTTTTAGAAATGTTAAGCCTTACCAGAGCAATCTGCAGGTTCAATGCAATCCCCATCAAAATTCCAATGCCATTTTTCACAGAAATAGAACAGTCCTAATATTTGCATGAAATCACACACACACACAAAACACAACCAAACAGCCAAACAAAGCATCCTGAGAAAGAACAAAGATGGAAGCATCATGCTCCCTGATTTCAAACTATATTATGAAACTATAGTAATCAACACAGTATGCTATTAGAATAAAAACAGACATATAGATGAATGGAAAAGAATAGAGAGCTCAGGGCGCCTGAGTGGCTCAGTCGTTAAGCGTCTGCCTTCGGCTCAGGTCATGATCCCAGGGTCCTGGGATCGAGTCCCACATCGGGCTCCTTGCTCGGCAGGAAGCCTGCTTCTCCCTCTCCCACTCCCCCTGCTTGTGTTCCTGCTCTAGCTATCTCTCTCTCTGTCAAATAAATAAATAAAATCTTTAAAAAAAAAAAAAAAGAATAGAGAGCTCAAAAATAAATCCATGCATATATGGTCAACTAATTTATGACAAAGGAGCCAAAAATTTATCATGAAGAAAGCACAGTGTTTTCAATAAATGGTGTTGGAAAAACGGGACAGCCCCATGCAAAAGAATGGAAATGGACCTCTATCTTACATTGTACACAAAAATCAACTCAAAATAGATTAAAGACTTGAATGTAGGAACTGAAACCTAAAATTTCCAGAAGAAAACATAGGCGGTGTGCTCCTTGACATTAGTCTTGGCGATGCTTTTTAGGATCTGACATCAAAAACAAATACCATAAAAGAACAAACAAGTGAGACTCCATCAAACTAAAAAGCTTCTACACAGCAAAGGAAACCATCAACAAAATGAAAAGGCAACCTACTGAATAAGAGAAAATATTTGCTACTCATATATCTGAGAAGGGATTAATAGTCAAACTCTATAAACTCACACAACTGAATAGCAAAACAAACAATGTGATTAATAAATGGACCGAATAACTGAACAGACATTTTTCCAAAGACATACAGATGACCAACAGGGTATGTGAAAAGATTCTCAATATCACTCATCATCTGGTAAATGCAAATCAATATCACAATGAGCTACCACCTCTGCCTGTTAGAATGGCTATTATCAAAATGACAAGAGATAGTAAATGCTGGCTAGGACATGGAGAAGAGTGAGCCCTCCTACACCGGTGGTGACAATGTAAATTGGTGCAACCACTATAGAAAACCCATGAAGGTTCCTCAACAAATTAAAAAGAGAGCTACCATAGGATCCAGTAACTCCACTGCTGTATATTTATCCAAGAAAACCCAAAAACACTAACTCAAAAATATATATGCACTCCCACGTTAATGGGGCATTGCAGCATTATTTACAATAGCCAAGATACGTAAACAACCTAAGTGTATACTGATGAATGGATAAAGAAAGCGTAGTGTATATATTACAATGAAATATTACTATATGACATTAAATATCTATTATTTCACTAAATATGTGTATTATTCAATAAAAAAAAGGAAATCTTGGGAGTTCCAATCCAAGAAGGCAGTGTAAGAACACCCCGAACTCACCTTCACCATGGACACACCAAATCGACACCTATTTATAGATCAATTTCTCCTAAAGAACTAACTGCTGACTGAACAGCTTCCACACACCGAAAGATGGAGAAACCACATAGAGAATGGTGACAGATGGGGACCTAGTTACAAAGGGAAGTCACCCTTGATGATGCAAACTGCAGTGGGGAGGGATAGTGCTGAGGGACCCTGAGCAGATTCATCTGCCTTAGGGGACAGAAAAAAAAAAAAAAAGCCACAGTTTATAAGAGCAACATAAAAGATCCAGCCCTAAGGGTGCCTGGGTGGCTCAGTTGGTTAAGCGACTGCCTTCGGCTCAGGTCATGATCCTGGAGTCCCGGGATCAAGTCCCACATCGGGCTCCCTGCTCGGCAGGGGGTCTGCTTCTCCCTCTGACCCTCCCCCCTCTCATGCTCTCTCTGTGCCTCATTCTTTCTCTCTCAAATAAATAAATAAAATCTTTAAAAAAAAAAAAAAAAGATCCAGCCCTAAAGCCCTACCAAACAGCAGGAGAGCTGTTGGAACTCTCCGTGGGTCGAAAGGGCTGGTGAGCACCACAGTTCATGTTTCCTCTCTACCCTGATGGCATGGACAGGAGCAGAGTGTGGGCACCCTAATCGGCCTGCTGCCTCACCGAGCCCCTGGCTCCTAATGCACACCAGCCTCAGCATGGTCCACAACAGGACTTCCCTGGTCAGGGCTCACTATAGCTCCAGCCTTTCACCAAGGTGACACCCGTGCAAAGCACCCCAGAAGACTCCAGGCCCACACTACTTTGGCTCCAAACAACTTGCAGGGGGCATGGAGCACCCCAGAATATCCTGGTTTTTACCCAGTTCAACTTCGGCTGGCCTCACAGGATGCCCTCAGCACAGAGCCTGGAACTAACTCAGCCCATACACACTTCAGCTTCAGCTGTCCTGCCAAGGTTCCCTCTAAACAGAGAGCCTCAGGACCCCAAAGTATGCACCCACTTCAGCCCACGCTCTCCTGCAGAGGTGCCCTCTGCGCAGAGAGCCCTGGGACTTCCCCACCCATGCGCATGTCAGCTCTAGCCATCCCACCAGGGCAGCCCGAGTACAAAGTGTCCCAGGACTCCCAGTCCATACCAGTCACAGCTCTAGCCAGCCAACCACAGTTAGTGGGCACACACAGTCTCCACAAGGGATGACCACACACAAGGTCATTCCTTCAAGTTTCGGAGCAGTAGCTGTTCCACCTAAATCATAGATACAAAGAAATGCAAACAAAGTGGGGAGAGAGAGGAACGTGCTCCAAATGAAAGAAGGCAAAACCTCAGAAAAAGAACTAATTGAAACAGAGATAACCAATCCATGTGATAAAGAGCCCAAAGTAATGGTTATAAAGATCCTCCCCAGAGGAGAGAGAAGAGTGGATGAACTCAGGGAGAACTGCAACAAACAGAAAATACAACAAAGAACCAGTCAGACTGAAGAATACAACAACTGAAATGACAAATACGCTAGAGGGAATCAACAGTAGATTAAAGGATACGGAAGAAAAGGTCAGCAAATGGAAGACAGCCAAAGGAAAAAAGAATTTTTTTAAATGACGACAGGTATGGGATATCTTGGATAACATCCATATCTTGGATATCTGGGAAAAAACATTTGTATTACAGAGATCCCACAAGGAGAAGACAGAGAAAAGTGGGGCAGAAAACTTGCTTGAAAAAATAATGGCTAAAAACTTCCCTAACCAGGGAAAGTAAACAGACATCCAGGTTCAGGAGGCACAAGGAGTGCCAAACAAGTTGAACTCAAGGACATCCACACCACAACATACAATAATTAAAATGTCAAAGCAGGGCTTCTGGGTGACGGGGTCAGTTAAGCATCCAACTCTTGATTTCAACTTAGGTAATGATCTCAGGGTCATGGGATCAAGCCCTGCATCCAGCTCCACGCTCACATGGAATCTGCCTGAGACTCTCTCTCTCCCCCTCTTCCTTTGCCCCTCCTCCCACTCGCTCTCTAAAATAAATAAATAAATATTCAAATACAATAAAATGTCAAAAATTGAAGATAAAAAGAGAATTATAAAAGCAGCAAGAGAGAAGCAACTGTTTATGTACAAGGGAAACCCCAAAAGGCTATCAGCTGATGTTGCAAAAGAAACTGGGGGGATCAGAAAAGAGTGGCATGATATATTCAAAGTGCTGAAAGGAAGAAACTTACAACCAAAAATACTCTACCTGGCAAGATTATCATTCACAATGGAAGGAGAGATACAGTTTCCCAGAAAAGAGAAGTTAAAGGAGCTCATCACCACTAAACTGGCCTTATAGGAAATGCTAAAAGAACTTGTTTAAGTGGAAAAGAAGAAAATTATGAAAGGAAAAAAATTCATGAGTAAAAGCAAACACACAGTAAAAGTAATAGACCAATCACTTATAAAGCTAGTATGACTGTTAAAAGACAAAAGTAGTAAAATCAAATATATCTAAAAAAATTACTTAAGGGATTCACAAAATAAAAGATGTAAAATATGAGGGGGGAATATAAATGAAGTTCTTTTAGAACATGTCTGGGGGCACCTGGGTGGCTCAGTCAGTTGTGTCCAACTCTTGATTTCGGCTCAGGTCATGATCTTAGGTCGTGAGATTGAGCCCCTCGTTTAGGTTGACCTCCACGTGAGTGGAGCCTGCTTAAGATTGTCTCTCTCCCCCTCCCTGTGCCCCTCCCCACTCATGCACCTCTCTCTCTCACAAAAAAAAAGTGTCGGAATTTAAGTGACCATCAACTTAATATAGACTGCTATATACTTGAGATGTTATATATGAACTTCATGGTAACCAAAAACCAAAGACCTATAATACACACACACACACACACACAAAAGAAAGAAAAAGAAAGCCAAACATAACAAAATAGAAAGTTGATCACAAGGAAAGAGAGCAAGAGAAGAAAGGAATAGAGAAGAACTATAAAAGCAACCAGAAAACAATTAACAATAAAATGGCTATAATACCTATCAATGATTACTTTAAATGTAAATGGTCTAAATGCTCTAATCAAAAGAAATGAAATGGACAAAAAACAAGACCCATCTATATGCTGCCTACAAGAAATTCACTTCAGACCTAAAGACACATACAGACTGAAAGTGAAGGGATGGAAGAAAATATTCCATACAAATGGAAGGAAAAAAAAAAAGGACAGCAATACTTATATCAGATGAGACAGATTTTAAAACAAATGCTATAATAAGAGAAAGAAGGGCAATGCATAATGATAAAGGGATCATTCTAACAAGAGAATATAACAATTATAAATATCTATACACCCACCACTGGAGCACCTAAATACATAAAGCAAATAATAACAGACATAAAGGGAGACATTTACAGTAATACAATAATAGTAGGGGACTTTAACATCCTGCTTATATCAATGGATACATCATCCAGGCAGAAAATCAATAAGGAAACAGTGTCTCTGAACAACACATTAGACCAAATAAACTTAACAGATATATACAGAACATTCCTTCCCAACCCAACAGAATATACATTCTTTTCAAGTGTATATGGAACTTTCTCCAGGACAGATCACATGTTAGGCCACAAAACAAGTCTCAATAAATTTAATGAGACTGAAATCATATCAAGCATTATTTGACCACAACATTATGAAACCAGAAATCAATTACAAGAAAAATTGGAAACTGGAAAAAAACCCACAAAACCCATTTAACAGCATGTTAAATGACTAATGGATCAATAAAGAAATTAAAGAGGAAACAAAATATATGGACAGAAATGAAAACACAATGGTCCAAAATCTTGGGGGCACAGCTAAAACAGTTCTTTTTGGGGGGGGGATCTTTTTATTTATTTGACAGAGAGCACAAGTAGGGGGAGCGGCAGGCAGAGGGAGGGAGAAGCAGGCTTCCCCATGGAGCAGAGAGCCCAATGCGGGGCTCTATCCCAAGACCCTGAGATCATGACCTGAGCTGAAGGCAGTTGCCTAACCAACTGAGGCACCCAGGCCACCCAGGCGCCCCTAAAGCAGTTCTAAGAAGAAAACTTATAGCAATAGAGGCCCTTCTCAAGAAACAAAAAAAGTCTCAACCAATTTAACCTCACATGTAAAGGAATTAGAAAAGGAAGAACAAAAAAAGCACAAAGTTAGTAGAAGAAAGGAAATAACAGAGTAGAGCAGAAATAAATAACATAGAGACTAAAAAAGCAATAGAAAAGATCAATGAAACCAAGAGCTAGTTCTTTGAAAAGATAAAATTTATAAACCTTTAGCTAGACTACCAAGAAAAAAGGAGAGGGGACTCAAATAAATAAAATCAGGCAAAAGAGGAGCAGTAACAACCAAACCAAAGAAATACAAAAGATTATGGGTGTACTATGAAAAATTATATGCCAACAAATTGGACAATCTAGAAGAGATGGATAAATTCCTAGAGACATACCATCTTTTAAAATTGAATCTGGAAGAAATAGAAAATCTGAACAGACCAATTTCTAGTACTGAACTTGAATCAGTAATAAAAAACTCCCAAAAAACAAAAGTCCAAGACTAGATGGATTCACAGGTGAATTCTACCAAACATTTAAAGAAGAGTTAACAGCATTCTCAAGCTATTCCAAAATGCAGACGAGGAAGGAAAGCTTCCAAACACATTATAAGAAGCCAGCATTATCTTCATACCAAAACCAGACAAAGACACTACAAAAACAGTAAACCATAGCCAAAATTCCTGATGAATACAGATGCAAAATCTTCAACAAAATATTAGCAAACTGCATAAAATAATACATTAGAAGTATCATTCACACAATCAAGTGGGATTTATTCTGGTGATGTAAGGATAGTTCACTACCTGTAAATCAATCAATAAGATATGCCACATTAACAAAATGAAGGATAGAAATCATAAGATCATCTCAATAAATGCAGAAAAAGCATTTGACAAAAATCTGACATCATTCATGATAAAAAAAACTCTCAAAAAATTGGGTTTTGAGGAAATATACCTCAACCATATATGAAAAACCCACAGCTAACATCATACTCAGTGATGAAAAACTGAGAGCTTTTCCCCTAAAGTCAGCAATAAGACAAGGATGTCCACTTCACCACTTCTATTCAACATAGCACTGGAAGTCCAAGCCACAGCAATCAGACAAGATAAAGAAATAAAAGGCATCCAAATTGGTAAGGAAAAAGTAAAAGTGTCATTATTTTCAGGTGACATGATAATATACATAGAAAACCCTAAAAACTCCACCAAAAAACTGCTAAAAGTAAATTTAGTAAAGTTGCAGAATACAAAATCAATATACCGAAATCTACTGTATTTCTATACACTAATAATGAAGCAGCAGAAAGAAAAATTAAGGAAATAATTACATTTAAAATTACACCAACAAGAATAAAATACCTGGGAATAAACTTAAACACACAGGTGAAAGTCTTGTACTCTAAAAATTATAAAACACTGATGAAAGAAATTAAAGACAACATAAACAAATGGAAAGATATCCCACGCTCATGGATTGGAAGAATTAATTCTGTTAAAATATCAACACTACCCAAAGCTATGTACATATTCAAGGCAATCCCTATCAAAATACCAACAGCATTTTTCTCAGGACTAGAATAACCCTAAAATTTGTACAGAACCACAAAAGAACCCATATATAACCAAATCAATCTTGAGAAAGAACAACAAAACCGGAGGTATCACAATTCCAAACTTTAAGATTATTATAATATTATAATACTGTAATTATCAAAACAGTATGGCACAGGGACAAAAATAGACTCATAAAGCAATGGAACAGAATAGAGAGCCCACAAATAAACATACACTCTATGATTAAGGTGGCCAGAATGTACAATGGGGAAAAGATGGTCTCTTCAATAAATGGTGCTGGGAGAACCAGATGGCTACATGTGAAAGAATAAAACTAGACCACTTTCTAACACCATACACAAAAACAAACTCAAAATGGATTAAAGACCTAGATGTGAAACTTGAAACCATAAAATTCCTAGGAGAAAATAATAGTCAATAATCTCTTTGGCACTGATCTTAGCAACATGTTTCTAGATAATGGTTCCTCAGGCAAGGGAAGCAAAAGCAAAAACAAACTATTGGGACTCCATCGACATGAAAAGCATTTGCACAGTGAAGGAAACCAACAACAAAACAAAAAGGCAACCTACGGAAGCTATTTCCAAATGACATACTGGATAAAGGGTTGATATCCAAAATATATAAAGACCTTACACAACTCAACACCAAAAACTCCCACATAATCTGATTTAAAATGAGCAAGGACCTGAACGGACATTTTTCTTTTTTTCTTTTTTTTTTTTTAAAGATTTTATTTATTCATTTATTTGAGAGAGTGAGAGAGAGAGAGAGAGCACATGAGAGGGGGGAGGGTCAGAGGGAGAAGCAGGACTGCGGGACTCGATCCCGGGACTCCAGGATCATGACCTGAGCTGAAGGCAGTCGCTTAACCAACTGAGCCACCCAGGCGCCCCTGAACGGACATTTTTCTTTCTTTTTTTTTTTTTTAAAGATTTTATTTATTCATTTGAGACACAGAGATACACAGAGAGAGAGAGCATGAGCAGGGAGAGAGGCAGAGGGAGAGGGAGAAGCAGGCTTCCCGCTGAGCAGGGAGCCCAATGAGGGGCTCGATCCCAGGACCCTGAGATCATGACCTGAGCCGAAGGCAGACGCTTAACCATCTGAGCCACCCAGGCGCCCCGCGAACGGACATTTTCCTAAAGAAGACATACAAACAGCCAATGGACACATGAGAAGATGTCTCATCATCATTAGTCATCAGGGAATTACCAATCAAAACCACAATGAGGTATCACTTGACACCTGTCAGAATGACTACTATCAAAACCACAGGAGACAACAAGCGTTGGCGAGGATGTGGACAAAAGGGAACCCTCACGCACTGTTGCTGCGAATATAAATTGGAGCAGCCCCTGTGGAATAGTATGGAGGTTCCCCCCCAAAAAAGGAAAAACAGACATAGCATACATTCCAGCAATTCCACTACTGAGTTTTACCCAAAGAGCACTAAAACACTAATTTGACTGGATACGTGCACCCCTATGCTTACTGCAGCATTATTGACAATAGCCAAGACAGGGAGGCCACCCAAGTAATCACTGACAGATGAACGGATAAAGAACACGGATGGACCTAGATGGCATTATGCTAAGTGAAGTACATCAGAGAAAGACAAATACTATGATTTTACTTATATGGGGAATCTAAACAACAAAACAAATCAACAAAAGAAGCAGAAAGAAGCCCACCGGGCAAACTGGTGGTTGCCAAAGAGGAGAGGTGTGGGGAGATGAGCAAAAAAGGGTGAAGGGCAGTGAGAGGTACGGACTTCTAGTTATGGAATGAGTAAATCACAGGAGGAGAGGTATGAGCACAGGGAATGAAGTCACTGGTATTGCCATTGTATGGGGACAGAGGGCAGCTGCACCTGTGGTGAGCAAAGCCTAAGTTAGTGTCTGCTTTTCATCTCCTAAATAGCGGTTACAGGTCTAATTCTACCTTCTACGGAAGTGTATTTCTTCAAAGAACATTTTTTTTTTCCCTCCAAGAACATTTTTAAAAAGCAACAAAGAGATGTTTGATGTTAAAATGTTTAGTGAAAAAAATGGGGGTGTGAAATCACATGACAACATCCAGGTAAAAATACTCAGCCATGTGGACAAATCCTTGGAAGGGAATACCAAGAAAATACTAATTCTTATAGTTTCTCGGGTGCCTGGGTGGCTCAGTTGGTTGGGCGACTGCCTTCGGCTCAGGTCATGATCCTGGAGTCCCGGGATCGAGTCCCGCATCAGGCTCCCCACTCAGACAAAACCACTATCTCAACGGGTCTTGGTGAACCACGTAGCCCGTTCTCCTTCAGTCTTTAAAAATTTCTTATATATTCCTCCAGAAAGTCACTTTCACTGTTCTTTCTGAAACTGATGGACTATAAAAATCCTTCTGAGACACAAAAGTGACAGAGTATGTCACACAGGGAAGCATGTCTATCCCTCTGTCCAGCCGCCACAGCACTGATTTGGGGACACGTTAGTAAGCTCCTTTCTGTCTCTAGAAAGCTACAATTATGCATTTTCCTTATTCTGTTTCTAATTGTCCTTAAGCTACATGTGCATAAATAAATTCAATCCTGTATTTTTTTCATTTTCCCTCCCCATATGATAATGGAATAGACCAGACAAAACATCTAGACCTAAGCAATGTAGGCTCTTGCCCTCCCCCACTCTTATGCCCTGGTCAGGCAGTGATCTGATTACCCCTTTGCAATTTTTCCACTTCAAGATTATGAGTGTGGACTCTATTCCTTGTTATCTGCACATACGTGGACCACAGAAGAAACAAAATTCTTCCCCAGGACCTAGAGCTGAGCTATCCCAGCGTGAGCTACCCTAGTGAGAAGGCATTCCAAAGCAGTGGAAACAGGAGAGAAATAGCTTTGTTAGCTGCCAAAAGGAATGTGTGTGCAGTTTTATCTCACCAGAATCACTGGCAAATCACTCTAATTTGTTTTATTTCTAATTTTTAATACCTCTATTGAGGTATAATTTATATCCAGTATACTATGCATGTCTAAAGTGTAGAATTTAAGTTTTAACCTAAGTACATGCTTGCAAGACTGTCACCACAATCAAGATAATAAACATACCCATCACCCCCAAATTCCTTTGCAACTGCTCTGTTGTGCCCCCCTCTACAATGCCCACCCCCAAGCAACCACCGATATGCGTTCTGTCTCCATATATTTGTGTTTTCTAGAATTTTATATAAATGAACCATACTGGTATGTACTCTTTTGCCTCTTCATTCAGACTATTTTAACATTCACCAACTTTTTGCATGTTGCAATAATTGATCCTTTTTTATTGCTGAATAATTTGTGTGTGTGTATGCACACATACATGTGTATGTATGCACCACATATCGTTTATCAGCCTGAGGATGGCTATTTGGGATGTTTCTAGTTTTTGTTTGTTACAAACAAAACGGCTATGAATATTCCTGTACAAGCCTCCGCATGGACATCCACTTTATTTCTCTTGGCTAAGCACCTGGCAGTGGAATGGCTGGGCCATAGAGAAGGTAGATGCTTAACTTGTTGGGAAACTGCCAAACTTGCTCCGAAGTGAACAATTTGATATTCCCACCAGCAGTGTATGAAAGGGCCAGTGTATGAAGGATCCTCTGCATCCTCACCAACACGTGACATGACCCGTCTTTGCAACTGTAGACCTTCCAGTATCACTGTACTGTGGTACCTCGTTGCAGCTCTGATTGGCATTTCCCTAATGACTACAGATGCTGTACGTCTTCTCATGTGTTACTTGAAAACATCTGTGCATCTTCTTTGGTGAAGTCTGTTCAAATCTTTTGTCCATTTCTACAGAACCGTTTTCTTATTATTGAGCTTTGACGTTTCATTACGTATTTTTGATTCAGGTCCTTTATGAGATACGTGATTTGCAACTATTTTCTTCCAGACTGTGGTTCATCTTTTCCTTCTCTTTTTTTTAAATATTTTATTTGTTTATTTGAGAGAGAGAGAGAGAGAGCGTGCACAAGCAGGGGGAGCAGGCAGGCAGAGGGAGAGGGAGAAGCGACACCCCGCTGAGCAGGAAGCCCACCTTGGGGCTTGATCCTGGGACTCTGGGATCATGACCCAAGCCAAGGGCAGACACCCAACCGACTGAGCCACCCAGGCGCCCCTACCTTTTCCTTCTCTGATGTCTTTTTTTTTATTATGTTACGTTAATCACCATATATTACATCATTAGTTTTTGATGTAGTGTTCCATGATTCATTGTTTGTGTATAACACCCAGTGCTCCATGCAGAACGTGCCCTCTTTAATACCCATCATCAGGCTAACCCATCCCCCCACCCCCCTCCCCTCTAGAACCCTCAGTTTATTTCTCAGAGTCCACAGTCTCTCATGGTTTGTCTCCCCCTCCGATCCCCCCCCTTCATTTTTCCCTTCCTGCTATCTTCTTCTTCTTTTTTTTAAACATATAACGTATTATTTGTTTCAGAGGTTCAGGTCTGTGATTCAACAGACTTACACAATTCACAGCGCTCACCATAGCACATACCCTCCCCAATGTCCATCACCCAGCCACCCCATCCCTCCCACCCCCTACCACTTCAGCAACCCTCTCTTAATGTCTTTTAAAGAGAGAGTCTCTTCCCGCCAGGGCTCTGCTCTGTGAACTCTAGCCACCTGGGCTGACTCCCAGAACCATTTTGGCAGCTCATTTCTGGCCAGGTTCTCCTCCCGCCACCACAGCCTGACAACTGTCTCCAAGCAGTCAGCCCGAGCAATCGAGCTCCCTTGTCTCCCTCCTCTCAGGCATGACTGTCCTTCATCACCTGATTTCCAGAGTCTTCAAAACCATCGTTCTTATAATTTGTCAGGATTATTTGGTTGTTTCAAGTGTTAAAATAAAAAACAAATGGAGACCAGCCCTGAGTCAACAAAACCAGTTTAGTCATACAGACAAAGCTTAACTGAACTTATTTTGCAAGACTAACTTCACCTGGATCACTTCTTGTTTATACCTCCGAAAAATCAGAGGCAAAACTTGACCTGTTTCCCAAGGTTGATAAGAGGTAAAGCACTGACCAATTCCCTCTCACTTAAGAAAATTCTAATATTGGGGCGCCTGGGTGGCTCAGTTGGTTAAGCGACTGCCTTCGGCTCAGGTCATGATCCTGGAGTCCCGGGATCGAGTCCCGCATCGGGCTCCCTGCTCGGCGGGGAGCCTGCTTCTCCCTCTGACCCTCCTCCCTCTCATGCTCTCTGTCTCTCATTCTCTCTCTCTCAAATAAATAAATAAAATCTTTAAAAAAAAAAAAAAAGAAAATTCTAATATTATAACCGTTCACGGTGAAGAATAAACAGTCACTGCCTTTTCACTATATAACTTTATATACTTTATAACCATACACACCTGAGCCCCCTTCCACGTTTGGTACGAGTGCTCCAGGTTTCTGAACTGTCTTTATGGTGTATGCACGATACATTTGTGCTTGTGATACAGTGGGTTTTACTTCGGCCACTGCTCAACTTTGGACACTCCTGAGCAGTCAGATCTCGTCCCTGTTAACTCCATCTTGGAAAGAAATGGAAGCCCCACACCAGAGAACATGCTATGCCGAGGACTATGAAGTGGGTTGAGAGAATTGTCAACTTGGTAACAGAAAAGGGAAACAGAACGCTAAGACAGCACACAGGTAGCAAACCTAGGCTTTGGGGAACAAGAGGCAAGTGGCTGAGACTATCATAAAGCTTGGATGCTCGGGAGGGGCTCCAGGGAGCTGAAGGTCAACCGTCTTAGGGGCACACAGGTGGCGCTCGTGTCCCAGAGGGGCACAGTGAGGCTGGTTCTGCGAATGCGGGGTAAGTTCCAAGCGGATTCAGCGGCTGCTGCAGAAATCAACTGCCACCGTCCGGGTGAAGAAATGAGAATGGGGTGACACTCACCGGCACAGAAAAGTCCAGAAGGTCTCACGAGCAAACAGGAGCGGTCCCTTCTTCAGGCCTCGGGGCTCTCGCTAGCGCCCCCTAGTAGCTGAGTCTAACACGGAGCGGCGGGAGACACAGAAACATGGTTTCTAGAAGTTTCGACACTAGCACCACAAAGCGGAGTCTAGAAGGGCGGGCCTCGAGCTGAAGGCTGACAGCTTCATGACTGGCTCCGAGCCACCCCTCTGGCTCCTCAGGAGCCACGCACGCTCTTCTATACCTATGTGAGCTCCCGCACAAGAAACCGAACTGGAGGTTCCCGGCCGACAAGACGCAACTGTACTTTGCATAGAGAAGCCATCCTTGCCCTTACCTGAAAACGATGCCACGCCAAGTCCCAACCTGCGCGGGGTCCGTGTCTGCGGTACCGCGACTTGGGTGAGCTGCGGGCAGGCCCGGCCTCCAGCCACCACCGGGAGCCTCCTGCAACCTGGTGCCCAGGTGTGGACGATCCCAAGCGTCGGTGATCAAAGATTGGAAAGGGGGCCCTGGCTCTGCTCTTTGTGGGAGCACAGAGGTGCCCAGTTCCAATGCCCTGCTACCTGAGGCCGAGCTTGGCCTCTTTGACCTCTTCTCCAAGGAAGATGGTGCAGGCTCCAGTCGGACCCCACGTAGGTGAGCGGGCAGCGATGCGGGCAGAGTCCGAGAGGCTGGAGCAGGCGTCTCGGGGGGCTGAGAAGGCAGGAGGAGGAAGAGGAGGGCCCTCCTGCTCTTGCACTTCTGTGCCAAGCCTCAGAGCCCATCAGCCAGGCCCTGCCACTCTGCAGGGCTATGGGGACAGGTGGCATGCACTTCGTGCCTCAGGAATTCCCAGTGACACATACAACGCCTGCCGGGACATGCAAACGGTGGCCATGCACCTGAAGCGGGCAGAGGAAATCCCGCACCTGCGCCTCCCCAACTCCTGCCCTGAGCCCGCCTGGGCCCTTCCCCACGACTCCAGCGCCCCCACAGCCCGCCACTGCCCTGCCCTCTGTCTCCTGGTCTTATCGCTCCAGGGGGACATTTGTGTGTGTTAACTAGACCACGACTGGGAAAAATAATGAATTCAAAGCTCCCTTTCAACAATAATGAGTTCCTTTTAAATAATTCAAAGTAATTAATAATATTATTCTTGTTAATTATTCCTCACATTTGGTCACAGCCCCATCAGAACAGTCTGTTCCTTAATGACTATATTCTAAAGTTAGCCTCCAGCAAAACTGGAATAAAATATTAAAGGGAAGGATGAGAGAAAAGAAAACTGTTACTCTACACACATTTATGCTGATATAGCATACAGATATGTTTGTACACACACAAAGAAAGAAAATATGCATACCTGCTTGCCTTCATTTCTGTAAATAATCACAAAGATATCTAACCTCCTTTCACTGCCCATTTCATTTTTTCTTTGCCCTCACAAAGAACTACAGCTGTTCACTATTCTTTATGAGGTTAGGTGATCCAAATCTCTATTCCTGAAGGATCTCAATTCCCAGAACATTTTTTTTTCCTTCATTTTCTGTTGTTGTTGCTCTGTTGGTTGCCTGTTGGTTCCATGGTGTTAGTAGACCAAAATGGGTATTTGGCAGTGTTCACTTCCAGTTCAATGGAAACAAGTGTCCACTGGGCATCACAATCTCTAAACCAGCAGAGCTCACCATTGGAAATAAAAAGCGAGGATTCCATACGTGAGTTACTGTAATAGTGAAAGGAGCCACTCCTACCTCCAACCTTGGCTGGGAGGCTATGGGAGAGACACACATATATGGACTTCTGTTTCATAGCATCTGCTGCATCCTCTAAGATAAAATCCCATGCTTTCAGGGTGTCTCTCCTAATGGGGAGCCTAACAGGTCTTCAGGAAGGCCACACCATTGCTTATTAGCCAGCAGCTCTGACTAATGGGAGTATGTGGTAAAACAAAACAAACAACAACAACAACAAAAAAACCAGTGGACTCAATGGACACTAGCCCTCTGCTGAAAGTCTTTGATGTGAAATGAGCTTCCCAATCAGAAGCACTATGGTGTGGAATTACCGGGACGGTGAATTAACGCAGAAACATTATGGGCAAGGAAGGCAGGTCAATGGTGAGAACATCTATCTGTTCCAAAGAAGACAAACCTCTTGGCCCTCTGAGCAGGAAGAGTTTTGCCAGCAAGGGGCTGGCTGGTCTGCAGGGGAACGAGGCTCTACCCAAGGCTGGTGCCACATGAGGTCCACCGCTGTGTCAGCCGTGGTGAAGGGAAATTCATGTGACTGAACCCGGAAAAAGAACTTAACAATAATCAATATTCTCTATTTTTATTTTTATTTATTTTTTTAAAGATTTTATTTATTTGCGAGAGAGAGAATGAGAGACAGAGAGCACGAGAGGGAGGAGGGTCAGAGGGAGGAGCAGACTCCCTGCCAAGCAGGGAGCCCGATGCGGGACTCGATCCCGGGACTCCAGGATCATGGCCTGAGCCGAAGGCAGTCGCTTAACCAACTGAGCCACCCAGGCGCCCCCAATATTCTCTATTTTTAAAGATTAAAATTGGAATGGGTTATTTTAGCAACCCCCCCCCCCCGTCTCCATCCAGGGGCTCGTGAGCAGAATCCTACTGGCCATCTTGGTAAAAGTCCATAAAGCTTTGGGTCAGCACACACCTCATTTTGCTGCCACTGTTTAACCCTTGAAAAACCTTCAGAGAGAATTTCAGTTGTATTTTACATCCTTTTGTAGGCTCAGGGAGTCGTGTACGATTTTCAGGCTTTCGAACTCGAACACTTATTTTTCTGTGATGCCGCCGCACGAAATCCAGCTTAAGGCCGGTCTGTCTGGAAGGCCTGTGGCCCTACTGCACAAACAGACTTGTGAATGACGTTTGGGGCGAAAGTAACACTATGGATGGGCTTTCTGAGGGGCTTGAGCCCCCTCCGGGCTCCTGAGTTTTTTCCTTGTGCTTTCAGTGTCAGGAATAATTCATTTCCAAGAGTAAACGACATGAAAACAGGTCTGTAGCAACCAGAAACCCTCTCAAAGCAATTGAATTGTTTCTCCTTTTAAAGGGCAGAATGTGAAATTCGGTGGGAATCCAAATGCCATGTCAAGCTGTCCTCGCCAGAAGATGATTCTTTGCAACATACCGTCCCCTGACTTAGCCAGGGAAGGAAAGAACGTGACTGGGTCCGATCAGAACTAGAGTCTTCCGCACCCCCCAGAAAAAAGAACTGGAGTCGCCCATTTTTACATGGAGCCTAAGGGAAGGTTAAAAGTTCTAAATACCGTCTGTGGACGTGGTGGTGAATAGGAAGTAAGGGCACCTGAGGAGCCCTTGAAGCTATAAAATAGCACAGAACTACAATATGATGATGACATTAAGGGGAGCTGCATTAGCTCTAAGATGAGAACCCATGATGGCTTGAATAGATTTGTGGGAAAGGCCGTCCGCTTTCTATCTGGTTCTGTTCCAAGTTAATATTCCCATGTTACCACACCTGCTATTGAGGTGAACACAGAGAACCAGGAACATGGTCTTCCTGGAAAAAGAGGAGGTGCATCTCTACCTAATTCAATATTTTTACAGTCTTTTGTTTGGGTACCATTAGGCTTTTTACAAATGAAAGACTTCCTGACATGTGGGTAAATATTAATAAATCAACCCATGACGTTTATAAAGGACAAAATACGTCGCTCCCATCCTCTGCTTCCAACTTCGCAAACAGGACCTGAGGCGGTGAGGTTAAATAATTTTCCGGAGGCCAAGCAGCCAGAACTGAGCAAAGGGGACCTGCTGTAGATGGTTTTGCTTCCTTTCAAATCTGGGAGCTTACCGTGTGGATGTGTTTGTTCATACACATCTGTACTGGTCTGAGGAGATGAGTGGGTAGAAGTTAGTTCTTCCTCCCAGGAATATGGTTTTCGTGACAGAGTTAGGATCTTATAGGCTTGCATTGAATGCTCATTTCACATTTGCTGATATTATTTATATTTGGTATTTCACACTAGTAATAAACACACACCCCAAACAGTACAACTAGACACTGTAATTCCCTGATGAGACCCTAATTTAATCACCGAGGACACAAACACTGCCCCAGGTTGAAACACTTGAAATATTAGCTGCTCATTTTCCTATCTACCTTTCAAGCTGTCACGGGGACCCTGCTCTCCTAACTTTGTCTGGTCCTGGGGAAAACACAGGCCTGCCTCAACACACCTTCCTGAATTTGATGCTGCTGAGACCATGGGCCCCACTCTGAGGAGGGATTTCTTGATTTGACTGTTCCAGTCAGTAACTATGCACTTCCCCAGGGATTAACTCACAGGGATTTTTAACAGCATCAGCCCCCCACCCCCACCCCAAAGCAGTGCGGTCCAAGGAATGCCTATGACAGAACCCTTGGGAGGGGGATGTTTGTTGAAACAGATCCTGAGATCTTTATCAAATCTCCTGAATTAAAATCTCTAGAGCTGGGTGGGGGGACTCTAGTACTTCTCACTTCCTCCAGTCATATATTAAATCTATCCTGACCCTGGCTGGACACCATGAGGTCCTTTAGGATGTGCAGGAGCATTCAATGCAAGCAAAATCCAAGTCCATGGGTTCTAAGAAGTAGGACGTAGCCAACATTGCATTCAGCTCAGGTCAGCCCCTGAATTCCTTTAGGCCATCCTACATTCCTTTTTAGGGCTGAGGATGTGACCTAGAACTTGCCTTTACAGTTACACAATACACTGGTTATGCCTATTCTTGATTGATTTATGGCAAGACAGATATCTAAACCACCATCAGTACAGAGCATGAAAAAAAAAAAAACGTTCATTGAGGGATGTCAGAGGACATTTAAACCACAAATTTCCCTGATGTAAACTCAACTGTGCATGTCGAAAGCAGATTATGAACTGAGAGCACCTCCAGAGGTAAGGAGATGTTGTGTTCCCAAACCAAAGGAAGAAGTCCTTGAAATACCACATGGTTGGCTCCCAGAATGGGGAGCCTCTCAGAGCCTAGATGGTGAACCCCATCAATTTGTCCTACTTTGTACTCCTCAGGAAATACAAATATGGTGGTGGTGAAATTTAAATTTAAATATGCTACTCTGCAATAAGGAAATTTCTTGGTGTATCTAAGTGTTAGGAATCCTGAGATGTGGGCTCTTCTGAACAGAAATGAGAATGCATGGAAACAGAAGTCAGCCTCACAATGGAGAGGGGCTTCAGAGAAAGAGGACTCAAACTTTTTTGACCGTACTCCATTTGCGGGTACAAAGTCCCCCAGAGCCTGCCCACCTCAGCCTTTCCAACTTTCACATGGGGGGAGAAAAGCTTGATAACAAAGAATGAAGAGAGAAACAAATCAGTCAAAATGGCAATAATGGAACAATTGCACAAGACAATTACCAAGAGAAAACCATAATGATGATTTTACAAATGCGTTATTTAATATAGAAATATCAACATCTCCAGATCACGGCCATCATTCACACCATGACACTTCTGAGAGTAAACGGTTGGTTTCACCAGGAGAGCAGGTATAAACAGCACCTGTCCCAGGACATCCAGGATTTATAGTACCCAAGTGACCATACACCAACAACATCTCCTTCCAGAAAAGTGGGAGTATTCCCAGTATCTAGGTGTATACTTACTCAGTAGAGACTTTGCAACATTATTGGTGGTAAAATACTGAAAGTAAGGCCTCGCGAATTCTCCAGCAATAGGCTGATTCTAGTGCCCAAACACATGACAGTTTTGGTCTTCTTGCACCTTAGAGATTTGTCAACCTGACTTTAGTCCATGAGGGTCTGTATCTGCAGCTATCTCATCCCCCATGTCATTCGGTTCCAAATATTTCTTAATTTTGTTTTTTTTTTTAAATTTGAGTTGTTTATTTTTTTAATTTATTTTTAAGTTTCTTTTTTTCCTTCCAAATTTTTATTTAAATTCTAGTGAGTTAACATGGAGTGTAATATTGGTTTCTGGAGTAGATTCAGTGATTCATCACTTTCATACAACACCCAGTGCTCATCACAAGTGCCTTCCTTAATGCCCAACCCCCATCTAGCCCATCCCCCACCCACATCCCTCCATCAACCCTCTCTTTGTTCTCTATCGTTAAGAGTCTCTTACTGGGAGCACCTGGGTGGCTCAGTTGGTTAAGCGACTGCCTTCGGCTCAGGTCATGATCCTGGAGTCCCGGGATTGAGTCCCGCATCGGGCTCCCTGCTCGGCAGGGCGTCTGCTTCTCCCTCTGACCCTCCTCCCTCTCATGCTCTCTGTCTCTCATTCTGTCTCAAATAAATAAATAAAATCTTAAAAAAAAAAAAAAAGAGTCTCTTACTGTTTGCCTCCCCATCTCTTTTCATCTGTTTTGTTTCCTAAATTCCACACAGGAATGAAATCATATGGTATTTGTCTTTCTCTAAATTTGAGTTCTTTTTAAATCTAAGATTTATTTAGTGATGTTACTTGGTTTCCAACATATGAGATGTTTCAGTTTTTCTTCTGTTACTGATTTCTAATTTTATTGACCAGTATAGTCAGATAACATATTCTGGATGATATTGTTCCTTTTGGAATTAAGGTACCATATATGGTGTAGTGTATTATATTAGAATTTCCCATAGAAACTGAACCGATAGGATATACAGAGATATATAAGTAGAGATTAATTATAGGAATTGGCTCACGCAATTATAGAGGCTGTGAAGCCTCATAATATGCCATCTGCAAGCTGGAAATCCAGAAAAGCCCGAAGTATACTTCAGTCTGAGCTCAAAAGCCTGGGAATATGAACTCTGATGTCCAAGGACAGCAGCAAATGGCTGTCAGCTCAAAAAGAGAGAACAACTTTGCCCCTTCTCCACCTTTTGGTTCTATTGGGTCCCACAGGGTTCGATGTCCACCCACACTGGTGAAGGTGATCTTTACTTGAATCTCCTGACTCCAATGCTAACCAATTCCCAAGACACTGTCACAGACACACCCAGGTCTTTGGGCAGCTCTTAGCCTATTCAAACGGACACATAAAATTAACCATTATATGTGTGGTTTGTTGTGTTTTCCTTTAATATTAGTTTTTACTCTAAAAGTGCATTTTTTTGTTCAATAGGTTTACTGCCCCCATTTTTTTACTTCTCTATGGTACTTGGGTTGCCAGTTCTAGGACCTGGACACCACTGTCTTCATCAGTTTCCTCAAAAGATCCAATATAAGTTCCTAAATATAGAGATTTACCTGTGATGTGAGAAGTCCAGGGGACAGCGTTTATCATGCACTGTCCAGCCTTGGACCATCACACTGCTCTCTCCCTCCTGCCCCACCCAATTGCTCTGAGTCTGCCTTTTTCCAAGGTCCTGGCTCACACCATGTGACCTTCCCTGAGCATGCACCACAGGGAGCAACCCCTCCAGCCAGTCAGCGTCCCCAGCCTGGAGGCCGACCTTCTGTCCCTGAGGGGGCTTCTCCATGCACTGCCTCCACAAAGATGAAGCGCTCCCCACAAAGGATTTGCTTACCAGCTGCAAAGGGAGTAAGTAAGATTGTCTTCATAGATTGCACCAAGTGACAGTGACTCTAAATTTCACATTTGTATGATAACTTGAGAACTTAGTTCTCAAACAGACTAAAAGAGATTACCATATGCCATCCCAAAATATGTCATTTGGGCATAAGAATCATTTTGAGCTGAAGGCCCTGGAGTCCCTAAAATGCCTTATCTACCTAAAAGCAGAGCTTCCCAAAAGAACTGTTTGTCATTAATACCCACCCTGAGAAGATCTCTAAATTATCACACCCAAATAGACATTGTCACAGAAGAGCACATCTCTATCTCGTTTCCTAAGGGCCCCTTTATCTTTCCAGAAAGTCATTTGCTTTCCCACAACTGCCTTTTCTCCCACTCCTTTTTTTCCTACTAAGTTAGGTATATAAGCCTCCAGTCTAACTGCTGCTTTGGGATTTTCATTTCTTTTCTGTGAAGTCTTTCATACATGTAAAATTATTAACATAGTATATTATCATTAATTATAGTATAATTATATATGATATATAATTATATATGTAATGTAATTGCATATATAATTATAATTAATATCTGTATTTTTTTCTCTTGTTAATCTGCTCTTTGTCAATTTAATTCACATGCCACAGCTACCGAACCTAAGAGGGTAGAGGAAAAATTTTCCCTCCTCTTAAAGTCCATAAAAATTTGTGTTTATCCATTAGAATGACAATAAAAAGAATTTTCCACTTTTAGATCAGACCTGGCCCAGCTAAAGGACCTCAATATTCTTGATACTCCCAGGAGTTCTGGGAGAAGAGATGCACCCATGAAGACAATATTCCCAAACCTAGTGACTTGTGAATTCAAAGGCAAAGTTATCAAGTGTTGAGAGTATGGATTCTGGAACCCAAAATCTCTAGACTCAATTTTTCTTCTGCTTACTAATAGTGAGTTTCGGCAAAGTCCCCTATCTTTCTAAGCATTAGTCACATCACCTGCAATGGGGATAATGACTCACAATTCTGTGGATTTTGGGGGAGGATTCAATGAGATAATGAGCACAATGATGCAATTACAGTGTCACCAAGGGCTCAGTGCTGCTGTGTTGATGGCATAATGGGAAGAGAGCCTGAGCCTCACCCACCAGGAATGTTGTGCATATACTTCTCCCTTTTTTATTTTTTTACTTGTTTAAGGCTCGCCTGTCTCGGTGATGAACACATCACAAATGAATGGAATTAACAAATCTGCAGTTTCTCCTTGTGAGAGACAAATCATAGGAACACTCCTCCTCATACAATAGTAATAGGAACTTGTTACACAGTCCTTTTTTATACAATTTGCCTTCAAGCTACACACACACAAAAATTGGTTAAAAAAACTGAGGCACGGGGCGCCTGGGTGGCTCAGTCGGTTAAGCGTCTGCCTTCGGCTCAGGTCATGATCCCAGGGTCCTGGGATCGAGCCCCGCATCGGGCTCCCTGCTCAGTGGGAAGCCTGCTTCTCCCTCTCCCGCTCCCCCTGCTTGTGTTCCCTCTCTCGCTGTGTCTGTCAAATAAATAAATAAAATCTTTAAAAAAAAAAAAAAACCGGAGGCACTTATTAGTATTACCACGTTACAGATGAGGAAGGAAAAGTCCAAGCTAAGGGACTTGCCCAAGGGATTAAATGGCCGGGAAAAGCACTTGAATTAGTTCTAATTCAAAATCCCCAGAAACTTTGAAATATATTTGATTTTGATCTTGTTGGACCAACCTGCTTTTGCTTAAGAGCAGAATGTTTTGCTCAGTTGCCTTTCAAAACCCGTTTAGCACTATGATCCTAAGACTTTCATGGAGACGTGAAGTTTAGGTTCAATTTTAAGACCAGTATTTGTGATTGTAAGGGCCAGAGGCAGGCTGCCCCAACAGGTGCTACTCTGGCATATTATTATTATTTTTTTAAGATTTTATTTATTTATTTGACAGAGAGAGACACCGAGAGAGCAGGAACACAAGCAGGGGGAGTGGGAGAGGGAGAAGCAGGCTTCCTGTGGAGTAGGGAGCCCTATGAGGGGCTCGATCCCAGAGCCCTGGGATCACGACCTGAGCCGAAGGCAGACGCCCAATGACTGAGCCACCCAGGCGCCCCTCTGGCATATTATTTTAAATAAAATTTATACAACAAGGACACTGAGAACCTCCTCTATCCCCCTGAAAGCAGGAAATAAATCTCCCACATGAAAGGTACCTTCCTGTACTAAGAGGTAAAGAGACATGCTTATCACCAGAGATGGGAAATTCAGAACCAAGAAGGCTGTTTAAAGAACCCTGGTTATTTTTTTTTTTTTTACTGACTTACTACCACAGCCCAAATTCTGTTTAGAGTTCCTTACTAACTGAAGCTCTCAAAGCTAAGTTTTTTCTGTCCTGTCAACTCCTCACAGATTTATTGTCTCTTTGTCTAAAAAATATAAAAACTGCCCGCCTGCCTTGGTCATTTCTTTAGGTCTCCATTTCATTACTGGGCCTCTGTGAGCAAATAATAAAACCGTGGGTTTTGCTCATGTTAATCTGTCTCACATCAATTTAATTCCTAGTCCACCCAGAAGACCTTGAAGGGTAGAGAGTGATTTTTCCTTCGCTTCCAATTATATTTTTGCCACTTGTAATTTGTGTTGGAGAGGAAAAATTTTTCTCTATGTTCAAGGTTCTTCTGGCTAGCCTAAGAATTAAATTGACATAAGACGGATAAACAGGCAAAAATCAAATCTAATTTTACACACACAGGGAATCCACATAAACATAGGAGATTCCAAAGGTAGTCAGGCAAAATGAGGTTTATATGTCATTCTGGACTAAGTAAGAGCAGGTATGGGTCTGGTGCTATAAAAGAAAGGCAATTCACAGGAATGATGTAAAGAGTAAATGTTTAGTAAACAAATATTTACGGGGCCATCCAAAAACAATGGGAAAGAGAGGACTTTGATCAAACAGACACTGCTAGGTTCCTTCTGTCTACCATACCTAATTCATATTATACTATAGTTAACTGTGGTGATAGCTTCTTTCCTGGAGAAGGTTCTCTATCTAGGTTCTTTTATGCAGTTATGGGGGAAGCGAAAGGTTCTTCCTGAGCCTGCTCTCTCTTAAAAAGAATCAGCTTAAAATAATCCATGTGCCAAAGAGACACATTTTGAAGTGGCAAATTTTGCTCCCCTACATTTGCATCATTGTAGGAAGTTTAATGCACATGCAAGTTTGCTATTATTAAGGGTGGTAGTTGGGGGGCGGGGGGCAAATTCATTACAAAGTCATCTTTGCTAAGAGTTAATTGATGTTCACATAGTGTTTCTGAAATTACTATTTTCTGAATCTTAGGGAAATGTATATCAATTAAAGTATTACTGCTACTGAATTTCTCATATGACTCTGGTCCTATCACATAAGATTTAAACATCCAGATTCTATTCCAAGTGTCCAAGGCATTTTGTTTTGATCTTAAAAGTCCTCTCCTCCCCAGTAACAATGAAACTCCTCATCTGTTCCATTGGTCTCTACTCCTACATAATTCATTTACATCACCTCTGTTGTGCAGATCACAAACCTCAGAATTCTCAAGCAACCAGACTACTTCAGAACCTAATAGTTCAAAGGAAAAGCAAGTAAGAACTAGTGATAAAAAAGCATAGGAAAACAATTAAAAAGAGAAATAGCCCAAAGAATAACTTGAACCACAACTTTTGGAGGCTTGCCAGAGGGAAAAGAGCATTCTGGTTTTCTGAAGACCAGGCCTGGCTCTTTGTATGAGGCCATAACACAACGGGGAAACAGAAGATGGTAAGAAATAAAGCAGAGGAGGGGCGCCTTGGTGGTTCAGTTGGTTAAGCATCTGCCTTAGGCTCAGCTCATGATCTTGGGAACTGGGATACAGCCCCAGTCGGGGGCGGGGGGGGTTCCCACTCAGCAGGGATCCTGCTTCTCCCTCTCCCGCTGCCTCTCCTCCCCCACTTGTGTGTGCACTCTCTCTCAAATAAATAAATAAAATCTTAAAAAAGAAATAAACCAGAGGAAAGAAAAAACAGGCAGTAAAGAAGAAAGAGTGATGCGCAGGGAGCCAAGAGAGCAGAGCCGCTTTGCTGTCAGGATCACTCTCTCTGCATGGGTGACTCATGCTCCATCACCCTGCAACAGATCACCCTGCAACAGATCACCCTGCAACAGATCACTCTGTATCAGGGAGATGACCTGCACCTGACACACACAGCCTGGAGCCCAACCGGTCCCCACGGCCACCTTGAGAGCAAGGCTACGGGACCCAAGGAGAGCACATTCAGTATCCATCACACCCTCTGACTTTGATTAAAAAAAAAAAACTAATTACAAAGCACTTTGTATGTGCCAAGTTCAGCTCTAATTACATCTTTTTTTTTTTAAGATTTATTTATTTATTTGTTTATTTGTTAGAGAGAGAGCACAAGCAGGGGGAGTAGTAGGCAGAGGGAGAGGGAGAAGCAGGCTCCCTGCTGAGCAAGGAGTCCAATGCGGGGCTCAATCACAGGACCCTGGGATCATGACCCGAGCTGAAGGCAGACGCTTAACCAGCTGAGCCACCCAGGCGTCCCTCTAATTACATCTTTTAGTGATTCAATTCTACCTCTGAGGTGGGTACAATTATTGGCACCCTCAGAAGCCAAGATGGGAATTGAATTTCCCCAAATTTTTGGCCAAATATGAGTCCACTAAAAGCTAAAGTATACTTTTCAAAAAAAAAAAAAAAAAAAGATTGGTCGCTTATCTTAAGTTCACATCTAACTGGACACTCTGATGTTTATTTGTTGCTTACTTAACCTGACAACCCTATATTAGGGGTACTACTTGTATGAGGGATAAGAGGGAGGGAGCTGGACTAGGCTGGGAGAGGCCTGAGACCATGATGCCATGTGAGGCCAGGGAGGAGACAGGCAGCAGGCTGCCTGGAAACATCATAAAGGGACAGTTAGGCAAAGCCACCAAAGAGTCTACAAGCCACAGTGGTAAATACAGGAGCTTCGTGTGGCCCAGGATTGGATCTATCTTAATATCCCTGCCACACTCAGTAAGCTAGGAGCAGCCACAGGGAACCCCAGGGATAGATGTCAGAGCACAGGGGCTGGGGCCCTCGGTCAGTTACAGTTGAAGGTTAGCAAAGCACATGCTAATGGCCACCACACCCCCACACCCCCATTTTATAGGCAGCGAAACTGAGTCACGGAGAAGTAAAGGAATTTATTGGAAGTCAGAGCTAATTAGTACAGGAGCCAGGATTTGATGCTCTGATTCCAGAAGCCTTACTCGAGATTACTATGCTAGGCTCTTCCTAAGTCCACACTTTTTGCATGTTTAGAAATCACCTGAAGCTTGGGTGCCTGGGTAGCTCAGTTGGTTAAGCATCTGTCTTTGGCTCGGGTCATGATCCCAGAGTCCCGGGATTGAGTCCCACGTTGGGCTCCCTGCTTAGTGGGGACTCTGCTTCTCCCTCTGCCCTTCATCCCACTTATGCTCTCTCAGATAAATAAAATCTTTAAAAAAAAAAAAAAGTTCAGTAGAAACTACCTGAAGCTCATGACGGTGTATTTAACAAAGAGCCACACGTTCACATGGTATACAGTGTTCAAGAAACAGAAGGCTAGGATAGTTTAAATAGATGTCCACCAAAGCATAGTATGTTTACAGACTACCAAAACTAGGAGATCCATTCCGAAGCCTGGTTAAGTACAGAGCAATCTGAGAAAGTGGCTCAGTCCGTTAAGTGTCTCAGGGTCATTATCTCAGGGTTGTGAGATCCAGCCCCAGGCTCCGTGCTCAGCAGGGTGTCTGCCTCTTTCGCTCTCTCCCTCTCCCTTTGCCCCTCCCCCCTGACTCGTGCTCTTTGAAATAAGTAAATAAATCTTCTTTAAAAAATTACATAGCCAGAATGATTCTTGGGCCCATAATGTCTGGTCATTAAGATTATTACTATTTCTTTTTAACAGCACCACATTAGTGAACTCTACTATTTCATTAAGTCCCTCAAATCTTAGAATACCTGCAATATGTTTCCATTATCTGGCACCAAGTAAGGCCAAAGTGTGAATGAGATGCCAGGTAAACCATCCTGTATCACTGGTTGAGGCCTTAACAGGCTTGGAAATATGTCTGAACACCTTAAGTTTAATTTCCTAAAAAGAAACATTTCCAGAAAACATTTCCTTTTTCAGAGAAGGGACTAGAGAATTGAAAGCCTAGAGAACAAAAGCTACCCAAGGCCATCCAAAGGGTCTCAGAGGCTGACCAGCGTCCATTGACCACTTGCCTTCTGGAAGCAGGTGGAGGTTCTGTGGCGGGACTCCTAGCCCCTGCAGGAAGACAGTGACCTCAGCTAATTCTCAAAGACGCCAGGACCTGGGCAGGCAGCACGTGCTGTCCTGGAACTGAAGACACAAGGGACCACTTCTCATCTCATCACTGCACACAGGAATGTCAGGGACCCAAACTTCCTGTTTCTCAATAATCTCCTAGGAGTAAATCCATCAAATTACTCAAGATTCCTAAGACCGGTCAAAAACACGCTGGATTTTTGTAATGATGACTTTCAGTGAACTGGCCATGGCTTCTAAATTATCCCTACTAAATAGAGTCTCCTACGCTTCAAGAAGCCCCTTAGGGAAGAAAATCCACATGCCGACTTCCATCCATCCATTCAAATGGTGCACCAAAATGACCCATGTGGGAATCTTACAGCTTCCCTACATCCTCAGTCATAGAGGGTAGTTTTCTTGTCCTCTTTCTGGGAATTAGACGTGCTTAATAAAACACATTTCATGTGTCTTCCTCCCTTCCCAGGTGACAGAGGACCAGGAAACAGGTTGCGTGTGAAGAAAATCCATTAATAGCAATAACCTATTTGTATAAGATTTTTCTCCCCCTCATGACAATTTAGGAAAACAATTGCCAAGTATAATGGTCCCAAATCTCCCAAATATCAGGCTGGTCTGAATTGGCAATGTATGTTCCACACACACACACACCATGGAATGTTCTAGGCACATGGGATGAGAGCTGGGACCATTTGTCACATCTCGTATTTGAGTTTTACCAAAAAGTGGATGGAGTGGGGAATTCCAGCTGGGTGGGGACTGAAGGTGGTTTTTCCCTCAGATTGGGTGTGTCAGGATGTGGAGGTGTTTTTTTCTTTAAATCAGTCTCATCAAGCAAAGTTTTCCAGTGCACAAACCTTTTGAAAAGAAGTTTCTCTTCTCTGGGGCCTGTGCAAACTCTGGGAAAGTACCCAAGCATAAAATGGCCCCTGGCTTGTTTTCTTTCTTTGCTTTGTCTTGGGGAAGCCTGTCATCAAGAACCACCCAAAATATGCCAAACCATGTTTGTTGTACTTGTTTCTCCAAACCTTGTCTTTTTCACTTGAGCTTAGGAAGGTGGATCTGTCAGGACCAGATATGGTGATTTTCAGTGTTGCAACTACAAACAACTCAAGTCCCAGCCCTGGCATGTGCCACGTTCCCTCAGTGGTTATCAAGAGAAATACTGATGGTGGCCAAAAATAGCACAGTGATTAAAAACAAACAATCTCCCCAAATGCCACACAGAAGGGCAGAGGAGCATATAAATTTCTTGGGAGAAATCAGAATGTGGCTCTGGTTGAACACCGAGTTTTGTGAGATTCGGAAGAAATTAAGAGTAGATAGATGATGTGATTTTAAGGTGTTACAATTTAATGATATTAACACTGTGCACAAATCTGATTTATATCCTCTTTCTGGGCAGAAGAAAGGCTAGTAATAAAAAAATATTTTTCTGGAAGGAAAAGGTCCATTTGTGGGTTTTACTCAGTCCCAGGGACCTACTTTCATAGCTGTGTATACAAGGAAGTGGCAGTTTTTCCTTTTCCTAATTTATATTACGTCAGTAGGAACAGATAGCCTAGTTTTCTCTCCCACAAAGGCAATGGGAGAGCAAGGAACAGGCAGGGTTACCCAGGTAAGGACACTCGTGTGTCACAGACAATACACCCCAAATCTATGTGTTGATCATGAAAAAAAAAAGTGACAATGACCATGTACACAGAATTATTCCATTGTTGTTTCTAAAGTTACATGTATAATAATCACATGGGACACAATTCCAGCTCTCTTCCACACCCTATGAAAATGTGGGCCTCTCTCCAGGCCAGACACCTCCTATGCCTCCTCCTGGAAAGTCTGTCAAATGTGCCAGCCTCCTTCCTGCTGCAGGGGAGGAGAGACTTTTCCTCGACCCTCTTAGGTTCTGTGGCTAGGGCCTAGGAATTGAACTGACAGGAGAAAAAGTATATAGATTTTTCTGATGTTACTATTTTTCCAAGGCATGGGTGGTTTCCTACATAGAAGTGAAAATCCCAAAGAAGCAGTTAGACCCAAGGGCTCGTATACCACATTAGCAAAGAGCAATAAATTGTGGCGATGTGACAAGGCAAAGGAAAGGTGGCTTGGGGCTGAACGCAGTGATGTGTGGCAAGGTGACTAGTATATACATGGGGGAAACTAACACCAAATAAGGGTTGTTTTCATAAGGTATTTCTGTGCAGACTCATCTCATGTTGACTCCCTGTGTGTAATGATAAGAATGTGCTCCTCCTTCCTGGTGCCGGGAGGGCACTCTACTTTTAGGCACAAGGGGGGAGATCAGAGAGCCCTTCCTGCATCTGCTATTTCTCAAGTGCATCCAGCTCCAAATATTCAATATGCCAAAGAGGCCTTTTTTGGGGTCGCATGTTCTGATCTCCCTCACTGTGTTGACTATACCTCTGCCAAGATACTCAGTGATTTGTATCACTGACTACTTAACCATTCTCATCTCCGTGGAAGTGTCTTCTCCTCAACAAGGCCATTCCTGACCTCCCTGTCTAAATGAGCATATTCCTCATTCCTCTCTCACTCCAGAACTCTACCCTCTCTTTTTTTAATGGCATTTTATTTCAAATATCTCAGTATGTGGACAAAGTATTTGTTGGTGTACTTGTTTATTGACTTTGGCCTCCTCTACACTGAGGGCAAAGACTACATCTACTTGTTGTCCAAACCAGCCTACCACTTAGTACAGTGCCTGGCACGGAGTGGGTGCTCCATCAATATTTGTTAAATAAATGAGCACAGAGATAAGGACAAATATCCAAGTATTAACACTGCTTGTCTCCAGTTGCTGAAATCATGGCTGCCAGACTTTTTTTCTTCTGCTTATGTGTACTTTCTGGTTTGTTTTTTTCCCCAACGCCTTGCTTCCATCTTGGTTTTTTTTCCCCCCCAATGTCTTGCTTCCATCATAAGAAAATAATGTATTCGTCCATTTTTAAAAGATGGTTCTTAATAACATACTGAGATGCTTTTTTAATTTCAAGTAGCCACGTAATTATATACAAGCTCAAGGCTTTTCAACAGCTCCACAACAAAAGAAGGTTCATTTGTGCAGTGATTATTTGCTTCCCAAACTGACCAAGGAGGTTACCACACTGAATACAAGTGAAGGGGCAGTGAGTATTCATGAAAAGATCATTGGCTTCAAGTTAAGCAAGATCCAGGTTCCCATAATGACTCCTCTAGTTCCCAGCTCTGGACACGTGGACAAATGATCTCTACTCCCTGAGCCTCATTTCCTTATTTACAAATTATTCATTAAAAAAAAATCCATTTTCAGCCTTGCATTATATATAATGTTTCGCTTCTCATGACATTCATGGTCACTGTTCTAAATTAACACTTCACTTGGGCGCCTGGGTGGCTCAGTTGGTTAAGCGACTGCCTTCGGCTCAGGTCATGATCCCAGGGTCCTGGGATCGAGTCCCACATCGGGCTCCCGGCTCAGCAGGAAGCCTGCTTCTCCCTCTCCCACTCCCCCTACTTGTGTTCCTGCTCTCGCTGTCTCTGTCTCTGTCAAATAAATAAATAAAATCTTTAAAAAAAATTAATTAATTAATTAATTAACTTCACGAAAACTGAAAACTCACGTGTAGGTTGATCCAAATAAACTTCCAATATTTTACCATTTTTTTAAACTTAAAAACAAAATGGCAATTTCTTATGATTCAACGTAATAGGTGTTTTTCAACCTGAGGGTTCAGGAGGACACCTAACACTTTGGACTGTGCAGCCAGCTGAGACATTGCCCAAACCACTGAAGTTCCCCAAATGGCCCAGCCTGACAGGACCTTCTGCTTTTTGACCCCTACTAGTTCAAAGTGCAGGGGCATTCGAGAGCAAAATTTCTTATTTTAATGTCCCCTGACTCCAATTAGAACTTTATTAAGTTCCCAATTCCATAACTGCCTAAGCTTAGTGAGAATTCCTACAGAAAAAAAAAAAAAAAAAGGTATTATTCACTTGAAAATGAAGGCAAAGGATTTTCTCATAAAGCCGTGGCGCAGACTTGAGGAACAGCTCATCAACTGCCCCCCACCCCTCCGTCTGCACGTACTCATAGCCACCACTCCTTTGAAAAAGACAGCATTCCTTGCTCCTTTATGGCTACGAAGGTAAGCGGAACAAGGTTTAGATACCCAACGTGTATAGGAAAGAACTGGTTGAAGAAAGAAATGTGCCACTGTAGAGGAAGTGCTTATACATACGAGCTGAGTTCAACAAGACAATAAAGAAATGTAAATCCTTTAAAGGAAACAGGAAAAAGAAACTGGCTCCAGTGACATAAAAATAATAGGGGAGGGGCGGCTGGGTGGCTCCGTGGGTAGAGCATGCAACTCTCGATCACGAGGTTTTGAGCTCAAGCCCCACGTTGGGTATGAAGCCTACTTTAAAAAAATACTAGTAGTAATAGGGGAAAGTCTTTTTTAAAAAATGCAATTGGTTGCCTTTTCCTTATGTCTAAAAGCAAAACAAAATACCAAGTTGGGCACAACAAACTTCCTGCTTCATTGCCAGTTACAGGTACACAGGTACCTTCCACCTACCGGGACATATTAAATACACCAATGTGGGGGGTTTTTGTTTTCTTAAAAGATTTTGTTCATTTATTTGAGAGAGAGAGAGCACAAGCAGGGGGAGCAGCCTGCGGCAGAGGGAGAGGGAGAAGATTTCCTGCTGAGCAGGGAGCCCCACATGGGGCTCGATCCCAGGACCCTGGGATCATGACCTGAGCCAAACGCAGACACTTAACCAACTGAGCCACCCAGGCGCCCCACATCAACATTTTGATGTACTAATTTATTAACACTTCTAAGTCATGGGGTGAGACAGGAAGAGGGGACATGTTCCCCATTTGTGAGCAGGTAGATATGAAATAAATTAGCCAAGAAAAGCACCTGAGCTAAGGCTGTCTTAAGATTCTGAACACCTGAAAGTGGCATCGTTTTCTATGGTCATCCCAGCTAGATTAAGATTTTTTTTTTTAAGATTTTATTTATTTATTTGACAGAGAGAGACACAGCAAGAGAGGGAACAGAAGCAGGGCGAGTGGGAGAGGGAGAAGCAGGCTCCCCGCGGAGCAGGGAAGCCCGATGCGGGGCTCGATCCCAGGACCCTGGGATCGTGACCTGAGCCAAAGGCAGACGCTTAACGACTGAGCCACCCAGGAGCCCCTACATTTAGATTTTTAATCCCACTCTCCCCCTGGTCCTCAAAAACGCAAATGTTAAACCAACGTATCTGTTATGATTAGGTGGGGCTACATGTAACAAACAAAAACACCAAAATTAGAGTAGCATGAACAAGATAGAAGGTTATCTCTCCACCTCAGAAAAGCCCAAGGGCTGGCAATCCAGAGGTGGTAATCTGGTCCTAGAAGTCCTCAGAAACCCAGCCTGTTTTTTTCACAAACCACACCTCACAGCAAAGAGCTGGGAAGATGCTGTCTTTATTCCAGGAAGCCATATACCTACTTGAAGAGGGAGAGAATGGATGGTGGAGTGGCAAATGAGGCTTCTCTACCACAACCAAATTTTACCAAACACATGAAAGGGATGAGAATATGTCACCCCAAAATATGCCACTTCAGCAGAAAAATGATTCTGAACTGAATGCAAGTGAGAAAAAGTAGACACAGGGAAAGCTCTCCAACTTCCCCCAATCTGCCTAAAAGTATGAACTTCCCTTGTAAGGGTATCCCCCTCTCTTGTACCTGGAAGAGAACAAACTTTATAACCAGCCATGGAGAAAGTGTTGAGTCTGCATATACCTTACTAGATAACTTTATCTTCCATTAGTTTCCCCCATATATTCACCTTTCCACAGCCTACCATCCCGAAAAGCCCAAGCCCCTTTTCCTTTGTCTTGTCATTTCTCTACAATTTACCACCCTTTGGTAAAATAGTATGTAAGCCCCCAAGTTCAACCACTTCTTTGAGTCTTCATTTTTATGAAGGCATTTGTGCACATAAAAATTAAAAGATTAATAACAAATATAATTTATATTCCTTTTCTCTTGTCAATCTATCTTTTTCTCAGTTTAATTCACAGGTCCCAATTAATGAATCTAAGAGGGTAGAGTAAAATTTTTTTCTTCCCCTATACATACAAAAAGAAGCCAAAACCTCTGCAAAGCATCCATTTATTTGCTTATTCAAGAAACATTTACTGATTCCATACTGTATACCATGCATCTCATTAGATACAGGAGAGAAAGAGCTACACAAGGTCTTGAATAAGCTAGAGAAGGTCTTGACCTCAGAGAACTTTCATTTACTGAGGGAAACAGACAGTTGAAAATAATGATGCACTGTAACTGCTGGGGGCAAAGAGAGAGAGAGAAGTCAATATGACTTTGGAGTGAAGATGCTCTAAAAAGTTCTCTGTAACCTTCCTTATTGTTAAGGGATACTCACACGACAGAAGAAATAACAATGAACCAGAAGTAGACCTTGTAAGTCCAAGAAGAATCCTAAAGCGAGTTTCCTGTAATGATTATCGAAGTATGAGTCACAGTGTGGTTGGCACTATACTGCTTGATGGTGAAGAGAGGTCAGCCAGAGAGTCTTCACTGGAGAGAACAGTTGTACCAGTGAGAAAGCCCCTTTTCTTTCTGTAAGCTACTGAAAATTCAAGCCCTTCAAGTCATTTAGGCAACTTTGAGGGAACAATTGGGCTCTTGCCCACTTCAGAGAAATCATGTTACAGAGAAGCTTCCTGTTGGGGGAAAGAGCAAATGACACACTGACAAGGTTATTTATAAAGATGCAAGGCAATGATGACTCCAGCCACTTAGCCTGAGAGGCATGTAGGCGGTAAAATCTCAATGGTGGGGCACCTGCCCTCTAGTGGTGTGGAAGTTCTGGAAGGCCAAACCACCTGCAGCCAGTGTGGCTCTGTGATTTCTGTGGGCAAGAATAAAACGAAATCCTTCAAGGAGGAATGGAGGCGGTGTGATCATGAGAAAGCCATTGTTAAATGTGTAGAGGTCAAAAAATACAAATGGGGAATGAGGCTGGGAGACCCTCAGCTTACCTGAGCTCAGAGACAATACGAGAATGATCTGTTATTTACTTGGCAGCTGAGAGGAATGGCAGAGGGAGGCAGAGGTACAAAAACATCTTTCTTTGACTCCTTACAGAGAGCAAATTATGAGAATAAAAATTCACTAAGTCATTTGATGCAGAGTCCACAGCCCCGAAGCTATAGAAAATGTCCTAATACTTTTTTCTTTAAAGGTTCTTTTCCATCTCAGGAGATTAAAATCATTTCATCACTCTGCTTTGGGTATCTGGAGTCAGGATTTAAAACACCACTGAAACACTACAATGGTTATGCCTAATTTTGTACGTTGGAACAGGACATCAAGGCAAGAAAAAAAAATTTTCGGTGAATCATCTTGATTATTTCTAAAATAGTTTGTCATATTTTAACATTAATACTGAGGGATACAATATAAAATGAACACCTGATTCTCCAAGCTGCAATACAAAATACAACAAGATGCATCCCTGGGAGGCGGTCCACCTCATAGCATCCCCAGAAAAGGTAAGGCAATGTGACACTTCGGCTCTGAAAAAGGACGGACGCAAAGCTTCTCTCACGTGCGGTTTGAGATTGTAAGCAAAGCTCACGTTCCTAGCTCACAGTGGAATGTCCTCAGGTTGACCTCACACTCAGATGACACACTATTAAATACAAAATAGCTCCTCATTCCACACAGGAAATTTTCACAGCTAAAAGCCAACCAAGTGAATGAGTTCACCAGCTCAAACCAGGTCAAAAGCAGAGACGGTCAGTTCTATGGCTATTTGGCTCAGAGGAATCCAACATCTGATGAGTTCAAGCCACGTCCCTTGGGCCGCAGCACCCATTAGAGGCAGCTCTGGAGATCCTACCACAACCCCATGGCCCAGCCTAAGATGTTTCTGACTATAAAAAACCTGAGACGTGCTCATCTTCTTCATCTCTCCAGACAGGTAACTACTCTGAAGCCCAGGTCCCGAACCTGACAAAGAGGGCCCCAGCCCCCCAGACCATGCGCTCTCCCCTAGACCCTGGCTGCTGCAGGAATGACCTTTCAACCAGGGTGACCCCGTATTAACTAAATCCATAACCCTGGGTCAGCCCAGGCCTAGACGAATTCTGCACAGAACAGAGAGAGTTCTACCACATCTATCAATATCATCTTTCTATTAGACTTTGTACACACAATTTTCCTATTTGACACTGTATTTGTATTTCATGGTAGTGTTGGGAAAAGAAGCCTGGTAGGAAGATCATGCCCATTTTACGGAGGACAGTGGGTCTTAGAAGAGATCTGGATTTCCCAGCATCACATAGCACAGAGCTGGGGAACTGAATCCAGCCATTCTGAAAGCCCCAGTGTGACAGGTTACAAATCCACTGAGCCACAGAGCAGAAATTGGAGCAAAGAGGCCACACTAGTGGAAGCTCACGTCCTGGGTTCTCTTGGATTTCCCACTTCTCTTTTACCAGCACTACCTTCTCCCAGGATTTGCTCTTTCCCTTCAGCCTGGTGTTCCCACAGGGTTTCCCACCCACCTCTGCCAACCCTGACTCCACTGTCCCACCTCCTGCTCTTTCCTAACCAACATTGAAAGTTCCCTCATCTGCTGCTTTGGGAAGCTCACCGCCTCCATTTTTTACTAAGGGATAAATGACAGAAAGCCCTCCGGGATGAAGACAGAATCTAGATGCATTCTTAATTGGCAGATTATCCGCATGGAGAAGCAAAATGACATGAGACAGAGGATATTCCAGATAGTGGGCAGAGGGGAGTATTTTTAACACATACAGAGTTGGAAGGTGTTAATTTTCCAATATCCCTTCTGTCCTCTCAACATAACGCCACACTCAGGTTTTGACTGGATACATGGCTCCCAAGAATAAAGGTCTGGGGGCGCCTGGCTGTCTCAGTCCGTACAGCATGCAACCTTTGATCTCAGGGCTGTGAGTTCAAGCCCCATGATGAGTGTAGCGATTACTTTAAAAAAAAAAAAAGATTAAAGGTTTATTTCTTACCTCTCATGGGTTGTGTCTGCTGTGTGATTAAGTTCCGCTTAGGTGACATGTGCAACTTCTGGGTCACATGCTTCAACAGAAGAGTGCCTTCCCAACTATATCCGAGCTGAAATGCGGAGCGGCAGTGACCCACCTTTTACTATGCGGAACAAAGCCTGAGGCCTGGACACCGTGGGTCACTGACCCACCCTGGACTATTTACACCTGAGCTCTTAAATCAGAAAAACTAGTTTGTTTAGCCTTTCTTCTTTGTAGTCTCTGCCCAAGCAGCTAAAATAATATCCTAAATAATGCCAGGGTCCCGACGTGGCACAGCCGACTGTTCCACTCTCGGTAGAAAACCTGTACTTAGCCAAGAGGGCTTTTTGAAGTACGCCTAACTCATCAGAGCTAAAGAATAAAGCCACGGAGCTCCTGGGCTGGAAGGAAATGCATGAAGCTGGGTAAGATCACAGTTGTGACCAACTGTGGCAAATTAAAGTACACCGCCTATGCTTTCAGAAATTTTAATTTGATTTTTATAAAAGCTAAATTCCAAACAAAACAGGCACCCAGGCCAATTTTGGCCCACAAGGGACCAGCTTTTGAGAGCAGATTTGGTCCAGCCTATTCACTTCACACACAAGAGTTAGGGCCAGAGAGATCAGGGGATTCCTCAGAGCCTTCACCCCACTTGAAACGGAGCTGTGCCTAGACGCGGGTGTTAAACCTCCCAGACCTGCACCTCCCTGTACAGCCAGCTGAAGCCCCAGACATCTCAGCTCCCTGGCAGGCAGGCAGGGTGGGGGGCACCTAAATGCCATTTGGAATCAGACTCGAAACTGCACATGTAAGGAAAGGTCAGGTCCTCTGTCTCTCTTCCTCAACAATGCAATCCTAAAGCCATTAGATGGGTAAGAAGGATGTCCCCATGTGGGAGTAGCTGTGGGTGGGTGTCTGAGGCTGAGCTGGGTGAGGAAGACGTCCATGGTAAGGGCGAGCCCAACACCCTGAGAACCAGGATGAGGTGAGCAGGGCGTCCTTGGGAGAATGGGATATTGGTGAAACCAACCAGAACAAGTATCGAGGGTACTGGGAGGCAGGTTTCTGACGGTCAGAGACAAGAGAAGCAAATCCTGGAAAGGCAAACACTGAACAAGCACTATGATGTTGGACTGGATGTGAAGTTCTGATATGGCCTCATGGTTGTCCATATGTAGAAAGGTTGTATGTATGTGTATTTCCCAACTCTTGTCTGCTGTGAGGACCTCGCAGCACTGAAATTTTCATGTTCACATGTCTCGGCTTCTCAATAGGATTCTTGACTAACAGGAATCAGGGCTCTTCAGAGAAAATGGCTGATTCCAAGGCTGGGGCAGGTAAGTACAAGAACCACCCAGAACATCTTGCTCCAAAAAGTAAATAGGAAAACATAAGAACATACAAACACAAGTAAATAAATAGAAAGTCTAAGAGAAAACAGGCCATATAGGTAGTTTCAAAGCACCTCTCCGTGAAAGACATTCATTTACAAAGGGGAAAAGAAATGTTTTACAATGCAGAAAGCCAGCAGACACCTCCTTATGAGAGTGACATTAACATCCTCAGTAATGGACAAATGGCAACAAGCCAGAGCCTGGTAAGATGCAGCGAGGCGAACACAGCATCACTTCTGTGATTGTACTGCTCTACCACAAAAAAAATTTTTTTAAAGATTTTATATATTTGAGACAGCACAAGCATGAGCAGGGGGGAGAGGCAGAGGGAGAAGCAGACTCTCTGCTGAGCAGGGAGCCCAATACAGGGCTCCATACCAGGACCCTGAGATCATGACCTGAGCCAAAGGCAAACGCTTAACCCACTGAGCCACCCAGGCGCTCCTTAAAACACAAATCTTAAACCCGAATCTACTCATGAGCAAACACCAAGTTCAGGGGCACTCTACCAAGTAAGTTGTAATTTCCAAAGTGTCATGGTCAGGGCGCCTAGGTGGCTCAGTCAGTTAAGTGTCTGCCTTCCGCTCCAGTCATGATTTCAGGGTCCCAAGGTCAAGCCCCATGTGGGGCTCTCTGCTCAGTGGGGAGTCTGCTTCTCCCTCTGTGCTCTCCCTCTCTCAAATAAATAAAAATCTTAAAAAATATATATAAAGTGTCATGGTCATAAAAGTCAAGAAAAAAAATAGAACAACACAGCTCCTTTTGGTATAAAGGACATTACTGATACAAGGGGTTAAAGTTGAATGGGATCTGAGAATAAGATGTATCAATAATTTCCTGATCTTGATGGCATACGACAGTTACGTAGGAAAATGTCCTCGTTTGTAGAAATACATATTCAAGGATTTGGAGTGTTGGGAGAGGTCAATACATACTCTCAAATAGTGAAGGGGAAAGAAGTTCTTTGTACTGTACTCCAATTTTGAAGTTTGTGATTATATAAAAACAAAAAATTAAATTACAGAAGAAAAAAATGAAGAGACAGCGATTCAAAAGAGGTAGGCAAGGAAGGAGAACACTAATTTTAGGTGACTCATCACTAGAGCACTAACTCTGGAGCCAGACTGCTTGGGTTCAAATTTCAGCCATTTCCACCATTTATCAGCTGGTTGACTTGGGAAAAGTTACTCAACCTCTCTCTTCCTCCATTTCCTCGTTAATAAAGTGAGCATTACAATAGTATCTACTTCACAACTTGTTACGAGAATTAAATGGGTTTCCATTTGTTAAGTGCTTTGAAAAGTGCCTGGAACATAGTAAGTACCATAGAAGTATGAGTGAAACAAATAAAATGTCCCCTGGGGTTGTTCAAACTGGAGTAACCTCACCCATATGCTCCACAAGGAACAGGGGTAGTGGACAGAAAATAAACCAACTTACTAACATTTCTTAACTTAAAAGACACTCATCTGCAATTACAGCCCAATACTATTTTTTCACTGACATTCTGGGGCTTAGATTTTACCCAAAAGTTAAGTCACCCACAGAAGCTCAGGTGATCTGTGTCGTTAGCAGACCAGAAGTAGGAAATGCAGGTTACCAATGGCGCTGGAATGTAAAGCATTCCATAAAAGCAGGGCATGGTGCTTAGCACATCTGTCTGCAGAGTAGAAAACCTTTTCCATGGTGACCTCCTGGATACCACAGTCAACACAACGCCCTTCCCTGCCAAACTCAGACGTTTGCTCTGAGCAGCAGTGCCGCCTACAGCTCAACACCGTAAAGACAACTCCATATTATCTGAATCCTGGCCAAATTTCCCCAACTGTAGAATTGACAGGGCTAAAATTGACCTTCAACCAGCCAAGAGCAAATGTAGAGTGTTGATAGATATGTGTTTCCATTTTCTTTTTTTTTTTTTAATAAAGACTTATTTATTTGACACAGAGAGGGAGAGAGCACACAAGCAGGGGGAAGGACAGAGGGAGAGGGAGAAGATTCCCCACTGAGCAGGGAGCCCAATGTGGGACTTGATCCCAGGACCCTGGAATTATGACCTGAGCTGAAGGCAGACCGACTGAGCCACCCAGGTACCCCCTGTTTCCATTTTCAAACCTAATCCACCTTAGAAAGTGAAGTCTACGTAATAACTTATACATAAGGAAGGGGAAATCTCATTTATAACTCAAATCTTAAAATATATAGGAATAAACTTAAAAGACACATGAAATGCACTACAAAATTTTGTGGAGTCATAAATACCTGAACAAATCAACATATACATAATGAGATCAAAAAAATCTGACTACTATGAATTAGCTCTTTCCTAATTTATTTATAAATTTAATGTAATTCCAATGAAAATACCCCAAAACTTCCCGTTTCAAAAAGCTGAAACGTGCTTCTACATTTCTTTTAGGAAAATATAGAAAACACTCTAACAGCAATAGCCAGTACCTACGGAGCCCTCACCATGTGCCAGGCAGTTACTTTTATAATTTTTCTTCTTTAAAATTGTGGCAGGTATTATTACTGCCCTGAGGAATGCAATGTATTGTTTTAGCAGACCAGCACCCACATTTCATTCCCAGGATAATATCACTATTTCCAAATCCAGGGAATTACGTTCCCTTGACTTCAGCATTCGAGTATTAATACAGTGGTCTTGCTCTTCCTCGAAACAATGAGCAGGTCACATACTGGACAGGCAAAGGATCCACACCAGGCCAACCACTGGCTGCTTCAAGATTTTAATTTTTAGGGCGCCTGGGTGGCTCAGTTGGTTGGGCGACTGCCTTCGGCTCAGGTCATGATCCCGGAGACCCAGGATCGAGTCCCGCATCGGGCTCCCTGCTCGGCAGGGAGTCTGCTTCTCCCTCTGACCCTCCTCCCTCTCGTGCTCTCTGTCTCTCATTCTCTCTCTCTCAAATAAATAAAAATCTTAAAAAAAAAAAAATTTTTTTTAAAGATTTTAATTTTTAGTAAAGAAAATAAAAGGCCTAAAAATAGTTGAAGTTCATTCATTCTAGCAGAACAAGGTAGTTCATTATTACCTGCTTTCTAGCTAGTCCGGGGAATAAGGAATCGAGGAAGGTGACAAACCCAGGAAGCATCAACACCATGCCATTTGCACTTGGAGAATGAAGGGCAAGAAAAGGGAATGGTGTTGGCAGAATCCTGTGTTACCACAGCAGAGGGGGCACCTGACAAGCTCTGCAGTCACAGAACAAAGATTAAAACCACTGACAGTAACTGCCAAAGGCTGGCAGGGAGGGAGTGGGGAAGTGGATACTCTGACCTCTGTGCTTTGATTTTCTGCACAATCAAAAACCAGAACACAAAGAAAGCTCAGGTGAAGGAGTCCAGAGGTCAGCCCTGAAAGACACACTGCGGGAGAATGTTGGAGAATGAACCCGCAGGAGCAAAGTGAGTGCGACCACCGTTCTTTCCAATTTTTGCTAAAGGCAAAATTGTTTTCTGCAGCTTACAACAAAGCAGCCAAACTGGTAGACCCCAGATTACAGTTAAGAAAATGAAGTTCAAATAGGTTAGCTGTTTTCTGAAGGTCACACAGGTAATCTGAATAGGACTCTAAAAAGAAAACAAAAAAACTTTAGTAACAGGAATTTAAAGACCTGGGCCATAGCAAGAATTGGGCTCCTGGATGGCTCAGTCGGTTAAGCGTCCGACTCTTGATTTCAGCTCAGGTCATGATCTCAGGGTTGAGATCAAGCCTCACCTGGTCTCTGCACTGGGTGGGGAGCCTGCTTGAGATTCTCTCTCCCTCTAAAAATAGATAAAGGCCACAAGAATTAAATCAGTCCAATACACGTGTATGTATGTATACACAACCACATATATACACTAATCACTGAATCAGAATATACAACCTACAAACAGATCTTGGTATCCACAAGAATGCAACGTATTATAAAAGGCTCAGTGAGGAAAGGGAAATCCATTCATCAAATCTGGGCTGGGGGGGTGGAGTATTAAATATGTGAAGGGGATATCAATTTATATCAAATCATAGCTTACACCTTGAGGCCAAACGGATTAAAGACCAATAGGCCAATCCCACAAAACACTTACAGGCCTTTCCAGTGGAAAAAAAAAAATAGTCTCTATATTTTTAATCCAGAACCCTATACCGAATTTTCCATTCAATGTGGAGACAAAGCCCTTTCCTTTAGAAGACTCTGCAAAAACTACCTCCAAAACCACCAGTCAGGAAGCTTCTGCAGGATGTGCTCCAGCAAGACTAGAGTATAAAGCAATCAGACAAAATGCATGGGAGCCAGGAAGCAAGAGTCTCTAATGCAGAAGACCAGCAAAGGAAAGGGAAATTCACCGAGGTCACTCGTATGCTAGTCCCGAGCAGACCATCTCATTGAAGCAGAACACAAAGAGCACTGGGACAGGTGATCCCTGGAAAAATAAAAACAGCTTCCTGAGTAACTGGAAAATCTTAACAGGCATGTGACAGAATCCAGGCATTTAGAAATAATTAGTAACGGTCTATTTTTATGAAATATCCAGAATAGGCAAATCCAGAGACAGAAAGCAGACTGGTGGTTGCCAAGGACTGGGGAATAGGGTGAAAAAGCGAGTACTGCTCAGTGGGTATGGGGTTTCTTCTGGGGGTGATAAAAATGTTCTGGAACTAGTCAGTGGTGATCGCTGCACCAGTGAGTCAATGTACCAAATGCCAGTGAGATGCACACTTTAAAATGGTTATGTTGTAGTTTACCACAATAAGAAAAAAAATAGATGTAGAGCAAATTAAGCAATAAGGGCAATTACAAACTCCAGGAAAAAGACAAGAAAGCAGGCATGATTTGTTGCCCTTTGCAAGTCATAATTAAGTCATGACTACAGACTTAACCAGATGCTGTGGTGTAAAGAGATGAGGGGAATGGAGGGAAAGAGGCTTTATGTTTGGGGAAGTACTAATAAGAAAGTTAATCCTCACCTACAGCATTGAGAACTCTGCATTCAATATCTAAACTGATTTACTGAAAAATAGCAGTAGGAGCTTATTAGGAATAATGTGGTCAGCAACAGTAGAAAAGGTGAGGGTGGTCACTCCAGTAAGGGGCGGGGGCAGATCAGGGGGAACAGTGTTTTAAGCATTATAGGCCCACTGTATTTTGAACTGTGTACAAGTATTTAAAAATACACTTAAAAAAAAAAAAAGCAGAGGAAAAAATTTATAACCTAACTTTCTAAGCTTAAATTGGAAAAACTGTAAAAGATCAATAGATTTGGGGCATCTGGCTGGCTCAGTGGGTAGAGCATGTGTCTCTTGTTCTTGGGGTTGTGAAGGTCGAGCGAGCCCCATGTTGGGTGTGTAGACTACTTAAAATCTTAAAAGAAAAAAAAAAAACAATAGATTTGATTGCATGAAAAGTCCAAAACTTCAGGACATCAGAATGTATCAAAACTTTCTGGGACTGAAAAATAACATCCTGGCACCTAATGTCTTCACACTTCCCCTTAAATTTCCCTTTAAGGCCAACAAACATCTCAAAACCCAACATGAGCACTTACGTGCAAGAGGGGAGAAGTACAGAAAGGGCAGAAGTTGCAGACAATCACCAGCGCAAACGCCTACAGCAAACAGGCAGATAAGTAAAGTTACACTGCAGGCAAGAGGAGACAGATCTGAAGTGCTAGGAGGGCAGAAGAGCAAGGACATGGCCTCCTCTGTCCCCTCAGCATTCCTAGGGACAGAGAATGCCACGAGAATGATCTCTGGTTGCACAGCAGGGAAGAGAGGAGTGAAAAAAGTAACCGCATCCCTATTTCCTTTGAGAAAACTGCCTCAACTCCATTCTGTGAGCTCTTCCTCATGAGTGCCTGCCTCCCAAAACGGAGGTCAGGACAATCAAGTCTTCCAATGCCTGCCTATGGAACTACAAGAGTCAGGATCCCAGGGTCAGACGGTGGGATGCTGTCTCCAGAGACTGGAGAAGTACAGCAAGATGCCAAGACACTTAGGGTTCACAGCAGTGGTGGAAACTGGCACGCTGACCGCAAGCCCTCTTGTCCACAATGGGGGCCAGGAGATGGCAGTATTGTGACAGCACCAGATGCAAGCAGGCAGGAGGGGCTCAACGGAAACAGTAATCACACGAAGCGGTACAGGGCCCCTAGCACCTTAAAATACACAACCCTAACAACACACACAAAGGTGTACCTCAACTCCCTTGGTTAAAAACACTAACAAGTGACATTTATTTGTTGAGTCACTAAAAAAGGACAAAGAGGGACAATTTAAGCACAAATTTTTTTTTTTTTAAGATTTTATTTATTTATTTGAGAGAGAGCAAGCACATGAGAGGAGAGAGGGTCAGAGGGAGAAGCAGGCTCCCCGCCGAGCAGGGAGCCCGATGCGGGACTCGATCCCGGGACTCCAGGATCATGACCTGAGCCGAAGGCAGTCGCTCAACCAACTGAGCCACCCAGGCGCCCCAAGCACAAAATTTTTTAATAAGCATTATAACAAAAATATGTGCTCATAATTGTTAGAAACATGTGTAGAAAAATTATGAAGAATTAGTTTCCAAAAAAGCGTTCAGAATCAGTTTTACTTGATTTCTATACGTAAGACTAGATCTGCCAGTCACCCCAGCATGCTAGAAAATTGGCCACCATATCATGGCTTTAACAGATACACAGGAGGATGGAGAGCCTCCTTAAAAACCTAAAAGAGAGAAATTATAAATGTAAAAAATTTTAAGGTAAAACAAACACTGATACAGTTTATATCTTAGAACATTTGTTTAAAAATATCATCCTGGGAAAACCCAGGACATAAGAAAATATTTCAATCAAAAATCACCTTGCACAATTTCACAAAATAACAATGGCCTGTCAGCATGTGATTCCTAAAAGTGTTTTAAATGGTGCTTTACTTTCTTCAGATAGTAATACAGTCCCTAAGACAGGGCTAAAACACTTAAACATTGTGACCTAAAATAAAAAAGGCAAAACAAAGCCATAGCAAGATTTTTAAAGTTAATGCCCAAATTGCATGATTTTCTTAAGCAACTACTTATTTTAAAAAGTACAGATAATCTCAATATAGCATAATCCAGTCTATGATGAACTTTAAAAAATGGAGAAAATTTGGCTTTCAGCAGGATCATTTCATGAGATGTTTCAAGGTGAACTAGTCAATACGGAGCATACAAGTGTGTGTGTGCATGTGTGTGTGTGTGCTGGAAATGCATGATTCCAAGCACCTCATTCTCCAACATCATTTTCTTTTTTGTGGGTTTTAATTTTTATCAAAGTTATACATTCTCTTGACTTAAAGACTCAAACAGTTCTCTAAGACATGTTCTGAGAAACAGCCATCCCCTCCCATCTCCACACCTGACCTCCCATTTATCCCCCTAGACAACACTTCTTTCAGAATTTACCTCCCTATCTCCATCAACCTTTCTTTTTTTTTTTTTTAAGATTTTATTTATTTATTTGAGAGAGAGAGAATGAAAGAGAGCACATGAGAGGGGGGAGGGCCAGAGGGAGAAGCAGACTCCCTGCCGAGCAGGGAGCCCGATGCGGGACTCGATCCAGGGACTCCAGGATCATGACCTGAGCCGAAGGCAGTCGCTCAACCAACTGAGCCACCCAGGCGCCCTCCATCAACCTTTCTTAAGTCTTTCTTACGTCTGTAATTTTAGGCATTGCTGATTTTCCACTAGAGAACAGGAACTGTCCACCTCTTTGATGTAACCCCAACTTCTTCCTGCCCATATGCTCTCAACAGGTATCTATGACCAGCATTTCACTTAATTAATATTCAAGGTTGACAACAGCATGCCTTGGTAAGCCCTAGTCCCAGCTACGCCATGGGACATATTATGAATACCTTTCCCACCCTGATAAATTTTTAATTGCTTCGTTTTTTCATTTGCTTACTTCTCTGTCATAACTCAACCCACTCTTTGCCAGTCATCCAAATCTCTCCATACACCCTGATGCATTAGGTTATCTACAAATGTCATCTTCTTGGAAGGCTTCTGCCCAGGTCTAACCCAGCCGGGCAGGATAGACTGCCAGGAAGACAGAAGACCTTCAAGAGCCAAAGTGGGCTCCACAGGCAACTTTGGGCTGAACCACTCCAAAGGCTCAGTTTCCCAAGAGAAGGAGGCAGATTCTCAGCCACGAATAAACTAACTTTCCTTTCACAAAAAAACCACATGCTGCCACACACAGAGTGGTCATTCTCCCGGAACAAATCCAAGGGCAACTGCACAAATGTAATAGCTATAAAAATGGTCTAAGGCTGCATAAGAAACCCAGACACGCTTTCCACAGACATGGGCAGAGTCCTTGGCAGGTGCAAAACCTATGTCCACCATGCATATCTTTTTTGTGGTGACACAAGCCAATATGAGCAAGAGAAGTCATAATGGTGATAAAGACCCTTAGTCATTTCATACAGAGCAAGTCATTCCACACGGGCGCTGTGCCGTGCTAACCCACATGCAAGGAACACGAACACACTCCCTGCAAACACGCTAGAGGCTAATGTGAGTCAATACTCACTACGGCAATCTTTATTCACACTCAGCAGATGTTCCTGCATCTACCCAGAAGACTTCTAGTTTCTTCTCCATTCTATTCTGTTTTTCCAATTTCCTCCTATTGCATCTACTCCCTTTTTTCCTAAATTATAATAAAAAATTCTTAAACTCGGGGCGCCTGGGTGGCTCAGTCGTTGAACATCTGCCTTCGGCTCAGGTCATGATCCCAGAGTCCTGGGATCGAGCCCTGCATGGGGCTCCCTGCTCCGCGGGAAGACTGCTTCTCCCTCTCCCATTCCCCCTGCTTGTGTTCCCTCTCTCGCTGTGTCTCTCTCTTTCAAATAAATAAATAAAAAATCTTAAAAAAAAAAAATCTTAAAAAAAAAAAATTCTTAAACTCACAAACTACTTGTAACAAAAAATTCATCCTTTTACTAAATATGGCTATGTCATGACAATTTAGTTTTATTTTTAAAAAATAAGTCTCTTGATTTAGCTGGGGCCTGAGGGTTAGACTAGCCACTGCTGTAATCAAAATGATGCATTTATTCAGGGCAAATCTTAATTTTCTTCATCTTCAGAAGAAATGCCTATAAATCTGAAGTAACGTCAATTTACTGTCACCTTCACTGAAACTTGATTCCTTGAGCCAGAGGAAGGTCCTTACTGTAGTTGATGGTACTAGAGGGGAAAAAAAAATGAACAAATTCAATGAAGGGTAGTACATACATAATATAGAATGTTTTATACCATTAAGAAAATCTAGCATTTCTATACACATAACAAGGTGAAATGTCCAAGATACAAGTTGGTAAAGAAAAAAAATTAGGATACGAAACAAGGTTAGTACAGATCCAGTTTTATAAAAGAGAAAAGACAAAGGAGAGAAACACAGAAATCTGGAAAAACACGTATCCAATATGTTATTCATAGTCTTCAGGGCACAAGAATATGGGGATCCACTCTAGATGTCGGGTGCACAAGGAAAGTAAAAGGAACGTAATTGATTTCAAAGAACAGGAACCAGGAAACAAACAAACAAAAATAAACAAAACCCCACAACAACAAAGAATGGGAACCAGGACAGCGTGCATGTGTCTGGGACTTAAGGCACAGCCAAAAGCACCTCAGAATTTCCAGACAGACATCAAGTCACTGAGGCTCTAAGGGGCTAAGTTTGGGAATCCACCTGAGGTTACAGGGCTAGTGAGAAGCAATAAATTGAGACTTAAGATGAGCATCCTTGGATCCTCAACTTGTGTTCTTTCTATAACATAACATCACATGGGCCTGACCCACATATTGTTTTAATACAGTTGGGTAAAAATATTTCCATCTAAGGGAAAGGAAAAACAGCATACAAGTGGGGCGCCTGGGTGGCTCAGTCAGTTACGTGTCCGACTATGGATTTCGGCTCAGGCCATGATCTCGGGGTCATGAGATCCAGCCCTGCATCAGGCTCTGCGCTCAGCGTGAGTCTGCTCGAGATTCTCTCTCTCCTTCTCCCTCTGCTCGTCCCCCGGCTCGTGTACCTTCCCAATAAATAAAGTATTAAAAAAAAAAAAAAAACCAACCCCAAAATAGCATACAAGTAGAACAACCAACTCCTAGTAAAATTCTCCCTAGTAAAATTCTCCCTCACTAGCCACCGGTGTGCTGGGTAAACGAGCTAATGCACCATCACGAGCCATGCTCACTCCTGTGGCCTGCAGGGGCCCTGCACACCTCCCCTCTGCTATTGCTCCTACCATCTGCAAGGGTGGTGGCCCCACCCAAGGAGAAAACTGAAAGTACAGCTTCTCCCACTCTCTCCTACTGGTTGACCTTCCAATGTCCTGCTCCTCTGGTGTCTCCAGACAGAAACCACCACCGAGACAGTTTCACAGTCGAGCCCTGGGCACTAGCTGAAGTGGGACAAGAAAGGGAGACAAGTAACAGTACAGGATGGATGCCCTGGGAGGGGACAGCTGCAATTCGTTACAAAACCAAACTGAAGTGAAGCCGCACGGAAAAGCACATTCCAATGGCTCGAAGCTCAAACCCACCCTCTCCCAAAGCCTTTTCTTACCAAGTGGATCTTCTCATGTACTGTTTCCAGGCATCGCTACCAGACTCCCGGCCACCTCCAGTGTGCTTTTCTCCTCCTAGACAAATACACAGGAAGTTCACAGGTCGTGAGCAGTTTCTCCGGGTGCAGCCTCTTCTTGGGAGCACGGAGAGAAACACACCGAAAGGAGACCAGAGCTACCTGACCAACGAGCTCCCATTTAGCTCAGAGTATCTCCTCTACAAACAAAAGACAGAGACCAAATAAACAGGAAAAAAGAACTAAGAGGGGGGAAAAAAAAAACCCAAAAGGAATAAAGAGGCAACAAATTTGCCAGAAACAAAAGAAAACCAACCTTACCATTAGACCAGATATTAAGATGGGAAACTTCTGGACAGTGGAAATATAATTTTCTCATTTAAGCTTAGCTATACACAATTTTCAACAACATATATACACTGCTTTTATAATATTCTGAAATATAACATGAATGTCCTTATATCATAAGAAGGTAATGAGTCCATAAAACAAGAAAAGGATACTATGTACAACGTGCCATCAAAGCACAAGTCTTGGTGGTGTTTTTAGTAACAGCACAGGAGAAAACACTCAACAGAAGAGCTAGAAGAAAAATCTGAGCAGGTGTCTGGCTGGCTCAGTCAGTGCAGTGTGCGACTCCTGATCTCGGGATTGTGAGTTTGAGCCCCACGCTGGGGATAGAGATTACTTAAAAATAAAATCCTAGGGGCACCTGGGTGGCTCAGCCGATTAAGCGTCTGACTCTTGATTATGGCTCAGGTCAAGATCTCAGGGTCATGGGATCGAGCCCTGTGTTGAGCTCTGCACTCATCGGGGAGTCTCCTTGAAATTCTCTCTCTCCCTCTCCCTCTGCCCCTCACCCAGCACGCAGGCACTCTCTCTCTTCTCTCTAAAGTAAATAGATCTTTAAAATAAATTAAATTTTAAAATTTTTTTTTAAAAAATGAGGAAATCGCCCATATAAAAAAAAAAGATGGAAAATAGGAGGGAAAAGATAACAAAAATAGACAATGCTTCAAGAGATAACATTCGAGTAATAGTTCCAGTGATTAGAAAAATTGGGGTGCCTGGCTGGCTCAGTCAGTAGAGCATGCAACTCTTGATCTCAGGGTTTTAAATTCAAGCTGCATACTGCGTGCAGAGATTACTTTAAAAAGCAAGGGCACCTCGGTGGCTCAGTCGATTAAGTGTCTGACTGTTGGTTTCAGCTCAGGTCACGATCTCAGGGTCGTGAGATGGAGCCCCAAGTCAGGCTCAGCATGGAGTCTGAGATTCTCGCCCTCCCTATCCCTATGCCCCTCCCCCTCAACATTCTCTCTCTAAATAAAACCTTAAAAAAAGAGAAAAAGTGGAAGGGAATAAATTTGTCAAAAATACTACGAAAACAGAACTAGCAAAAACACCCCAGCCCTGAAAATTATGAGCCCCAATACGCTAAAGCTAATCACTGGCCCAATGTCCAAGAAAAATTTGTACAAAGACCTCCACTGACATAAATAGGAAAAAATAAAAAAAGAGAGATTGGAAATCAAACTGGACCGGGCTCTTCATCCACGATACCAGAAATCATAATGCAAATGAATAACAACTGCAAAAGTCTGAGGGAAAATTATTGAAAACTGTGCAGGAAAGACACAGCAGGTCTGTTTGCAATGTTGCTGCCTGTGGGAACCTGGCTGCTAAACAGTTCCCTACACGGACATAAAACTTCTCCTAAATGATAAAAGTGTCTCACGGGGCCTCAGCTGTTTTGGAACAATGTGGTTTATGTTACAACCCCTGCTTTTCTCCTTCAGGGAGTCTGGAGTTTCGGTATATGCCAGGGAAAGGAGGCCTGGGTGACCAGCCCCCAACAAAAGCCTTGGGTGCTGAGTCTCTCATGAGTTTTCCTGGTAGATGACATGTCACATTTGTCGTCCCGATCCATTGCTGGAAGAAGGGAGCACATCCTGTGTAACTTTGAGGGGGAGAACACGGAGAAGCATGGTTGGTTCCTCTGGTTTCCTCCTGACCTCACCGAACATGATAACATCATGCCACACACACAGAAGAGGAAGGTTTAAGAAAGTTCATCTATGCTAACAGAGGGTCAACAAATAACGTCTAAAGTGGAGAAAGAGTAAACAGTTAAAGCACCCTACTTTGAAAAACTGAAGTAGGGGCACCTGGCTGGCTCACTTGGTGGAACACACCGCTCTGGATCTAAGGGCTGTGAGTTCCAGCCCCACGATGGATAGAGAGATTGCTTATAACTAATAAATAAAAAGTAAAAAAAGTAAGGGGAAAAAAAAGTAAATTTACTCAAAGTAGTTGCTGCTGGGAATGAAGCCGGAATAGAAAAGTGGGAGAACCCCCTTTCCCATTTAAAAATTTTAACTTGCGCAAGCTCCAAGGAAGAAGAGTCAGGTGCACAAAGAAGTGTGGGCTACAAACGGAATAAAGACCTGCAGGGGGAGAGACGGACACTGATGCACGCAGGCCACCAGGGCCGAGCCTGAAGGAAAGCAGGAGCCTTTCATCAAAGTCGGCACACTGAATAGCAAGGGCAGCAAACACTGGGCTAAAACATTAAAAACTGCCTTGAACGATTTAAACTGTTGGAGATATTAATGCATGTGTGTTTTCCTCTACACATATATAGACATATATGTAAGTGTAAACAAGGTAATCTGTTTTCACTATACTTCCCCTCATTTTTGGTTGTAATGCTTAACACACGATTGTTAGTTGGAATGGCTTTTAAAAAAAAAACAAAAAAAACGATTAACCACGAGAAAATACAAGCAGAACCCAGTGTAAAAACACAAGTTGGTATTTTATCTAAAATAAAAGCTAATGTTTAACACTTACCACATCCCTTTGCAACCAAAAACCAGAGCTCTTCGTGTGACGGAATCTGGCTTATCTCTAAAGCCAGGGGTTCTTAATGTTCTTTGGGTCATAGACCATCTCCCCAAAAAAGAGATGCCACCATTTCAAGGGGTCACATATCCTAAGCTAAGGGCCCCGGCTCCAGTGTGATGCTGTGTTTGAGAATAAAAAGTCGGATCTTGGACAATCACTCTGAATGTGGCACGTAAGCTCCTCTTAAGCATGTTAGAACAGATTCTTACCAGGTTCTATTATTTCGGTTTCTTGGTCAAACTTTTCTAAAAGCTACGACTGGTTTTCCCTTGCTGCCCAAATTGTATCCCCTCCCCAAATCCCTATGTTAAAAACCTAACTTCCAATACTTTGCAGTATTTGGCAAAAGGACTTTCAAGGAGGTAATTAAGGTAGAAGTCGTAAGCCCAAAAAAGAAGTCATAAAGGTACGGCCCTATAACAATAGGACTGGTATCCTAGGAAGGGAAGAGGCACCAGGGATGTACGGGCAGGCACAGAGAAAAGGCCACATAAGGACTGAAGAGAGGCCTCAGGAGAAACCAGCCCCGCCAACATCTTAACCTTGGACTTGAGAACGTCAGTTTCTGTTGTCCAAGCCACCAATGCCATGGTGCTCTGTTATGATACCCCGACCACCTAACATACTGCCCCCAGCATGGAAAAGGATTCTCTACATACCGAATGCACCTCCAATCTCAGCCCCACTCGTGGGGATGTTGACGTTCACAATGCCACAGTCTGATCCTTTCGGTCTGTGTGTAGAAAGGGAAGCATGGTTGAGAGCAACATATAGGAAATTAAGAAACAAAACAAACAAAAAACCCAAACAAAACCTCTAAGACGCTCGATGCTCAAAAATGGTCTTTCAACTACGATGGTTTTGTTTTCTTTTTTTGTAAGCCCATTCACCACACAAATTAGGCTTATGTAAATTCCCAAAATAGACAAATTATACCCAAGCCAGCGAAAGATTCTGCCCAAATCCTTGGTAAAGATGCTACTTGAAAGTCCCTGTTTCACTTCATTATTCCAAGCAAAGACTTCTTCTTCATTCTGAAAGGACAGACAATGGAAGATGTTAGAGGACGCAGTGTTCAGGTCAAAGTTCACGATGGTATATTTCATGAGATGTACCAGTATAATTTCAGTGCATAAAAGTAAACCAAAATCTCCATCTCTTACTAATTGTTTCTCTTATACACAGCTTTGCGGGGTTTTCCCTTAACTGTACTCTGAGAAACAGAGATGAGGACATGCTTCCATTCAAGCTGCTACATCTAGGAGCCAATATTTACTGAGCTCCTACTATATGCAACCCACTGACCTAAGCACTTTGCATGCATTTAGGTATTTAATCCTCATCCAATGATACAGGTTTTATATTATCCCCAATTTACAGATTAGGCAAGATACACTAAATAATTTACTCAAGAATTCACTCACATACACACAGTACAAAACATAAAATTATCCTCTCTAGTCACATGACATGAAACAATACTAAGACGATTTAAATCAAGGTTTTTAAAAAGCAGTCCTGGGGCGCCTGGGTGGCTCAGTCGTTCAGCGTCTGCCCTCGGCTCAGGTCATGATCCCAGGGTCCTGGGATCGAGCCCTGCATCGGGCCCCCTACTCAGTGAGAAGCCTGCTTCTCCCTCTCCCTCTGCCTGCCGCTCTGCCTACTTGTGCTCTCTCTCGCTCTGTCAAAATAAATAAATAAAATCTTTTAAAAATAAAAAGCAATACTATAATTGCAAAAAGATGTGATTCTCATTATTATAGTTTAACTATTAATCATGGCACATTCAAACCTTGATTCGATTGCCAAATACCTGCTGGCATGGCTTGGGCCTGTCTCACGGTGGGAAAGGAGACCCTCTAGCTCTTTCCGTCTACTAAAACCCCCAGGCTCTCCATGGATACAGGTTACAATTGTAAGTCTTAGATCGCTCATGTAGCTTCTCATTTGTCTGCTGATACTCAGCACTCAGGCTATGGGACTATCTGGTCCCTTCCGTGTGGAAGCTGACCATTAGGCCTACACAGCTCAGAACGGGTGACACGTGAAGGAGAGCCAGTCTCCATAAATTCCAATCCGGTCCTCAGCCTGCCTTGGTTTCCCTGACAGCGAGCCCGACATGTTCCACAGTATATAGTGTTCATCTCATCACGGTTTAGCCTTCACCTTCAAACTCCTACTATCACAGTGACTTCCTAAAACCTCCCGAAAGGCTAACCGAGTGCAATTTCATATACCTTCATTTTCTTTCGTCTTCGCAGTTGTTTCAACATCAAACTCAAGAAAAGGGAAACAGAATCCATTTTTACCTTGAATTTAAAGACGTAAAGAATCGGAGCAAACGTCTCTGTGTGTGCAATGGATGCGTTGTGGGCCAGACCTGTCACAATTGTCGGTTCTACGTAATTGCCAGGGCGATCCATGACCTTCAGTAGAGAAATAAAGTAATGAGAATGAAGGCATTTTGCTTTCTGGTACTTTGGGTCAGAGGACACAAGCTTTCCCTCTACTTAGAGGAGAGAAAAAAATAAACACCATTTATACAGATAAATTGTTTCCCCAAAGTAACTTCCCACCATGAACAAAAATCTTCTCTGTCTCCTGTTGATACTAACTTAGTTGGTCAAAGAAAAATAGAAAAAGGAGTGAAGGAGCAAAAGCTGTGACATGTGACGTGAGCAAGTGACACTGAAAAAAGTGACAGGTGGTTTTTTAAAAAGTTTATATAATGTAAAAACAGGTCATCTATACTGTCTGAAGACTGTATTATACCCCATCTCCAAATTCCTACGTGGAAGCCTTAACCCCCCCAGTGTGACTGAAATTGGAGACAGACCTTTAAGCAAGTAATTAAAGTTAAATGAGGTCACATGGGTGGGGCCCAAATCTGACAGAATAGAGTCCTTACAAAAAGAGAAAGAGATACCAGAGACTTATTCTCTCCACACTCAATGCATGGACACTGAGAAGGAGGCCATGTGCATGGTCTGTGTGCCAGGAACAAAGGCCTCACCAGAAACCAACCCTGCCAGCACCCTGACTTTAGACTCAGTCCCAAGAACTGTGAGCAAAGTGAATTTCTATTGTTTTAATGACCCAGTGGAGCATCTGGGTGGCTCAGTTAGTGAAGCGTCTGCCTTTGGCTCAGGTTATGATCTCAGCGTCCTGGGATCAAGCCCCGCGTGGGGGGCTCCCTGCTCTGTGGGGAGTCTGCTTCTCCCTCTCCCTTTGCCCCTCCCCCACCCCGCTCATGCTCTCTCTGAAATAAATTCTTAAAAAAAAAAAAAAACCTGTAGGTTAGTCAATACTGTCCAAATAACTGATTTTGTGGATTGTACTTAATTACTTGTCTTCAAAATCTCATTTATAGTATTACACATTTTCTTGCTTATTGATTTGACTCCTCGTTTTTCTTTTTTTTGCTGAAATTTCTTCCTTTGTTAAAAGAGGTTATCAGTTTCTAAATACCAGGGTGCATATTTCTAACTGAGCTTTGTATTGCGCTGTGAAAGTCTTCTACACCGTTGTTTGTCCTTGGCATGTTCTCACGTATCCGTTGACAGACACTTCAAAGTTCTATGGGAAATGCAAAGTCCATGGTTCTGTGGGAAAGGAGTTCAAAACTCTGCACCACTGCATAGACCATCATGAGGGCTAAGATTTATATAGTATAAAAATGGGAATACTACATCAATGGAGAAATGAAACCCAACTGTCAATCCACTGATTAGACTAACATACTGACCAAACAAACAGCCAACCAGTTATGCTCATTATTCTCATTACCCTTTATGCCAAAATTGCCTTTATAACCAATTAGTTATGCAACAATAATGTTTTTGGTAAAAATGCTGGCAGCAAAGATGCCTATTATGGCCAAACTACCTAGGATCCCGTTTTTGATACCCTGCCTTTAAAAACAACCACTAAATACGGATTCTGACTGCTCTGAACACAAAGTCTTTACTGTCCCAGGAAAAGGAGGTCCCCCTTCCATACAAATTCCCAGGGACTCAATTCAACAACCACGGCTCTGAGTTTCCTGTGCGTCCTTCCAGAAGTGTTCCATGCATTTTATGTTCTCAGTCACCAAAACACTGATTTCCCCCTTATAAAAGGGATGGAGAAAAGACAAGACAGCAGGAGACCCTTCACCCATCTGCCCAGAGCCCTGCTTGTGCCTAAGGAAGCAAAAATGTGTCACTACTAAGCTCAGGTGTCATTACCTTGCCACCATAGACCACGGTGCCACCTTCTTTCTTTGCTTCCCCCACTGCTTCCAGAAACATGTTCACTGCCTGTTTGGTGTGGAGTGGCCCATAGAGAACATTAGCTGCACAGAAAAAGGAATGCTCTTAATCTCACCCTGAATGGCATCATTTTATTGTTAGACGAGCTCTCCCAATGAACAGCCCCATCTCTTCATACAGCCCTCCAGTGTAGGGCAGGAGTCCGCAACCTTTCCCAGTAAAAGGACAGGAAATACTGAATCCTCTGCAGGACATAGGGTCTCTACCACAACCACTCATCTCTGCGAGGGGGGCAAAAGTAGCCACAGAAGACACGGAAACCAGGGGGTGGGGCTGTGTCCTGACAAAGTTTCTCTACATGAACAGGGGGCAGGCCAAATCTGTCAACCCCTGGGTTAAAGGAATGGCTACCCAAGAATCAGAGCACTGCATTAAAATTTAAGATTCGGGGGGCCTGGGTGGCTCAGTCAGTGAAGCGTCTGCCTTCGGCTCAGGTCATGATCCCAGGGTCCTGGGATCAAGCCCCGCATCGGGCTCCCTGCTCAGTGGGAAGCCTGCTTCTCCCTCTCCCACTCCCCCTGCTTGTGTTCCCTCCCTCTCTCTGTCAAATAAATAAAATCTTTAAAAAAAAACAAAAACGTAAGCTCCATTTATTCATGACCATGAGATCATTCTCTAAAAACTTCACAGGCTCAGAAGCTGCTGTGGAATTCAATGGGAAGAGACGGATGCTGTTGGAATGCAGAGCCTTAAAGGGGACCAGGGGACAGAGGAAGAAGGGGATTCAGGTACGCCTCAGTGAGGAGGTGGCACCTTAAGAGCACTAGGCATGGGAAAAGCGGGGTGAAGAGCATTTCCAATGGAAAGGGCAGCAGGATGGAGCTTGGGACACTCGGGAGCTCCGCGAGAAGGATGGAGAAGCTGGAGCTCAGGGAGCAAAGGAGCAAATGGTACACAGGAGTCAGGGTGGGTAAGAGGGGGAGGCAGAGGTCCCATCATGAGAGACTGTGAGCCGGATCCAGAGGGACTGGGAA